>NW_026991720.1:101476640-102676640 GCF_029215605.1 Mirounga angustirostris | reverse complement strand
GCAGACGCTTAACGACTGAGCCACCCAGGCGCCCCATTAAGGTTTTTTAAGACCTTATTTTCTTAGGGCAGTTTTAGGTTCACAGAAAAAATAAGTGAGAAGAAAGTACAGAGAATTCCCATGTACTCCCTTCCCCACCCCCAACATACACAACTTCTTGAGCTATTAATAGCCACCAGAAGAGTGGTACATTTGTTACAACTGATGAACCTATAATGCTATATCCTTATCACCCGAAGTCCATAGTTTATATTAGACTTCACTCTTGGTGTTGTCCATTCTGTGGGTTTTGGACAAATGTATAATGACAGGCACCTGCCATTATAATCACACAGAATACTTTCACTGCCCTAAAATACTTCCACTGATTTATCTCTCTCCCTTCTTTATATTATGAAATTTTGAAAGTTATAAACCTTTTATCAGATATATCTGACATATATTTACTATAGATACAAGCCTCTTTCATATATATCTTTCCAAAGATTATCTTCACAGTCTGTGGCCTTTATTTTCATATTCCTGACAAGTTCTTTATTTTGAAGAAATTTAATTTGTCAATAATTTTATGAGTCATGTCTCTGGTTTTTAACCTAAGAAATATTTGTTTAAGGAAGGCTCACAAAAATTTTCTCCTATATTTTCTTCTAAAAGTCTTATTGTTTTAGGTTTTATGTTTAGGTTTATGATACATCTTGAGTTAATTTTTGTGTGTGGTACGAGTTATAAACTCGTTTGTTTTTTGCAAATGGATATCCAAATTTCCAGCAGCAGTTGTGGAAAAATACTATTTATTCTCCACTGGATTGGCATTGCATATTTATCAAAGATCAGTCATCCATATATAACATACAGAACCATTTCTGGACTTTTAGTGCTGGTCCATTGATCTATTTGCTTACCTTTAGCCCTACCCACACTGTTCTGATTATTTTAGCTTTATTATAAGCCTTAAAATCTACTTGCTTTTCTTTTTCAGAGATCTGGCTTTTCTACACCTTCCACGTTTCTATACAAACTTTTGAATCAGCTTGTCAAATTTTACCAAAAAGATGTCTGCTGGGATGTATAATTAACATATAGCATTACATTAATTTCAGGTGTAAAATATAATGATTCAACCATGCTATAACATTTCTCAGTGTTTATCACAATAAGTGCACTCTTAATCCCCTTTATCTATTTCACCCCCTCCCCAATTCCCCTCTGGCAACCACCAGTTTGTTCTCTGTATTTAAGAGTTTTTTTGTTTGTCTCTTTTTTTTTTTCTTTTTGTCCTTTTGTTTTCTTCCTTAAATTTCACCTATGATTGAAACAATATGGTATTTGTCTTTCTCTGACTGATTTATTTCACTTAGCATTAGGTCCATCCATGTTGTTGTGAATGGTAAGATCTCATCCCTTTATATGGCTCAGTAATGTCCCACTGTATATATGTCAGCAATATATATATCACATCTTCTTCATCCATTCATCTATAGGCGGACATGGGCTGCTTCCGTATCTTGGCTATTGTAAATAATGCTGCAGCAAACATAGGGGTGCATGTATCTTTTTGAACTAGTGATTTCATTTTATTTTGGGTAAAAACCAGTAGTGGAATTACTGGATCATAGGGTAGTTCTATTTTTCATTTTTTGAGGGACTCTTATACCATTTTCCACAGTGACTGCACCAGTTTGCATTCCCACCAACAGCGTAGGAGGAATTTTTTCTTTACATCCTTGCCAACACTTGTTATTTCTTGTATTTTTTATTTTAACCATTCTGACAAGTGTAAGGTGGTAACTCATTGTTGTTGTAATCTTTATTTCCCTGATGATTGGTGATGTTGAGCATCTTTTCATGTCTGTGTTGGTCATGTGTATGTCTTTGGAAAAATGTTTATTCATGTCCTCTGTCCATTTTTAAACTGGATTATATTTTTGGGGGGGGGCTGTTGAGTTGTATAAGTTCTTTATATATTTTGGATATTAACCCTTTGTCACATATACCCTTTGCAAATATCTTCTCCCATTCTGTAGATTGCCTTTTGGTTTTGTTGATGACTTCCTTTGCTGTGAAAAAGACTTTTATTTGGTGTAGTCCCAATAGTTTAATTTTGCTTTTGTTTCCTTTGACAAAGGAGATATATCTGGAAAGTTGTTTCTATGATTGATGTCAAAGAAATTACTGCCTATGTTTTCTTCTAAGAATTTTATGGTTTCAGATCTCACATTCACGTTTTTAGTCTATTTTGAATTTATTTTTGTGAATAGCATAACAGGGGATTTTTTTTTTAATTAAACTTTTACTCTGAGATAATTATAGGTTCATATGCTGTTGTAAGAAAAAATCACATGCACTTGGCAATGATGTGTTATCCTTTTCTATGTTTTGTTGGATATTATTAAATTATATTCAGAGGTTTGCTTCTGTATTTGTAAGGGATTTTGGTCTGTGGCTTTCTTTTCTTTTAATATCTTTGCTTTATTTTGGTATCTATAATGCTGGCCTCATAGAATGAGTTGGAAATTATTTCCTATTTTTTTAATTTTATGGAAGAGTTTCTGGTAGAATTGGTATTATTTCTTCCTAAAAGTTTTATATAATTCATCAGTGAATGCATCTCAAGCTATAGTTTTTTGTTTGTTTGTTTTGTTTTGTTTTGTTTTTGTGGAGTTTTTACCTACAAATACAATTTCTTTAAATAGATCTATAGAGTGAGCATGTGTCTTCCAAGAAACCTTTCAATTTCATCTAAGTTATCTAATTTAGTGGCACAAAGTTAATAACACATACAAATGATCAATTTAATAACAATAGAATCTGTAGTCCTATTACCTCTTTCATTCTGGATATTGGTAGTTTGAGATTTTTTTCCCCTTAAATTGGCTGACTAGTAATTTATTATTTTAGCTTTTGGTTTTATTGACTTTGTTGTTTTCTGTTTTCTATTTCATTGACTTCCTCTCTGATCTATATTATTTTCTTTCCTCAATTTATTTTGTGTTTCATTGTTTTGTTTTGTTTTTTAAGATTTCATTTATTTATTTGAGAGAGAGAACGTGTGTGAACCCAAGTGGGAGGAGGGACAGAGGGAGAGGGAAAGAATCCCAAGCAGATACGGTGCTGAGCACGGAGCCAATGCACGAGCTCAATCTCATGACCTGATCATGATTTGAGCCAAAATCAAGATTTGGATGCCTGTGCCCATCTCTTCTTCTTTTTTTAATTTACAAGTGGATTTGGAGGCTATTGACTAAAGATGCCTTCTTTTCTAATATGAAAATCAGAGCAGGAAATATAATGTAGAAGAAAACTCTAAATATTGTTTAGTGGCATCTCACAAATACTAATGTGTTTTCATTCCTTTAGTTCAAAATACTTTCTTATTTCCCTTTTGATTTCTTTTTGACTCATGTGTTGTTTAGAAGTTCTATTTATAACCAAGTACTTGGTGATTGTCTTAGTATCTTCTATTGTTGATTTCTATTATTAATTCTACTGAATCCTTTAAAATTCATTGTTACTGGGTTTTGTTTGTTTGTTCTGAACATGCTCTATCTTGGTAGATGGGATGTGTGATTTGGAAAACGATCTGTAGAATTCAAATACTGAATTTTATAAATGTCAATTAGCTCTCAGTAGTTGATGGCGTTTGTCACATCTTTCCTACCTTTATGGATTTCGTGTCTACTTTTCCTATTATTTATTGAAAGAGATTTCAATAAATCTCTAAGTATAATTGTGAGTTCATCTATTTCTTTTTGAATTTCTATCAGTTTTTTTTTTTTTTTTTATGTATTTGAAATGTTGCTATTAGGAACAGAAACATTAAGGGTTTTTATGTCCTCTTGGTTGTTTGGCTCATTTATCATTACATCGCCTATTTATTCCTGGAATATTTACTACTTGAAATCTACTTTGTCTGTTATTGAACTAACCACTCTAGTATAATTTTTACTGAGAACAGTGTGACAGTATATCTTTTTCTTTTTTTTTTTTTACTTTGACTATTTTATGTAAGCTTTTTATTTAATGTAAGTTTCTTGTAAGTGGTGTAAAGTTGGGTCTTGATCTTGATTGTCTTCATATGATAATCTCTGTCTTTTGATTGAAATATTTAGATAATTTACATTTAATGTGATTACACATATGGTTATCCTTAAGCCTGTCATCTTACTGTTTGATTTTTATTTGTCTCATCTGTTCTATGTTCCCCTTTTCCATCTTTTTCTGCCTTATTTTGGATAATGAGTACATTTTTTAATTTGATTTTATCTCTTTCTTTGGCTATATATTTGATTTTATCTCTTTCCAGCTATACCATTTAAAAGAGTGTTTTTTTTCTTTTTTTAAGAATTAATACTGTAAATGTTCATCTTCTCACTATCTGCCTTCACATGATGTTATACCACTTTATTTATAGATTAAGTACCTTATACTTTCTTCTCCATTTTTGCCATATGTTTTGCTTTTACATTTGTTATAAATCTAATGACACATTGTTTTAAATTTTTGTGTAAGTGGTCAACTGACTTTTCTAAAATCCTTAAATAAAAAGAAAATAATCTTATTTATTTACCCATGTCATTGCCATTTCAGGTGTCTTATTCATATGTATAAATACGTATTTCCACATAATGTCATTTTTCTTCTATCTGAAAGACTGCTGTTGATCAATTCTTTCAGATATTTTTTAAAGATTTTATTTATTTGTTTATTTTAGAGAGAGTGAGAGAGAGTGCACACATGGCAGGGGTGGTAGAGGCAGAGGGAGAGACTCTCAAGCAGACTCTGTGCTGAGCATGGAGCCCCACCTGGGGCTTGATCTCAAGATCCTGAGATCAGGACCTGAGGAAACCAAGAGTCTGGTGCTTAACAGACTGAGCCACCCAGGTGACCCAATTCTTTTAGCTTTTATATTTTATGTAAAAGAATTTATTTATTTGCCTTTGTTTTGAAAATAGTATTTCACTGGGTTGATTTCTACGCTGACAGTTTTCATTTTATTCTTTCAGAACTTGAAAAATGTTGCTCTGTTGTCTTCTCATGAGTTGCTTCCTTTGAAAAATATAATCTTTTGCCATCTTTATCTTTGTTCTTCTGTATGTAATATGTCATTTATTTCCTTGAGCTGCAGATTTCTTTTTCACTGGTTTTGAGCAATTTGATAGTACTTGTGCTCTGATGTAGTTGCAGATTTATTATGCTTGAGTTTTGTTGAGATTTTTTTGAACTGTGAGTTGACAGTTTTCATTTAATTTGTAACTTTTTCACCTATCATTTATACATATATTTTTTGCCCCTTTCCTTCACTCCTCTCCTTTTGGGACTCTAATTACCTATGTTTTTGACTGCTTGAGATTTCCCCTAAACATTTGATGCTCTTTTCTTAAAAAAAAGAAAAAGAAAGAAAGAAAGAAAGAAGAAAGAAAGAAAGAAAGAAAGAAAGAGAAAGAAGAAAGAAAAAAAGCTATTTCTCTGTATTTCATTTTGAGTGGTTTCAACTTCTATGTCTTATAGTTCACTAATCTTTTTTCTGTGATGTTCAATGTGGTATTATTTCCATCAGTGGTAATTTTTATTTCAGTCATTGTGGTTTTCATTCTTGAAGTTTGATTAGGGCCTTTTTCATTTCATCAATGATTCTCCTTAACATTTTGAACATACATGATATACATAAAGTATTTTTATTGTCCTTGTTTACTAATTCCTACTTCTGTGCCAGTTCAGAGTTAGTCTCTATTGATTGATTTTTCTACTCACTTGATTCATATTTTTTCTGCTTCTTAGAATGTCTGGTAATCTTTGATCAGATATCAAAAATTGTGTATTTTTCCCTTGGATGACAATTTTATTGTTCCTATATATCTTCTTGAGCTTTATCTTGAGATACAGATAAGTTATATTAAAGAATTTTTTCCTTTATGTCTTGTGTTTTATGATTTGTTAGACAGGGCAAGATAAGCATTTAATCCACATGTAATTATTATCTGCTATGGAAGCAAGTCTCTCCTGTGTACTCGACTTAATGTTTCATCCCTTTACCATCAACATCTTCAGGTCTTTGTATTTATATTGACTATGACTTAAAGAGAAAGTAGTTGTGTCTTATTTTTTTAATCCTGGTTGAAAAGTGCTGTCTTAGTTGAAGTGTTTATTACATTTAGTGTAATTATTGATATAGTTGTGATTAAGTTTTGCAGTTTTGGTTTCTATTTCTACTATTTGATTTTCATTTTAATCAAGTATAGTCTAATATTTATTTTTATTGTCAACATTTTTTAGTAATGTAATTACATTTGTATTACCTTTATAGGTTGCTTTAAGCACTAAAACATGTCTTCCTAATTAATCACAGTCTGCTAACAACTAACATTGTCTCCACATAAAATTTCATACATTGTTTATTTTTTTTTTTCCTGCTGTATTTTCTCTCTTTTATCTTTCGGGACTCACATTACATATATGTAGACTGCTGGATGTTGTGTCAATGTTTACTAAAGCTTTGTTCACCTTTTCCAACCTATTATTTTCCCTGTTCTTTTACTGGGTAATTTCTATTATTCTGTGTGTTTACTGACGTTGTTATTCTTCAATGTCAATATGCAGTTAAGTCCATCCAGCAAATTCTTTATTTTCAATATGTTATGTCTCAGTTTTAGAATTCCATTAGACTTTTTGTTTTAGTTCCCACTTCTCTACTGATAGTCCACATGTGTACTTCTTTTGTCCACATTTTCTTTAAATCCTTGAAATCAAGGATTTTTTGTTTGCTAATTCCAACATCTAAACTGTTTTGGGTTCCGTTTCTGTTGTCTGCCCTTTCTTTTGGTTATGGGTCACATTTTCTAACTGGTTATTTATTTATTTTACAAATCTAGTAGTTTCATTGCATGGTGGACATTATGTTTAGTTTGCATAGGGAATCTAGATTATGTTGTCTTTCTTCAAAGGATGGTAAGTTATCACATTGTTTACCTACTGACAGGGCCTGAGACAATATTTAGGGATCTGGTAGTTTCAGAATGTTTCTGGGGCAATTCAATTGTGGGTTATCCAATCAGGTGTGTATATCCATGTTGTTGTCTAATGCCTGGGAACTAGGTCTCTGTAAGTTCACATTTTGGAGTGAGGTGGGATAAGGAGGTCAGAATCCAATTTGCAGGAAGGGAAATAGTAAAAAACACAGGCTAAAGATAAAGATAGAAGGATTCACATTCTTTAAGTGAAGTGAATAACTGGTGTCCTGCAGATTATTTAAGATTATGGCTAGCCTGAACATTTCTCATCATGATGAGAGCAAGGGGAAAATTCTGGGTCTGGGCTTCCATCATGAGCAGTGCTCACCCCTGGAACCCCCAAAGCATCACTCTTTCGAAGAAGAGAGTAATTTGTAGAAAAAATAACTTTATGTCTGTCTAGGGATTGAGGATTGACTGGGGCTAGGTTAGGGCTGGGGGAAATTTTATGGATATATATATTATATATTAATATATATGTACTATATATAGACTATATATACAGTATACTAATATACATAGTATACTATATATACTACTATTTTATATATATATATATATATACATACTCAGTGTGTGTGTGTGTATATATATATACATACATACATAGTATGTATGTGTGTGTGTGTGTGTGTGTGTATACTTACTCTATTAGGCTCAAGACATAAGGCAAGTGAGAATTTGCAGATTATTTGGTAAGGTCATAGATAAGATGGGAATTAGTTTAAAATACACAGATTTCCCAGCTCCACCATGACCTACTGAATCAGGATCTCTAAGGACACTATCAGAAAGTCTCTACTTTTACAGTATTTTAAAGATGACTACAACATAATTCCAAATTGTGGAAGTACTAAGCTAGAGCCTGCAGGCAGCATTAAGGGCTATAATTAGAAAAATCAGCCTGCTAAAAAGGATAAACAAAGTAGCAGCAGTGGGGGCAAAAATAATATGAAGGTTCAATGAAGAGGGTGGAGAAAAAAGACCAAGACTCAGACAGAAGCTGGGTTGACAAGAGAAAGAATGGTATTTAACCTCTGGCTAAGAGTGGGAAGTGAGCTAATTGGGAAGACAAGTGAGCAGAATGGTCGCCTGAAAACACTAAGTAATCATTAAATGTCTGGTGGGAGCCTGGGTTATTTTGATTGATTCTGTTACGAATCACTGGTCCTTGCGATGCCCTCACTGCATAGTTAGAATTTATTAAGGTGTTACATTGGAGTGGATTAAATAGGACCGAGAAACTAAACATAAAGAATCCCAGAAGTTTTGTCATGTCAGAATGTTCATTTTACTCCCCAAAACTTTCATCCAGTTCTGACCCTAGAAGGAGCAGCAGGAATCTGGATAAATGAGCCGTGTGCTGGCTCTGCTCCATTCCGTCATGGGCTGTGAGGCTGCAATTACCATGCCATAGCCTCCCCATCGATTGGTTAGCTGTCCACAGTCCTGACTCAGGCAGTTAGCCACACTGCTTGTTAAGCTGAACCAAATCATTAGGTTTATTTCCAAGTGGCAATACTCAAATTAGGTAAAATATGCCTATTAAAATTTTGTAGCCCCAGAGGCCACTCCAGTGACCAGCACACAGTGTGTACACAACAACAGATGTTGATTGCATTGAAATCTTCAGAAAGTGTCATTTGGATGAATGAAAAACTTGAGCGTCACCAATATAGTCCCCTGATAATCTGGGGGGAGTTAAGGATCAAGATGTTGACAGGAAGATAAAGGGTTAAGGAATTTACATGGGGGTGGTGTTCAACGCAAGAAAAACATCCTATTACTGAAACCCACACTCCATACATAGAGTTTGATTTAAATAAGAACTGATAGATTTGTTGTTGCATAAATTGGTTTGATTCAAATAAGAACCGATAGATTTGTTGATTGGATAAGTGGACAACCCATTACTTTTTTAAAATTGATCTTGATGTCAGGAGAGAGCCAATATTAAAACAGAATTTCAGCAATAATTGAAAGGAGTTTCGGCTTCCCAGAGTGGGAATCTAGAGAGTTATGGAACCATTAAGTAGAGCAAGCTGGAAGTACTTCATCCCATGCAGTTGGACAAACCCCAGGACCCAGCAATTGCACTCCTGAGAATGTACAGAGAAAAGAACATTTCAAACAGGTTTACAAGTATATGAATTAGAGAGATGTTTGTGGTGGCAGTAAAGACAACATGGATGAATAGGTGAAGTGTAGTAGATACACAGTTCAGAGCACTTCCTGTCCTGGATGGTGATCTCCACACTTGAGATGTGGACTCCTGTGCAACCATTTATTGGCTGGGTGCTCTCGGGAGAAACCTGTGGAAAAGCGAGGGAAGCAGAGTATAGCAGGGGAGGAAGCTGGGCAAATGCATGATTCTGGAGATGCATAACTTTAGTCTCATCCGATGTGGAGCTCTGTGGTATATATGGTGCCACAGTTCAGTCTGTCTTAACCAGGGGCAGGGGCATATCAGTCCATAGGCTGCCCCTGGAGGTGATAATTTCATATTCCACAGTGCCGGGGCTCCCATCAGCAAGAGCATCCATTTGGAGAAGAGCACAGTGTGAGAATTTAGTGGCCACCGTCCCTAAGGACCCAGATGAATACTTTGGCCCAGTGGAGCACATCTGGCGAGGGAACAAACAGCATCTGCTACTGGGCAGCCAAAGGAAGTGGGTTAGGTGTTCACCTAGCAGGATGGATGGATCTTAAAAATACGTGCTGAGTAAAAAAAAGAACAGAACTGTTTGTATTCATGATGCCACTCACACAAAATACAAATGCATATATCCCAAATGATATGCATTTATTAAAAAAACCTTAAACATGACACTTGGACACAGAATATTATTCAAAATATTTAACGGTGTCTTGGAGAAGGCTCTGGCCAATCAGAGTAGGGCACTGATGCTCACCACAAGAAACCAGATGGCTGGAGTCAGGGCTTGTGTAGACCAGCCTCGATGACCTACAGGAAAACGTGAAGTCCAAAGACTTGAGTCTGTACTTGAAGTTCAAAAAGGAAAAAAATAAAATAAAATGGGGAGGGAACGCTCCCTCTTCTTTCTCCATAGAAGTTTAAGTGAGGGGATTTTGACTGAGGTGATTTTGACTGACCTTCCGTTTATAGGATGGATTTCTCAGTTCTTTCATTCCCAGCTAATAAATTAAAAGACTTCTAGACATAAGACCATCTCTGTGATGCCTGCCATCTCTCACTTTCTCCAGGCAAAATGTTCTCTCAGAAAAGTGAGCCATGGCTTCCTCACCACTTGTCAGGAATATTAATTTAGATTTTCAATATTTTGAGGTTTGCATTGAATGGTAATGAATTTGGGAATGACTTATTTTGAATTTTCAAGGTGAAATAAGCTTTGTCAGGATTAAGGACAAAGGTAGCTGCTGAGAATCCCTTACTCCACCCATGAGAGACTAAATATAAAGTAGACCATGGCTGGACCATATATAACAATAGATGTCTGACCCACTACCTGCAGCAGATGTTGATTGCATTGCCACCCTACTTCCCCCACCCCTTATTTACGATAAACAACCCAGGAAACCATCTTGCTGAAACAGTAGGCCCCAAATGGCAGGACATGATCAATAACAGACAGCTTCCCTAATTTTTGGTCCTACTTCCAACTTAGGACCAACAGAGAGAGATAAATATGCCCCCTTAGCAATTCACATGACTCCCCACTTCTCATAGCCACCTCCAACTTCCCCAGGCCCACAGCCTCCATTGGGGGCCCGTCTGTGTCTTTCCTTTCCTCAGCCATAAAGCTTTCCCATTCATCTGCCGGCCATGTGGTCTCTGCCCAAACACAAATGATGGTGGCTGATCTTTTTGCTGTAATAAGCTCTGAATAAATAAGCCCCACTATTTGCATTTGGTTGCTCTTCATTTATGTCCACAGTTAATCATGGAGGCCCCACTGAGGTTTGGTCTGCCCTGCACATCACTGTGGGCCCTGGCCTTCCGCCGGATATGGTGCCCACAGAGGCCCTCTCTGCCCTGCTGCTCACAGCTTGTCAAGTCCATGAAGGTGTGGTAAGTAAACACTGGGTCTGAACTCTGCTCTCCTGGCTTTGAATTCCTCAGCCATCTGTTCTCAGTTAGGTACTGGGTTTTGTGATGAGCTCTCCTTTGTTTGGCATCCTTGGTGGGATCAGCTCACTTCTTTTCATGCTTTTTTGCTCTTTTGTGTTTCTGTTCTGTGTCATGCTGTCTAAAGGGGTGACTCGTCATGAGGAGAGTCATGGGGTAGAATGTAGGCCCCATAAGCCCGTTTGAGGTGGCCTCACAGGCTGGTGGGTTTACAGTTATCACAAGACCACCATCATCTCCCATAAAGTTGGCTGTGGGTCACCATGAAACTGGATGATGTTCTCCTTCTGCCTTGATTTCTCCTGAAAGCTTGACTTCAATTCAGAGACAGCATTCTCTCTGGTGTTCTACCCGTCGGGGTGCAGATTGTTGCGTCTGCATTTGGGGGTGGCCCACCATCTGGTGTAGGCCCCAGATATGACATGCTCAGCTGTTACAGTCCTTCCCACAGTCACCCTCTTATGGGGCCGTGCAAGCCTGTGTCCTCTACTCTGGGAAAACCCACTTCTTACATGTACTCTCTGCACACTCCTGATCCTTTCTCAATGGCATAACCTCAGCAAGGATGATCTTGGGCCTTAGCAGCCACTCTTGTGGACGTATGATCTGAGCAACATTGCTCATTTGAGAAGTATCTTAGAAAGGGGAGCTATGATTTCATAAGCCCGATGGGCAACATTTCTTGATTGTTATGCAGAGACCTCCAAATGAAATTCTTAATTAAAAATTGCTTCACTAAAAGATTCTGTGACAGAAGTTAATGAACAATTTGACAACTGTAAGCAAGAAAAAATTAGACTTATTTCCCAAGTAAATCCTCCAGTTGTCTCCTTCTCTCTAGTGCTCCCACTTCCCTCTCATGCTGATTTCTCCCCTCCTGTGTCCCCTTCTTCCTCTTCTCCTTATCCATACACCATACACTCAGCCTTTTCCTGGTGACTCTCCTAAAAGACCAAAATGCCAGTTGCCTCCAAAAATCCATCCCTCCCATGAGCTGTGCTCATCAGTTGCATGCTGACAACTATAGAATTTAAACCTTGGGCCCAGCCCTGAACTTCAGAGATGTAATTAAAGATGTCCCTGGGGCGCCTGTGTGGCTCAGTTGGTTAAGCATCTGACTGTTGATTTCAGTTCAGGTCAGGATCTTGGGGTTATGAGATCGAACCCCACATTGGGCTCCATGCTGGGTGTGGAGCCTGCTTAAGATTCTCTCTCTCTCTCTCCTTCTGCCCCTCACCCCCATTTGCTCTAAGAAAAAAAAAAAAAAAAAAAAAAGGATGTCCCTAAACCTAAACAAGACCAGCAAATATTCATAGAAGAATTTAGAATTCTTTTCAGTACATATAACCCAGAGCTACCTAACTTAAGTCGATTTGTACACATGTTGGTCAGGATCAGAACCATGAATGTTGCTTCTGAATAAACATTGACTGGACTTACCTGGAGAGAGATCTACAGCATCCCTTCCCCACAGTCAACCTGAGGGTCAGAAACAAAAACAGAAAGGCTAGAAAAGTAGATCAAAATCTCTTAAAAGCCATACCTGAAACATCTGGTAAAATGAATTGGACTGTAATTCAGTTATGTGAACCACAAAAAGATATGAAACTGTCGATTTTCATGGTAGACCAGAAAATACCTCCCAGACATCATTCAAGTGTTTAAGAAAAGACCAGTGTACCAGTCACCCCCTCCTCTTGTTTTGTCAGTGGAGTGAATCCTGAATGTAATTTGCAAACAGAAAAATTGGAATGAGAAACAGCCCCTTTAGCTGAACTACAGCATCTGGCAGACTATTTTGAAAGGGCTTTAGGGAGTGCCTAGGTGGTTCAGTCAGTTAAGTGGCTCAGGTCATGATCCCAGGGTCCTGGGATTGAGTCCCATGTCGGGCTCCCTGCTTGGTGGGGAGTCTGCTTCTCCCTCTACTGCTCCCACCCCACCCCCCCTGCTTGTGCTCTCTCATGCTTCCTCTCATGTTCTCTCTCTCTCTCTCTCACATAAATAAATAAATAATCTTAAAAAAAAAGAAAGAAAAGAAAGGGCTTTAGAACAAAAAATGAGATGGGACCCAGAATAACATGTGGCCCTGCAGATCAAACAGCTAGGCGGTCTGTTCCCCAGCCAACCACCTGAAGATCTGAACAGAGGGGATGCTGAAAAACAAAAAGCTCCATCTTATGAAAGACAAAGAAAAAAATCCCTTGATTCAGATCAATGAGGGTGTTTTTAGGAAGGAAAAAGTGGCCAGCATCCTGTCATCCACTTAAACATTCAGAATGAATTCACTATAAATATAGATGGCCATCTTCATCAATTCCCGGTGGATATAGGTGCTACTCCTTCAGCATTAACCAGGTCACCTTTTTTTTTTTTTTTTAAAGCTTACTTGTTTATTTTAAGTAATCTTTATACCCAACTTGAGGCTCAAACTTATGACCCCGAGATCAAGAGTTGCATGCCCTTCCACCTGAGCCAGCCAGGTGCCCCAACCCTGCCAACTTTGCTCAGCCTCTTTCTTGGTGCACACACACTGCACAGGTGGAAGGCATCTCAAATAACCCACAGATGTTCCCTTCTCTCTCAGCCCTCAACTTGACTGTAAAACATGCTACTACTACATCAACTCTGTGATACACCTCTGCGAATTTAATTGGGAGAGACTTACTCTGCTCATGGAATTGCTGTATTAAATGCACACCATGGGGACTAGTTCTTCAGCTTCCAGAGGACCCCTCTGTTCATAATCAAGTGGCATCTTCCCTCAATCTACCTCTGTCTCCTCCATTGTATTTAATGCATACCCCAAATAAATATCTTGACAGTGTACCTGACCATGGGCTAAAAATTCCACTCACATTGGCAACATAATTGTAGTCAAACCTATCAAAGTTCAGATAGCTCTTATCAAACTATTACCAAACCTCCCCAATATCCTTGAAGCCAGAAACAAGGGAAGGAATCAAATGTAGTTGAAAGCCCTATCTCCTAAAGCTTCTTATGCCCTTGTAACACTCCTGCCTCGCCAGTAAAGAACTGAATGGGTGAGGATTTTGATTCATTTAAGAATTCAGGGCCACCAAAATAATCATTACCATAGCTTCCCTGTAATACCCAGCCCAAATACCAGGCTTCCACCGATTGCTCCTGAGGCCATGGGCTTCCCTGCAGTGGGGCTCTGCTCTGCCCTTCTGTGTGCCTCTAACCAAGGGAGCCAAGGCTTTTGTGCTTTCACTTGTGGAGGGCATCAGTATACTTGACCTACATGGCCCAGGGGTTCACTGACTCCACTTGCCACGATACCTACGTCCTCAATCAAGACTTACGGGCTCTAAATACAGGTAATGACCACAGGGACACTGGAAAAGGGGTGAAGGGAGATGGGATGTTTTCCTTTTCTCCTGGTGTGCTGTCTACCACTGTTCCTATGCATCGCTCCATCCCAACCACTTCCTTCGACGATTCTGTTCCTGATTTATCTTTACTATAATTTTTCTTTTTGTCAACTTCCCTCATCCCTCACCCTGCTTCATCCTTTCCCTCTGCTTAGCTCTGCTTTCCTGTAATCAATTATCATAGTGAATTTTATTAACAGATAAAGGAAATGTTCCAATTTTTCTGTCAGTAAGCACTTATATTGTTTCTTAGTGTGGATCACAAACTACATCACCAAAGAGCTTCTCCCTGCTGGCCATGTCAAAACTTTATCCTTCTATGATGAGTTATCATAAAGAAGTTTACAGAGTTTAATAGTTTACCTTATTGGGACACTGGGCCTTGGGTGAAAAAAATGTTAACTTCCTCTAAAAGGTATTATAAGTTTAATAATAATAGATTTGAGAACGTTAGGGTACCACTGGCTAAACTGGTATAATTGTGAAATCATTAATCAGAATGTGGTAAGGACCTCTTCACTCCACTATCATTTTCAGGAAGTTATTCTAAGAAAAATGATCAAAAAGAGAGAAAGAAAAAATATTTTGGGCATGAATATGTTAGTTGAATTGGTATTTATAATAGTAAACAATACATAGAAAACAAGCTAAAATAAGAAAAGTGGAATGATTACCTATTACATTAGATTTGTCATTTAGCATAACTCACGGCACAGAGTAAATACTAAGTTTAAAAAAGAAACTTAACTGAGTGGAATATAATTAAATTATTAGAAGGAGTAAAAAAATAATTTTCTGCATACAACATATTTATAAAAAAACATACTAGGTTATTAATTTAAATGCAAATGTATGCATAAGTTATAACCCCAATGTGAAAATATCATATACATGTGGATGAAAATTTTTGATTTTTAGGATGGAATGATTATTAAAAAGGTTTTCATTTAATTTTATTTTCTACGTGCCAAAGTATTGTATTTAGAACACTAAAAAATATGAAGAAATATTAGGAGGACATTTAACATTATATAAGTCATAAGTTGAAGAAGCCTCTGATTTGTGAGTCTAATTGTTTGAAACTAAGATTTTGTAGCAATTAACAAGGTTTTCTGAAGCCAAAACCGTTTTGGTATGACTTGTTAGGCCTATAAACTAAAAGTGAGTGAATACATTTGACAGGCTTCTGAGTCACACACATATCGGCACATTTTCCAAGGTTGGGTCTCTCGCTTAACACACTTTGGAATAAGATTCTTGCTGACAGTGATGGATTTCACATCATTTTTTCATTCAAGCCCATGCTCAACTGCTATTTGTTTTGCCAAATTGACTTCGGTTTCTCATTGGTGAGGAGTTGATTATGAAATGAAAGTTTCCAGCGCATTAACTGTTCCCTGTGAATTTCTGCATTCTGAATTGTGTCCAAGGCTACTTTTTATGCACTCCTTACCCCCTCTTACTTGTTGAAATTAATGACTAATGTATTCAGGATTGGATGCACTTCTGCAGCCCATAACAGTGTTAATTAGCACCTAAATTTGACAGAGTATAATAAAAATATGCATATTGTTTTCCACAAAAAATGACATGAATTAGAAAGTGAGACATTTATTCACTCCATAAAATATCTACTAACATATTATATTGGTAAGGAAGCTTTGCCATATTCAGGTGAACAAGGATTAGATGTCATTTTGAAGGCATTATTTTCCAATGATTCATTAGTTTATAAATTTTTACTGTCATGGGAAAGGTCCCTTATCCATAGCAGTAAAACCGCAGTGACCTAGCATAACTTAAATAAGAGAAAGTCTAGTCAGCTCGGTGGAATCTTAGGGATTTTTATTAATCTTCTGATGGTTTGCTCAATCAAAAATGCTAGGAGGGGCACCTGGCTGGCTCAGTTGGAAGAGCATGTGACCTTTGATCTCAGGGTTGTCAGTTTGATCCCCATGTTAGGTATAGAGATTACTTAAATAGAAATAAAACTTTAAGAAAAAAATGCTTTGATGTCTCTGGAACTACTAACACTAAAAAACGTGTTACATTGCCCATTCACTAACTAAAATAGAAAAATATGTTCTCCTGTCATTATTATCCTTTATATCACCCTATGCTGAAGAAGTAAGGTTGTCATTGGGGCTTTTTTCCTCTTATTTTTAAGATATCTGCCTTGGATGGAGCCATTCCATCTCTTCTGCTTTCGTTTTTGTGAACGAGAACTGAAACCTTCGATACCACTCATGAACACTTAGCATCTTCTTAGCCGCATCTGTGGGTCAGGAAAATGCATAAATTCTTCATCACAAACACAGTTGATTTGAACAACACAGGTTTGAACTTGTATCACGGGTTTGAACTTATACAAGTTCAAACACACATATTTTTCCATAGATACAGGACAACCCTATAAATGTATTTTGTCTTCCTTATGATTTTCTTAATAACATTTTCTTTTCTCCAGCTTAACTTATTGTACGAATACAGTGTATAATATATATGACATACCAAATATGTGTTAATCAACTGTTTACGTTATCAGTAAGGCTTCTGGTCAACTGGAGGCTGTTAGTAGTTAAGCTCTGGGGGGAGTCAATATTATACATGGATTTTTGACTGCATGGAGGGTCAGCGCCCCTAACCCCCACATTGTTCAAGGGTCAACTGTCCATGAAAAAATGATGTAAAGATTTCTGTGACCCTGATTACAAGGAAATTCCAAACCACTGTTTTGTTCCATGAGCCTCGTTAATAAAGATCTATCTAGTATGGTGTGTCCTTGATTGTAAGCAATCTCATTGTACAACTTCCATTTATTATATGTATATAATTTTGCCTTTTTCAAATGGTGTTCACTCATTTTCAGTTATAAGTGAGCGAGGCGTGTGGCCATGAAGGGTTCTGCTGTCCCTTGTCTCATGCTAAATGACTCTCACTTCTGCAGGATCCTGCATCACTTTCCTAATTATAAAATGGGTGATGGGCATTAAGAAGAGCACTTGTTATGATGAGCTCAGGGTATTATATGTCAGTGATGAATCACTAAATCTACTCCTGAAACCATTTTATTACACTGTATGTTAACTAACTAGAATTTAAATAATAATTTGGAAAAAAAAAAACAGGGCACCTGGGTGGCTCAGTGAGTTAAGCATTGGACTCTTGGTTTTGGCTCAGGTCATGATCTCAGGGCTGTGAGACTGAGCCCCATGACGGGCTCTGCGCTCGGTTCAGAGTCTGCTTGGGATTCCCTCTCCTTCTCCACCTGCCCCTCCTGCTCTCTTTCTCTCTCTCAAATAAATAATCTTTAAAAACAAAACAAAACAAAAAAACAGCAAAAAAAGGTGAAATGGAAAAACGTGAAAACTCAAAGACATTTTGTTTCATTCCACTTTGCTGGAAGACTAGACATTAAGCACAACACAGTCTCGAAAGAAGGCAGGTGGGGGAAGAGGGACAGTGCCTGTTTGTGTCCTAGTAGAGTTTTGGGTAGAGACTAGGTTTGGAGAGTGTGTCTCCAGCTCCCACTCCTCCCCGCGGAAGGCTGCAACTGAGAAGTGTGTCTGTGGATAGGGAATGGACGTTTGAACTCCCTCTGAAGGTGGGAAGCTTTTAAGAGTCACCTGAGAGCCAGAGCCAAGCGTTGCTGGGTGGGCGTGTTTGTGGAAGCTGCGGCCATCTCCATCTGGCTGAGGCCGCCCTGGGACAGCAGAGACCACAGAGGTCACAAGGACTCCTGCTGAGCCCAGGGATGCTGCCTGGTCCCTCCCCGGTTTGCAGCCCTCTGTCCCTGCAGCCTCGTCACCTAGTAAGCCAAGAAGCCCTCAAAAGACCGAAAATGGCAACTCACCCTGCTGCTCTGGGGCCAGTTTTGTGGGCAATCACCTTTCTTCCTGCACGACGAGGCCCCGTAAGATAGAAACAGCACTAGGAGGACGCAAACAGGAAATGCTTGAGAAGGGGAAGAAATCAGGGGAGCCGAAGTTTGAATTGGACAGTGATTGAGATAATGATACTTGAATTTGAATAAAGAATTACAGAATCAGACAAAGTGTACCAGATTAGCCTAAATTAAGTTTCCACTATTAGTAAAATGGTTTCTCTAGAGCTCACACAATCTTGGTTGTACAAAAAATTTTTTTAAATCCTGGATTTGCAGAGTGTCGCGTCAGTGAAACTTGATACTCCTTAGGTATATTAATATTCACACACACTTGAAGGAGTTGGCAGATCAATTAACATTCTCAATTTGAAATGAAGAATTTGAGCCTCAGGTGCAGCAGGTTTGGGTTTTAAATCATGGTCTCCTTAGTCCATGCTCAGTGGTCACCCCATCCTTCACCAGAGCTCCCCCATACTGGCCAAGTGCTCTGTGATTAATCATTGCGGAGGATACACTCGTCACCCTTCTGGAGTACTGATGAACATTTTTATAATTAATTGCTATCCTGTTGCCCTTCAAATGAACTTTGCAAACCCATTTTACTGTAGTATTTGACCCAACTTTTTAGTGACTTGATTTTAGAATGGTATATTGGCAGTATCCCCTTAGGCTCTGGGTCATTAAATTTCTGGACAATAATAAGAGCAACAATTTTTTTTTATGTTTTGCCTTGAAATGGATGAAGTTGAAACATTTAAAAAAAAAATCTTCCCAGGCATAATCTCTTAAAAAAATCACATTTGCTTTACTATATACTATCTGCTCTTTGTATGGTGAGGAAAAAAGCATTTAAAACTCACTAAAGAGCATGCATTAAACACGATCACCTTTCCATTATTCTTCAGACTCTCACAAATATTTGTATGCTCACTATATACAGTACACCGTGGTTATTTTGCATTTTTGCCAAAAAGTAAAATGACGTGGGTTTTGCTCTCAAAGGCCTCATCACATAGTGAAGCGATAGATAATTCAGTGGGTAAGATAAATTAGAAAACACAGGTGGAAGAAAGATGATAACATGTTTAGTCCTAAATGGCGTAAAGCAGGACTGCTTTATTGAAGGAGGGAGTTTTAGGACCTTGCTACACGCACCAGTCGTCCACTTTTGCCCGCAGCCCTGGGCTTCCCATTCTTCGTCCTGCACCTGGAGCTAGATAGACCCTGAGAGCTGGACCCTCCTGGGTCGTCTGGCACAATGTTACGCTTTGCCAGTAGAGGGCGCTAGAGGGACGCTGCACAAGGAAGAACAGGCTCCTCCATCCTGGTTCTGTGGTCCCCGGGCTCCCAGTACCCTGAAGCTGACCCAGTGCGTGGCTCCTCCGTGACTCTTGATTTTCAGTGGCATCTGAGTGGATGACTCTCCCAGGGTGGGTTTTCCTCCTTGCCATCTCTGACTTGGGCCACTTCAGTGAACACCCCCACCATCTCAAGGACACCGCCACACCCTCTTCTAGGGATGTCCACACTATGCTGAGAGGGGCAGGGGAGGGGGGGGCTCTTCGCAGTCTGCAGCCTGCTCCTTCTTTGAGTGCCCGTTCCAGATCCCTGCCAACTCACTTGCTTTATCCGTGTCTATGCTCGGGCATAACTACTTTCTTGCTAGCCATCTTATTCTGTTCTTTCTGCAATCTGTATGCAATCCCAGGATCTGCTCTGATGAAGAACCAACCGGCTTCCTGCAGCAAGGCCATGGCAAGCCACCTGTGACCAGATCATTGGAACCTCCTCCCAGAAATTTCCTCCCTATGACTCTATGCTAATAACCCATTGATTCTATGAGGGTGCTGATTACACATTCTTTCTCCTATCTATATGCATTTATTCTAAACTACTCTACTGAAAATTATAAAGTGTCCAAAGATGATGTGTTCAGGGAAAGCAGACATGGTGGATAGAACAGGGACTTTGGAACCAGTGAGCTCTGCCTTTGAACCCTGGGCCTCTGTTTCCTAATTGTGTGACCTTGACCAACTTACTTAATCTTACTGAAGTTTAGTTAAATTTTATGTAAAGTGGAAACATTAAACCCACCTCACATGTTAATTACATGTTTATATTTATCTCTGTGACTTTATTATTGACTACAAATTCTTTCCCTTCAGCTGCACCCATATTTTATCTTTAAGTATTAACATTGGCATCAACTTTTTCAGGTTAACCAAGGTCCTTGCAAAACAAAATGTTGCCTGCATCATGCAGAGTAAAATGTCAACGGTGTTTGCTTCTCGCAATGTCTCTCTTCTGGATGGTGTGGCAAGATGTGGCCGGAACATGCTTCCCCTTGAGATACAGCATCTTCTCTGAGGGTTTGAAGAAGGCTATGATGGGATGAGCTCAGAGAACAATTGCATAAGAAATGATTTTCCAACTGACTTTAGTAGTTCAGGCTCAGTCATTGTCTGGAACCAAGCTTTAGAGAAGGAGAACAAAAGAAACATAGTTTCAGATGATGGACATTCCGTGAAATTTGAAGATAATCCAACTAAGCTCATAGGAATATTGAAAAATAAATAAATAAAGGATAGCAGTTATCAACTTTTTACTCTATTTGAGTTATGTTGGTATAAGAATAGTACATTACCAAGATATAACAGTCTTTTTAAAAAAGAAAATACTTTCTGAATTGGACTTGGGGGTTGTTGAGTTTTTAGGGCTCTTATGACATTTGACTGAGGGTCCTGTAGCTTGGATGTTGTGTTTTCCAACTTCGATGATGCAATTTTTGAATGGTACTCCATCATACTCAGAAACAGAAATTTCAGTCTCCAGAAGAGAAAACGTTCTGGAAATCAAAACCACAAATAAACTTTGACTGGAATATTGGGTCTCCAAATCCGTAGTAAAAGTAAACCTTAGTGAAATGTGGTGTGACCTACATACCTCTATTGTCTTCTTTGTCTTAACAAAGAAGGTCTTCTCAAGGTCCCCAGACTGAAACAATTTAACTTGTTCCTTTAAAATTAAGGATAATCTATATATTCTTAAAATAATTTTGATCAGGCAGAAATGGCTGAGGTAATTCTAACTATTGATGGTTTGCAGTATGTTTTATATATCTTTCACTTTGTACTTTCAGGAATCCTAAATTCTGATTTTTGATTTAGCACTCATGAGCATTAAAAAAAATACTTATTATAAACATTTTCAAACATGTTTAAAAATAAAGACAATGGTGTAATGAACCCCTGTGAACTCATAGCCTAGATTTGTAGTTGTTAAGATTTTAGGTATTTTTTGTTCCTACTTTAGTATTTTTTGTTCCTCCTAAAATATTTTTTAAGGTAAAGCATATCCATTATGATGTTTCACTTTAAATAATTCAATATACATCTAGACAAATAAGGACATTTTCTTCACAATGCCATTATCACAGCTGACAAAACAAAAATCATTCCTTACTAATGTCTAATACTCAGTCCACTTCCAAACTTCACATCAAAATATGCTCTTAAAAATAAGAAGGTATTGAGGCAGCTGGGTGGCTCAGTTGGTTAAGCATTCGACCTGATTTCAGCTCAGGTCATGATCTCAGGGTCATGAGGTTGAGCCCCAACGCTCAAGGTGGAGTCTGCTTGAGGTTCTCTCTCTCTTTCTCCCTCTGTCCCTCCCCTCCACTCATATGCTCTCTCTGTTTCTGAAATAAATAAATAAAATCTTCAAAATAATAAGAAGGTATTTAGTTCCCCTGACTAAATTTTGTGCTAATTATTTTTTAAACAGGAAGCATAACCTTCTATGCATTTAAACACACATTTGTGATGTGGACAAGAAAAGAATGGTCCTAGTTGACAGAACTCATGGTGATACTTAACCTGTTCCTCTATCCATTGAATTCCCCATACCCTGCAGATTAGCTCTAAAGCCTTCGCAGGATGGATCTTGAAGATTTTCTAGTGAAGGTACTGCCTAGGTATAGATGGTGTTACGAATGTCAGGTAGCCATATGCTTTTTATCACACCACACGCCGACGAATTTCCTGAATGTTGGCTCTGGAAAGAAGGTCAGTGGAATCTTATATGATGACGTTTAAATGAAAAGAAAGCTAGAAGTCAGTTACCGCCACTATGTTCTAAAAAGGGAGACGTAATGTTTTTATCACATCAAAGCTTTCCTTTTAAATAGGGAGCCATCTGTTTTCTCCCAAACAAACAAACAAAAACCCTACAAAGTTAGGTAAATGTCACTTTGCATAAGAACAGTAGCTGTGTGGGTTCAGAAAATGAATTCCTTTAGCTCCTTGATTCTTAGGGTCTAAAAGTTCACATAGTTTCTTGGGAAATCACAGTTCTTAATACTCTTTTGAATTAACATATTATTGAAACAGAAGAGAACATACAACAAAAATAGAAGTAAAACACTCTGATGAATGAACTTGCCAAAGTGAGAGCTAAATGATCCTAAAGTGTAATAAAGTTTTTAGAACCCACTTTAACAATGCATACATAAGTATTTCTTGGTAAATGTCTTGTTTCTTGGTGAAAATCTATTTAGCTTAGCAAATAAAACTTTGTAAGTACTATGTACTCAAGTATGTGCAACAGACATCATTGCCATGGGAGGAAATAGAAATTTTATTTTGTTTATATATGTATTAATTTTTTTTTTTAATTTGAGAATAGTTGACACATGATGTTACTTCAGTTTCAGGTAAGAAATGGAAATTTTAAAAAGAACAAAGTCATGATGTTGGTTTGTCACGTCCTCGGGAGCTTCCCAGGTGAGATCTGAAACCAGCCCCAGCACACAGAGGACAGGGAATGACCGAACAAAGAGGCGGCCACACCAGATAGGCAGGTGGCAAGGTTTGATAAGCAGGGGAACATACATACGAGGCTTGTCTTGGACAGCTGCAAGACAAGGTCTGTGCACCTGCCTGCAAAATCTTAAAAGCTTCTGTTGAAGCCTTAACAGTGTTCAGTCACATGTACCATCCAGATGGCCTCATCAGCACATCACTACCTCTGGGATGTGCTCTGGGTGCCGCTTCTGGGAGTGGAGAGGGCAAGCAGGATGCACATTCCAAGCATAAAGTGAGAGGCCTCTGATTGCCTGGGCCCCTCTCACAGGTCAACTGGGGGATCACATCCTCTCCATGACCTCCCCTGACACTCCACCCCTCCTTGAGTCACCCTTACAATCTCACGTACTCTCCTCCTCCTCAGTGTGCCTGAGTGGTCAGCAAAAGGTGTCATTAGCATGGAATTGGTCCCTCTGCTGCTTAACATGCCATTTTTCCTTTCTGCCAACCCTGCTGTTTGTGGGTGACTGGGGAGATGGTTCCTCGGTACAAGGTCATGTTCTTTTGCTCAGTCTTATACATTGTGACTTTGAAACGTGACCCCAGTCACTGTCTACTCGATGAGGGTATTCATCCAGGCTAGTCAGCCTCTTTCATCCCTAATGCTGGCAGCCTGATTTGCAGGGTGACAGGGCAAAGTTTGGGTGAGGCCAGATGCAGTGTCCACATGAGCCAGGACACGTTTAGAACCCGCACTCAGAGGGAGGTGACCAGTGTCATCAGTTTGGCAAACCCTCACCCGTGGGGAACGCTGGCGGGTGGCCCCAGACTCCTTTGGCAGTTACCTTGGACATTGTTTAGAACACGTGGGACAGGCTGTCACTGCTTTAAGCAAGTCACTGTATTTCGAGGGCAATCGGCATCCTTGGCAATACGCCATCCCACCTGGTGCCATGTGGCCCCTCCGTCTAAGCACCCAATCCGCTGCGTCCCCTGAAGAGTCAGTGTCTAGAGTTGGTACCTCAGCTAGGGCCTTCACCTTCCTGATTGCCAGGGGGTGTCAGTGCGTTATGAGCTGGGACCGGGAGGACAGTGAGGACTGCCCCCAGGCTCCTGCAGACGGACCCACATGTCTTCCCACTACATCCTGGCCCCTCAAGGGCTTGTTCATGATCATCCCTCACCTTGGCTTCCCACTGTCCAAGCTGTAGTGTTAGTTTCTTTTTATTTATTTATTTGAGAGAGAGAGAGAATGAGAGACAGAGAGCATGAGAGGGAGGAGGGTCAGAGGGAGAAGCAGACTCCCTGCCGAGCAGGGAGCACAATGCGGGACTCGATCCCGGGACTCCAGGATCATGACCTGAGCCGAAGGCAGTCGCTTAACCAACTGAGCCACCCAGGCGCCCTGTAGTGTTAGTTTCTTTAGAACAACCCAAGTGTCAGTGGGAAGGGTTAATGTCCAGGGCTCAGAAGTGATCACCAGCCCAATGGCTCTGAGCTCAGCCCACTGCTGCCCCAGCTGCTGTGTGAGAGGCTCTCCCTGGAGGAACTTTGTATACAACCGTGAGGAGCTCTTGCTCTATGTGGTATATCAAGTTCCTGCCTCCTTCTGGAGCTGGGACTAAAATCCCAGGGGCATCCTCTCCTTCTGTGGTGTCTGCCACAGTGCCTGACCCACATTTTCCAGAGTCACAGACACAACTCATTCAAATGGAATTCCCACTTTGGAGACACCCGGAGTTTTCATTGGCTTCACAAGTGTTTTTACCATCTTAAAGAGAGCTTCCTGCTCTGGTCCCCAGGCCCACATGCTCTTTCTTTACCCAGTAGCAGAAGGGATGGAGGCACTTTGCCAGGTGGGGGATAAAAGTCCTCCAAACCCCCAAGTCCCTAGAAAGCCTTGCACCTTTTTCCCATTCGTAGAGGTCAGATAGGCTGGCATCTTATAAATCACAGCTTCTGGGACAACACATATCTTACTCAACAAAACAACGCCCAAAACCTTAAGGCAGTGGCTGGCCTTGAAATTTCTGTGGGTTCACGGCCCATCTTCTCCCTCACAGATGCCCCAGCAAAGCCTGCAGTGTGTCCTGTAGCAGAGACAAGTCTTCATATGTTAACATTCTATCACCAATGTAATAGGGTCACTTTACTGATGGGAGGACAGAGAACAGGACAATCCTGACATATGGTGGGACTGTGCCATTCACCCTGGGGAAGCACTTGAAAGGTCAGTGTGGCCCCTCCCACATGAAGGCAAATTCATACTGTGATTCAGTGCCCAGGAGTATACTGAAACAGGCATTTGCTAAGTCCAGAGCAGTATAGTGCCCTCCTCGAACTGTGGCTAAGGTATCCAAGATGGTGGTAATGTTGGGCACAGCTTCACGGACGGGACATCACCTTGTTCAGTTCTCAGTGGTCCATGATCAGCTGCCATGAGTCATCTGTTTGTTTGTTTTTTTTTATTATTATTATGTTATTTTAATCACCAAACATTACATCATTAGTTTTTGATGTAGTGTTCCATGATTCATTGTTTGTGCATAACACCCAGTGCTCCATGCAGAATGTGCCCTCCTCAATACCCACCACCAGGCTAACCCATCCTCCCACCCCCCTCCCCTCTAGAACCCTCAGTTTGTTTCTCAGAGTCCATAGTCTCTCATGGTTCGTCTCCCCCTGATTTCCCCCCCTTCATTTTTCCCTTCCTACTATCTTCTTTTTTTTTTTTTTAACATATAATGTATTATTTGTTTCAGAGGTACAGATCTGAGATTCAACAGTCTTGCACAATTCACAGCACTCACCATAGAACATACCCTCCCCAATGTCTATCACGCAGCCACCCCATCCCTCCCACCCCACCCCCCACTCCAGCAACCTTCAGTTTGTTTCCTGAGATTAAGAATTCCTCATATCAGTGAGGTCATATGATACCTGTCTTTCTCTGATTGACTTATTTCGCTCAACATAACACCCTCCAGTTCCATCCACGTCGTTGCAAATGGCAAGATCTCATTCCTTTTGATGGCTGCATAATATCCCTAACCCCGATGTTTATAGCAGCAATGTCCACAATAGCCAAACTGTGGAAAGAGCCAAGATGTCCATCGACAGATGAGTGGATAAAGAAGATGTGGTATATATATACAATGGAGTCATCGGGGTTTTTTGTTGTTGTTGTTCTTTGTTTGTTTTTACTGACCACACAGGGCTGTTGAGTGCTCTCTGGGCAAGGTATACAGTACCACTCAGGGTAGTTCTTGGATAGTTTCTCCTATCTCCTTATGCACCCCCATCCCAGGCAATTTATATCGCCTGACATTACCACCCTTCATGGGGAGTGGGGGCAGGCTTACTGGTTCTCAGTTGGTGTTTCCCCTCAGCTCTGGTTTGATTACTCTAACCTGGAGGCTGACTTCATGGACAGAGATTTGCAGAGTTTGACCTTGTAGGATATCCGTGCCCAATATGTTCTCTGGCATTGGAGAGATAAAAACCTTACAATCTCAGGGGGGAGAACGCCCAATTTGCAGTGTTAAGACTTTCCTGACTATAAATATTTGCCCCCCATGATCATCAATGGTGCTGAGGGGACCAGAAAACTTCTGAGGGGCACCATGTATTGAAGTACACCCAGCTCCAGTATCCACCAGAACCGCCACATTTTCTTCATTTCTGGAGGACCAGTGAATTCAGGGAATTCACTCCCAATGGCCCTCACCTGGAGGCAGTCTTGGCCTGGATCCTATGCTCGGGATGTGGGAGGCACCCATCCCTAATAGTTCTGTACTCCTGAGGCCTCTATAGGAGCAGCTGGTGCATCGGGGATGGGAGGGGCAGATGGGGCAGGTCTGAATTGTTGTTCAGGCTTTAAGGCTTCTCACAGGCTGACCCACAGAGAGTTGGGTTGTCCATCTAGATGTTCAGGTGGGGTCCCTGCAGCAATGAGGTCAAACCACATTGACGTCCGGGTTATTTTTACCCAACACTTTATAGTTGATTGAAATAATCTTTTGGCTTTCTGAGCTTCCCCTTTTTCTTGGGTCTTTCCCACAACCTGTGCCCATTCCCAGGATTTTTCGGTTCCTCTAGATCAACAACGGATTGCCCAACATCATAAATGTCTTGTCGCGTGACTGCGCTCAGCATGGGTATCAGCACCGCATACCAGGTGCTGCGGAAGAACTGGAGGATCTTGGTTCCGGTCTCTGCAATGAATGTGGCCCCATCAGACCTTCAGAAACAGGGGTCTGTCACATTCCCTGCTCCCTGAGAATTTGTTGTACCTCCCCATGGATTTCCAGGGTCCGGCATAGGAAGGTCCTTGGGTCAAGCCTGGCTGTGGGATAGAATGACTCAACCTATAAGGAAGTGAGTACTGTGAGCCCCCTGAGCACCTCACAGATGCTGCTGGAGGGCAGGTGGGTAGTGGAGTTGCTCATTTTCTGTCTCCTGCTTGGTCAGAGAAATGCTGTCACCCCTGTGTCACATCAGCGCTCTGACCACGCCTGGATGCTCTCCTGGCATTTTGCTGGAACTTGGCAGCTGTATCAGTGAGCTCAGCGAGAGTACATTCTCTCATCACGAGCCTTTCCTGACCTGGGGCTGCCCCACTGGCTGGGGGCGCTGTGTCTGTGCTCTTGTGTTCCTCTGTATTAGGGGTCACAGGGCTCAGGGATCCACGTGGTTCACCGTCAGACACCGCACTTCCTCCAAGTGCACTGAAGAAGCTGGAGTTTCCCAGATGTTCCTGTATGCACGAGGGGGTCCACAAGCATCTGCCACACGGGCCACCCCACCCCACCCAGGGGTCGCCTACGATCTCGAGATTTCCCCACAGACACCTCCTGCCCAAGGCCCATTTCCTCAGTCTCCTGGCTTGTTCACTAAGTGTTGGTTCACACCCTTGGTAGCTCCAGGGCGAGACCTGAAGCCAGCCGCTGGGGGTGCAGGGCAGGAAGACAGGGAAGACCAAGGCAGCCACTCTGGAGGGGCAGATGGCAGGTGTAAGGAGCAAGGGAACTTACATCTGAGGCTTGTCCTGGGCGTAAGTGATGATCTCACCCCATCCCCAAGCCTTAAAGTTTCTACAGAAGCCTTAATGGGTCTCAGTTACATGCACTGTCCACATGGTCTCAGCACCAGGTCACTCTCTCAGGCCGTGACCTTGGGGCAGCTTCTGGGAGCAGGGAGGCCAGCAGGATACACATTCCAAGGACAGAGGAGGGAGTGAGGAGCCTCTGATCGCCTGGGTCCAGCTCATGGGTCAACCGGCTGTCATATCTACCTGATGACCTCCTCTGACACATGAATAATTCCAATCCTTTTCTTGCAGAAAACGATGCTAGCAAAGCACACAATCAAATTTAATCTCATGGTGACAGGGGCAGGTTTCTGTTTTAACTTCAGAGCTGATGTTCATCCAAAATCTTAACACATTTCTAAAGGCTTAAATTATGTTAAATTTTTGGGCGCCTGGGTGGCTCAGTTGGTTAAGCGACTGCCTTCGGCTCAGGTCATGATCCCGGAGTCCTGGGATCGAGTCCCACATCGGGCTCCCGGCTCGGTGGGGAGCCTGCTTCTCCCTCTGACCCTATCCCCTCTTATGCTGTTTCTCTCTCTCTCTCTCTCTCTCTCAAATAAATAAATAAATAAAATCTTTAAAAAAAATTATGTTAAATTTTTATGTATCTTACAACATTAGGAATTATAGTGGCTAAAACATTTCTTAAAATTTCTATTCCTTGCAGAGAACCCATTTAACACATCTGATTTCATGTCTTTAATGACATTGTTAAGATTTATATATTTTTAATACTCACAGTAAGGCTTCCTGCCATTATATTCAACAGAAAAAAGAATAACCCTCAATATGGGATTGGCTAATGGACAGATGGCCTCCCGCATCTAAATCACTGTGCACACAGCTGCTCATATAATCTTTGAGAACCTAATCATTCTCTTGCTCAAAATTTTCTCGTTCTTTTAAATACACATTAATACAAATTCATACAAACTATGAGGGATTATTTCCATGACCAGCTGCTTTCTTATCCAAACCATCCTTCTGGTCTTTTGCCCCAAAATACCCTTTCCCATATTCCAAGTTCTAGAACTTAATCTGAACACACTCTGTGCCATTTTAATAGTCTCAAAGTCTGGAACTGGGCTGCCCCTCTAATAGCCTCATTTTAGAACTCTTACTGATTGTCAACACTTTGTTTTAATTTTTTTTAAGATTTTATTTATTTATTTGACAGAGAGACAGAGAGAGAACACAAGTAGGCAGAGCGGCAGGCAGAGGGAGAGGGAGAAGCAGACTCTCCACCGAGCAGGGAGCCCAATGTGGGGCTCGATCCCGGGACCCTGGGATCATGACCTGAGCTGAAGGCAGACGCTTAACTGAGCCACCCAGGTGCCCCTGTTTGTTTGTTTTTAATGACAAATCCTTTCCATTTTTCTGAACTACTGATGTCTTGATTTGTATTTCCCCTAAGATAACTCACACACTGGGGGCGCTTAGGTGGCTCAGGGGGTTAAGCGTCTGACTCTTGATTTCAGCTCAGGTCATGATCTCAGGGTGGTGAGATGGAGCCCTGCATCAGGCTCTGTGCTCAGCACGGAGTCTACATAAGATTTTCTCTCTCCGTCTCTCCTTCTGTCCCCCCACACATCCTGCTGTCTTCCTAAAATAATGAATAAATCTTTGGGGAGAAAAAAAGATAATTTACACACTGTAACTGTTACGGCAGGCTGAATGGCAGCCACAATGGTATGTCCACGCCCCAATCACCCTTGACTGTTACCTTATTTGGCAAATGGTGTGATGGAATTAGGAGTTATCCTGGATCATCCGGGGGGGCCTAAAAGCAATCACAAGTCTCCATAAAAGAGAGGGACAGAGGTAGGTCCACCGCCACACACACAGGAGAAGGCCACGTCGACACGGAGCAGAGAGGTACAGCCACAAGGTAAGAAATGCAGAAACCCCCATAAGGGGGAAGAGGCAAGGAACGGGCTTTCTCCTAGAGCCTCCTGAGCGATCATGGCCCTACCAACACCTTGATTTTGGACTTCTAGCCTCCAAAACTCTGAGTGAGTACATGTTGTTTTTCAAACCTCCAGGGTTTTGATCACTGTAACTTGCATTGCATTTGTTATGTTTCAGTCCAGGTTTGCTAGTAGCATTTTACATTTTTCAAGAGTTAGAACTGGACCTTATTTATATTTTCTACAACCCCTGGTTTAGTGTCCACCACACAAAACTAATATTATGCTAGGTGCTGGACACATGAAGGAAGAGTATAAAGACACCCCTGACCCTAAGTTGTTCTGTTTTTCATGGGGGTATACAGGCAAGTAAACTGGATCTCACAGGACGCTGTGTTTTATCTTAAGGAGATTTGTGTTGTATGCAACCACGAAAGTGACCTGGACCCCATATTTGGAACATTTGGGGAAATGTGTTCTTGAAGAATAAGGTCTTTGCTAAGCAGCCTGGAAGGTGAGTAAACTTAAGCAGGTGAGGAGTTGGGGTGGGTGCTCCAGAAAGAGGTGAGATGTGGCACATTGAGGAGCCTGAACAGAAACAGTCTCAGAACGAAGGGAAACAAGAGAAGGGAGACACACGATGCACCTGCCTTGGTCCGGAGACCCCTGCCTGTGGCACATAGCGGGCAGAACCCAGGAGAGAAAGCTGGGAGCTCAAGGCTACTGAGGAGGCTGGAATTTGGGGGGCAGGCTACAGAGAGAAAGGATGCAAGTGAAGAAGGACTGTAGAAACTTGCACAGGAATTTACTACCTGCTGCGACACTGAGCTGGATGTGTAGGACGGGGCTCCATGAGACCACCCATGGAGCAGCCACAAAGAAAATGCCCCTCCTGAGCTGCTGTGGTCCCAGCAAGGGCTGGAGCTCACTCGGGACTGGGAGACATCCAGTTCCAGCCCATCTGTGTGTGGAGGTCTTATTAAGGACCTAAGCATTATGAAGATTTCCTGGCACATCCAGCGGTGATGCGAATACCACCCAAGAGTAAAGATACTTGACTCATTCTGTAAAAGCCTACAAGCAATATTCACAAGCCGATAGAAGGCTCGAAACTGCCTGCTGAATGAAAGACAACAATATTCAGACAGTATTTGGATAACAACCAAAATAACAAGCAAGGTAACGCCCCAAATCCCTAGAATAAAATATAAAAAAATAATAGATGTGAAGATGCAGAGAAACTTAACCCATACCCAGAAAAAAATCCTACCAGTAGAAACTTCATAGACATATGAAAATAACAGATAAATACCTTGAAACAGCTATGGAAAATATGCTAGGATCTTAAAAGAAATATCAACCTAATCAGGGAACAAAGAGAATGTTACAAATGAAATAGAAATGATACAAAGAGCCAAATGGAAATTATAAAAATGAAAAGTAACATATTTGCAATGAAGCATTTGCTTTTTGAGATGAATAACTCAAATGATCACTAATAATGAGGAAAGACCCTTAGAACATATTCAAATTAAAATCCAGAGAAAAGCATCTTGAAAAGTCCAGAGAGCCTCCGTAAGCCGAGCGGCAATGTTAAGATTTCTAAGATGCCAGAAAAGGACAGAGAAATTGAGTCATATCGATGTTAAACTGCACTGGCCATGATTTTCTCAAACTTGATGCAAAATGTGAACCTGATGTCCAAAAAACTCCACCAACTCCAGGCAGAGTAAATAAAAGGCAGCAAACAGAGGCATGCGCTCATCACATTGCTGAAAGCCCATAATAAAGAGAAAAATCTCAAAGGGGATATAGAAAAAAGAAAAGGCACAATGCATCCCGTGCTCCTGGGAACAGCAGGGAGGGGAGAGGGCGGCTGACTTTGCACCAGAAGCAAGAAGCAGCAGAAGCCCTTGGAACAAGGTGTGGTGTGCTGAACAGCAAGGAAACTGGCAATCCACGCTTCTAGATCAGGTCAACACAGGCTTCGGAAATGAGGGGAAATCAGAACAAGGCAGAGTCCTTGGCAGCAGACCTATGTGTAGGACAGACCTGTGGCGGGATGAGGAGAAAGCAAACCATATCAAGAGTTGGATCCAGAGGAAAGAAGACCATGAAAAACAGCAAATATGTGTTTAAGAATGAAAGGGGATTGGGGGAGCCTGGGTGGTTCAGTCGGTGAAGTGTCTGCCTTCAGCTCAGGTCATGATCCCAGGGTCCTGAGACCGAGCCCCATATTGGAGTCTGGGGAGTCCGCTTCTCCCTCTCCCTCTACTGCTCCCCCTGCTCATGCTCCCCCCCAAATAAATAAACGAGATTTTTTTTTAAAAAGAATGAAAAAAGAATCTCCTTGTACATTTAATTTCTTTAAGTGCCAACTTAAAACTTAAAGCATGTAAAATAACATTGTAGTCTGTGCTTTATGACATACTTAGAAAGAAAATGTGAAATAATAGCAGAAAGTACGTTAGGGGGAAAAATAAGCATCCGCGGTTCTAAATTTCTTTCAACATACGTGAAAGAGGATAGTTATTTAAAGCTCATATGGGAAGTCGCAGAGGGCAATCAGAGGTCAAGCACTGAGAGGACACAAAGTGGCATGTTTAATAAGCCAATAGGGATTCAAAGGACATTGAGAAAAGATGATCGATATAAAAGAAAGCAGGAAAGATCGAAAAGAGATGGTGCTAGGACGGAAATGACAAGATGACAAGGACGTAGGTTTTGTGATGATGGAAGCATGGCGCAGCCAGCCGACCAAGATGGTTTTTCAGAAAAGATAGTTTGCTAGTCACAGCTCCCCAGAAGAAGGGGCGCCCACAAGGTGCCCTACGGAGAAGCACCAGGACCAGTCAGGCGGTGGAGGGAGAGGGACTAGCATGGGCCAGAGCCTTTATTGTGGTTTCCGCGGGAAGGAGCGGGTGAGACAGAGCAGGCAGGTCTAGGTTTGGCGGGTTTGAATGATTTTGGGGGCTATGGGACATTGGGGCTGTCCCTAGTTGTCTGGTTGTGGGGTTCTGGGGTGATCAGGGCAGGGGGATGGTGCATCAGAAATGCAGGAAAAAAGAAAAAGGCGCGATTAATACAGATGGTCAGCTTAGATCCAACAGTGCAAATACTAGTAAATGTAAATGAACTAAACGCTTCAATTACAGTGCGGAAGTAAAAGCAAGACCCAGCTACACACAGCTTACCTGAGTCATGTAGTAAATATAGACCCAGGTAGGTTCACAGTAAAGTGTCTTAAGGACAAACCATGCCCATACTAATCATAAGGGAGCAGGAATGGCTCTTCATATAAAACAGAAAAGAATAGTCGTGGAAGGTAAAAAGGTCTGTTTGTGAATGAGAAAATGACCAATGTATGTAAAAGATGCAAGCATCCCAAATGTGCATATGAGCATCCCAACAGAGTCTTGAGATATGTAAAAGAATGAAGGTGTTTTCTGACCCTAACATAAAGACATCTGGAAGATTGGCAAGTATTTGGAAAACAAGTAACACATTTCTAAAAAAAAAAAAAAAAAATGCAATGGAAATTAAAAAAACACAAGTTCAAGTGTGTAGGATAAAGCAAAGATAAAGTGCTTTCAGCACCATTTACAATGCTAGTATTTGTGTTTGACGCTTTTAAAATCCATAATTGAGCTTCCACCTAAAAAATGGTATGAAAAGAACAGTAAGTAAACCAAAAGGAGACATAAGGAAGGAAGTAACAAATAAATAGCAATGGTGAACCTTACCACAGTGTATTCACGAAACCAAAATTTAGTTCTTCAATAATATTTATAAAACCAATAAACTCTTTACTAGACTAATTAAAAAAATGCAATGCAATAGTAGTGGGAGAGAAAGGGATGGTATGCCTCAGATCCTACAAACCTTCAAATGATAAGAAAATTAGGAACATATATATGCCAAGAATTAAGGAGCAGGCACATATTTGAAAAACAAATGACCAACAGGGTAATAGAGAAATAGCAAAGTGGATTACGCCTCCATCCACTAGAGAAACTGAACCTGTCATTTAAAAATTCCCGCGGAGCAAACTAGGCCCAGACAGCCTCAGTGACCAATGCCATCATGTCACTGAGGATTAATTCATACCAATTTTAAACAAACTTTTGAGAAAAGAGCAAGGTAGAGGTCACTAGAGAAGAATGAACGCTGGATACTTGGAAGTCAAATTTAGAACGTTATCGTTACAGCGCATCAAAAATATAAAATCTCTAGGAATAAATTGAATGAAATAGATACCGCATCTGTGCCCTAAAAAGTCCAAAACTTGTTAGAATAAACTGGACACAACCTAAGAAGCGTGAACAGAAAGTCACGCTCGTAGACTGGCTGACTTAGTGTTGTTGGGGTAGCTGTGGCCCCAAACTGATATATGCATTCAATGCAGTCCCACTGAAATCCCTGTTAATTTTAGAAAATGACATTCTGATTTTATCGTGTATATGGAAATATAAATGACCCGATCATCTTTAAGAAAAAGAACAAATTTGGGCGCCTGGGTAGCTCAGTTGGTTAAGCAACTGCCTTCGGCTCAGGTCATGATCCTGGAGTCCCAGGATCGAGTCCCGCATCGGGCTCCCTGCTCGGCGGGGAGTTTGCTTCTCCCTCTGACCCTCCCCCCTCTCATGTGCTCTCTCTCTGTCTCATTCTCTCTCTCAAATAAATAAATAAATAATTTTTTAAAAAAGAAAAAGAACAAATTTGTAGAACATACACTACATGAGATTGAGAATTATTACAAAGATACACTACTCGAGATAACCAAAAAAAAAAAAAAAATCAAAGGAACAAAATAGAGTCCAGAAATAGATTCATATTTTTATAGCGATTGGTTTTAAAAATACAGTGCCAAAGCTGTTCAAGCAGTAATGAGGTCTATTCACCAAGTGGTGCCCTGAAAACTGGGCTCCTGTATGGAGAAACAGGGAATACTGGTAACACGCCTGACATTATTTGAAGAATGCATCACAGACATTGCAAAAGATAAATATGTACGGCTTCCAGAAGTAACTATAGGCCAATCGCCTCTCAACCTCGAGGTGGGCAAAGATTTCTTAGGATCCATTAGACAGTGAAACCATAGAAGACAAATTGGGCTTCATCAGTAAAAAAAAAAATTGTTCATCATAAAAGCAGAATAAATAATAAATAAACCAGCCATCCACAGGCAGATATGTTCCCAATACGACAAAATAGTTGTTATCTAGAATATGTCAAAAAACGCCTACAGCTCTTTGGCCAAAAGACGATTAGTTACACAAGGGACAAAACCACTTCCATTGGTACTTCATCGGTTCCTTGATGGAGGAAGATTACAAATGATCTGTAAGTCCATAAAAAAAGTGCTAGTCACTTGTTACCAGGGAAGTGGAATACCACGACTCCACCACTAGGGGCGCTAGGATGAATAAAAATAATAACAAGACTGAGAAAAGCCGATTTGTAAGGACGGGGAGCCACCAAGCTGAGCCGCCGAGCTCGGTGAGTGTAAAAGCACGAGCTCTGCACTGGTCTGAGAGTTTCTCATAAAGAGAAACTTCTCGGGCGCCTGAGTGGCTCAGTTGGTTAAGCGACTGCCTTCGGCTCAGGTCATGATCCTGGAGTCCCGGGATCAAGTCCCGCCCTCTGACCCCCTCCCTCTCATGTGCTCTCTCTCTCCCATCCTCTGCCCTTCCCTCCGCCTGCTCGTGTGCACTCTCTCTCTAAAATAAATAAGTAAATCTTTTTATTTAAACAATGAAAGTATTGTCATACGTTAAATTTTAAGCTGTGGACAAGCTGCGAAAGAATATCTGGAATACTTACATTTGCATTATCCTAAGTAAAGAGCTGTTATGAATCAATAAGAAAAAGGTACATTGGGGCGCCTGGGTGGCTCAGTTGGTTAGGCGACTGCCTTCGGCTCAGGTCATGATCCTGGAGTCCCTGGATCGAGTCCCGCATCGGGCTCCCTGCTCGGCAGGGAGTCTGCTTCTCCCTCTGACCCTCCCCCCTCTCATGTGCTCTCTCTCTCAAATAAATAAATAAAATCTTTAAAAAAAGAAAAGAAACGTGTTGGGCGCCTGGGTGGCTCAGTCGGTTAAGCGACTGCCTTCGGCTCAGGTCATGATCCTGGAGTCCCGGGATCGAGTCCCACATCAGGCTCCCTGCTCGGCAGGGAGTCTGCTTCTCCCTCTGACCCTCCTCCCTCTCATGCTCTCTGTCTCTCATTCTCTCTGTCTCAAATAAATAAATAAAATCTTTAAAAAAAAAAAGAGAGAAACTTCTCCACAGGAAGACGTGCGTGTGAATGTTCGTAGCAGCTTTCTTCATGATAGGCAAACACTGGAAGCAACCCACATAGATGTCCATCAGCAGACACCTGAATAAAAATTAGTGTTCTATTCATTCAGTGGAATACTAGTGGACAACGAACAAACTGTTAATACACACAGCATGAATGAATCTTAAAAACAGTATCTTAGGTAAAAAGAATGCTGTTTTGCCAACAACTGAGCGCTTTTTTTCCTTTTAGATTCCAGTGGTTGGAGGGGCGCCTGGGCGGCTCAGTCGGTTGAGTGTCCCACTCTTGATTTCAGCTGAGGTCATGATCTCAGGGTTGTAGGATGGAGCCCCTCGAGGGGCTCCATCCTCAGTGGAGAATCTGCTTGAGATCCTATCTCCCTCTCTCTGCCCCTCCCCCTGCTTGTGTTCTCTCTCTCTCTCTCTCTCCCTCTCTAAAATAAATAGATAAATAAATTTCAGTGGTTGGGAAACACTTGATCAGTGGGAGGCTGGTTTGGGAGAATATCTTGCAACTCATTGAACAGTCTGACACCAGGAAGAAATGATGCCTCATGCTCTTTACAGCTTCAGACTCTGAAATACCTATGAAATCTAGAACCTAATTCTCTCTAGACAGGCAAAGTATATTTTGCATTATTTACTATACACTAATTTTTTTCATGAATGCAGCTACCGCCAATTGATGGGGGAGGAGAGAGTCTACTGTCCACACAGAGCCTCATCAAAGCTATTCTACATTGTGGGAAATATCCTCACCAACAGTGGTCTGAGCTTCTGACCACTTCATCACATTTCAGTGAGTTGTGCCAAAGCATCATTTATGTGTTTGTATGTGTGTGTATGTGTTCATTTAAAATGCTTTGGTATGATTTCTTTTTTTTAGAGAGGCAGGGGTCGAGGGGCAGAGGGAGAGGAAGAGAGAATCGTAAGCAGGTTCCACGCCCAGTGTGGAGCTTCACAGGGTGCCCGATCTCATGACCCTGAGATCATGACCTGAGCCGAACCCAAGAGTCAGATGCTTAACCAAATGAGCCACCCAGGTGCCCAGTATTATTTCTTTTATATAACAGATTGACTTTTAAAAACATGCATGCAGTTTTGTTGTATTGCAGGATAGGTGAGGGGATATCATTTCTATAATACTATATTGAGTATATTGATACTATATTATACTGATTATATTAATAGTATAATAATACATTGATTATATATTAATCACATAGGTTCCTGGACCTGATGGGGTTGACACTCCATCCTGCAAGAAGCTGCAGAGGAGGTTCAACATCATATTCACCATGACAACTAAGGACAAGGCCAGCCCTGGTTGAAGCAGGCAGCTGAATCAAGAGGATCAAGAGGCAGTACCCCGAGTGTGGGCTCTGGAGCGGGAGGAACAGGACTGAGACTTGGTGCCCTCACATCCATGGGCTGAAGCTGCACTCCTCCTTCTCTGACCCTGGAGGTTCTCACCTACAGGGCTGTGTGTTTCAGGTTCCTGTTGTCCATGGGCTTTTCAGTACCTAGAATGACTCAGCATATATCCTGAGCTTCAAAGCCATCGACCTTTTAAGGCTCATCCCTAATGATACCTCTTCCACAAATGTTTTCTGCTGATGCACAATGGATGTGTTCTTTCTTGGTATTTAACATTTTTTCTCCCTTCAATTCTGCCTGATGTCACACATACTCTTTGATCATTTAAATGCTAATCGCCTTTAATAGCTTAGAAGCAACTGTCTCCTTTGTGACTTTTCCTCAAGCATTGCTCTATTGTCTGATCTATTATTTAACTAGCTACCTAACTAAATTAGGAGATAAATTAGGACCCCAAAGAATTTTTTTTTGCAGGTTGCATGGAAATATGACAAATAGATTTACTTTACTCCCTTCTTATATTCCTGTACTCTCTCTAGGGACAGGGGAAGCACAATGTAAAATTTCTGGCCCTCAGACAAATAAAGGAAGAATGGAAATAAACTTTAATAGAACAAAAAAATAGATTTGAGTCTTTGGGTTAAAAGAAATCTCCGTAGCCGAACCATGAGAGACTATGGACTCTGAGAAACAAACTGAGGGTTCTAGAGGAGAGGGGGTGGGGGGATGCGTTAGCCTGGTGATGGGTATTGAGGAGGGCACATATTGAATGGAGCACTGGGTGTTATATGCAAACAATGAATCATGGAACACTACATCAAAAACTAATGATGTAATGTATGGTAATTAACATAACATAATAATAATAATAAAAAAAAGAAGTCTCTGTAGAATGAGAAAGGTGGAAAGGGCATTCCAGGAAAACTAATGGGTATTTACAAATCCCAGGATGCAGGAAGATTACAAAAGAAAAGAAACAGTGTATAATCTCTGCCAATTAAAGGACATGAAAGAAATATAGAAGGACAAGGAACTGGAAAGAAAGGTTTAGACCAGACTTTGAGAAACCTTTAAATTTTAATATCAAGGATGAGATGTCATTGAAGATCCAGAAGCTAAAATAAGTGACGTGATTGGGTTTGTGTTTTACAAGTGTCTCCGAGAGGCTGTGGATTTGATGTGAGGATGATTCAGAAATTGGGAGGAACTGTCCAGGTGACAAGTGCCACCAGGAGAGTCCCCATGGGGCTTACGTAATAGGAACAACCATGGATGAAAAGCTTGTTAGAAATGATTTCGGGGCCTAAGAATGAACTCTTGAATTTTCTCTAGGTTAAGAGCCATAAAATCACATTGACATTTGGATATTCTTTACAATGCTCATTGGTTCTTTCTGAAAAAACCATTACTGTCTATTGTTTTCTGAATTTACGAGCATTTATCTCTCTTCTTGATGTTTCTTATTCCAACTTGACTTGTTTATTATCTTACAGAATATGATTAGCTATTTCATGAGTTTAGGTAATTAACCTGTCACTGTGGGCTTGAAAAGCACAGTGTGAAGACTATTGTCTAAAGTATAAGTGCATGGGGACAGCCCGGTGAGGGAGGAATAATCTGACTAGCTGTTGATGAGGAGTTGGGTTCCAAGGTGCATGTGTGGCAAGAAGCAAGGGGTCCCTGGAGGGGCTCTTCTCAGGAAGTAGGTTCCTTTACCTGGATGCCTGCCGTAAGTTAGGGGCAGGATCAGGCTGGAAATTAATTGTTCGGCAAAATAGAGGCTTTCGAGGATCCGGTGTGCAATCTTAGGCGGACAGAGTTGCTGCTGGGAAGCTATTTAGTGAAAATAAGAAAAAAAAGAAAAGAAACAGAAAAAAGGAAACTGTGAAATAGGGATTTTAATGTTGAGCCATGGGTGATGCAGTCTCTTTCTCTCTCCAACTCTTGACAAGGTTGGAAGAGATCATCATGTCTCTTTATGGTTTCATATGAGTGGAATGTGAATAAATGGTGAGTTCTAGGTTCATAGTGGTGAGAAAATTGTTATAGTATGTGATAACAGATGTTAGCACAGCTAATCAGTTTAAATTGGATGCTACTTAAGTAATAAAATGGCATGTGTCCAATGATTAAATTTTGTTTCTAAAAGATTTAAATAGGGGCACCTGGGTGGCTCAGTTGGTTAAGCATCTGCCTTCGGCTCAGGTCATGATCTCAGGATCCTGGGATGGAGTCCCACATCGGGCTCCCTGTTCAGTGGGAGCCTGCTTCTCCCTCTGCCCTTCCTCCTGCTCGTGCTCATGCTCTCTCTCGAAAATAAATACATAAAATCTTTAAAAAAAGATTTAAATATATATATGTATTCATCTCATATATTTCTATGGAATATGAAGGCTTGAAACTGAATATCGTCAATGGTTAGAAATCTACATGTATTTTATAGTCTTGTAATAAACTATGTGTGATAAAATAATAAAGGGAGAATATGTACTACTTACATTTGGAAAGTAAGGACACAGAAAGAAAGGGACTGGCAGTTTGAAGTGCCAACTGAACAACCAGCCGGTTGGCACAGTCCATTTGGATTCATAATCCAGAAGCTGGTTCTAGCACATAGTTATATTCGGGCCTCAGGGCTCAACATTAAGGGGAAGGATGTGGAGTGGTGGCATGAACTTGGCAGTCAGACACACTAGGATTCACATCTTAGCTCTGACTTTTCCTGTGTCAACTCAGTTGAATTATCTGATCTCTGTAGCATTTTTGAAGAAACGGATAAAAATAGTTTACTGCACTAACGTGACATGTGACATATACAGAAGATGAAGGGTGAAGTATACGGGATTCGACCACAGCAGGGACTTGATAAATATGCTCTCCCCTTTCTTGCATGAGCCACCAGCATATTTGGGGAGCTCAGATCCCCAGAATATCGAAGCTGAAATGATTGGCCACGATGGTGGATATCATGATAATCAAATGGATGTTAGCATTTTTTTTTCTTCATTCTTTATATGTAACTTTAAACGTAAAGTACTTTATTCTCCGATGGCTCCTTTGCTTCTTAACCTAGGTCAGCGTTATGATCTAGATTTTCCCTATGAGAAAGCCAAGATTTAATTGACTTGCCAAAGAGTGACCCCTAGTAAGTGGTAATATAATTAAGATGCAAAATCAAAGTCATGCCTTCAAGTCCATAACAAAATACACTTTGTGAATTTCTCCAGCAGATTAGTCACTGTTAATATCTAACACTTAATCCCATCCAAAACAGCAGGAGGCAGGAATGCTTTATTGATGAAAGTAACTTCTGTTTCACTCTTTGATCCATTCTGTTTTTTATCCATCCATCGAATCATATCACATCTCCCCTCCCCAAGTAAATGTCACACTATTCAAGATGATACGGTTAGATATGAAATATTTTTGGAATAAACATCTAGCAAACCAGCAGATCTCAAATTTACAACTGGGCTCCATTCCCACCCCTGGATAGATGCCAAAGCTCCATCCATGGAAAGTGGAGTAGTGATTTTGATTTCATACACAGGGTGTGACATGCAAGTATGATTTATAATTCAACTTTTATTTGTGCTACTAGAGATGAGACTTTTTCAAGCCGTAAATCACTAGCAAATACTTAGTAGTTAACTAGATAGGTAGGCTAATCATTAAGCATTTTTATTGGTTTATAAATCAATTTTATGGACTTGTTTAGAGCTCTATTCCTAAAACACTTCAGGATTTTTTTTTCTTTTATTTTTTTTCCCTTAACTTCCCTGATGTGGTCATTAAGGCAAATCTTAGGACCCTTTCCCAGCCATATGGACCCAAGCAATAGACACTTGTGAAAATACATCTCAAGTTTTAATTTTACTTCTACTGTTTGTCCTGTATAAACCTGAGGACTGAGATTCTGCTTCCTGCTGCCAGGAAATAGACTGGCCAGGTGAGCACATCTGAGCTATTCGAGGTACCTACCAAAATGAGGTAGGAGGCTGACCGGGAAAGAAATGTTGCGGACCAGTGGGATGGAGAGAGCTCAGTCTTGTCCAGATAAAAAGAGCTCACACCTATCCTTGTTCGGATTCTCAGTCGGTCTGATCATTGGCAAGTACCTATCTGGAGATATTCTCCGCCAGCCATTTTAAGTACACGTTCCAGTGTGGCTCAACTTTCTTGCTTATTTTTCTCTTGCTTGGTGATGTGGATCTTTGTCTTTGCTCGGCCCTGCTCCCACTGCACCCCCACGGTCCGTGGACTAGAGGGACACTGCCATCACGTTGCCTTATGCTCTGCCCATGGGAAACAGCTTTGTAAAGTCTCTCCTGATGCCTTCAGAATTAATACATGTCTCCTCAGGACTGCCAACACATGATGCTTCTATGCTGCTTCTCGTCCTTTTATCTGCTCTTTCATTTAAATGATCTCTATTTCTTTCCTACCTGTTAGTCTGTAATGACCTGATGGGCGAGTGTTGACTCTATCTCAGATTGATTAACAATAGACTCCCAGATCCTGGACGTTTTACCGCTTCATGACCACATGCAAGCAAACAAAAAGCCAGAGAGCATGCTTTCCTGTATCAAAAAGAAGTGACCAGAATCAGGACTTCAAATAATGGCTATAGGCATCTGGCGGATGGCAGCGGGGTCCAGGGGAGAGGAATGCATGTGCCAGACACTGACAGTGTTTATGGACATGGAGGGTTATATAATGTGATGAAATGAGAAGAGGCAGAGCCATAGGGGACTGTCATCTTCTCCTAGATGAATGCTCAGCCATTCGAGGAGAGGATGCTCCCAGCATTTAGTGTGCCCGGCGGGCATCCCAGCTGCAAGGACGAAGGCTGGCCCAGCACAGGGCATTCCACTGGAGCAGGAGGGAGCTTATCAGGCAAGGACCGTGCACAACCACTGTGACGTGCATAGTGCTTACCGGCAGAGTTCTCTTCATAAAGCTGTTCTGTTCAACTGATCTGCTGGTCTCTAGTACTTGAACTATCTACAGGTCAAAGGAAACACACACACACACACACACACACACACACTTACTGAGTACCTAATACACGTCATGCGAAGGCACACCACATTACTATGCATTACCTGGCTCTAAAAACCACATACATATTGCAACAGAGAAAAAAAATACCATAATTTTCTGTGTTTGCATTTGCGTGTTTCCACCTTTTACAGAGGGGAAATTAAGGCACTGGTTTATGAAGTTAATGCACAGAGAGGTTAAATCGTGTGCTTAGGGTCCCACGGGAAATTAAAGGAATGAACATTTGAACACAGTTTTTTTTTTTTCTGGTTTCCAAAGCCATTGTTCCTTTTGATCTAGTAGGTTCCCTTGACATCTCCTGGAGAGTAATCTTCAAGAGCCCACTAAATTACAGCTACTCCCCAACCTGAACACTCAGATGGCTCCCTGAGCTCTCCAGAGCAGAACAGACTACTTGATTTGGCAAACAAGACGTTGGCACAATATGGGCTTGGTTTACCAGATGGTGCTGACTTCTTGTCACCAAAACCACTCTTTCTCTAGTCTGTTCTGCAAACAGCATTTCCATAGCGCTCTCATGTCGGGATGCCTAGAATGTGGGAGAATTTAACTCTACCTCAGCCAGGTGGAAAGACATATATACTCTATCCCTCATTACCCAATCCCCCTTGGGCACCTCCCTGGCTACATTTTAAGGGCGGTTGTTTGTGTCGATGTTCTCCTGGAGTGGGGACAGTTTGTTTACAAGGAAAGTTGTTTCTTCTTCTCTGTTTTAAGTTTTAGCAGTCCCTGGCACATTGTAGATTCCAACGTGTTTGTTGTATTAATTAACCAGCATTTATTTTTTTTTTCACGATTCTGGTGCAATATAAATCAGTTAATTAAATATAGCATCTTTAAGAGCTTCTACAAAGGTTCTACTTCCCTCTTTTTTTTTTATTCTTATGTTAATCCCCATACATTACATCATTAGTTTTAGATGAAGTGTTCCATGATTCATTGTTTGTGCATAACACCCAGTGTTCCATGCAGAATGTGCCCTCCTCAATACCCACCACCAGGCTAACCCATCCTCCCACTCCCCTCCGCTCTGGAACCCTCAGTTTGTTTTTCAGAGTCCATCGTCTCTCATGGTTCGTCTACCCCTCTACTTCCCTCTTTAAGAGATAGGCATGGTAACTGCTAGAAGGGGAGACATGGAGTTGTTTGAAGTTTAGACTCTCCAGAGTAAGGTCCGTGGGCTCAGAGATGCCAACCAGGAGCAAGAGACTCTTGAAAATCACACAAAGAACAAAACAAGAGAAGAACAGCCACCCGGGAGCCAATCTGCCCTCTCCACCTGGACTTGGGAATTCTTCTGAAAATATACTTATTTCATTCTCCGATTCTCTACTTTATTTACACACACCTCCCACTGAGGCCTGCTGCCTGAGGAAAAATCAAAGAACAGTTCTCATCTTATAAAAAATACAAAGGCAAAGGGAAAAAAATAATTAATTTGTTCCCTTAGGATTTCAAAGAGCTATTTTTATTCTGATTGGTATTTCAGTTGTAGATAAGAACAGAAAATAGTTCAAGGTTGTCAGGGAAGGGAAACAATACAATCTCATTGGTAGAAAAAAGTCTGAAAGCGTTTTATCTTGTCTCAGGGGCTTTCTGCTTTCAACATTTCCCTTAATCTTGGCTAAAACTCAGAAGAACTTTTCTCTTTATTTCATAACTTCAGTTTAATTTGGTTTGATTTTTCAGTGTTTCTTCTGATTTCCTTCTGGATGCTTACCATTCATGATGACCTTTCTTTCCTTATCAATATGGAAAATCAGGTGCTAAATGCATTTAAACCACATCTGATGAATTCTCACAAGTATTTTTTTTTCTAACTGCTACACCCATGTCATCTGAATGCTGTAAAATGATGTTGCTTTTTATCCACAGAATCATATAATTTTAGAGCCAGAAGGCATGCAACTTGGGGAAAATCTAGGTCAAACACCTAATTTCACAGGTGAGGAAGCTAACAACTCAGGTGGAGCCTGCACCGCTCAAGGTTACAAAACTAATTAAGAAAACCCTGAAGACTGCACCACAAATCTCCTAATTCCCAAAGTGGCTCTAGGCTCATGTGGCTTTCCATGCTAGCTCACATAGTCCTTTGATTGAACCATTCTCGCATCCCAAGCTCTAGATGGTTCACCCCTGGGCTTGGCCTGATGAGACTTTGAGGTAGAAGGGCATGAACTTGGCATCAGAAACAATTAGATCTAAAGCTTCACTCTGCTGATTTGTGATACATATGCCGAGGGTGATCGTAAGGTAAAAATGAAAGAATAAATAGAAATCATTTAGCTTAGTTCCCAAGACAAAGAATGTGTTTGAGAACTAAACTTTCCCTCAGCACCTCTTCTCTGGGTTAAGGATGTTTCAGTTCATATATTCAGATATATATTACCATACCTTTAGATGATAATCTCTAGCTCATTCCATTTGCTTTTGTCCTAGAAACTTAAGCCACATGTTTTTCTCCCCCTTTATTCTAGTTTACCAAGAAACAAATCCATCTTACCAAGGCATTCTAACTACACAGAAATGTCTTAAAATTTTAGCATTCCCCATAAACCAGCCTGTTCTCCTTGGGTAAAAACAACAGTATAATATAAAATCTGGGCACATAGATTTCTGCTCCTATCTCTATCTTTATTCCTCTTTCTGTGTCTCTTTTTCTCTGTGTGCGCATGTATCCATAATTGAAATATATTATGTAATATTATAATGCTTGGCCTGTTTCATTTTATAATAAATCACTGACATTTTATCAGGCTGTGTTTCCTGAAAAGCAGAATCTTAGAAAAGGACTTCTATATGGTACTTGGTCTGAAAATATGATCTCATGAGGTAAGAGTGATGGATGGGGACAACAGGCTTTGAGGAAGAATCCATGGAAGTAAGAGCAACCAAGTTGACTACCATATTGTTGGGTGGCTAATGGTTTACTCCCTCGGAACTGCTGGGAATGGCATGAAATGCATCTGTCCTAGGCAGAAGAGAAGCAACAGCTGTCCCCTGTCTCTGTTAACTACCCTGCATTTCAGAGTTGAGTATCGTGGACTCAGAGAACTACTATAGTTTTCCGTGCTATGGTGTCAATATCAAAGCTCTAGAACATGTGGTGGGATGCTCATGTTGAAGGCTGAGGTGGGAAGGAGAGACCAACGAGGCTGGGATGGGAGTCTGACACAGTCCACCCCGTATCATCCATGAGCTCCCCATTGTCACAGCTCTGGCTTCAATGTTGTGGAAGAAAAGATGTGCTTGCTCTTCTCCTGGGAAAGTAGAGATATAAGTCCAGTCCGCTGCAGAGTCTGCTTGGAGATGGCAGCCAGCCACAGTCTCTGAAAATGCTGAGAGCAAACAGGCAAATGAAACAGACTACAGCCCATGGCCACATGTCTCGTGCGCCCTAAGCACAGCCGTTATCATCTTCCTGAAATACCCTATCTACGCTTCACTCTACCTTGACCAGTCGTTCTGCTGCTCTGGGTTGCTTGTGTGGAGAGACAGTCTGGACTTCACCCCAGAGGGAACTGAATCCACAGACCTCCCTTCTCTGAGGTCTTGGTGCTCTAATGCACCATTCCTGATATGATTCAGAAGGAGACACCAAGAGACACCCCAGAGGATGCCCCGGCTTCCTGACTTATGTCTGGACATCAGTGTATAATAGCAACCTGAGCTCTCTATGGTGATCAGGATAGCTTGCCCTCACAATTCCACTGGCAGGAGGGACCCAAAGTGTGATGGCAGCTACACTTTCTATCTCCCCAATCGACACAGTGCACCTCCTGGGAATCAGGACCCCTGAGACTCTGGGCCTGAGGTTTAGAGAAGAGGAAACACAAATCCCTAAAGCAAGTAAAAACTCCCCCTTCCATCCCTTAGCTCCTGGGCCTGTGTATGCCAAACCACTAGGGACACAGTACCATTTGTCAGCTATCTCATGGGGCTGGGATGAATTTGCTTTGCCACTGCTCTTTAGATCACACCATGCCCCTATCTGTGGCCATATTATGGCATAATTCCTTTCTGCACTGAGGCCAAAATATGTCATCTCATCTGTACACCCAATCCCTCTTTTGTCAGTTATTGTTAGGGATCCTCCTTCTAAGAAAGACTTGGTGGTTAAATATAAATATGAGGATACAGCAGTCTATGCACCCTGTCCTTGTGTATTCCATGGACCCAAGGGCCCAATTCCAAGTATACCATTCAATCATATAGTTTGGATTGCTGGTATTTACATAGGAACATACACAATTTGGATTGCTCTGTTTAACACATATTTAAGTATGTGATTGGTGAATCTAATAATATCAGGTCATAGTGGCAGTTTTAGCAACAGAAACACACATCAATCCATGTGTTCAGTCTTCCTTAGGACCCAGGAGCAGAACAGAAGTTGTTTGATAATATGAGAAGTTATTTATGTTGTTGCCAAGGACGTGGCATTTCTCCCGAAATCTAAGGATCTGCACTAATACTCTCTGTGCATGAGGTGCAACTTTTTTTTTTTTTTTTTACATAGAGGGATATGTTTGCATTTCATACACCATGGCAGCCCCAAACCTCAACAACAGGGCAGGTCAGTGAATCCTTTGGTCCTTTACCCACCCTGTGGAATTCATGTGTCATGCTAGGTTATTAATGGTACTTACCACCTGTTACTCACCAGTTAGTACGATGTCATTAAGGTAGTACTCTAACAGGAAGCTTTACAGAATATCAAGGAAACCAGATCCTTAAAGACCCAAAGACTACTGTGTGACAGAGTTCTGGACAGTTAATACTGCCATAAGGAGGTAGTGAATGTATACTACTGAGTTTCCCATGTAAAGTCAAACTGCTTTTGGTCAACCCTACGGATGTGGATCAAGAAGTACACATTCACAGATCAATGGTTATATAGTGAATGCCAGCAGCTGTATTGATCTGCTTCAGTGACCTACCACATCAGCACAGCAGCTGTGATTAGAAAAAGCAATACCACCTAGTTATATCTACAATAATCCTCCTTCATCTGTTACAATTCCTCTAGTTTTAGCAAGAGTCAGAAAGGTGACTTGGACAGGATATCATGTCAATTACTGATCTTGCATCCTTTATGTCCCGAGTTGGCAAACTTTGTCTGTAGAGGACCTTGTGGGCTAAAAGGTCTCTGCCATAACTGACCTCTGCAGCCATAAAGAATCCATGAATGAATGAGTATGGCTGTATTCCAATAAAACTTTATCTCAGAAAATAAACAGTGGACCAAATTTGGCCAACAGGGACATCGTTTGTCAAAAATCTTGTAGCCTGCCTGGGGACACATTAGTGCTACTGATTCCCTCTTTTTGCTGCATGAAGGTTGAGTAGTTTCAGGCACTTCACTTGGACCCTCATGGTGGGTTGAATGGTGTACCCCCAAAATTCATGTCCACCAGAGAACCCAGAATGTGACTTTATTTGGAAACAGGATCTTTGCCGATGTAATTAATGAACTTAAAACGGGGTCATGTGGATTAGGGTGGGCTGTAATCCAAGACTGGGGTCTTTATAAGCAGAGAAAACAGAGACATGGATGCACAGAAAGAAGAATGCCATGTGAAGAGAGAGACAGGGTTTGGGGGTAATGATTCTGCAAGCCACAAAGTGTCAAGGATGGCCAGAAGCCACCAGAAGCTGGGAGAGATGCATGAGGTAAAGTCTCCCTCAAAACCTCTGAAAGGAACCAATCCTGCCCTGTTTTTAGACTTCTAGCCTCTAGAACTGTGAGAGAATAAATTTCTATAGTTTTTAAGCCAACCAGTTTGTGGTAATTTGTTATGGTGGCCCTCACAAACTAATACACTTGCTTGCTTTAATAGCTCTTGCTTGAGGGCTCAGGGACAGAATCCGAAGGTCCTGCCTACTGTTAAGTATATTTCTCTTAATTATATACTCAAGGACAAGATTCTTAAGAATATGGTGGGTACACAGTTATTACAAATTGTTCTAGAGTTCTATTTATCACCCGGCCTTCATGCTATCCTACGCTAGCCACGGGATTATGATGGTCCCCTTATATTGATGTTAGCTCAGACCCCATACTCAACAGTCCTTAAAAATTTTGTTAAGTCAGCTTTGTCAAGGCATTATTAGCCTGGAAAAGAGCCATGGCCCTTCAGGAATGGGAGAATATTTACTTCAAATACTCGCGATGACTTTGTAGGATCTTTTTGTCAAAGAAACATGGGCATTTTTTTATTGGATGGGCTCAGGCTCTGACTTAGATCTGAGAACTGACAGGAAGGTCATGATTTTCTGTTGCAGAGCATAACATAAGCTTTCTGATCACAGTATTTTGACTTTTAAATGCACATATAGCAAAACCCCAGTCAGTTGTAATCTATATCACCCTTTATGCCACATGATTCATTAGCCATTACACATCAAATACTGTGGATGCTCCCTATTACGGTAATCAGATCACCCTTGTCCCTCAGTACTGTTTATTTTTCCCCTTTTGTTCCATAGAATGAATCCACCACAGTAGAAAAAACAAAACAAAACAAAATTATTCTCTTGTTGATAGATATTTGGGCTGTTTCCAGTTTTTGATTACTAAAAATTAAGCTGCTATGAACTTTGGAAGCAACATGGTCCTCATTTGCGTCTGTTACTCTGGCCCATCTACCAAGTACCTCAAAAGCTGCTGGTTTCAAGTGGAGATCAGAACAGGAGAAGGCTCTGCAACAGGTCCAGGCTGGCTCACAACTCCCCTGCCACTTGGGCCACGTGATCCAGTAGATCCAATGGTGCTTGAGGTCTCCGTGGTCGACAAAGAGGGTGTTTGGAGCCTTTGTCTGGTCCTTCCAGATGAATCGCATCATGGGTCTTGAGGATTTTTAGAGACAATCTTACTTCTTCCTTTTCATTCTGATTGCCCCTTTTTTGTTCCTTTACTTGACATACCGCACTGGCTGAAACCTCTAGTACGATGCTGGATACATGGCGGTAGTGGACAAACTGATGCAATTTCTGATCTTAAGGTGAAAACATTCAGTCTTCCCCAATTAAGTGCAATGCTAACTGTAGGTTTTTGTTGGTGTTATTTGTCAAGGTCAGAAGTGTCATCATGTTTTTAAATATAATTTGTTAATAAGACAAGCTACACTTAGTTTTTCTTTTTTTTTAACATACAAAGTTTTATTAAACAAACCTGGAACGAATAGTGTTATTACATAAATTAGGCAGCAGTAATATTTTCCTAGGGTATATATACAAATCACAGGGATTTTCACTGTGCAAGAATTGAAAGAATTAGCAACAGATTATTTTTTTTTCCACATAAGAAGCTGGGACGACCCCACAGAGATCTTCTATCTTAGTCTAAGTATGCTGATCTCCTAAAATAAATCAGAAAATGGCTAATCCCCTTCAAATTGTCTGTAAGTGTTCATATGTTACTGATATTGTTTCTCTCTTAAATGTTTGTTAAAAATTTACCAATGGAAACAACTCTACAGAAGATAATAAAGAAATAAAAAACTTGAACAACAATACAGAACAAATGAAACTAATAGAACTATACAGAGTGTTCTACCCAATGACAGCAGAATACACATTTTTTTCTCAAGCACACATTGAACATTCTCCAGGATAGACCATATGTGAGGCCACAAAAAATTTCATAACAAATTTTAAAACATTGAGTTATACAAAGTATCTCTTCTGATCATAAGCCAATGAAGCTAGAAATCAACAGGAAAGGAAAAAACTGGAAAATTCGAAATCCATAAATTAATGTATGTAAATACACGTAAATTAAATATATATGTAAATCAAACAACACACTCTTTTACAACCAGTGACTCAAAGGAGAAATCACAAGGGAAGTTAGAAAGTATCAGGGCATCTGGGTGGCTAGTCGGTTAAGAGTCCAACTCTTGATTTCAGCTCAGACCATGATCTCAGTATTGTGAGATCGAGTCCCACGTTAGGCTCCACACTTCCTTGAGGTTTTCTCTCTCTCTCTCTCCCTCTCCCTCTGCCTCTCCCCTGTGGTCTCTCTCTCTCTCTCAAAAAAAATTAAAAAATAAAAAAATAAATTAAAAAAGAAAGTATCTTGACACAAATGAAAATAAAAGCACAACATGATAAAACACACTGAAATGCATTTGGATCCTTACCTTGCACTGCATACAAAAATTAACTCAAAATTATTCAATCACCTAAACACAAGAGCTAAAACTATAAACGTATGAGTAGAAAACATTCGGAAAGCTTCACAACATTGGATTTGGTAATGACTTCTTGGATATGATAGCCTCCCCCAGCCCCATGCCAAAGCACAGGCAACAAAAGGAAAATCAGATAAATTGGATGAAATCAAAATTCAAAGCTTTTGTGCATCAAAGGACACTACTAACAGAGTGCAAAGGCAACCCACAGGATGGGAGAAAATATTTGCAAATTGTGTATCAGTTGGTAGCTATAATCCAACAAAAACAAAAAACTCCAAATAACTCAATTAAAAAATGAGCAAAGACCTCGAACAGACATTTCTTGCTCTAAAAAAAAAAATAAAATAAATGCACAAATAGCAACAAGCACCTAAAAAGATGTTCAACAGCACTAATCATTAGGGATATGCAAATCAAAATCACAATAGACAATGCTACACACTCATTAGAATGGCTATTACAAAAAGACAAGAAGAAAAAGCACAAAACCCCAGAAAACATCACATGTTTTGGCAGATGTAGAGAAGTTGAAACTCTCATGCATTCCTGGCTAGATTTCAAAAGCTGTAGCCATTATGAAACATAGTATGGAATGGTGGAAAACAGTATGGTTTAATTCCTTAAAATTAAAAATAGAATGACCATATGATCCAAAAATTCTTCTTCTGGGAATATACTCAAAACAACTGAAAGGAGACTCAAACAGATATTTGCACACTCATGTTCATAGCAGCAGTAGTCACAACGGCCAAAACTGAATGCAACCCTACTGTCCACCAACACAGGAGTGGATATAAAATGTGGCACATACATACAGTGGGATATTAATCAGCCTTAAAAGGAAGGGGATTCTGATGAACTATGAGGATGTTATGGTAAGTGAAATAAGCCAGTCACATCAGGACAGATACCATATGATTCCACTTGTATGAGGTACTTGGGGTAGTCAAAGGCATAGAGACAGAAAGGAGAATGGCAGTTGCCTACGTCTGAGAAGAGACAATGGTAAGTTACTGTTTAATGGAATGGAGTGTCAGTTTGGGATGATGAGAAAGTTCTGGAGATGGGTGGGAGTAATGGCTGCACAACAATGTGGATGTACTTAATGCCGTTGAGCTGTACACTTAATTGTGGTTAAAATGGTAAATTTTAGAGGCGCCTGGGTGGTGCAGTCAGTTAAATGATCAACTCCTGGTTTCAGCTCAGGTCATGATCTCAGGGTCGTGAGATCGAGCTCCGCCTAGGGCTCTACACTCAGTGTGGAGTCTGCTTAAGATTCTCTCTCCCTCTGCCCCTCCCACTTGTTCTCTTGCTCTCTAAAATAAATACATAAATCTTTAAAAAAATACAATAAGATGGTAAATTTTATGTTATGTATATATCTATCTATCTCTCTATATATATCTTCCACAGCTTGAAAAAAAAACCAACCAACAAACAGTGAAGACTTCCAGACCAAGAACACTGGGGTGGGAGTGGGAGATTGTTCACTATAAATAAAATTTCTTTAATAGATGTAGGACTATTCAGGTTATCCATTTCTTCCTAGATGAGATTTGAAAGCTAGTATATTTCAAGTGTTTGTTATTCTTTTAACTTGCATATTTTAGGTCAATTATGACTTTGAACAACTTTTATAGGTGTATTATCTAATCACATTTACACGTAAAGAAAAGCCTAGTTGATTATTTTCCTATATTTGAGTTGTCTATTTCTTCCATTTTTATGTCGAGTGGACATTCCTGACAATAATGTTTAATTGGAAGTACTGTGTTATTTATCAGTTGCTGTGTAACTGGCTATCCTCATGCTCAGTGGCTTAAAACAATGAACATTTATTGTCTCACAATTTCTGGGGTCAGAAAAACCACAAGATGGTGCTTTGCCTCAACATCTCCCATAAAATAGAAGCTACTGGTCAGAGAGGCAGGCTCTTCTGGAGGCTTGCCTAGGGGATGATCCACTACCAAGGTCACTCCTGTGGTTTTTGGCCATCTGAGTTCCCAGATGGCTGTTGACAGGTGACTTCAGTGACTTGTCAATAGGTCCTTTTCATGAGTTGCTTGAACATTCTCATGACCGGGCAGCTGGTTTCCCCCAGAATGGATGATTCAAGAAGGAGAGAAAAATAACTCAACTTGGTTGGAAATCACAGTCTTTTTATAGCCAGATATTTAAAATCATGCCCCTTAATATCTGATGTATTCTAATCATTAGAAATGAGTCACTAGGCCCAAACAATACTCTAAGGGAAAGACATCAGGCTCTGCCTTTTGAGGTAAAAAGTATCAGATAATTTGTAAACATTTTCTTTTAAACCACCACAAATTTTAATGGAAAATTATCTTTAAATTTGTTACTCAATTTGTTACTCAACATAAAACTTGTTATTCTTTTTGTAGAGTCAAAAATGGTAATTTCTTATAATTTTTTACTCTCATGCCATGTGACAAATGACTTTAGAGAATATTCTAGTTTTTCATGTTTTATTTGTTACATTGCTCTACATTTTTAAAAATAAAACACTCAGGGGCACCTAGGTGGTGCATTCAATTAAGCATCTGACTCCTGGTTTCAGCTCAGGTGGTGATCTCAGGGCCATGAGATCAAGTCCCATGTCAGGCTCTGCGTTCAGCATGGAGTCTCCTTGAAGATTCTCTTCCCTTCTCCCTCTGTTCCTTCCCCCCTTCTCTCTCTCTCTCTCTCTCTCTCTCTCTCAAATAAATAAATAAATCTTAAAAAAACCCACTCAATTATTTGATTAATCTTGAAATCAACATGAGTCAATAGGTCTGTTTATAAAATGTTAGTGGATAAGCATTGTTACAGGAATATGATAAATGCTTTTGATAAAATGATATGAAATAAAAAGGTGAAAAATAATCAGGTAAATGTCAGATGTAGCTAATGAAATTATTAATAATTCAGTAGAGAGCAGAAAATAGAAAATGTGACCATGAGGCTTAGATATATTAATATTGGCAAGAAAAAGTATAATGTGTATTGCTAAGGATTGGAAAAATATATACACATATAATCTCTTTCTCTCTTCTCTTTCTCTTTCTGTCTCATCCATATACATATATATTATATATATATAAGATACGCACATGCATGCATATATATTCCTTTACCTAAATATAGATTACCATAGGAAGAAGTTTGCAAAAATGCACATCAATATATTAGCAATGGCCATCTCTTATTAGTGAGATTGCAAGTAACAAGTGATTGTTTTTCCTTTTTAAAATCTGTTGATCTCTTTCTTTCCGAAAATTCCCATACATGATTTGTGAAGCAGAAATACTTTGGAGGATAGAGAAAAAGGCTTTATTTGTAAATAGGGGGGCATCAAAAAGAACATGGGGATAACCCTAGAAAGTGCAGTCCTGCCGTTTCCTTCCATCCTGATCTTGAGAAGGATCCGAATCTGTGAAGGTGGTTGGAGTGTCCTCCTCAAGGGTAGGAGCAGAATACGGATGGAATGAAGGCAGTGGAGGACCCCTCGCGGCGCCTGGCATTTATTAGGTCAGTTGTAGGGACCTACAACTACGGTTGTATTAGAAATCCAGTTCCAGGGTTTGGTTCTTCCCATTCCTTTCGCCTTCAGTGCAAGTTGATCTACAAGGTCTTTCTGTTCTCTTTCTTCTTCATTTCTCCTTTTGAATAGACATTTCCAGAGCTTTCCTACTTCACCCAATTTTCAGTACTTTTACTCCACCCCACCCACCCATCCACATGTTCAGTCATGGGAGGGGACAGTGGAGTCTGAGATCACGGACCCCATACTCGTTTGCCAATGGCACAGGATGGCCACTGGCAAAGCTGCTTCACCTCCCTGGGCCTCAGTTTCTTCCTGGAAGGATGGCTCATTTCCCAGATGCCCTTCATATAGACACACAGTTCTGTTCTACCTGTACCATCATCCTACTATTACAACTATCCCTCTCCTCCAGCAGGGTTGAAACCCTATTTTTCTAGAAAGATCTATGTGGTTTTCCCCTGGAAAGAGCTTCTGAAATTACCCCAGCACAAAATGTCCATATTCCCCCTTGTTTTATTCAACGTTTGTAACATAATGTACCAAACCTCCTCACTCGGTGAAGGGACTGAGAAACACCGACCCTTGGAAAGAGAACTGGTGAGCTTCCTTGGATGGAGCTCATGCGTGAGTAGGTAGCATTTGTCAAGCCTTGACTGCCAGCATGACAAATAAGATATTACAGAGATTTTAGTACTGCTATTATCCCTAGTTTTTTTGACCCTCCTTTCCTTTACCCCAATTCAGGAAGGTAGACTCTGCCATTTCTTTCCTGAAGGAGAAAATATGTTACAGCAATAAAACATAGACAACTTTTCCAGACACAAAAGAACTTGAAACATTAAAAAAAAAAAAAAAACAGTGAAAGTGCATGATGAGTAGGACCAACACTTTCCACACCCCGAACTGGATGTGGATCCCTGGAATTCTGACCTCTAAGAAAGCTGATCTTGTGCCCTGCCTCCCTTGTGATATCCCAGAAGGGACTATGATCTAAACATCAGAAAGCTGGGTCCTCCTACCCAATAAGAACCCGAGGAGTTGAAAACCTCCAGAAGGTGTCCACCATGGAAGTGGATTTAGGTAGATGGGCCTGACACAGCCTCCTAATTTTCTGTGGCCCCAACACAGTGGTTTCTACCCCAATGCAGTAAACGATCAGAAACAATGGACCTGATGAGGACTTCTGCATAGAAATAATGCATGCAATTCAAAGGCTTATGTGAAATGACAGCTGAGGATCAAGTGGGATGTTACACACCTCCATGGCCTTGGTACAGACAAATGATTCAGAAGAATCTCCCAGCACAGCTGGCACCATGCTAGCCACATGAACTCGGATGTCACTTAGATGGTCCCCGATCAGAGGCACCCATACCAACTGCACACTTGCTAAGATGTCAGTTCAGAAACACTGGATCCAAAGTGTGGTGTGAAGCCCAGCACTCTGCCTTTGAAGAGCCTCGTAGCCCATTCGACCGCAAGTTGGAGTTTATGACTGGTCAAGATGAGGAGAAGCTAAACTCAACGCAGTGGCTGATAGAGGGATATCATGCTTTTGCAGCCCAAAGAATTTAAGATTAACTGTAATGTCAAGAAATGTGGACGTGGCTAACTGAAAGTGCTCAATGACTAACTTATTACTAGAAAAATCATATAACTGGCAAGAAATCCCTTTTCCCCACAAGATACGCGCCTGAGCTCATGGATCCATTGAACTGAATAGCATAGTTTGCATTAGCTTTTGCTGTGGTTGCAACTGTATTTGTGTTCTATCTTTCCATAAAGCGCCTGATGATGAAATTGTGATCAATGGTGAAAACTTCGACCAAGAATCTACTTTATTTTTCTCCTTTGAATTATGTGCATTTCAAACCTATGAAACTTCAGGGTAACCCGAGCTCTTAATAATAGTGCTTCATCATTGACATAATGTGTGATGGGCCCCAGTGTTGATGAAAAATCCCATCTTAGAAAAGCATTTCAGAGAATGGGTGCCAGAACGTAACAGATTACTGCTCTGAGGACAGGGTGTGCATGCTAAAATCTCCCTGAAACCCATGTGCACATGAAAGCTGAGTATCTGGGCATGGAGAGACTGAAGGGATCATTACATTTGCTCCCATAAATGCTGTTCTCAAACTCAATGCAACTTGAGCTGTTGAGGTACCTTGTAGTAAACTGAGAAAGACATAAAATGGCATTTGTTATTTTTTAAAAATGTCTTCATATTTTACATTTTTATTTAAAACTTAAAACTATTTATGTTGGAAATAGTCTTTCATTATAAGGAATCAGACCCATCAATATCCCTCTTTTTTCTCTACAGTTTAAACCAGTTATATGCTCATCCCTCCAACTTTTAAATTTCCTTACCCTCTTACCTTCTGAATCGGTGCTTAAGAGATGGGATGACAGGATAAAGATCATAAACACAACAGAAGTGGAAGGAAGGAAGCACTGCCTATTGGGAAATATGCCAGGCTCTTAGAAATATAGTTTCATGTATTTATGATCCCCATTTTACAGATAAGAAAACTGAGTCACCAAGCATTTAGGTCATGGATCAATGATTTACTAGCAAACAGTGGATCTGGGCACCAGAACTCATCTCTAAACCCCTTGGTCATCCTCACTCCCAGGAAAATGGCCATATTATATTGGCCATTTAAAATCTACAAGAAAACCCATATGTGGTGAATTATTGTGAAATTAAAACAACCAAAGACAAATGAAAATTCTAAAACTTGACAGAAAGAAGAGATCACAAAAATTAATTGGAATTATATTGATGACAAGCTTCTAAACAGCAGTACCAGATGGCAGAAGATGGCACAGTCATATTTTTAAAATATTGAAGGCAAAAAAAAGAGGAGGCTATAATTTTATATCTGGAAAATATATCTTTCACACATGATGTCATAACAGTATTCTTACTTAACTAAGAGGAAAAACGATCCCAGAAGATGCTCCAAGTATGAATAACCAAACCTTGTGAATTTATGGCTATCTAGAACATACCACCTCCTCTCAATTTCCTTGGACAGACTTAATCTCACTGTCACATCCAGTTTTGAGGGAAATGTGTTCTGGTGACCTCATGCCTGTTAAAAATCAGAACCTCCATTATCAAGGAAGAAAGAGGAAATTGATATTGGATGATAACTCGCTATTTCTGCTACAAATCCTATGCAATGGGATTATTACTTTTCTTTCAAAAAAATCTGGAACTCAGAAAGAAAACAGATTTCCCATGGTCACGCAACTTATCAGTTGTAGACCCAGATTAGACCAACGTATGGCTTACTCCAACATTCATGCTCTTCCCGAGAAGCTATACAGAATGGCAGCATTCTGCTTGAGGATCATCTAGCCCCATGCTGAGAGTGGGGTCTGGAGTCCAACTACCTGGGAAGGAATCCCAATCCACTTGTAAAAGCTATGTGACTATGGGAAAGTTCCTCACACTTCATTCATTCTCTCGCTCATAAATTGGAACTGCTAAAGTTTCCATCAAACTTTGAAATTAAATGAGTTGACATACATAAAGGCTGTGGGTAGAGAGAAAATTATCTGTGAACATTGACTATAATCACTGTCTTTTTTTTTTCCTTTACAGATGAGATAATCCCATTCCCAAAGGGGAAGGAATTCACCTGTAATTACTGAGTAAGTTAACTTAGGAACTGGGTGTCGATTCTTTTTGCAGTAGAGAAAGTGAGCCCCGATGAGTCTCTATACCTAAGTAAGAGAATTAGAAGAGTTCTGGAAGTACTCCCAAAATGCTCTTGGACAGTAGACTTCACGGCCAGTCAGATGAGGGAGGGAGGTGGAAGAACACAGCCAGGTTCTTGAGTTGGCTCTTGGTTTAAGTATGGGCAACTGGATCAGGAACATAGGATGAATTGCAGGTTCATGGGATAAAGAATGAGTTCGGTTTGACACATGTTGGGCTTGAGATGCCAGTCCAACATCTCAGGAATTTTCTAATTAATTGCTCCCACAAGCATCTGTGGTACACTGTCTATACCCATGCTCCATGCAGCCATGCCTGTGGATGAAAGGCAAAGCAGAGCAGTCAAAGGAGCCACACTGGAAGTTGGGGGTAAGAACCACACTGAGAAGTGGCAGCAAGAAGGTGAATGTGGACATGATGGAGAAGCATGTCTCCTGGTGGAGTCTCATCTCCTCCATCAACAAGTGGTATCACCTGGGATGCTACTTCCCTTAATTACTTTCCTTGGGTGCCATCCAGCTTTGGTTTCCCCATTTGGGATAATCAGACTGCAATTGCTTCAAAGATTTCCTCTGAGGTTGAGCCAGATCCCAGGAAGAAAGCACTGAGGATATGGCCTGGAGCCCTGTAAGTACTCACTGTTGTCCTTGCTGTGGGCTGAAAATCAGGAGAGAAGAGCATCCTGCAACCCAAGGGAGGAGGAAATTTTAAGGACCAAAGATCAAGAGTCTCATATGCTGTGTATGAGTCAACAAATCAAGGAGGAGGCATGTCCTTTTAATTTGTTCAGTGGACCTGTCAATGCATTTGGGGAGAACCTTTCCAGGGAACAAGGGCATTACGGGGCAAATGGATGATAACTCAGCAGATAGAAGATGCACAGAATGACCTTCCATCATCTTAACTATGAATAGGATAGAAGCCAACTGATAGAAAATAGGCACTCTTATCAAGCTTTTTTATTGTCTGCGTGTTTATTTTGTTTACCGTTCATATCATTTCACTAAGTAGATTTCCTGAGAGCAAAAGTCAGCAGAAAGGACGGCAGAGGAATGATGGGGGGAGGTGGATCAGCTTCTAGTTGAGAGACTGAGGCAGACAAGAGTTGGTTCAAGGTACCAGATGTGGATAATGCTACAGAGAAGGATACAAATGTAAATGTGTATCTCTAAATACATCAGATAGAAGAAATTTTCAGATAATGGGATAAATGACAGCATAATTGGATCAGAAATGTAAGAAGATTAAAGTGGCTTTGAAAAATAATGGGGCAATTGCAAAGTGCCTGCTAGGATATTTGTTCAAGTAATTAGCGATTAAAACATAAATCTCAAATTGCCTCTGGTTTAGACAGAATATAGATTGAATGATTTTTACCCTCAAACAGTAATTCCAGGAAGTATAAGTGTTCAGAAAAGAATAATAACGAAGTGGTTGCATTGTAACATACCCAAACTATCTTCTGAAATATGTATGTTACTATTCCATACTCACCACTGAACTGAGTCCAAAATTTATTGTATTTTTTTTAAAAGATTTTATTTATTTATTTGACAGAGAGAGACACAGAGAGAGAGGGAACACAAGCAGGGGGAGTGGGAGAGGGAGAAGCAGGCTCCCTGCAGAGCAGGGAGCCCGATGCGGGACTCGATCCCAGGACTCTGGGATCATGACCTGAGCTGAAGGCAGTCGCTTCACCAACTGAGCCACCCAGGCGCCCCAAAATTTATTGTATTTTTTAATAAAAATTGTGGATGTTTAAGGCATACAACATGATGATTTGATACACATATACATAGTAAGCTAATTACTACAGTGGCGCTAACATATTGTTACAGGATTTGCATCCCCTGAGCGCCTGTAGTTCTTGTCATGCTGCTTTGAAGAAGGAAGAGGTAGACCAGACCAAGAGTCGTGGGCAGCAAAGCACAGTTTACTGAGCAAGAGTATAAAGATCCCGGAGAGGGAGGGGGGCTCTGAGAGGGTTGCCCCCGGAGTTTCTAACTTTGGGGGTTTTTATGAGCTCTTTTTCGGAACTTCCTTAAGCAATCGGGATGTGCTGAGTCATGCCAATCAGGGCTTTGGTCACGTATCTGTCTACCTGTTAGGTTCATGTCCACGTACTGATGGTCTTTTTTGCTGGTATCTGCGGGCTTAGGTCTTAACTGCCCCTTGCCGGTGATACTGACAAATGTTTTTGTGTTTAATTATCTTATTTTAGGACGTTTTGTGGAAGTCATTCTGCAAACGCTGCAAAGCAGAATGTCAGTGCGATCCTGTCTAAGCTGCAGAACAGGAAGTTAGTGCTGTTTGATCTTAGCTGTCCTGACTCCATATTTTCTTGTTGGGGACCTTGGCCCTGATTACCTAACTGTCCACTGACTCCTAACAATATCATCTGCTCACATAGTTACCATTTTTGGTGTGTGGTAAAAGAAAGCATCAGTAATCCACTCTCAACAAATTTCCAGCACTCTTAACTCTAGTCGTCCTGCAACTTTGTACCAACTTCGTCCCCTTTTCCTTCTGATAGCCACTGTTCTACTCTGCTTCTACATATTTAACTATTTTAGATTCCACATATAAGTGAGATCACACAGTTTTCAAACTTTCTCTCAGGGTCTGGCTTATTCCACTTAGCCTAATGTCCTCTGGGTCCATTCATGTTGTTGTAAGTGGCAGGATTTCCTCTTTTTTAAAGGCTGCATAATATTCCACTGTATCTATAAACCACAATTTCTTTATCCATCCAGACGGTGGACACTGAGGTCATTTCCATGTCTTGGATGTTATGATTAACGCTGAAATGAACATGGAAGTGCACATATCTCTTTGAGGTCCTGATTTCATTTGCCTTGGGTTTAAACCCATAAGAGGGATTGCACAATCATGGGGTAGTTCTATATTTAGTTTTTCGAGGAACCTCCACACTGTTTTCCATAGTGGCTACACCATGATGAACGGATACATGAATGAAAGAATAGATGTAGATGGTGAAAGCAAATGTCCATTTAAGGAAATAGAAATAGCTCAGTATTAGTAGAGGAAAAAGTGAAAGGTGTAGGGCTGGAACAGTTGAAGTATACTCCCCGAGGCACATATAATGGTAACTTAGAAGTGGGTTCTGATAGAGGAGAAGGATGTCTCTTGGTTTTCTGGAAGTACACTTACCACCTGTAGTAGTTGATGGTAGTTTATATCCATTACAGCCAGTGCGCTTATCTGCACTGATATCAGCAAAGGTCTGTGCTTAAATAGGCAGTAATTGTCCCAGGGTGATGGGAAATGGGAAAAGGGGTTGCTGGAATGGAGACATCAATCGCACCGAGCATACCCAGAATCCAGAGTAACCTCTCATCCTCAGACCCTTAACTTAATCACACCAAGTCCCTTTTGTCATGTAGATAACATATTCGCAGGTTTCTGGGTTTCGGCCATGGACAGTGTGGACAGAGGCATAATTCTGTCCCACAGCATTTTTACTTTACTTACATTATCTCATAAGCTGTGCAACAATTATTCAGGATGATGATAATTAATGATCAGAAAGATGAAATCGTATCTTCTCTGTGCGAAATTTATGATTTGCAGAGAAAGGGTGTGAATCCTCATCCATCTCCAGTCCCAAATCTTTTCACTAAACTCCAGAACATCTGGTCATGGTCCCTAGGAGTACATAATGTTGGCATCTAATGCATCTAAAATCTCAAAGGAAAAGAGCAAATACCTGCTGCAAGGCACTACCTCAGCATGAAAAAGAAAGTCTGGGGGGCGGGGTGCTGGGTGGCTGAGTCAGTTGAGCATCAGACTCTTGATCTCGCTCAGGTTTTGATCCCGGGGTGGTGAGTTCAAGCCCCACGTGGTGCTCTGCGCTGGGCGTGGAGCCTACGAAAGAAAGAAAAGAAAGAAAGAAAGAAAGAAAGAAAGAAAGAAAGAAAGAAAGAAAGAAAGAAAGGAAGGAAGGAAGGAAGGAAGGAAGGAAGGAAGGAAGGAAGGAAGAAAGAAAGAAAGAAAGAAAGAAAGAAAGAAAGAAAGAAAGAAAGAAAGAAAGAAAGAAAGAAAGAAAGAAAGAAAAGCTAATCAGTTAGTCAATACAAAGAAATAAGAAATGTTTTTCCTGAACGACAGATGTTGGCAGGGATGCGGAGAAAGGGGAACCCTCCTACACTGTTGGTGGGAATGCAAGCTGGTGCAGCCACTCTGGAAAACAGTATGGAGGTTCCTCAAAAAGTTGAAAATAGAGCTACCATATGATCCAGCAATTGCACTACTGGGTATTTACCCCAAAGATACAAAAGTAGGGATCCGAAGGGGTACGTGCACCCCGATGTTTATAGCAGCAATGTCCACAATAGCCAAACTGTGGAAAGAGCCAAGATGTCCATCGACAGATGAATGGATAAAGAAGAGGTGGTATATATATACAATGGAATATTATGCAGCCATCAAAAGGAATGAGATCTTGCCATTTGCAACGATGTGGATGGAACTGGAGGGTATTATGTTGAGCGAAATAAGTCAAACAGAGAAAGACATGTATCATATGACCTCACTGATATGAGGAATTCTTAATCTCAGGAAACAAACTGAGGGTTGCTGGAGTGGGGGGTGGGGTGGGAGGGATGGGGTGACTGGGTGATAGACACTGGGGTGGGTATGTGCTATGGTGAGCACTGTGAATTGTGCAAGACTGTTGAATCTCAGATCTGTACCTCTGAAACAAATAATGCAATATATGTTAAGGAAAAAAAAAGAAGAAGATAGCAGGAGGGGAAGAATGAAGGGGGGGATTCAGAGGGGGAGACGAACCATGAGAGACGATGGACTCTGAAAAACAAACTGAGGGTTCTAGAGGGGAGGGGGGTGGGGGATGGGTTAGCCTGGTATGGGTATTGAGGAGGGCACATTCTGTATGGAGCACTGGGTGTTATGCACAAACAATGAATCATGGAACACTACATCTAAAACTAATGATGTAATGTATGGGGATTAACATAAGAATAAAAAGATAAAAACAAAAAAGGATTTATCGTAAAACAAACAAACAAACAAACAAAAGAAGTGTTTTTTCTGAAAAACAAATCAAACCAAACAAAAAACAAGCACAGCAAGCATGCAGCTAATTTTCATGGACGGAAATACTATCAGTAAGACAGATTCCTTAGCTCAAACTGTTTTACATACATTTGTGAACACAGATGACACTAGTCTTAAACCTGGGAGTTTCTTGGTGCCATTTTTCACTTTATTAATGGTATCTCTGGTTCGCTTTATTTTATGTTGAGAGAGCGTTCATGCAGCTTTGTACTTATTGAAATTCCTAAGCACAAACAGTGCATGAGTTAAAACTTATTTTCCTCCATCAAATTGGACTGAATCTCATTACGAGGCACTGCTTTAGCGAGAGTTGTTTCCACAGTCATGGATAACCTGCTGCACCTTGGAGATGCCCAGACCAAATTGGCTGCAAATGAGTGCAGAAAACATTCTCACACCATGTCTCTTCATCTGAAAATCTGCCAAAAGGTTTCCATTTGAATCATACTCAATCAAAAGCAAATGCTACCAAGCAAAATCAATTCCAGACCAATAAGAGTGAAACAAGAAGCTTTGGGAAACAACACGCTAGGCTTCCAAATATTTTGTGATTTAAAAAATTAATCATATTCTTTTATCTCAAGTGACTTTTTCTTTATTTTTTGTTATTTTATTTTAATTTTTTAAAATTGAAGTATAATTGACATATAATATTATACCAGTTCCAGGCATGCAACACGGTGATTTGACAGTTATATACATTAGGAAATGCTCCCCATGATGTGTAATTACTATCTGTCACCATACAAAGTTATGACAATATTATTGACTATTTTCCCTATGCTGTACTTTTCATCCTCATGACTTATTTACTTTATAACTGGAAGTCTGTAACTCTTAACCCCTTTTGCCTATTTGCCTATTTGCCCACCGCTCCCCCCACCCCTCACCCCCCTGTCCCTGGCAACCACTAGTTTGTTCTCTGTATTTAGGAATCTGGTTTTGTTTTGTTTGTTTTTAAGATTTTATTTATTTATTTATGAGACAGACAGAGAGAGAGAGAGAGCATAAGCAGGGGGAGGAAAAGACGGAGAGGGAGAAGCAGGCTCCCTGCTGAGCAGAGAGCCTGACATAGGGCTTGATCCCAAGACCCTGGGTTCCATGACCTGAGTCGAAGCCAAACGCTTAACCAGCTGATGCACCCAGGCGTCCCAGGAGTCTGTTTTTCTATTTGTTGTTGTTTGTCTGTTTGTTTTGCTTTTTAGATTACCCACATAGAAGTGAAATCATATGGTATTGTGTTTCTCTGTCTGACTTACTTCACTTCGTTGCTGGGAATGTAAATTGGTGCACCTACCATGGAAAACAGTATGAATGTTCCTCAAAAAACTAAAAGTGGAAGTACCATATGATCAAGTAGTTCCACTGCTGGGTATTTACAGGAAGAAAACGAAAACACTCATTTGAAAAGATATACGTACCCCTAGGTTTTTCGCAGCATTATATACAATGGCCAACAATTATGGAAGCAGCCCAAGTGTCCATTGATAGATGAGTGGATAAAGAAGAGGTGGTGTATATATATATATGTAAACACACACAATGGAATATTACTCAGCCATAAAAAAGAATGAAATCTTGCCATTTGCAACAGCATGGATGGATCTGGAGGGTGTTATGCGGAGTGTCTTTTCTTGAAAGCTTTAAGATATTTATTACCTTTCTCTTATCTCCTGAAAACACTTCCAAACTAGCTTGGCCTGCTTATTAGTGCTACAACACCCTCTGCTTAATATTCATATTTCAGCTAATAAAAAAAGTGATGACCCACCAGTTCATTCTAAGAGGTTATAAAATATAATTCTCATTTTTATATTATCCTAAAGAGTCTATATTTCTTTTTTTTTTAAAGATTTTATTTATTTATTCATGAGAGACAGAGAGAGAGAGAGAGGTTGAGCAGGCTCCCAAGGAGCAGGGAGCCCGATGCGGGGCTTGATCCCAGGACCCTGGGATCATGACCTGAGCTGAAGGCAGATGCTTAACCATCTGAGCCACCCATGCACCCAAGAGTCTATATTTCTGACATAAAAGACTACAAAAGGTACAATTCCATTTCTATGAAATTCTAGGAAAGATATAACAAAAGTCATTAAGCCAGGTCATGATGGGTTGGGGTTGAGGACAACTATAAGAGGTCAAGGGGAAACTTCGTGGGGTGATGAAATTATTCCATATCCTGAATGTGGTGGTAGGCACATCGCTTTGTGCTTTGGTCAAAACTTACTGCATTTAAAATTTTTCAAATTGTATTTTATGTAACCAGCAAGAAAACGTGGGCATGACGGTAAGCACCTGAACAGTCTATCAGTTTTAGAATGTTCCTGATCACTGGCTAGAGCACTGGTGAGCCTGCCTTGGCTTCTCATGGAGGAGCCAGAGGGCTTTGGGGCCAGAGCATCTATGCAAAGAGGGATTTTGATACCAGAAATGGACACTGAAGCCAGGCTATGGATGGATGCCAAGTGGCTGAGGATAAGGAAGAAACCAATTTGGCAATAGAAGGGGCATCCCAGCCACATCTGAGGCATCACAAATACCATGTTTTTTTTCCAGTGCATGTTGATTCCAAGTCCATCCAGAAGCTGTGATGAAGACTGCTTGGGGCATTGGGTGGCTCAGTCAGTTAAGTGACTGACTCATGACTTTGGCTCAGGTCATGATCTCAGGGTCCTGGGATCAAGTCCTACGTCAGACTCCATGCTGGGTGTGGAGTCTGCTTGAGGATTCTATCTCTCTCTCTCTGCCCACCCTGCCCCCTGTTCATGTTCTCTCTCTCTCTCAAATCAATAAATTAATTAAAAAAAAAAGACCGCTGGGGTGTGCTCCTCCCAGAACCAAAGCTAAGCCAGGTGTGGGCCATGCGTAGGGCTCCAAGTCAGCAGAGGACAGCCAGTGCTGAAGAATGCCATCAGAGTTCACATCCTTGGCATAAGTCAGTCCCCGGCTAGATATGAGCAAGCACCTTTCAATGTTTCAAGTTGCCCAGGGTTTATTTTGAGTCACAGGAAAGATGGGTGGTGGAAGAATTTGAGGAGGTGTAATCCTGCCATCCTCCTTGTGCACACGCCTATCTTCTCATTCAGAGCAAAGGCTCTAAAATATAAGCTTTTCTACGATGGTTTCCTCTCTCTTCTTGCATTCTTTGGAAGGGTCTCATTTGAGTAATAAATAAGGAAGAAAGTTGTATAGGCAGTGATTTGAGGTGTTGAGGAAGGCATACTTCAGCTTGTGTTGTTCAGAGAGTCCTTTTTGGAGGAAGCAACCATGGGCTTTGTTACTGAATTATGGAGAATCCATCACAAGAAGGTCCAGTGGAAGAACATTTTCCACAGAAAAGAGAGAAGTGCACAGGGACCGAAATAAGAAACACAGAATGGTTGATGAAGAAAAATATGGCAGACATTGTCGGAACATAGCGAACCAAAAGAAGTGTCAGGGTAGGGGACCCCGAAGCTAACAGGGATCTGATGAGAATTTGCGTTTCACTCCATTTATGGTGGAAGCCCATTGAAGCATTTTAAGGGGAGCAGTGAAAATTTTTGTTTTGTGTTTTTTAATGATAACTGATAACTTTGAGTATTTGAAAAAGAGACTACAAGTGAGTGAATACAAGTAGAAGCACATGGATCAATTGGAAGGATACAGAAGCATCCAGACAGGAGTCGGTATGCTGGGTGATAGTAGTGGATTCAGAGAAGACATGCACGTGGCGTGCACTCTGGATCTGGGATGGGTCCATCTGGTGGGGCTGCTGTGGCTGCTTTGATGTTGAGAGTCTGGAAACATAGAGCAATGCTTATGCTCAGTAGTGTGGTTTTCCTGCTTCCAGTCCTTGGAAGCTCTGCTTTCTCTCTCAAGGAACATCTCAGACATCACTCCTATGGGCAATAGTTCTTAACTGCCCTAGAGGGATCCTTGAGTCCTCCTTCCACATCACTGTTGGCCCCTCTGATGAGGCTTTTTTTGCTTTGCCTTGAAGCTATCTGTCCACATATCTACACTTATCCCAAGAACAAAACCCATATTCACATCGTATTCACTAGTCAAGACCCTCCATGTTCTCATGTTTGGGTCTGTTGTCAATTCTGTTTGGGCAGAATGGTATTTCGGGCTCTCTGTGGGCACTCAGACGATTAAACACCAAATCATATTACAATTTAAGCTCTCCATAATTTCCCCCAAGCAATTCTGAAACATTCATTGTACAACTACTATTTGCCAGGCAACATACTAGACCTTACTTGTCTAGCACCTTTGAAGGGAAGAATGCTGGCTAAATCCTTGGATCTTCCTAGTTGACTTTCCTGCATATAAAATGGAGCCTGGGGCACCTGGGTGGCTCAGTTGGGTAAGCATCTGCCTTCAGCTCAGGTCATGATCCCAAGGTACTGGGAACAAGCCGTGCATTGGGCTCCCCTGCTCGGCGGAGAGCCTGCTTCTTCTCCCTCTGCTTGTCACTCCCCCTGCCTGTGCTCTCTCTCTCTGTCAAATAAATAAATACAATCTTTAAAAAAAATTAAAAATTAAAAAAAATAAAATGGAGCCCCTACTACCTCCTCAGTGACTGTGATAACTATTACATAAGCTGATGCGAAAAAATAGTCATTGAACCTATTGGATGGTGGTGAGGATTAAGTGAGTTAACAAATTGAAAGGATTTAGAACAATACTCGGCATATGTCAACACATCATGTGTTTGTGATGATTCCGCAGAGCTTGATAATTAGATAATATGTTCTGGGTATAAATATTTTATTTGAAAGACTCAAAGGAGAGAAAAAATTTCAGCAGCATCATGTGTCATCCATTTCCTTATGTCCACAACTTTGGAATAAATTCATTCTGCACACATCAAGAATCATCTGATTGGCTTTAGGATGATTTCAAGGCAAAACTTAAAGGTTTTGTGAAAATTTATGCACTTCCTAAATAGGATTCATTGGAAATAGTCCTTGTAATTAGAAGTCCTTTATGAAGGGAGTGTGTTCCTTTCGGGGCTTATACATTGGCATTTCCAGATGTGTTACTTTCACTGCTTACCGAGTGAATAAAATAACAGCTTATCAAAGCAATAGTGAAATGTGAAAACCTGCAATATTTCACAGGCTACAAAATCATTGTGATGTGGGTCGTGAGCAGATGGGCAATTAACCTTATAAAGCTCCTGCATTTTAATAGACTAGGAATTGTATGTTTTCACATCCTCTTTACCAAGTATCTTAAAATCGGTAGAGGCCATTCTCATTTCTTTGTTAATAATCAATCCATTTGTATCATGGCAGACTCTTCTTTCATGGATAATTCAAGAAAATAAATCCATTAATCTCATCAGCGAAGGAAAGAAGGTAGGAGAAAAATATCCTAATTAGAAACAGATAATGGTGTCTCTTCTGTAACATTCTTCAACAACACAAAAGTGACCTATGGGGGAAATGTGATACCCAAGCAAAGCCACCTCAGCACTCTGGTTTCCCGGACATGGCAGCTCTGGATGCTTCCACCCCCTTGCCCCCCATGATGGAAGTCTGATGGTAGAGACTCTGTGGCGAGAGGGTACCATGGCTGCATTCCCATATCATGATAACACTCAAGTGCTCTTTCATTTTGGGGGGAAACACTCAACAAAAGCATTGTGGGTTATGAGTCTTGCACTCAGATGGTTCTGGATTAAAATTTCAGCTTTTTTTTTTTTTTGGACCACATTTTTGACTTCAAGTAAATTTCTTAATCTTTTCCAGTCTCTATTCTTTTCATTTATAAAATAAAATTTAAAAAAAAGAATGCATTACATACTTCATAGACTAATGGTAATGGTTAGATTGCTTGAGGTGTTGGCTCAGTGCTGGGCACACAGCAGTAATGAAGGCCACCATCAATTGAGGAAATGTTATGTTCCTTTAAATGTATTATGTGTTTTAGGCTTCACCACAACTGTATGGAGTGAGCACTGTTTGCCTTCCCTGCATGCATTTCTCCTTCTCTTTTGTTCCAGTTCTTCTGATGTGTCTCAGAGGTGACCCCATCCCAGCGCAGGTATAGAGGTGGGTGGACTAAATCCCTTTGGACAGCCCTGCTGTCTTGCTAATGATGGATTAGGGAAGAGCATGTGATCCAACCCCGACCAATGGGAAGTCATGTTCTCCAGTGGAGCGGACAACTGCTGGAATCCTCTGAGAAAGGATTTCATGTTCTTCATGAGATGGACTGTGACATCTATTTTCTTCCTCTGGATTCTAATAGGGCTAGGTGTGATGCCAGGGATGGCCGCCTTCCTGGGGGTGAGGATGGAGTCTACACAGAGGAAGTCAGGGCTGAGACTGACTGGTGGGGAATGAGAACTAATCCTGATTGCAGTGCCTGTAGATGACTTCCCCAGGCTTTGCATTATGTGACAGAAAGCATCTTACTATTAATGAAGCCAATCCGAGAGTCAAAGCATTCTGACTGAAAATCCATTTTTTATATCAGAAGGCTGATTTATGCATAAGTTATAGATTCGTCTTAAGTTCACACAGGTAGAAGCTTCTAGAACCTGCCTAAGAACCCAGAAGCTACTTTCAGTCCCACATTCCTCTTCTTTTGTAAAAAATTTCATTCATGTTTAGTATTCTCATCCTTATTTTTGGATATTTGTCAGGTTATTGGGAATGACATTCCTAGAGATGATGTAAAATGAAACCATGATTATGATAATAGCAAAGCTTTTTTGAAAGCTTTATGCGTACCTTTAAAAAAATATTTATTTGAGTATAGCTGACACACAGTCACTGCGTTACATTAGTTTCACAGGTGCACGTTCCTAACCAGGAGGTCCTCCTGCCTTCCAGCTACTGAGCTCACTTCATGTTAACGGGCACGTTTATCTTCTTCACTGTCATCAGCATATATGTTCTAGTATTTACTCCTTTTCCAGGAGCGGCCTCATCTCTACTTCCCCATCACAGGTGCTACTCTACTTCCTTCCATGTCTTAGAAAGAGTGTGTTTTCATCTCTAGTACTTTGGGTACGGAAGCTGGTGGTAGGACGCATCCATATTAATTTAGTTTTGATTTGTCTGAATTTTCTTATCTCTAAGTTTAGAATGGTTGCAACTGCCAGGTATAAAGTACGGAGAGAATGAACACGAGGGAAGAGACATAAATCCCCCAGTCCCATTGTCTGCCAGTTTCCTGCACCACGGTCCCGGCACGTTGGTAATGGCGCACCCGGTTTCCCCCCTGCTGTAACCTTGCCCTACACCGAGCCTCTTCTGATAGAGAGCCCCTCCTCTCTGCATCTCAGCTCAAACATCCCCTCTAATTCCTTGTTTTTAAAATTAATAATTAATTTCTCTTTTGGTCATTGCTAGGATTATTTGCTCTGTTCCCTCTTTTCTCTTTGTACCCGTCCCTGAAGACCTCAATCTCTTCCTCTGAAATCTATCCATGGAAGATCTGCAGTGGTAAGAAATCTCTGAGATTCTGTTAACTCAGCTCCTTGGACCTCAGAGTATTGCATGCTGTGGTGTCCTGTCCTATACCCGAGGTCTTTTCTGCTAGAAATTTTTATTCCACTTAGGTCTCTGTATCATGTAGAGTGCAGAACATTTACATGTTTAAGAACCCCTTTGTGAAAAAGGACTCTAATGGCCAGGAGAGCAGGTCACAATCCCCACACTATTTACCTCTCTAGAAGCACCGTATGGTCAGTTGTTACGTTTACACTATTATAATTATTCTATCAACGACATCCCACAATTTCCCTCCCAGAACACTGCATACTCAGATTTGCTGTACCAAAGATCTTGGTTAATACCCCTGCTCTTCAATTCACTAACTAGTAATCACAGGCAAGACAGTATGAAGACTTGAGGCATAGTGGGCTCACCTGTAGCGTGTTGATAATCAAGGTTACTGTCTCCTTGAATTGTGGGTAAAATAATAAGATGGCGCCAGACACTGAGGAGCTGCTTGATTGATAAGAACCATTGCTACTTTTGTTGTTATTCTCACAATCTGTCACTTTATTCTATGTACTCAAAGATCTCTCATGACCTTCCAGGTGTCTAGCAACAAAACTGGACCTGACAAATGTCCTTACCTCTCAGCTTCTGTGCTTAAATCTCTGAGAGGACTTCAATGTCAAGTTGGCAAGGTCTCCAGTACCTGTCCTTTGGTCCTAGGTGTATCTAGTCCCAAGACCCAGCCCTTCATTGTCCCCAGCTTCTTTGTACAGGCAGATTTTAATATCAAATTCCTATACTTAACATTTCATCCTGGGCTTCAAGTCTTCTACTGTGCAGCTAATTTTTGGTCACCACATGTAGCTCACAGCTACCCTGAATTCCTTTACTGTTCATTTAACTTTGGAGACATAGGATTTTTTTTAAGAGTTTATTTATTTATTTATTTATTTGTGAGAGAGAATGTGCAAGCAGCAGAGAGAGAGAGAGAGCACAAGCAGGGGGGAGGGGTAGAAGGAGAGGGAGAAGCAGACTCCTCACTGAGCAGGGAGCCTGATGCGGGGCTCGATCCCAGGACCCTGGGATCATGACCTGAGCCAAAGGCAGACACTTAACCGACTGAGCAACCCAGGCACCCGAGGATTTTTTAAATTTCATATTTGATGCTTAGATCTTTTTCCTCAAACACAAGGATGCTTAGATTCAAGGATAAGCTATAAAAGACATGGAAATTAGTGAATATCCATGTAGCGTTTCAAAACTCAGTGGGAGATCAATATGCACAGGATATTTAGTGTGAGGCTAAATTCAAAAAAATTAATCAAAAATGTAAAATGCTAAACTAGGCTCTTGTATGCTAAATTTCAGGAACTAAGCAGTTTATGCAAGTCAGTTTTATTAGTCAGTTATATACTCTTCATGCATTTTTTCCTTGGTAAAACAAGAAGATAACATTAAATAATCACAAAGGCCTCTTTTAGCTATAAAGTTCTATGCTGAGCATTTATAGATTTAAACTTTCACCTATGCACTAAAATTTCACATGGCTTGTACCAGGTACCAGGTGACAACTTTGATTCCTAGGTTTGAGGATAGAAGGATGAGCAAGTGAACATGGTCCCTGGCGCCACTGATTTCACCGTCTGCTGGAGAAAGGAGATCTGCATCAAGTCCTGGCGTCAGGTGATCCAGAGGAAGTTAAGAGTGTGTGAGAAAGAACTGTCCTAGACATGGTGATGGCTTCTATGATGATGTCATGGCCTGACTACAAACCAAAAGGAATTAAGTAGGTGAAAGGTGAATGTGGGAGAAGCCTTCCAGAGAGACAGGTCATGGTCTTATTTTGGGAGAGCAGGTGGAGTCATATGCCATCACTATTTTTGTAAGTCAAAACATTCAGGGGGTGCCTGGGTGGCTTAGTTGGTTAAATGTCCAGCTCTTGATTTCAGCTCAGGTCATGATCTCGGGGTCCTGGGATCGAGCCCCACATCAGCTCCTCACTCAGTGGGGAGCCTGCTGGAGATTCTCTCTCCCTCTCCCTCTGCTGCTCCCCCTCCCCACCATGCTCATGCTCTCGTCAGTTATGCTATCTGGTCAACCTAATGGTGAAACCTGAAATAAGGTCTGTATGGCTGAAGCGCAGGGCAAAGATAAGATGGAGAATGGTGTAATCAGGGATTTTCTATTTGAAACATACAATCGCAGTCAGTGGGTCCCCAGATTATTGAAAATCTTTAACTTTACAAGAAGGCTTCTCCTCTAGAACTGTTCTAAAAACAAAGCTAGGTAATCAGACATCCGAAACCGGGAGGAAGTGCCTTTCTCTGTATGTATGTGCTGTTTCTGGTGTTGGTATGAAGTAAGGCTAGAGACTCAGAGGCAATCTAAACTCACGGTTTTAGAACATGATGCCTAATTGCTCCATTGAAATTGGTTGGACCAATTTACACTCCTATTCCTTTCCTCCCCAACATTTGACATTTTTACATGGGTCTGCTGGATGCAGGATCTATAGACCAGGAATGGTGTCCAGAGTAGAGTTTTGAAGCATTTCTGTTGACGTCAGAAACAAGAACAAAAATAAAATAAAATAAAATAAAATCCCCATCACCATTCTACTTGCCACTTACAATGTATTCTAACCAATTGTGTAAGATAAAAAAAAAAAGGACGTAGATGTGTATGAACAATTAAAAGGAAGGGGTTAAATCATTCTCAATGGCAGATGACAAAACTGTATTCAGAGAAAGTATAATAGGATCTAAGGAAAGCCTATTAGAAAGAATTTAAAGTTCTTAGAAATAATAGCATTATTTTTTATCATCCACAACTCCAGCCATCCATAAAGGGGCTGGTTTTCAGAGAAAGCATCTTGTTGAAAATGCTGTGGCCATGAAGACATTTCCTCCACCAGCTATCTAGGTACCATATGGTACTGTAGAGAAGAGTGTGGTGAAAAAGTCTTTTTATTTTTATTTTATTTTATTTTTTTTTGAGAGAGAGAGAGAGAGAAAGAGAGAGCATGCGAGTGGGGGGAGAGGCAGAGGGAGAGGAAGAGAGAGAATCTCAAACAGACTCCACGCTGAGCACAGAGCCTGATGTGGGGCTCGATCCCACAACCCTGAGATCATGACCTGAGCTGAAATCAGCTTAAGATTATGTCAGATGCTTAACCAACTGAGCCACCCAGGCACCCAAAAAAAGTCTTGTTCAGAGCTTGACATTGACAATCTTGGTCCAAGCTTAGTTACGTCATTTTAGTCACTTTTAGAAAAAAACTATTTTATCCATTGGAGAGTTTTGAAGCATGGACTTTTTGTGCTAATTTTACTGGAAATTTTAATTAAGAGTTTAACATCTTAAACTTATTTCAGCAATATAACACTGTTGCCATATTAGCAGTAAATAGTTTTAAAAACAAAGCAAACACGCACAGACTCACATATACATATGTATGTCTGTGTGGAGATTTAAAACATGTAATATCAAACGTGATCAGCAAAAGGAAATTTTAGGGGGAAGGTTTACAAAAGAAGATTATATATATATTCATATGTGTATATACATGTCTGAGTGTACACATATGTGTGTGTATATGTGTACATATAGAAAAAAAAGGATCCTTTCCAAATCTAGGAAACTCAACTAGGGTTGAAGCCAAAGTCAAGTCTACAGGCACCTGCCAATAAGATTATTCGAGAGACACCTGTTCTTTTCTAGAATACACACGGACTTTCACATGTACATATACACACATGCATACATACATAAAAACATATAAATATATATTCCTCCTTTGTAACTCTTCCCCAAGTAGCTTCTTTTCTCCTATCAGAGCTGATCCTTAGCCAGTATGCCCATATCAGATATTAAAACATTGAAATGCATTCATGATGGCTGATAAAAATAAAATCCCCTGGTTTTTGCCCTCCACCCCCTGTCCAGGTGCCAGACCGCACTCTGGTCACCCTGCCCCCACATTCTGGACCCCTGGATCCCCTGCGGAAACTGCCAGTAAAAATACTTAGTCTGGTCCAGGGAGGAGCTCAAGAACCTCGTGCTCAGGCATCATCAGAGTTTGTTCTGACTGATTAGTGTCCCTCCTGTGACAGCTGTTAAATATTTCAAATATTGTCTCTGAAACTAATTCTCTGGAGATGTTGTCTTTATACTTTTCATACCTTTGTTGCATTTGTATAAACCGAAGACATATTTTGTATATTTAGTTTTTTCATCAATGTTATAAAATATGCCTGCATTATTTGCATTCTCTATAGAGATGTATCTATCTGACATATGTTCTGTAAAGAATTCATTGTATAACTATTTAGTTGTTCAGTGATCTGTTCTGCTGCTGATGAAAATGCAGATGATTTCCAGTGTTTCGATAGTGTGTCATTAAAGGGAACATACCCACCTCGGCTTCCCTGCACACTGGTGCTAGAGCTTTGCTGTAGCATGTTCCAAAAAGTGAAGTTATTAGGAGAAAGGGAAGAACGATTGAATCAGAAACCCGAAGAGATCACCTTACCCAACTAGGGGAGTCCAAAAGTCCAGATTGTGTAACGCTGGAAATGAGATTATTCTGAGGTCAATTAAATGACTGGCCCGAGCCTGCCCAGCTGGCCAGCAGAGGGTTCTCAGGGTCTGGCTGTTTACTTTCAGTCCAAATTTGATACAGCTGTGTTCTGGCCTCACATAGAATCATTGGTCCAGCTTCGCTGTTGATGGGGAGAATTCCTAGTCTTCCCAGCACATCGGCAATGACCCCATCACATCTCCCAGCTAGCTGACGCATTTTGCAGGTCCGACCATTTGAGACTGAGCTGGGACAAAGCCGGATTTGAAGACACAGAGTCCGTCTCCAGATTTCCCCAAGAAGCTGTTGCCCCCTCGCCATCATGTCCCACTGTCCGCCCCCCACTTTCCTATGTCCCTGTTGTATGTCACCATCACCATCACCCCGAAGATAAGATCCTGAGTCTGGCTTGATCTGAGTTTGGGGATGTATTATGTTGCTGGCTTCTGGAAACGTGAGGCTTTAACATCTGCCCTGCATGCATATGCTGGAGACAACTTGTCGGGACAATCTCCCGACATGCCTGAGGCACCTGTCACTGGCATCCTGCCTCCCACATCCTGCCCCGACCCCACCTGCCCAGGAGGAGTCCTCTCCTTGTTATCCAAATACAAACCATCCAATCCACTCTTACCCTGCTCCTATGTTTGCGGGGGCCTTACATTCCTGGCACTGTCCATCTGCCTTAATCACCCTGGGGCCCGGAACTAGACAATTAGGGGGGACCCCTAAGCCCCACAGCCCACTGCAGTCATTCAAACTTGGGAACCCTGAGCCTGCTTGCCCTGCCCTGCCCGGACCTGCCCGTGAAAACCACGGTGCAGGCTCCTGCCCACCGTTCCCACTCTCCCTGCCTCACTTCTGACCCTTGGGACTCCCCACTCTCCATGTGGCCCCCCGGGGCATGGTGTGCCCTTTCCTCTTGGGATCTCTGCATCATAAACCGTGCTTTCAACTGCAATCACCTCCTGATCTGTGGGCCTTATTACCCCTCAGACTTTCTAATAATACACTGAAATTTAAACGGGGGGGCAGGTGGAGAAGAGGCTCCCCCCAGCTACTGCTCCCGATACACCTGCAGCCAGGTACCCCCTACCCCCAACTTTGCTGATTTCTAAATTGCCCTTCCAAATGGTTGCACCTCATACAATATAGCCAAAAATGTGCCAGAGTTCATGTTTCTCACCATCCTTGGAAACCGCTGGTTTTAGGGAATTTGTGCAAACTGCAGGAATGTAAAATGGTTTCTTTGTATATTAATTTGTATTTTGCTGACTACGAGTGGACTTATGCATGTAGGGGTTTGGCCATTCTGATAGTTCTGAAAAGTGCCCACTGAAAGCCCTTTCCAACTTCCCTGTTGGGTGGTTGTCTTTGTCTTTGCCCTAATGATTTGTAGGTGTTCTTCATATATATTTGAAATGAAAATATTTTGTTGGTAATATACATCAAAAATATTTCACCATCTGCCAGTCTGTGTCCATCCTATTAGTGATGGTTATGTGGTAATTTATTTTATCTCATCATTTTAAGTCTTAATAGACCACTAAATGATGTTGTTATTGTCAATCGGATCCTACATTATATTAAACATTTCATTTAGTTATTGCTGATATATAGGAAGGATATTACTCTTTTTAGATGTTCCTGTTGGTTCTGATACCAATGTTAAGATTTTGTCCACTTAGTCATTTTTTTCTCCCCTACAATATAATGTCATCTGAAAAAAAAAAAAGATAGTATTTTTTCCTCCTTAACAGCATTCTGTTTATTTGTTGTCCTTGTCTTATTTTTCTAGCCTGGAACCTCAAGGGCAGCTCTGACCCATAATGGTGAGAGTTAGCATCTCCTTCCTGACCTGATCTGTGTTATTTATAAACCTGCCACATTTTTCTGGTAGACACCTTTATCAACCAACAAGAATTCTTTCCAATTCCTTAGTAATGGTTTTTATAATAAATGTGTTTTAGTTTATTGTACGATTTTTTTTTTGCATGCACCTGATTGCTTGCAATCATTTTGCATGCATTTTGCATGCATTTTGCACACATATGATTTCTTTGCTTTAGTGGTTAATGACGAGTTTTATGTTAGTCGATTTTTCTGATGTTGAGAATAAACACATACACACACAAATTATTTATTTTTATATGTTGCTGTTTAGAATTTTAAACTTATTTTATTAAGAATGTTTATGTTTACATTAATAAATGAGATTGGTATTGGTTGTATTTTCTTATACTCTTTTGTGTGGTGTTGGAGTGAAGATTATATTAATATCATAAAATTACTTGGGGTCTCCTTCTTTTATTCATATCTTTGTATAAAATATAAATTTTATGGTCTTATTTCTCCAAAGAAGACATCCAGATGGCAATCAGACACATGAAAAAATGCTCAACAGGACTCATCATCAGGGAAATGCAAATCCAAACCTCAATGCGATACCACCTCACACTTGTCAGAATGGATAAAATCAACACAAGAAACAACAAGTGTTGGTGAGGATGTGGAGAAAGCGGACCCCTCATGCACTGTTGGTGGGAATGCAAGCTGGTGCAGCCACTGTGGAAAACAGTATCTAAGGTCCTCAGAAAGTTAGAAATAGAACTACCCTATGAGTCATCAATTGCACTACTGGGTATTTATGCAAAGAATACAAAACCACTAATTCAAAGGGATACATACATCCCAATGTTTATAGCAGCATTATTAATAATAGCCAAATTATGGAAAAAGCCCAAATGTCTATTGCCATTGGGTGAATAATGGATAAAGAAGAGATGATATATATATATTATTCAGCCAGGAAAAAAGAATGAAATCTTGACATTTGCAATGACATGGATGGAATTAGAGGGTATTATGCTAGGAGAAATAAGTCAGTCAGAGAAAGACAAATACTATATGATTTCAGTCATATGTGGAATTTAAGAAACAGAAGAAACAAGCAAAGGAAAAAAAGAGAGAGAGAGAGAGAGAGAGAGACAAACCAAGAAACAGATTCTTAACTCTAGAGAACACGCTGATGGTGACCAGAGGGGAGGTGGGTGGGGATGAAGGAATGCACTTGTGATAAGCACACGGTGATGTAGGGAAGTGTTGAATCACTAAACTGTACACCTGAAACTAATATTATACTGTATGTTAACTGACTGGAAATAATAAAATAAAATAATGAAATAAAATAAATAAATAAAATAAAATAAATTAAAATAAATTTTCCGGTCTTATGTCAATTAGGATTCCTAAACAGAATCTCTTTCTTTGTGTTCAAACTTCTGCACATCAGGAGGGGGAGAATTCATTTTGGACAACTGACTCACTATTTCCAGAACATGAGTGGCACATACACTTACTACTGTGAGCACTTGGCCCTGAATCCAGGATGTGCTGGACAGGCCTCCGGGGCACAAGCCTCCACCAAAGATCTCAGCTGTGGAGCAGGAATGCCTTTTGCTTTTGTGTCTTGAATTATCTCAAGTCACTGAGAATCTGAAATTGAGTGATCTGTAGTCCTTCAATACTGTAGATAGGCCTGAATTTCCTGAAAGCAGTAGTACTCCTTTAAAAAAAACCAAACAAACCTGTTTTGGGGGTTGCCTGGGTGGCTCAGTCGGTGAAGCGTTTGCCTTCCGCTCAGGTCATGATCATGGGGTCCTGGGATCGAGTCCTGCATTGGGCTCCCTGCTCGGCAGGGAGTCTGTGTCTCCCTCTCCCGCTACCCCTCCACCCACTTGTGCTCTCTCTTGATCACTCTCTCTCTCAAATAAATAAAATAAAATAAAATAAAATAAAATAAAATAAAATAAAATAAAATAAAATAAAAACCCAAACCCTGTTTGTAATAGAATCACCTAGTAAGTATACATAAGTGAAAGCCCCTCTTATTTCAATGTCTTTTCTTGCTTTTCTTTATGAGGCCTCTAAAAATTTCTCTGGGTTTTGTCAGGATTAAAGTACAAAATTTTTCTTCATTTTATTTTATTTTTTAAGACTTATTTATTTATTTATTTATTTATTTAGAGAGTGAGCACAACATGACTGGGGGGAGGGGCAGAGGGAAAGAGAGAGAGAGTCTCCAGCAGACTCCACACGGGGCTCAATCTCATGACCGTAAGATCATGACCTGAGCCGAAAGCAGGAGTCAGATGCTCAACCAACTGAGCCAGCCAAGTGCCCCTTTTTTTTTTCATTTTAAAAGAGTTAAACCTAATGATATGAATGCACTTAAGACCACTGAGCTGTACACTTAAAAATGATAATGATGGTAAATTTCATGTTACACGCATTTTACCACAATAAAAAAAAAAGAAATCAGAAATACACAAACATATTTATAGAGGCGATACCATACAAATTGTCTTAGTGACAGTTTTCTCTATCTTGTAATTATTCTATAATAAGGATGCATTATTTGTAGAATCAGAAATAAAATAATAAGCGTTGAAAAATACATTAACATCAATAATATTTTTATTTTTTATTTATTTTTAAAATATTTTATTTATTTATTTGACAGAGAGAGACACAGTGAGAGAAGGAACACAAGCAGAGGGAGAGGGAGAAGCAGGATTCCCGCGGAGCAGGGAGCCCGACGCGGGGCTCGATCCCAGGACCTCGGGATCATGACCTGAGATGAAGGCAGACACTACTGACTGAGCCACCCAGGCACCCCCATAGTATTTTTAGTAAGCTCAATTCTATTTCCAAAGTGAGAAAGATTTCTTTAAAAGTACATTCATGTGAAAAATGTCTTCGGGTCTTCTATATAACATTGTCATCATTGTATTTTATTTTATTTTTTAAAGATTTTATTTATTCATTTGAGAGAGAGAGGGAACACAAGCAGGGGGAGTGGGAGAGGGAGAAGCAGGCTTCCTACGGAGCAGGGAGCCCGATGCAGGGCTCGATCCCAGGACCTAAGCCAAAGGCAGACACTTAACCACCTGAGCCACCCAGGTGCCCCTGGTCATCATTTTAGAATTCAGTTCCTCAGAAAAGCGTTGTACTGTAAATTGTCCATTTTCATAGTTTAAAGCGGTTGCTGTTTGTATATCATATTTTAGGCTTTGGATATTTTTTATAACTACGCTAATTTCACTAATAGCAATTCATTTCAAGAGTTGCAAGTAATGGGAGTATTTAATTATACAACTCTGGATTGGCCTAGTGAGCCCCTGTTGTATTCACAGGCCCAGCAGGAAGTCCTGGTTGCCGAGGGAAGAATTACTTGTGGTCTCTGCCCTAGAGAGAGTAACAATTGTGCAAGAAGTTGAAACAGTAATTTACCACTGCCTAAAGAATAAAAAGGCGAATTCTTGCAGAACAGCACATTGTTAGAACAGCTTTATTTTTTATTTTTATTTATTTATTTATTTGTATTCTTATGTTAATCCCCATACATTACATCATTAGTTTTAGATGAAATGTTCCATGATTCATTGTTTGTGCATGACACCCAGTTCTCCATGCAGAATGTGCCCTCCTCAATACCCACCACCAGGCTAACCCATCCTCCCACCCCCTCCCCTCTAGAACCCTCAGTTTGTTTTTCAGAGTCCATCATCTCTCATGGTTCGTCTACCCCTCTGATTTCCCCCGCTTCATTCTTCCCCTCCCACTACATTCTTCTTCTTCTTCTTTTTTTTTTCTTAACATATATTGCATTATTTGTTTCAGAGGTACAGATCTGAGATTCAACAGTCTTGCACAATTCACAGCACTTACCAGAGCACATACCCTCCCCAGTGTCTATCACCCAGTCACCCCATCCCTCCCACCCCACCCCCCACTCCAGCAACCCTCAGTTTGTTTCCTGCAATTAAGAATTCCTCATATCAGTGAGATCATATGATACATGTCTTTCTCTTTTTGACTTATTTCACTCAACATAATACCCTCCAGTTCCATCCACGTCGTTGCAAATGGCAAGATCTCATTCCTTTTGATGGCTGCATAATATTCCATTGTATATATATACCACTTCTTCTTTATCCATTCATCTGTCGATGGACATCTTGGCTCTTTCCACAGTTTGGCTATTGTGGACATTGCTGCTATAAACATCGGGGTGCACGTACCCCTTCGGATCCCTACTTTTGTATCTTTGGGGTAAATACCCAGTAGTGCAATTGCTGGATCATATGGTAGCTCTATTTTCAACTTTTTGAGGAACCTCCATACAGTTTTCCAGAGTGGCTGCACCAACTTGCATTCCCATCAACAGTGTAGGAGGGTTCCCCTTTCTCCGCATCCCCGCCAACATCTGTCATTTCCTGACTTGTTCATTTTAGCCATTCTGACTGGTGTGAGGTGCTATCTCATTGAGGTTTTGATTTGGATTTCCCTGATGCCGAGTGATATTGAGCACTTTTTCATGTGTCTGTTGGCCATTTGGATGTCTTCTTTGGAAAAATGTCTGTTCATGTCTTCTGCCCATTTCTTGATTGGATTCTTTGTTCTTTGGGTGTTGAGTTTGATGAGTTCTTTATAGATTTTGGATCCTAGCCCTTTATCTGATATGTCATTTGCAAATATCTTCTCCCATTCTGTCGGTTGTCTTTTGGTTTTGTTGACTGTTTCCTTTGCTTTGCAAAAGCTTTTTATCTTGATGAAGTCCCAATAGTTCATTTTTGCCCTTGCTTCCCTTGCCTTTGGCGATGTTTCTAGGAAGAAGTTGCTTTGGCTGAGGTCAAAGAGGTTGCTGCCTGTGTTCTCCTTTAGGATTTTGCTGGACTCCTGTCTCACATTGAGGTCTTTCAACCATTTGGAGTCTATTTTTGTGTGTGGTGTAAGGAAATGGTCCAGTTTCATTCTTCTGCATGTGGCTATCCAATTTTCCCAACACCATTTGTTGAAGAGACTGTCTTTGTTCCATTGGACATTCTTTCCTGCTTTGTCAAAGATGAGTTGACCATAGAGTTGAGGGTCCATTTCTGGGCTCTCTATTCTGTAGAACAGCTTTATTGAGATACAATACATACAGCATGTATCTCACTTGCCCAAAGGGTACCAACCAATGGTTTTGGGATAGTTACAGAGTTGTAAATCACCACAGCAATCTAATTTCAGAACATTTCCATTACCCAGCCCCGCCCCCCAAAAAAGTTGGTACCCACTAACAGAGCATCCTCATCCCCTCCCTCCTCGCTCCTCTCTACTGGCCAAGGGAATTGTTAACCTATTTCTTGTTTCTACAGATTTTTCCATTCTGGGCATTTCATAAAAATGGAGTCCGATAGCATATGGTCTTTTATGACAAGCTGTTTTTACTCAGTATAATGCTTCCGCGGTTCAGCACTTCATTGTTTTCCATTATGTTGTATGGATATACCAAATTCTGTTGATCCTTTCATAAGTGAGTAGATTTGGGTTGTTTCCACTTTGGGGCTATTATGAATAATATTGCCATAAACATTCTTGTACAAGTTTTTGTGTTGACATGTGTTTTCTGTTTCCTTGGCATATATTTCGGATAGTAATTGATGGCTCATATGGTGGTGATGGTTTATTATGTGGCAACTTGGCTAGACCTCAGTTTCCAGTTTTTGGTCAAACACCAATGTAGATGCTGCTTTGTACATTTGATACACATTTCTAACCAGGTGACTTTATTTTTTAAGATTTTATTTATTTATTTGAGAGAGAGCATAGAGGGAGGGTGTGAGGGGACTCACTGCTGAGCAGGGAGCCCGATGCGGGGCTGGATCCCAGGACCCTGGGATCATGATCTGAGCTGAAGGCAGAGGCTTAACTGACTGAGCCCCCCAGGCGCCCCATAATCAGTTGACTTTACATAAAGGATATTATCCTTGACAATTTGGTTGGAACTCATCCAACCAGTTAAAGGCCTTAAGAGCAAAAACTGAGGTTACCAGAAGGAATTCTGCTTCAAGATTGTGACGTGGAAATCCTGCCTGAGATTCTAGCCTATAGGCCAGCTCGACTGATTTCCAACTTGCCAGCCAGCGCTGGGGTGAGCTAATATTTGTCTGTGTGTGTGCTCATATATACCCACATAAATATAGATACAGAGGTGGATATAGATGTCTGATTAGTGTCTTATTGGTCTGTTTTCCTGGAAACCCCTGACATATGGTAACTCTATGATTAGTCTTCTAGGGAAGTGCCAGACTTGCTTTCCAAAGTACCTGCACCATTTTACATCCCCACGAGTGGAGGATGAGGGTTCCCGTTTTTCCACATTCTTGCTGACCTTGATACTAGCCATCTGGTGGCTATGAAGCAGTGTCTCGTGGTTTTATTTTGTATTTCCCTGATGACTAGAGAATTTTTCACGTACTTATAGCCATTTGTATATCTTTCTAAGAGAAGCGTCTATCCAAATCCCTTGGCTGTTTTCTTATTTGTCTTTTTATTGCATTTTAAAAGTTCTTTATATATTACACATACAAGTCCCTGCTCAGATATGTGTTTTGCAAATATTTTTACCCATTTTTGGGATGTCTTTCACCGTCTTCATGGTGTGTTCAGTAGCACAGAGGTTTTGAATTCTGATATAGTCCATTTTTACCTGTTTTTTCCTTTGTTGCTTGTGTTTTTGGTGGCATATCTAAGAAACTGTTGCTGACCCAGGATCGTGAAGATTTGTGTCTCTTTTCATTGTCGAGTTTTATGGCTTTAGCTTTTACATTCTTCAGGTCTTTGATACAACTTAAATTTACTTTTGCATATGGTGTGACGAAGGGTTCCAACATCAGTATTTTGTACGCATGTCCAGTTGTTAAAAAGAATGTTATTTTCCTTTTGAATTTTCTTTGCATCATCATGGAATATTAATTGACATATATTTTTAAAAGATAATAAACAGTTTAGACAAGGGTGAAGGAAAGTTGTATACATCTCGGTGTTTGGAGAGCAATTTGACCATGCATGTTTGAAATGGAAATATCAAAAATCAATTGGCCATAAATGTTAGGTTTATTTGTGGATTCTCAGTCTCATTCCATTGGTGTATGTGTTTATCTTTATATTAATACCACATTGTCTTGATTACCATAGGTTGTAGTAAGATTTGGAAGTGGGAGTCTTCCCATTTTGTTCTTCTTCAAGATTGTTCTGCTCTTACGAGTCACTTACTTTTCATATACACTTTTGTATCAGATATTCAATATCTGCCAAAAAGCAGCGGGATTTTGACAGGGATCACATTTAACCAATGAATGATTTTAGGAAGTATTGCCATTTTAATGTTATTAAGTTTTTCTTTTCTTTTTTTTTTTTAAGGTTTTTATTTATTTATTTGACAGAGAGAGATATAGCGAGAGAGGGAACACAAGCAGGGGGGAGTGGGAGAGGGAGAAGCAGGCTTCCCGCTGAGCAGGGAGCCCGACGTGGGGCTCGATCCCAGGACCCCGGGATCATGACCTGAGCCAAAGGCAGACGCTTAATGACTGAGCCACCCAGGTGCCCCAAATGTTATTAAGTTTTTCAATACATAAACAGATGCCTGCAAAGGCATGTGGCCCTGGGCTTTTTTTTTTTTTTTTTTTTTTTGGTGGGAAATGTCTTTATTAGTAACTTAATCTCTTAGTCCTATTGAGATTTTCCATTTCTTTTAGATTCAGTCTCACTAATTTGTTTCCTTCTAGGAATTTGTTCATTTCATCTAGGCTAGAGTCTTAGTCCATTTGGTCTGCTATACCAGAATACCATAAACTGGGTGGCTTATAGACAACAGAAATTTATTTCTCACAGTTCTGGAAGTTAGGAAGTTCAGTCCATGCTAGCAGATTTTTTTTTTTTTTAAGATTTTATTTATTTATTTGAGACAGAGAGAATGAGAGACAGAGAGCATGAGAGGGAGGAGGGTCAGAGGGAGAAGCAGGCTCCTTGCTGAGCAGGGAGCCCGATGCGGGACTCGATCCTGGGACTCCAGGATCATGACCTGAGCCGAAGGCAGTCGCTTGACCAACTGAGCCACCCAGGCGCCCAATGCTAGCAGATTTGGTGTCTGGTGTAGACCCACTTCCCAGCTCATGAACTTCTGCCTTCTCACTGTGTCCTCACGTGTTTGGAAGAGAGGAGAGTCCTCTAGGTCTCTTTTTTTAAGGGCACCAATCCCATTCATGAGGGATTCATGACTTACTTATCTCCCATCTCCAAGTACCATCACACTGGGGAATAGGTTTCAACCTACGAATTTTGGAGGGACACACATAGCAGTTCTCGAATTAGCATATACATATGTGTAGTATTTCCCTATAACATTTTATGTTTCTGGAAGGCTAGTGGGGATGTTCTTTACCATTCCCGCTTTTCATAGTTGGAGTCTCTAAGGTTTTGTCCATTTCAAAGAAATAAATTTGGTTGTGCTAATTTTATTTTTTTATTCTCCATTTCATCTCTTTCTCTTGGCTCCCACGCAAAAACCCTAAAAATCACAACAAAGGCTCTTGGAAAACTAATAGGTCATTCTGAAAATAGCATCAGACACTTTGCAGTTTCCATTCTGAGTGAATTCCATAAGGTCTGAGGAATGTCTGACAGCTGGTTAAATCTACAGTATCCACTTTTTGGTAAATATTCATATTCAACTTTTTGTCCATATTTGCATAAAAACCTTTATCTTTATCTTGGGATATGATTGTTTCTCCATTTGCACTGACCATTCTGACTACCAACAGATCTTTGTCCTGCTTGTCAGTACTAGACCATATAGATAAATATAGAGACAATAATGATCACAATGGCACCAGTTACATTATGGAGCTCTAACATGTATCATATTTGGGGCTAGTCTTCTCTATAAATGATCTGCAATGTTCACTGCGTTATGGTTAATATTACTTCCTCCAATAATTATCTGATCTCTATTTTTGCTTAGCGATAAACTGTCTTGGTTTACGTACAATGCAACATAGTGTTCTGTAGGTATTGACCATTTTTAATTGGGTATAAGTAATTAATTTCATTTTTGTGTTGAGTGGTTTTGTTTTTCTCATGGGAAATAAATCACTTCTTGAACACACATCCTCCCAACTGCTTGAAAGATATGACAAATTGAAAACTCTCTGAGGTGTGTTAATACATTTTACTGTCTGGTTATATTACATTTTGATGTGGGACTCCATAAAAGATTACTTAGATTTTGTTCTGACTGTATAGAGGGGCACTCAGTAACCCCTGGCAGATGAAGGTAAAAAACTAATAAAATAATAAATCCATACAAATAGTTACAGAAAAATAATGACTTCTTTGCATTTTTTATAACAGCAATACCATATCAAAAAAGCATTAGCTAGTGTGGCAAGCCATGACTCGGTCTGAAGCCAAAAAAAAAAAAAAAAACAATCTTTTGTTCATTGGGATTTATGTCATATCTGCTCAGTTTGGTTTAGAATAACTAAGCAGAAACTGTGCAACTCATCTACATGATTGTGGATGCTTTAAAACTCCTTTTAAATAAAATTTAGAAAATAGGCCCCACATTTATGAGAAGTGTAGTTGTGTGGGAAATACATTTTTAATTGTGGAAAATAAATATCACATTGAGAGGGCGCCTGGGTGGCTCAGTTGGTTAAGCGACTGCCTTCGGCTCAGGTCATGATCCTGGAGTCCCTGGATCGAGTCCCGCATCGGGCTCCCTGCTCGGCAGGGAATCTGCTTCTGCCTCTGACCCTCCTCCCTCTCATGCTCTCTGTCTCTCATTCTCTCTGTCTCAAATAAATAAATAAAATCTTTAAAAAAAATCTCACATTGAGATAAAATGATGAGAAATGAAACAAAAACAAAAACAAAAACAAAGCCCCCAAAACAAAAAAAGCAAGACTTCAACAAACATTTATTAAACAGCAGTCACTGAAATGTTTAGTGTGTGTTGGTAGGTGTATGCTTTAGCAAGCTAAAAAGATGAAAGAGACCAACGTGATACTCTTTTTTGTTTGTTTGTTGTTTTAAAGATTTTATTTATTTGACAGAGAGACACAGCGAGAGAGGGAACACAAGCAGGGGGAGTGGGAGGGGGAGAAGCAGGCTCCCCGCAGAGCAGGGAGCCGATGCAGGCCTCGATCACAGGACCCTGGGATCATGACCTGAGCCGAAGGCAGATGCTTAACCGACTGAGCCACCCAGGTGCCCCTGTTTTACCGTTTTTTGTGTTTTTTTTAAGATTTTATTTATTTATTAGAGCGAGTGACAGAGCACGAGCAGGGTGGAGTGGCAGAAGGAGAGGGAGAAGCAGGCTCCCCACTGAGCAGGGAGCCTGATGCGGGACTCGATCCCAGGACTCTGGGATCATGACGTGAGCTGAAGGCAGAAGCTCAACAACTGAGCCACCCAGTCGCCCCCAACGTGATACTCTTAACAAAGTTACAAGTTAGTTACAAGTTAGTCCGCATCCTAGTTGACTGCATTCCTGTTGAGTGATTAGTAACTAATGGATTCAGACAACTGGATTGTATTTCTTCAGTTCAGCACATCAGAGCCCATTCTAGACCTTTAGACTCTGTGCTTTGAAGGCACCATAACTGACGTGTAAATAAGAACAAGTGAAAGAAACCTTAAAGTCATATAAATAAAAACAAATGAAGGAGTCTTAGAAGACATAATCATGTAAGGGACAAATGACACAAAGCTTATTCAAATGCATCAGGTTATGTGGGATAACCTAGTATAATGAAGTAAATTTGGGGTCTGGCACACAGATTTTATTTTAACATGTGAAAAATGTATCAAGCACCAGGAATGTCAATGTTAAAAAGAAGTTCTAGACAATGTAATCTCACCATCCATCCTGTGCTTGAAATATATCCCTCCCAAACATCTACAAGAGAGTTACATAATCATTTCCTGCAGTAATTAGTTTTTAAAGATTTATTTCTTTGAGAGAGAGAGAAAGAGTGCAAGTTGGGGGAGGGGCAGAGGGAGAGAGAGAATCTCAAGCAGACGCTGAACTGAGTGTGGAGCCCTTCATGGGGCTCGATCTCATAACCCTGAGATCATGACCTGGAGCAGAAATCGAGACCTGGACACTTAACCGACTGAGCCACTCAAACACCCCTCCTGCAGTAATTATTAAAATAAATATTCCAGGTTCTTCTTTAGGTCACAGGGACAGACTACTGGAGTAAGAGAGTGATATTCAGGATCCAAAAACAGTGTGGGCTGAGAAAACACTGACATCTGACCTGGAGACAAGGTGGGCATGGATCTAAGGGAAGTTCAGTAAGGACAAGGAAAATAAGGGCTATGCTCGGCTAGAGCCATGAGGATGATGATGTTCTTGATGATCATAACAAATCTCCAGTTCTTTCAGTACATATTGAAAAGACATTGGAACAATGAATCTGATTAGTTGATCATACTCAGTTTTCTTGGAAAGCAATTTGAAGTAGTTACATAGAATTGAAATAAAAGGTACATTTGATCAGCAGGAAGGGAAAGAAATCCTCTTCCTGTAAAACTATGCTAAGAAAACTCATTGTAACAGCACATTTTCCAGGCCGCCCCCCCAAAAAATAATGTTAGAAAGCTTCTATTGCCTAATTCAAGAAATTGGAACATATTATTCCCCACAGTAGAGTAATAATTTCCTAATTCTGAATTCTCAGAAAAATTTTTGGTACTATGAAAAAGCAGATTTGTGCCTTCCTATTGATCTAGCAGAAAGTAAGAATAAAGCTTGAAGAATCATGAGAAAGAAATTATTAGAAGATCCAACTTTTGGCTATTCTCAAAATATCAATATTCTTACCTTGAGCTTTGATTGGTGTTTCATAGGAGGTGATTCAAAATTTAGCCGAGTACCCAAACTGTGGGTTTCATGTTAGAGTTTTAAAGAGATGTATATGCTGTAGATATTGGCCAAAGGGCATTTTGCAGTTAAAGTTAAGTGGCCTATTTCCTATGCTATGTTAGTATTCAACCAGAGATGGGAAGCCAACAAAGCAAAGAAATCTCTCAAAACATTGCTCTGTGTCTCCTGAAAGGCTCAAAGAATTGGTAAAGGAAAAAGAGAGAACATGAAGGATCTAGAGGAGAAGAGAAGGTAAAGTGGATGATAGCAGATCAGTTATATTTTACGGAGCAGCTTGGAGATTGACTGAAAACATGTAATTTGGAGAGATAAAAGCGTGATGCCGGAATCACAGTCTTTTTGAAGAAAGGAGTGGGCTGAGAAGCCAGGTGTGAGACAGGGGGAGTGGCGGGGAGGGGCGCCAGACAGCGTGGCGCTGGACCTGGGGGCCAGCCTCCCACCTGCTGCCCTCCAATGCAGCATCATAAGGGCAGGTCACCATCGCCCCTGCCTCCCGAGTGCTGAGAGCAAGCGAGGCGACTCCCCCTGCCCACCAAAACACACAATTTGATTCCTTTGGATGATTTCATTCTGAGCAGGATGGCATAACACCGACTCTATCAGCATTCTGGCCACAAATCACAAGTTCTCCAAGCAAAATTAGCTCACTTCTTGAACATAACTTTTTTTTTTTTTTATGTTATCCATTTAGATAATGAAAAAATGACACTGAAAAGAAGCACTTCAGTTTTAGAAGACAGAAAATGTTTAGCTGGATCACTGTGGGCTCTTTCTGCTCTTCCCTAAGGTCACGTGAAAGAGCTGACTTAATAAAATGTTCTCAGTGAGATATTTAATTATCTGCTCTCCTTTGTAAACATGCAGAGATTTAATTTTCTCAGTATTTGAGTGACTTGATCAGGTTGGAAATGTGGATCAATTTTCTAATGGGTTTTTCCATGGACTGACCTGCAAACATGTCACAATGTAGTTTTAGAGGAGTATGGTCTTTTTCCAATCTTTTTATGTTAAATTATTCACCTTGAAACTTGTACACCATTGAGGATCTCTCATCCTGATACTGGTCTTTTTAGGCTAAATGCAAATTTAAACAAAGTTATTTCTGATCTTGCCTTTTGTGTAATATACAGTCTCTATATTGGGTAAGAGATTCAATGAAAACATAATTTTATACAGAGAACAAATTGGTGGTTGCCAGAGGGGAGGTGAGTGGGGAGATGGGCAAAATAGGTGAAGAGGATTTAGAGGTACAAACTTCCAGTTATAAAATAAATAAGTCACAGAGAAGAAAAGCACAGCACAGAGAATAGAGTCAATAATATTATAATAAGGTTGTATGGTGACAGATGGTGTAATAACATATGATTATTGTGGTGAGTATTGATTAATGTATAGAACAGTTGAACCACTATATTGTACCACCTGACGCTAATATAACATTGTGTGTCAATATACTTCAGTAATAAAGAAATAAAAATGCAATTTTAAAAGAGTTTCAAACTGAAGTAGTCCAATGTTCTTTATAAACTCCATAATTGCCTTCTTTAGCAGATATTTAGATATATTGAGTATTAATTTTGATGAGGCTAAAAAAGTAGATGAATTGTGGTTTTCTTGAATCCATAAGGAAATTGAGAGCAGTGTGGTCTAGCTAGGTCTTCTATATCTAGGAGATATTCTAAAAGTGGTCATTTTTAGGAAAAAAATAAATGTATTGGCTTTAAGTACAAGAGTAATTTTTTTTTAATTAAAGACAAGAAAGGGGCCTTTTATAGACACAGAAGATTATCAAGTTGAATTTTCTTTCTAAATTCAAATGTAAATAACAGTCACCATCTTTCTTTTACATCCCTGGTGGAGGGGCAGACCCTTGGTCTCATGTGGAATGCCATGGGGATACCTCTCCACCACTTTTTACCCTGTCATCAGTAGTCAACAAGATAGAACCTATCTGGGGAAGCTCAGCAGAGCCTCTGGCAAATGTGAGCTCTCTTGTTATGAAGATCCTCGGAGATGCTCCAGAGGAGGTTGGGTCATTCCCAAGGACATCCATAGGTAGTCTCCTTAGCTTTGTTCCCTGTGCCTGGAGATACCTAGGTACATGTTACCAGGTGTTCTCAACCCCTCTTGAGATACTCTATCCATATGTAACAGGAAGTGGGATGGTCTGTCTTGCATGTCCGTCTTTTAGCCTAAGAATGGCCCTTTGCAGACCATGGGAGAAGGGGGATCTGATGCTTTACTCTTTCTTTAATCTTAGGTCTGTATCAATAAATTGTTCTATAAGTAGAACCATGTGCCTTTAATGGAGTGAGTTATACAACTTCACCCCTGTGCGTTGTGTACTTATTCAGGAGCTGATTAACTGATGCAGTCTGTAAAATAGTATTATACAGATATAGAATAAAGTATCCATGTTTCTAGGGCAAGTTTTGTTGTTTAAGTGTGCTAAATAAAAAATATATATGTATGCCCTCACCGTGTAGATGAGATATGTTTTCAGCCTGATTTCCAAACGAACATTTGATCTTTCTACTAAAAGTAGTAATGGGGTTCCTTCCCCACTCACCCATTGAAGTAGAAGGCATAACAGAACTCTGCCCCCATGCAAACGGGGCAGAATAGCCATCACTGGGTTCATAATTAGTATCAGTGACTTTACGATCATAGTGCAGGGAATAATCCTTAATAATATTACAGATAAAGGCTATGTTTAAGGTCAGAATTTTTATCAAAAGGGCAAGATTAAAAATCTCTTTGGGGGATAGAGTGTAGAATACTTCGACTCCTGATTTGATGTCTAAAATATTCCACATTAATCCCTTTTGAGCCATTTCTTTACATTCCCCATTTGAAATAAAAGAGAGTCTCAGAATATATTTGAATAAGTTAGGTGTTTACTCAGTAAAAGGGAGAGTGTACAGAAAAACATTCAATTACATATAAATAAAACACAACTCAACAAAACCTCCAAAAGAACAAGACTTGAAGGAGTCAGTTGTGAGAGAGAAAGGTTCTTCAAAGAAAACTATGACAAATGCACCCAGTGGACAACCACACCTGCAAAGAGCCTGTGGAAATCATCTTGCAGAGAATTCAGAGGCTCCTGCCTCTGGGCAATGCATTCACATGCTGGACTCCCTGAACAATTGAGCCAAAACATCAATATCCAACTGAAAAAGCACCACGGTCTTCCAGGTTCCCCTGCCTCCAAACATATTTTAGATGTGAAGGTCCAGGGTTAAAGCAGAGTCTACTTGGAAGTCAATGGGGAGAGAATTGAAAGGAGGCCAACCTAAATCAACAAGGATGAGCTTAGAAGACTGGGTTATATGCTCACCATATAGTCAGCTATGGTTTGAACTTTCTCAGGCACAGCATCAGCGTGGAAATGTGATATCAAAGGGAAATCTTCTAGCTGTCCAAGGAGGCAGGAGACACACAAAATTGAGTATAAGTTTGTTTTAGCTTTGCAGACCCAGAAACTCCATTGTCTAACATCCTCCAAATGCAGACCAATGTAATAATGCATTTTCATCTGTTTCCATTAGTTTTCTGGGGTTTTAAGTGGTAAAAATTAATGTATCCTATTGTATTCTAAAAATTTTAAACATTTAAGAAATATTTAGATTGAAAACTGAATATTATCCATTACCATAACTTTGTTTCTCATCTTCAGAAATTTAAAAGAACTTAGCTATTCAATATGTAGGCTTCCCTATACATGTACATATATATTGTATACACATATATATGCATAAATATATACATATTTTCCAAGCATGAGTATGATTAGCTACTTACATTATCATTATATCAACTTTAAATCAACTTATTTAAGTGTGATACATCATTTAATCTACCTACTATCCAACTTTGAAGTTATCTCCACTTTTATTGGTATTCAATAAGAATGAATATTTTTTGTTTCTCACACTTACGTAAATATTTTTTAAGATTTATTTATTTATTTGAGAGAGAAGGAGAGAGCACACACATGTGCATGAGTGGGGGGAGGGGCAGGGGAAGAGGGGAAGACAGAGAATCTCAAGCAGACTCCCTGATGAACACAAGCCCACTGTAGGGCTCAGTCTCACAACCCTGAGATCATGATCTGAGGCAACACCAAGAGTCAGATGCTCAACCAACTGAGCCACCCAGGCACCCCTGCACTTATGTAAATATTTATGGATAGATGCTCAGAAATATAACTGTCTAATTGCTGGGTCCAAGAACATGCATGGTATTAATTGTGAATAATATTGTGAAATTTCTCCCAAAGTAACATTATCTTTGAAACTCTCATCAAGAGCACTGAGTGATATATGGAAGTGATAAATCACCACATTGTACACCTGAAACTAATATTATACTATATGTGAACTAACTGGAAATTAAATAAAAACTTAAAAAAAAAAAAAAACACAGGAGAGTGAAGGATTGCTACTATGATGACACGAAGTTGGGAAATTCTCCTCTAGGAAAACAGTTAAAATTTATCAACAAATTTATTAGCCATAAAAGCAATAAAAAAATAAACAAACAAATTTCATAACATAGGAAATTGGCCAAAGGAAGATAACCCATTGACTGTTATTGATTCTTGTTTGAGTAAGACCAACAGGAGTTTGTGAGTTTCTTGCCTGGGGATACTCCAACCCAACTCTTTACTTGATTTGCAAAAAAAGTGCATGTCTACCAATTTGGGGGTGGTAGTAAAAAGTAGCCACTATGCAGTAAGAGGTGGTAGGCTCCATTTGGGAATGGTGTGAGTGAAGATCCATGGATTGGTCCATAAAAGGATCAGAATTTGTTTGGAAGAGATAGGAAAAGCCACAGTCTTTGCTTTTAGTCCATTTGTAGACTCAACTTAGGCCAAGCATTGGAAGCCAGAGATTCAAAAAAATGTGGGAGCCATAGATGGGCTGAGATAATCTATGCATGTATGCATGGCTTGTTGCTAAACTTTATAAACTGGGGGCAGAGATGCTGAGACAAGACAGGAAAATGTGACAGACAGGAGAGAGCTGGCTGTAATTTGAATAAATTCTTTAATCTACATACACTTCAGCTGGAAGAAGATAGAAACTTATCCATTTTAAGGTATTTGTGTTAGTTTTAGGCTGCCATACTAAAGTACCACAGTCTGGGCAAACCTAATCAATAGAAATTTGTTTCTCACATCTGGGAGGCTAGAAGTCCAAAAACAAGGGCTGGCAGGGCTGGTTCCTCCTGAGGCCTCTCTCCCTGGTGTATAGATAGCTGTCTCCTCCCTGTGTCCTCACAGTTGTCCTTCTGTGTGTATCTGTGTCTTAACTTCTTCTTCTTTGAAGGATACCAGTCACATTGGAGTACACCTCATTTTACCTTAATTACCTCATTAAAGTTTCTGCCTCTAAATATTTTCACATTTGGAGGTCTGGGGGATAGGGAATTTTAAGATAAATGTTACTCAGCCTATAACAGTACCTAGGTATAATCTATACCCCCCCCCAAAATGGTTGATCATTGGACTATGCAAGTCCATGAGCAACCTTCCAAGGGAAGTGCACTAAGATTTTTTTTTTAAAACTAGCAAAACCATCAGCACCTGCACATAGCAGGCTAAGGTCAGGCAAGTAACTTAACTAAAAATAAGCAACATTCACCAGGAAAATAGAAAAGAATTGATAGTTGCTACAATGTATTATATAAAATACAAGACTTAAATATAGTTTTCAGGGGTGCTTGGATGGCTCAGTCAGTTAAGCATACAACTCTTGATCTCAGCTCAGGTCATGATATCACAGTCCTGGGATCAAGCCTTGTGTTGGGCTCCGGGCTCAGTGGGGAGTCTGCTTGAGTCTCTCTCTGCCCCTCCCTCCCCCTCAAATAAGAATAAATAAATCCTTAAAAATAAATAAAATAAAATAAAACACACTTTTCAACCAAAATACCAGACCTATGAAAAAAATATTGTGACCTATACTTAGGAAAACAAACAAACAAAAAGCTTTCAATAGAAATGGTATCTGAGTGAGTGTGCCTATATATGTTGGTTCTACAAAGACTTCAAAGTAGCTATTATAAATATGTTTTAATAATTAAATGAAAGTAAATTTACATAATTAACTGAACATATGTTTGCAATGAGTGAACAGATAGAGATGGAAACTATAAGAAAATGGAAATTCTGGATTTGAAAAGTACAAAATCTGAAAGTAAAAATTAACTATATGGTTGCAACAGTGAAACTGAGATATCAGAAGAAAGAATCAGGAAACTTGAAGAAATAGTAGGAGAGATTATTGAATCTGAAACAGGAGAGGAAAAAGATTGAAGACAAATTAATGGAACCTTCAAATCCTGTGAGACAAAATAGTGTTCCAATATATGAATAATAGGAATCACAGATATAGAACAGAAAGAAATATGGACAGAAAAAAAAACAACTAAAAATATAAAAGATGAAAAGGTCTAAAATTTAATGGAATACACAAACATACAGACTCAAGAAGCTCAACAATTCCAAAATAGGATAAATACAAAGAGAATCAGATCTATTTATATCATAGTTAAATTGCTAAAAACCAAAGACATGAAGAAGAAGAAGAAGAAGAAGAAGAAGAAGAAGAAGAAGAAGAAGAAGAAGAAGAAGAAGAAGAAGAAGGAGGAGGAGGAGGAGGAGGAGGAGGAGGAGGAGGAGGAGGAGAAAGAAAAAAGAAGAAGGAAGAGGAGGAGGAAGAGGGGCAGGGAAGAAGAGGAGGAGCGGAGGAGGAGAAGAAGATCTTAAAAACAGGAAGAGAAAATGACTTATCACACAAGGTGAATATTCATTTAATGGATGATTTCCCATCAGAAGCACCAAAGGCCAGAGGCAGTAAAATGGCAAATTCAAGTGCTGAATGATTTTTAAGTATCTGTAAACCAAGAACTTAATATCCAATGAAACTATCCTTCAAAAATGAAGGTAATATAAAGACATATCTATATAAACAATAACTGACAGAAGTTGTTACTCACAGACTTGTCCCAAAAGAAATTATAAGCAAGTCTTGGAGGCTAAAAGAAAATCCACAGGAATAAACAAAGAGCATTGAAAATATAAATATGGGGGTAAACATAAAAAATGGTGTGTATATACATATACATACATGTACTCATCTTGAAGTGAAAATTGGATTCTGTATTGTTGGGTTCATAACATATACACTGAAAAATACATGGCAGTGATAGCCTGGAGGATGGAGACAAAATTATTTTAGTGCAAAGTTAAGGTAGATTGTGATAAATCAAACATGCATATTATCAGCTCCAGAGAATTTAGTAAAGTTGACTAAATTTCTACAACTAAAAAATATTTTTAAAAGAAGACAAAACCAGAGTACCACAAAAAAGTGTGATTTATAGAAAAAGATGGCAAATACAAGACATAAATACAAACACATTATTGATTACATTACATGTATGCAGACTAAAATTCCAATCAAAGGCAGAGATTTTCAGATTACATGAAGAAACAAGATCCAATAATATGCTGTCTGCAAGAAACATACCTCAAATTCAAACATAAAAGTACACTGAAAGTAAAACAATTGAAAAATATATACTATGGAAACAATAACCATAAGAGAGCTGAGGTAGCTATATTAATATTTACTGACAAAGAAAATGGATAAATCAACTGTGTTATGTTCAAAAAAGGCAACTGTGCACCAAAGAAAAGATGAATGACAGTCCATGACGGACATAAATATGATTAATCTCACAAGTGTTGTTTCAGGTAAAAAAGAACAAATTATAGAGGAATACACAGAAAATGGTTCTATCTGTGTAAAATTCAAAAATTTGTATAACATACAAGGTATATTACAGGGAAATGGTAACAAAATTATAAAATATTATAAGAAATTATTAAACATGAAAATCAGGTAGATTTTGTCTATTTTATACTTATAAATTTTCATAAATTAGTATTTCTGATATGATTTGCAGATTTTGATTGTTTTGATTTGTAGATAAACTCTTTTCTCTTTTACTCTCAAAATGTTTAGCTATTTGTCTTTATCTTCAGAGTTCAGGTTTTCATCATGATGTGTTTATATGTTCCACACATTAATTTTGTTTATATTTTTTCTTTTTTTTTTAAAGATTTTATTTATTTATTTGAGAGAGAGAGAATGAGAGAGAACACATGAGAGGGGGGAGGGTCAGAGGGAGAAGCAGACTCCCCGCTGAGCAGGGAGCCCGATGCGGGACTCGATCCAGGGACTCCAGGATCATGACCTGAGCCGAAGGCAGTCGCTTAACCAACTGAGCCACCCAGGCGCCCCTGTTTATATTTTTTCTTTCTCAGCCAGTGGTGAGTACTTTTAATATGAAGGTAAATTTTCCTCAATTCAGAAATTTTTTATACATTGTTTATTAAATTATTACCTCTGTCTACCCTTCCTATTCTTTCAGTCTGGACCAAGTATTGGGTTTCCTCAAGCTCTTCTTCCTACTTTGAAATTTTCTTGCTTTTTTTTTCCATATATATATTTGAATGTCTGGATTTTTTAAAACATTTTTGTATGCATTCATTTTATATTTCTCTATGTTTTCTGTTGTCATTTTATTAAATTTTGCTCTTCCTTTGGGAAAATGTGGTTTCAGTTTCTAATACCTGTTCTTATTTCTCTGGTTACTTGCATTTAACTTCACAGCATGTGCTATTTTATAGCTTGCAATACTCACTAAGATGTCCTGGAATATTTTCCAACTATCTTCTGTTTCCTGCCTCATTTATTTTCCTCTGGGCTCAGTTATCCCATTTGCATTCCCTGGTTCTTTTCTTTCATGCTCTTAGGTTGCTTCAAGATTGGGAAAACCCTTCTCTTGCTTATAGCTCTAAAGAAGGAATAGATCAATTAGTAGATGGGTTAACATACAAATAAGTAGGTCAGACACATCCCTCCCCTGAACTAAGACCTGTATAATTGGCTACTGATTGTCTATAAGCAGGTTTCAAGGCTATGGTGCAAGCACAAGGAATAAACAATTATACACACATTAGTAGTTAATTATATTATCTGTGAGAGAGCATTGTTATGCTTACCACCTGTGTCCTTCTTTCCTTCATGTGTTCATTGTAGAAAGGTGACTTATTCAGGTTCTATCTCCCTTTTCAGCTCCCCACTTCTGGTCCCATTTCTCAGGGCTTCATCCTCGGCTATAAATACAGCCCTGCCTTTTGTAGGGGAGGGTATGGATTTTCCTCACTCAGCTCCTCTGCTGGCAGGCATTCAGTTAATTTCTCTTTAAATCATCCTACAATGAATCTTAATATTTGACTCTCTTTATGAAATATTTCCTAAATTAAAAAATAAAGTCAGTGAAACTTATATGGGAAAATTGACAGTGTCATGTGTAAAATCCTTGACTTGAGACCAGAGTCAGATGTCCTAGGTTTATAGCCCAGTCCTAGCCTTAGAGATATCTTTAGGTTCTTCCTTCTCAAAATCGACATACTATTTTTTTAAAGATTTATTTATTTTGGGGGTGCCTGGTGGCTCAGTTGTTAAGCATCTGCCTTCAGCTCAGGTCATGGTCCCAGGGTCCTGGGATCGAGCCCTGCATCGGGCTCCTTGCTCGGCAGGAAGCCTGCTTCTCCTTCTCCACTCCCCCTGCTGGTGTTCCCTCTCTCGCTGTGTCTCTCTCTGTCAAATAAATAAATAAAATCTTTAAAAAAAAAGATTTATTTATTTTTATTTTAGAGAGAGGTGGGGGAGGAGCAGCAGGAGAGGGAGAGGGAGAATCTTCAAGCAGACTCCTCACTGAGCATGGAGCCCAACGCAAGGCTAGAGATCTCAGGACCCCGATATCATGACCTGAGCAGAAATCACGAGTTGGATGCCCAACTGACTGAGTCACACAGGTTCACCTAAAAATGGGCCTACTATTTTTAAATATTTATTTTAAACTATTTCAAGTGGATATAATCTCTTTATATACTATTTTAAAATATTTTAAAAGGTTTCATATATTAGAATATTTTAAGAGCACAACATTAGTATCTGGCCCACAGGACTGTAGTGGAGATTAAATGAATTAGCAGGTGCACAACACTTTGAAGAGTGCTCAGCACATAGTGAGCATTACGACAAACAAACACCCATATGGATCTCTATTGCTACACTTCGCATGATTATTTTTAGACACGAAATTATTGAGTGACTTATGCATCAAGTATTTTATTTTGGCAACTAGAAAGAAATTTACACCTTAGAGAAATGTGTACACTTTCTATTTATTGTTTCTTCAGGAAATAATATTAGAAGGAGAAGATAATTGGTTTTATATTCAGAACTGGATTTAAGTCCCAGTTATGTCTATTTATACACTCGAGCTAATTACTTAATGTCTCTGGGTCTGTTTTCTTTTCATTAAGTAAAAGAAAGACAAAATAAAACATGTCACAAATTTGCAGGATTACATGACAGAAGATGAATGAAAACCCTTGTGGAATCATATATTTATTTATCAGACTTTCCTCTGCTTACTTCTAATAAGAATATAAGGATTAGCATACTCTTCTTTGGTTTCTTTAAACTCTTGGGCATATTATTTATTGCTTCCTATCGGTAGGCACCAGATGACTACCAGTGTGAATTCTTAATAAATTCTAACTGAAGACTACAGATAGAAAGACAGTTTAGACCAAAATTTAGAGGTGCCAAGTCCAAAGAAGAAGAAATGCTTATTTTATTCCTGCAAATCTAAACCAACCCATTGCCCTGAGCTAGCTGATGTAGGCATTTTTATTGAGAAAATATAATTTAAGTTTCTCTATCTTTTTAAAAAATCTGAGACACTTGGTTTGCTCAGATTGCTCCACACTAATCATATGAATTTAAAGAACCCCTTCATGGAATCAATGTCACTAGAGTAACGGGATCAATATTGAACAAGGGAAAGCATTTCTTATGCATAGTTCCAGATCCCTCAGGTCTTAAGACATATAAAAGGAACTCGATGAGATGTTTGCTCCTGTGCCTAAGATTGAGTGAAAGATTTGCCTTATGGTTTTAAACAGGGAAAACTTTAAAAATTCAGCAACATCTGTACTTATAAATTATGAAAATAAAATTTTGCATACTCTGAATTTCCTCTTTAATAATGAAATGGTGTCATCCACTGCATTAATGTAATTAAGAGTTGATTTGTTTCTTTGTCAGGATAATTCATTTTGACCATATTGTATTTATGAGCAAGACTATTTTATTCTCCCTCCAAATCCTACTTAATGAAATCTTTCACATTCTACTGGCAGAATTTATGTAACTTTCTATAACGGTTCATTTTGATGAAAGATGGAAGTTATGAGATCCTGCAGGTGTGTCACTCCATAACTTAAATCTGATGGAAAACATAGTCCCAAAATTCATACTGATGATTTTGGGGAAAACTCAGGTACAAGTCCTCCATTATTTCCTTCTGTCACAGTGTTCTCATCTACTTGGATCAGGCTTAAAGTTTCCTTGAAATAACAGTAATATGAGTCATCTGATAAAGTCTACATTGAGATTGCTATTCTCTGTGTTTCAGAGTCTTTAAGTACAAAGAGGATATGATTTAGCAGGGTCCTTCTGTTTTTTTTTTTTTTTAATATTTTATTTATTTATTTCAAGGAGAGAGAGAGCGTGTGAGTGGGGTGGGAGTGGCGGGAGAGGGAGAAGGAGAGATAATCTGAGGCAGACTCCATGTTGAGCACTGAGCCCAACACTGGGCTCGAACTCACAACCACAAGATCATGATCTGAGCCAAAACCAGAAGTCAGTCTCTTAACCGACTGAGCCACCCAGGCACCCTTAGTAGGGTCCTTCTTAAACCAAGTCATATATGACCAATAATACCTGGCACTTGATTGCTTTGTAAAAGTATGTTTTCCTCTTGTCCATACAGTGGTGAATTTTTATCATATATTTTAATAATGGGAATGCCTGAAGCAGTAATTTTAAATAATTTCCTTGCTTTCTAAATATGCTATTATAAAAATATTGTTCCCATATCTCATTTTAGTATATTAGGTGATAGCAGTATAGTTTGGACATGAACACAGAACTATAGGACATACATTTTTTTCTCTATCATTTTGTTCAACCTCCAGATAAAACACGAGTAAATGTCGATGCAGAAATATTACAAGACAGTCCCAAGGCCACAGTAAGTAGTGAAAGTGGAAAGCCACATTGTTAAGCACATGGAGCAGAAAGCCCTCAGGAACATGGGGAAACACAGAACTCTGACACCAGGCTGGGACCCCAGGGGGCTGTCCCATTAGTGAGTGGAGAACAGTAAGTCTTTGTACTCATCTAGGTAGGTGGCTGTAAAGCTTGTCCCTGCCTAAGAGTATGAATTGGAAAGAAAGTTTTTAATTTCACATGGGAAATTAAAACCCCAACATCACATCAAATACATGATGAGAGTCCAAATTTATACTACTCATCTGATGCCAGAATGACCTAGTAAAAGTGAATATGTGTTGGCAAAGGGAAAGAGACAAAAACAGTACCTCTCCAAGGAGAACCCACACTCAAGCCAAGGGGGCTCCTGTTAAACAATGACAGTGACCTTCACTGAAGGTGAGTCAACAAACAAGAGCAAACCTCAATTAGAAGGGAAAAATGCCACCACAAAGGGTCAGCATGGGCTCAACTCAGCAGAAACAAAACTGGAATACTCTCATTCAAAGAGCATCAGGCTGTAGGTCAACCTAAAAAGAGACCATAACATAAAAGATACCACAAAACAGATAACTGGAGAAATATAAGAAAGAATGGGAATCAAAAGGAAAAGCATATTTGTGATGAAGGAACATGCAGCTGTAAGAAGGAACGAGAAGGAACCACCAGAAACAAACAAAATATATAGTTGGTGGAAGTGAAAATTTATGACTGGATGAACAGCACATTAAATTTTGTGAAGGGAAGACTTTATGAACTGGAAAGCAGGTATGGGGATAACATTATATTATAGATATAGATATAGATATTACATTACTATTGTAATTAAATTGGATAATAAATAAATACATACATATAACATATTTACATCTCTCTCTATATATATCTATATTTATATCGATGTATATATAAAAGGATATATGACATGAAAAGTAGGATAAAAATGTTTGGAATATATCTGATTAACTTATTGGAATAAAAAATACAATACATTACATAAAAATAGATTTAATTAAGGAGCACCTGAGTAACGCGGTTGGTTGAGTGTCCGGCTCTTGGTTTCTGCTCAGGTCGTTATCTCAGGATCCTGGAATCGAGCCCCACGTCGGGCTCTGCACTCAGCAGGGAGTCTGCTTAAGACTCTCTCTCTCCCTCTGCCCCTCCCCCCACAGTCTCTCTCTTGTTCTCTCTCTCTATCTAAAATAAATAAATAAAATCTTTTTAAAAAGTAGTATTTAATTAAAATGTCTAAGGATTTTACAAAAATAATGACATTTTGTTCTCAGATTTAAGAATTGAAGTGAGTGAAACTGCAGAATTGCCAAGACAGGGAGAAATCTCAAACAGACTCTATTTACCTGAAACAAGTTATTTACCAATAATAAGACAAAAGGAACAAACAAAAGAGAGAGACAAGAAAATAATTGATTTTTTTTAAATGACATAAATTATCACAGTGCAGGCATCAAAACATTTTAAATCACCATTCAAATTAAAAGACATTAAAATAAAATAAGATAGAAACAGAGAGGGAGGCAAACCATAAGAGACTGTAGAGTTAAGAGAACAAACTGAGGGTCTCTGGAGGGGAGGTGGGTGGGGGGATGCACTAGATGGGTGATGGGCATTAAAGAGGACACTTGTTAGATGAGCACTGGGTGTTTTATGTAAGTGATGAATCACTAAATTCTACTCCTGAAACCAATACAACACTATGTTAACTAACTTGAATTTACATAAAATTTAAAAAATAATTAAAAAATAAAGGAAATTAAGAGCACATTGGAAACAGGAAAAAATGCATTCATCCTGAAGAAGAAAAAAATGCATTCAGTAACAAATGGGAGCATAGCCTTTAATAAACTGTCACTTGCAATATTCAATAATATCCTAGAAATCCTAGCAGTTATATTAGAACGGTAAATAAGTGGCTTAAAAGTGAAAGAAATGAATCAGTATTTTATCATTTTAAAGGAATATTTTAAAGGAAAATTCAAATGGTTCTACAGACAATCCATAAAATCCAGTCAGAGATGCCAGCAAACTCTTAGACTATAAACACAATCTATTTATGATCAACAACCATTTATAAATACAATTAAAAATAACACATCATGGACTTCTTCTCTCAAGATTTCTATGGTCCAGAGCTCACACAGGATCAGACAATTCCTGGTTCTGCCCAGCCATACAGAACAATCACAACTGAAGGAGGACCAGGTGGAGGACAAAGCAGGTATGGACTTTGTGGGTGACAAAGCCAGCCCTTGACCACAGGTTGCCTTGATACTACTTGAGTCAAGAGAACTACATTACCAAACAAGATGTAAAAATGATTGGTTTGCCTTCCTGCCTGCAAGTGTTTGGGTAGATGAGTCAGTCAACTTAGATAAGAGAGTAAATGGGTCAGACCTAAAACATATACAAGAATGTCCACAGCAGAATCCTTCATAAGAGGAATAAATTGGTAACAACCCATATGCCTCAACAGTAAAATGTATATAGAACCTGTGATGTATTTATAAAATGAAAGTGAATGAGTAACAAGAGGGACAGATACTCAAACATAAAATGGAATGAATAAAAATCAGGTACAAAAGAACTATCATATATTACATTTATATAAGTTTAAGCAACAGGAAAAACTTACCCATGGTTGATGAATATCAGGATATGGATAAAAAAATCTTTGTGAAGGAGGGGCATTTTAGGGATGGGACCCAGCCTATGGAGGCTTCACAATGCTGCCAAAACTGGGTAGAAAGTCATTAAGCTCTACACTGAAGAGAATGCATTCATCTGTGCATTTCTTGTACTTCAGCAGATATGTTTTCTAAAACCATGGGAGAGACAACAAGAGCGTGACCAAGAAGGGTAAATATAAAGCTCAAAAGGAAGAGGACAGAATTCCAAAGATAGCAAAGGTTACCACCATAAATGCAAATAAATTAAATTTGCCAATTAAAAGCTAAAATTGATCAGACTGGAAATAAACACACTGTGCCCTGCAGAGAGGACTGACATATGAAGCCTAGAAATGCTAGAAGTAAAGAATTGATAAAATTTGTGTAGGAAAATGGTAGCCAATGGTAAGATGGACACCAAATAGATTTTCTGACATGATGTAATATAGAGATCTGTTACCCATTATGCTACAGGTTTTAATTCGCCATGATGAGTCAGATAAAGCACACAGCTCATGATGGACAACTCTGGTAAAAGCACCTTGGTTTCGCTTAATCAGACACTTAACCTCAACTAAATATAAGGAGCTGATTTATAAACAGAATGCAGCCTTTCTCCAGAACTCTGGGAGTACGTGCCTCCCTCACTGGGCTTGTCAAAGACTCTGTGTAATGTCCATATCTACAAAAGATCTGGAGTATATCTCTTGTTTCTTGTATGCCAGTTGCAATTAGCTAGAATTTATCATAATGTGGACTTACATGATATTCTATCAAACACAACAATGAACAAAGATTTCATAGGTTGTATAAAAACAAGATTTCAAAACAGCTCTGGAACAAGACTCCTTGCTGTGAAAGGTCGAACTGCTATATTTGTAAAATTAAAAAAAAAAAATCCATATCATGTGATAGAATCTATGTCAATATCTATAATGATGACACCATTTAATTAAGTTGATGGCAGCCCATCATCACCCAGTTTTTTGTGGAGGCCAGACAGATGAATCGAATGGGAATATGGTGAGGTCCTTCATCATGTATTATGGGCTGAAAGTTTGTGTTCCCTCAAATTCCTATGTTGAAATCTTAACCCCCCCACCACCACGTGACGGTATTAGGAAGTCATTTGGGAGGTGATTAGGTCATGGGAGTGGAGCCCTCCTGATGGAGTTAGTACCTCATAGGAAGAGACACAAGAGAAGTGATGCCATGTGAGGATGTAAAGAGAAGAAAGGTGTATACAAAGCAGGAAGAGAGCCCTCCTCAGCCGCCGAATTTGTCAGTCCTTTGACCTTGGACTTCCCAGCCTCCAGAACTTTGAGAAGTAAATGTCTGTTGTCAAGCTGCCAGGTCCATGGTATTCCGTTATAGCTGCTGGAGCCAAGACGTCATGCATCTTTCAACATTTTCGTGGTGGTGCAAATCTCTGCAACTCTTCAATATTCCTCCTTTTTCTCTACAATTTAAACCACTTACATGCACCCTCCCTCCACTTGTAAATTTCCTTACCTTCTTACCCTCTGAATCGGTGCTTAAGAGATGCAATGACAGGATAAAAATCACAAACACAATAGAAGTGGAAGGAAGCACTACATATTGGGAAATATGCCAGGCTCTTAGAAATATTGTTCACGTATTTTTGATCCCCATTTTACAGATTAAGCTTCTTACTTCTTTCCAGTATTATGTCAAGGAGGTACATTTAGAGCAGCCCATCTTTTATTTTTTTTTAAGATTTTTTACTTATTTATTTGTCAGAGAGAGAGGCAGAGAGAGAGAGAATACAAGCAGGAGGAGCAGCAGGCTGAGAGAGAAGCAGGCTCCCTGCTGAGCAAGAAGCCCAATGCAGGGCTCGATCCCAGGACCCTGGGATTATTACCTGAGCCGAAGGCAGACGCTTAACCCACTGAGCCACCCAGGCATCCCTAGAGCAGCCCATCTTTGTGTCAGGCCTTAAACCAGCCTCCCCAGCAAGTGATTAGAATCAGCTGAATGCCAAGGATGACATGAGTGTCCCCGTGTCAGATTTTTTCCTACCTTGTGTAATATTTCACAGCCATTCTCGTTCTAACACCCTCCAGAACCCTTTCCTGGTGCTATTCCCCCTTTCTTGTGTTATCCCCCCTTTCTTGCTGGGACATACCAGCCAGGTCCTGCAGTCTTTTCCACATACAGCCTATTTGGGGGAACTTTGACGTTCACGTTCGATCTCTACCAAATCGTGACTCTGGCATTGGTGGAAAGCCAGCACCTGCCTCAGGTGAGGTCACTCTCCTGGTAGGGGAAGGCTGTTCTCCTTCGGCAAGGTGAAAGGTGCTATGGCCCATGGCCAGAATGGTCCACGAAAATGTGAGAGTTCCAGGTTTTCAGGATCATTTCCCAAAATATCTGCATCCCTGGACGTGGGGTCCCTCTCATTTCTAACCACAGCCCTGACTTTGACAGAAAGACCACCTGTAGCCACGTAACATTTAAATGCTTAATTTGGTTTCAGCCAAGACATGAGGAATGAGTCCCTTTGTAACTGCCCGAGATGGCTTTGGGCTCTCAGAACGAGCTTCGGGTTGTCAGTTAATTGTTCTGAGCCTATCATTTGAGGTGTCCAAAATCACAGCACTTGTCAGAACAGCTATCACCCTTCATCGTGCTAACATTATCCTAATCAAAGCAGGAGGTAGCTACTAATCTCTCAGCACTTGCTTTCCACTTGTACCAAATTCCAAGACGTGAACTTGGTGCATGCCAGGGTCATTATCATTCCACTGACTACAAGCTAAGGGCTCCCAACGTCTATCGGAGAAATTCATGATCCAATGCCAAAATCCCTTCCTGAGGGTCTGATTTATACGACTAGTCCTCTATCAGCCAGATCCCCTGAGAAACGGGCTTAAAACAAGGATTATGGGTGAATGATTCTCTGTGAGGGGCAGTCCTGGCCGTGAGCAGTGGGAGAAGGGGTATTTGAGACGCAGGGTGGGAGTCAAGCTCACTGATGTGTCTCTGTGCTGATCACTCCTTCCAGATGAGCTCTGCAGGAACCAGCCAGCTGCTTGGCTCATGGATGTCTCCACAAGTCCAGCCAAAAAGGAGAAACTACACCTCAACCAAGTCTATGAGCTAAAGGACTGGGCGTGGAATTTGTCTTTTGCTCCCTCCCTTCTGTTTCCTATCTACTAAAGTTCACTTTGAGGTTAGTTAACTCTCCTACAATTTAGAGGTACATCATCCCACGCATTAGTGACCGCTGAGGAAGCCAGACATTTCAGGTCCCAGAGTGTGGTATTGCATTGGAGTCTAGAGGAAGAGGAGCCTGCACGGAGGTCTTACAGTCCAGACAGAGGAGGGTTGGGGACATCCGGGAGGTTCATAAGATGACAAAGTGTCATGTTGGGAAAACAGGGAAGAATCCGTGTGTGTGTGTGTGTGTGTGAGCGCACACATCTGTTGTCATGAGTCCAGACTCCAGAGAACAAATTAGCTCTAGCTATTAAACAAAGCAGGATACATAAATTTCAGAACTCTGCATGGAATAAAATCATGGGCATCCCTGTTCAAAATCCCAGAGAAAAGTCCTCTTAAAGTACTAAAATAAAGGGGCACCTGAGTGGCTCAGTCGGTTAAGCATACGCCTTTGGCTCAAGTCATGATCTCAGGGTCCTGTGTTCGAGCCCCAAGTAGGGCTTCCTGCTCATCAGGGAGCCTGCCTCTCCCTCTCCCTCTCCCCCTGCTCATGCTCTCTCCCTCACTCTCTCTCTCAAACAAATTAATAAAATCTTTAAAAAAATGGTATAGAGCTTAACATTAGTCTTTCTATTGTTAAATGACACATTTAAATGTAAATATAAGAACATTCACTGCATATGGAATCATCGTATTTCACAATTTGTATTTTGTGACTTGGATATGCATGCATATTTCATTGTTATCAAAACAGTGGGACTGGGATGCTGCATACACGTAGCTCAATTTTTTTTTTGTTTGTTTCACTTCTCGATAGGTGCACAGTCTGTCAACAGTGTCAACTTCTGGCTTGTGGACAAGTACCACAGGACTGGCGGGAAGGAACTCGGAGGCTCTCTATCCTTGTACTTCCTATCATTGCAGTCGGGGAAGGAGGCTGATGAAGGGAAGGGACAGGAGTAGGAGAGGACAGGATAGGGTTCTTGGTCATCTGGATTTCATAGAACACCATTGCTTCTTTTCTGAATTCAAAAACAAGAAATCCTAAAGTTTTGGTTTGAGAGGAAAGGTGGCCACTCAGGGCTGAGAAAGCCCCCACTTACTTATTCACTGACAACACACTCGCCTTGCATTTGGTTTGAATCTTCTGGAACTCCAAGCCTGTCAGAAGTGTGCATGTTCATGGTTTTGACAATTGTATATACTTGTGTGGCTATCCCTCCAATCATGCTAGAACATTCCATACCCCAAGAAGCTAGCACGTTCCCCTCCTACTCATCCTTCCACCCCTATCCCAGGCACACTTGAACCAAATTTCTATCACTACAAAGTAACTTCCATAATTCTAAAACCTCATGTAAACAGATTCATACATTAGGCAATTTTTTGTTTCTTCCATTCAACATGTTTCTGATATATAATTGTCGATAGATGTTTGAGTTGTTTCCAGTTTTTGGCAATTGTGAGTAAAGTAGCTACAAAAATCCATGTACAATTTTTTTTTTCCAGACATATAGTTTCATTTATTTTGGGCAATTACCTAGGAGGGTAATTTATTGGTCTTATGGTAAGGATATGTTTAACTTTATAAGACATTTCCAAACCATTTCACAAGGGCTTCTATCGATTTTTACTACCACCGATAACATGTGAGAAACTTATTGGCTGCAAATCCTCATTGAAATTGACACTGTCAGGGAGCTGAGCAAGATGGCGGAGGAGTAGGAGACCTGAATTTCCTCTCCTCTCAGGAATTCAGCTGGATAGGGGTCAAAACATTCTGAACACCTACAAACTCAACAGGAGATCAAAGAAAAGAAGAGCAACAACTCTCTCATCAGAAAAGCGACCACTTTCTGGAAGGTAGGACGTGCAGAGAAGTGAATCTGAGGCGATATTCGGGAGGATAGACGGCAGGGGAGGGGCCTCCGTTGGCCGCTTCTGGCAAGTGATGGAGCCGCAGAGCACAAAATCGGAACTTTTAAAAGTCTGCTCCGCTGAGGGACGTCACTCTGGTGGCTAAGCATGGGGTGGAACCCTCACGGGACAGTGTGGTCTCAGGACCCTCAGGGTCACGGAAAGACCGGGGGTGCCTGACTGCAGCAGAGCTCCCAGGTATCGGAGCAGGGAAGCTGGCTGCAGAGGCAGAGCCCAGGCATGGGCTCTCAGCTAGGGGTTGCCATAAACTGTGATCTGCAGCACAGTCGGGCCACTGCTCCTCCAGCAGGGACCAACAAGCAGCAGATCCGGGGAGACTCCCCTCCCACCCCCCAGGGAAGAGCGGCGCGGGAGCGCACCGCAGGGATCTGCTGGGTTTGGAGACTCCACCCGGGGTCGGGTGCCAGAGATAGAAATGCGTGGTCACAGGCCGGGTGAGCACGGAGTGCGGCCGGAGACCGGGGAGACCGGAGTGACTGACGGCTTTTCTCCGGGGGCTTACTGAGGAGCGGGGCCAAGTTCTCGGCTCCGCCGGGGAGGAGATTGGGAGGCCACCATTTTCACTCTCCGCCTCCAAAGCTGTACGGAAAGCTCGCAGGGAACAAAGGCTCCTGAGAGCAAACCCAAGCAGATTACTTAGCCTGGACTGGGCAAGGGCGGGGCAATTCCGCCTCCGGCAAAGACATTTGGGAACCATGGCAACAGGCCCCTCCCCCAGAAGATCAGCGAGAACAGCCAGTCAAGACCAAGTTTACCGATCAATGAGAACGGCAGAACTCCAGCACTAGGGGAATACTGCACATAGAATCCATGACTTTTTTACCATGATTCTTTAGTATTTCAAAGTTAATTTTTTTAACTGTCTTTTTTTTTGAATTTTTCTTTCTCCCTTTTTAAACCAACATTTTATCAATCCCTTTTTAAAAAAAAAAATTATTTTTCATTTTTGGAGTCATATTCTATCCCTTCATAGTAGTTACCCGTATTTTTGGCATATATATATAAGTTGTTCTCTCTTTAAAATTTTGAGATAGTTTCTTCTAACAGATCAAAATATACCCTAAATCTCTAGTGTATGGTTTTTTTCTACACCCCTGCCTGATCACATTCTCTCTCTCTTTTTTTTTAAATCCTCTTCTTTCTTTTTTCAAACAACTTCTTACAATTACTTTTATAAAATTTTTATAATTTCCATCTTTACAGTCATATTCCATCCCTTCATCATATCAACCCCTATTTTTGTACATATATAAGTTTTTCTTTCTTTAAAATTTTAGGAGGCACTTTCTTCTAAAAGACCAAAATACACCCAAAATCTAGTGGGTGGCACTGATCTACATACCACCTGATCATATTTGATCACATTCTGGGTTTTTTTGTTTTGTTCTGTTTTTGTTTGTTTTTATCTTTATCTTTTTCTTTTTCTTTTCTTTTTCTTTTTTCTCTCTTTCCCTTTCTTTTGCCACTGCTTCAGGTCTTTTCTGATTTGTTTAGAGTATATTTTCTGGGAACGTTACCCTGTTAGCATTTGTTCTCTCATTAATCTATTCTCCTCTGGACAAAATGACAAGATGGAAAAAAATCAACTGAACAAAAAGAACAAGAGGTAGTACCCACTGCCAGGGAGCTACTCAATATGGACATTAGTACGATGTCAGATCTAGAGTTCAGAATCATCACTTTAAAGATACTAGCTGGGCTTGAAAAAAGCATGGAAGTTATTAGAGAAACCCTTTCTGGAGAAGTAAAAGAACTAAAATCTAACCAAGTCGAAATAAAAAAGGCTATTAGTGAGGTGCAATCAAATATGGGGGCACTAACTGCTAGGATAAATGAGGCAGAAGAGAGAATCGGTGATATAGAAGACCAAATGATGGAAAATAAAGAAGCAGAGAAAAAGAGAGATAAACAACTACTGGATCACGAGGGCAGAACTCGAGAGATAAGCGATACCATAAGACAAAACATCATTAGAATAATTGGGATCCCAGAAGAAGAAGAAAGAGAGAGAGGGGCAGAAGGTATAATGGAGCAAATTATAGCAGAGAACTTCCCTAATTTGGGGAAGGAAACAGGCATGAAAATCCAGGAAGCACAGAGAACCCCTCTCAAAATCAATAAAAGTAGGTCAACACCCCGACATCTAATAGTAGAACTTACGAGTCTCAGAGACAAAGAGAAAATCCTGAAAGCAGCTTGGGAGAAGAGATATGTAACCTACAAGGGTAGAAACATTAGATTGGCAACAGACCTATCCACAGAGACCTGGCAGGCCAGAAAGGACTGGCAGGATATATTCAGAGCACTAAATGAGAAAAATATGCAGCCAAGAATACTCTATCCAGCTAGGCTGTCATTGAAAATTGAAGGAGAGATCAAAAGCTTCCAGGACAAACAAAAACTAAAGGAATTTGCAAACACAAAACCAGCCCTACAGGAAATCTTGAAAGGGGACCTCTAAGCAAAGAGAGACCCTAAAAGCAACATAGACCAGAAAGGAACACAGAGAATAGGCAGTAACTGTCACCTTACAGGCGATACAATGGCACTAAATTCCTAACTTTCAATAGTTACCCTGAATGTAAATGGGCTAAATGCCCCAATCAAAAGACACAAGCTATCAGACTGGATTCAAAAACAAGACCCATTGATATGCTGTCTGCAAGAGACTCATTTTAGAGCCAAAGACACCCCCAGATTGAAAGTGAGGGGGTGAAAAACCATTTATCATGCTAATAGACACCAAAAGAAAGCTGGGGTGGCAATCCTTATATCAGACAAATTACATTTTAAACCAAAGACTGTAATAAAAGATGAGGGAGAACACTATATCCTACTTAAAGGGTCTATCCAACAAGAAGATCTAACAATTGTAAATATCTATGCCCCTAACATGGGAGCAGCCAACTATATAAGGCAATTAATAACAAAAGCAAAGAAACACATCGACAACAATACAATAATAGTGGGGGACTTTAACACCCCCCTCACTGAAATGGACAGATTGTCTAATCAAAAGATCAACAAGGAAATAAAGACTTTAAATGACACACTGGACCAAATGGACTTCAAAGACCTATTCAGAACATTCCATCCCAAAGCAACGGAATACACATTCTTCTCTAGTCCCTATGGAACATTCTCCAGAATAGATCACATCCTAGGTCATAAATCAGGTCTCAACCGGTACCAAAAGATTGGGATCATTCCCTGCCTATTTTCAGACCACAATGCTTTGAAACTAGAACTCAATCACAAGAGGACAGTCAGAAAGAACTCAAATACATGGAGGCTAAAGAGCATCCTACTGAAGAATGAATGGGTCAACCAGGAAATTAAAGAAGAATTTAAAAAATTCATGGAAACCAATGAAAATGAAAACACAACTATTCCAAATCTTTGAGATGCAGCAAAGGCAGTCCTAAGAGGCAAGTATATAGCAATACAAGCCTTTCTCAAGAAACAAGAAAGGTCTCAAGTACACAAGCTAACCCTACACCGAAAGGAGCTGGAGAAAGAACAGCAAATAAAGCCTAAACCCAGCAGGAGAAGAAAAATAATCAAGATCAGAGCAGAAATCAATGAAATAGAAACTAAAAGAACAGTAGAACAGATCAACGAAACTAGGAGCTGGTTCTTTGAGAGAATTAACAAGATTGATAAACCCATGGCTAGACTTATCAAAAAGAAAAGAGAAATGACCCAAATCAACAAAATCATGAATGAAAGAGGAGAGATACCAAACAACACCAAAGAAATAGAAACAATTATAAGAACATATTATGAGCAACTCTATGCCAGCAAATTAGATAACCTGGAAGAAATGGATGCATTCCAAAACTGAACCAGGAAGAAATAGAAAACCTGAACAGACCTATAACCACTAAGGAAATTGAAGCAGTCATCAAAAATCTCCCAAAAAACAAAAGCCCAGGGCCAGATGGCTTCCCAGGGGAATTCTACCAAACATTTCAAGAAGAATTAATACCTATTCTTCTGAAACTGTTCCAAAAAATAGAAATGGAAGGAAAACTTCCAAACTCATTTTATGAGGCCAGCATTACCTTGATCCCAAAACCAGACAAAGACCCCATCAAAAAGGAGAATTACAGACCAATATCCCTGATGAACATGGATGCAAAAATTCTCACCAAAATACTAGCCAATAGGATCCAACAGTACATTAAAAGGATTATTCACCATGACCAAGTGAGATTTATTCCTGGGCTGCAAGGTTGGTTCAACATCTGCAAATCAATCAACGTGATACAATACATTAACAAAAGAAAGAACAAGAATCATATGATCGTCTCAATAGATGCAGGAAAAGCATTTGACAAAGTACAGCATCCTTTCTTGATCAAAACTCTTCAGAGTATAGGCATAGAGGGTACATAACTCAATATCATAAAAGCCATCTATGAAAAACCTACAGTGAATATCATTCTCAATGGGGAAAAACTGAGAGCTTTCCCCCTAAGGTCAGGAATGCGGCAGGGATGTCCACTATCACCACTGCTATTCAACATAGTATTAGAAGTCCTAGCCACAGCAATCAGACAACAAAAAGAAATAAAAGGCATCCAAGTTGGCAAAGAAGAAGTCAAACTCTCACTCTTTGCAGATGATATGATGCTTTATGTGGAAAACCTCAAAGACTCCACCCCAAAACTGCTAGAACTCATACAGGAATTCAGTAAAGTGGCAGGATATAAAATCAATGCACAGAAATCAGTGGCATTCCTATACACCAACAGCAAGACAGAAGAAAGAGAAATTAAGAAGTTGATCCCATTTACAATTGCACCCAAAACCTTAAGATACCTAGGAATAAATCTAACCAAAGAGGCAAAGGATCTGTACTCAGAAAACTATAAAATACTCATGAAAGAAGTTGAGGAAGACACAAAGAAATGGAAAAACGTGCCATGCTCATGGATTGGAAGAACAAATATTTTGAAGATGTCAATGCTACCTAGAGCAATCTACACAATCAATGCAATCCCCATCAAAATACCATCCACTTTTTTCAAAGAAATGGAACAAATAATCCTTAAATTTGTATGGAACCAGAAAAGACCCCGCATAGCCAGAGGAATGTTGAAAAAGAAAAGCAAAGCCGGCGGCATCACAATTCCAGACTTCAAGCTCTATTACAAAGCTGTCGTCATCAAGACAGTATGGTACTGGCACAAAAACAGACACATAGATCGATGGAACAGAATAGAGAGCCCAGAAATGGACCCTCAGCTCTATGGTCAACTCATCTTTGACAAAGCAGGAAAGAATGTCCAATGGAACAAAGACAGTCTCTTCAACAAATGGTGTTGGGAAAATTGGATAGCCACATGCAGAAGAATGAAACTGAACCATTTCCTTACACCACACACAAAAATAGACTCCAAATGGTTGAAAGACCTCAATGTGAGACAGGAGTCCAGCAAAATCCTAAAGGAGAACACAGGCAGCAACCTCTTTGACCTCAGCTGAAACAACTTCTTCCTAGAAACATCACCAAAGGCAAGGGAAGCAAGGGCAAAAATAAACTATTGGACTTCATCAAGATAAAAAGCTTTTGCAAACGAAAGGAAACAGTCAACAAAATCAAAAGACAACCGACAGAATGGGAGAAGATATTTGCAAATGACATATCAGATAAAGGGCTAGGATCCAAAATCTATAAAGAACTCATCAAACTCAACACCCAAAGAACAAAGAATCCAATCAAGAAATGGGCAGAAGACATGAACAGACATTTTTCCAAAGAAGACATCCAAATGGCCAACAGACACATGAAAAAGTGCTCAATATCGCTCGGCATCAGGGAAATCCAAATCAAAACCTTAATGAGATACCACCTCACAGCACTCAGAATGGCTAAAATTAACATGTCAGGAAACGACAGATGTTGGCGGGGATGCGGAGAAAGGGGAACCCTCCTACACTGTTGATGGGAATGCAAGCTGGTGCAGCCACTCTGGAAAACAGTATGGAGGTTCCTCAAAAAGTTGAAAATAGAGCTACCATATGATCCAGCAATTGCACTACTGGGTATTTACCCCAAAGATACAAAAGTAGGGATCCGAAGGGGTACGTGCACCCCGATGTTTATAGCAGCAATGTCCACAATAGCCAAACTGTGGAAAGAGCCAAGATGTCCATCGACAGATGAATGGATAAAGAAGAAGTGGTATATAAATATAATGGAATATTATGCAGCCATCAAAAGGAATGAGATCTTGCCATTTGCAATGATGTGGATGGAACTGGAGGGTATTATGTTGAGCGAAATAAGTCAAACAGAAAAAGACATGTATCATATGACCTCACTGATATGAGGAATTCTTAATCTCAGGAAACAAACTGAGGGTTGCTGGAGCGGGGCGTGGGGTGGGAGGGATGGGGTGACTGGGTGATAGACACTGGGGTGGGTATGTGCTCTGGTAAGTGCTGTGAATTGTGCAAGACTGTTGAATCTCAGATCTGTACCTCTGAAACAAATAATGCAATATATGTTAAGAAAAAAAAAAGAAGAAGATAGCAGGAGGGGAAGAATGAAGTGGGGGAAATCGGAGGGGGAGACGAACCATGTGAGACAATGGACTCTGAAAAACAAACTGAGGGTTCTAGAGGGGAGGGGGGTGGGAAGATGGGTTAGCCTGGTGATGGGTACTGAGGAGGGCACATTCTGCATGGAATACTGGGTGTTATGCACAAACAATGAATCATGGAACACTACATCTAAAACTAATGATGTAATGTATGGGGATTAACATAACAATAAAAAATTTAAAAAAAAGAAATTGTCAGTGTGTTCAATTTTATTCCTTCTCGTGTATGCAATGGTTGGTCACATGATTTAATTCAATCTCATGGCCCATGAGGTCGAGCATTTTCCATGTTCTTATTGGCCACTTTTATATCACTTTTCTGAAGGGCCTCTACAAATTTTCCTGACAACAATATTTATCTTCTTGTTATTTAATTGAAAATTTCTTTATTTGTTATGGACGCAAATCCTTTGTCACATGTTCTGTATGACAAATATTTTCTTCCAGTCTCTTTCTGGACTTTTTATTTTTCTTCATGGTGTGTTCTGGATATCAGGTAAGTTGTTTATTATTATTATTATTATTTTAAAGATTTTATTTATTTATTTGACAGAGACAGAGATAGCGAGAGCAGGAACACAAGCAGCGGGAGTGGGAGAGGGAGAAGCAGTCCTCCCCTCGAGGAGGGAGCCCAATGTGGGACTCGATCTCAGGACCCTGGGATCATGACCTGAGCCGAAGGCAGATGCTTAACGACTGAGCCACCCAGGCACCCAAGTTGTTTATTATTTTGATGGAGTCCAATTTATCAGGTTTCCTTTAGAGTTAGTGCATTTCATGTCCCAAGAAATGTTTGCCAAGCCCAAGCTTCTAATTGGTTTTTAATCTCACATCAAGATCAAAAGATAGAGTCACAAAGGTTGACAGTGACCTGGATTTTATGTTGGCGGTAAGCCCGCGGCCACTTGAGTGTGAAATATCTTATCTGGGACAAAGCATCATACCTCAGCTTTTACTGACATAATATTGAATACTATGAATACTTTATTCCACCCTAAAATAAAAACAAAGGCAAACGTTTTTACATTTGGAGAATTTCTGCTTTTAGTAAAAACAAGATTGAATTAGCAACTTGATTTTACCAGCTGTAACCTACCTGGCTAAGTTATTGTTTCTGTCCATGATTTTTATTTTTTAATTTCCTCTCTTCTTAACTTGTGTTCATGTAGAGTGTCCATCATGGAGAGAGCCAAGTTGTTGGCTTCCAAGCTGGACACTCTAAGCTTCTGGACAAATGCATAGTCTTCTTACACTATTCTATATTGCTATAAGCATTTCCTCTGCCTTTCCTAGAGACTGTAAGACTGTCTGTGACAGAGACCCTGTCTGGGGTATTTTTCTTTAAATCCAGCATCTTAGTGTCTGCTGTATGATAAGAGCTACATTATGTTTCAGGGTGCTTTTTGTAACATACATAAATAATACGTTTTAAATCTACAGTGTTAGCGTAGTACATGGCTATTTCAACATTTTCAAATATCAGAAAATTACACTGATGTCAAACAAGATTTTCCACCTGTTTTTTCTGCCCTTCATTCCTCAAAAAGCTCTTATGCCTTCTAACACACACACACACACACACACACACACTCACACACACACAGATGGGGTAAGCATCACAAATAAGACACATGTGTTTAGACATAAATTAATTTGTAAATAAACTCAAAGAAAAAGTAATAGTCATCTAAAAGAAATATCATTTATTCATTTAGATAGTTTTAAATTTAATTTAAAACATAGAAGATAGAGACACCTGGGTGGCTCAGTCCGTTAAGCATCCAACTCTTGATTTCAGCTCAGGTCATGATCTCAGGTTCATAGGATCGAGCCCCGCACTGGGCTCTGTGCTGAGCATAGGGCCCTCTTAAGATCCTCTCTCTCTCTCTCTCTCTCTCCCCCTTTGCTCCTCCCCCACCCCATTTGCACAAGCTCTCTCTCTTTTGCTCTAAAATAAATAAATAAATAAAACATAGAATATAGATTCATGTTTTCTTTTAAAGTTGGAAAAAATGTCTTTCTTTTCTGTAGAGAAATTTTCCAGTTGATTATTTAGATACGTTTTTCCATTGTTATCAGCACAGACTTTTTTCACTGTGTTATACTTTTCTACAGTCAGGGAAGTGACCCCACATTTGTAGAAATCCCACTGTGTGGTGGTTGGCATCACACCATTTCATTCAATCAATGCACTACAGAATTTTATAGAGAAACAAACTTCTAGTTTAAGGGACTGGTATTCAGAGGCTTTAAGACACTCATCTGATTGCCATATAATAATTCATAATCAATATTGACATCCCTAAGAAACTGAAGATAGTTCAAACCACAATACAAAAGCAACTCTCTTATTGGAAAGGTGATGATGTGGGGAACAAAGTACGTCAGATTTAACAATAACAAAGTTAATTCTTGGATATGATTTCCCCAAACTGTTAATTTAAAAAACGACGTGGATAGAACTGGAGGGTATTATGCTGAGCAAAATAAGTCAATCAGAGAAAGAGATGTATCATATGACCTCACTGATATGAGGAATTCTTAATCTCAGGAAACACACTGAGGGTTGCTGGAGTGGTGGGGGGTGGGAGGGATGAGGTGGCTGGGTGATAGACATTGGGGAGGGTATGTGCTATGGTGAGCACTGTGAATTGTGCAAGACTGTTGAATCACAGATCTGTACCTCTGAGGCAAATGATACATTATATGTTAAAAAAAAAAAAAAAGAAGAAGAAGGAGATAGCAGGAGGGGAAGAATAAAGGGGGGGAAATGGGGGGGAGACGAACTATGAGAGACTATGGACTCTGAGAAACAAACTGAGGGTTTTAGAGGGGAGGCGGGTGGGAGGATGGGTTAGCCTGCTGATGGGTATTAAAGAGGGAATGTTCTGCATGGAGCACTGGGTGTTATACGCAAACAATGAATCATGGAGCACTACGTCAAAAACTAATGATGTAATGTATGGTGATTAACATAACATAATAAAAAAAACAACTTTAATATAATGTTATATTTGAATTTCAAACTAGAGCAGTGAACTGGTTATAAAAAATTGTTCTCTGAGATATTTGCAAATGACATATCAGATAAAGAGCTAGGATCCAAAATCTATAAAGAACTTATCAAACTCAACACCCAAAGAACAAATAATCCAATCAAGAAATGGGCAAAAGACATGAGCAGACATTTTTCCAAAGAAGACATCCAAATGGCCAACAGACGCATGAAAAAGTGCTCAACATTGCTTGGCATCAGGGAAATCCAAATCAAAACCTCCATGAGATAGCACCTCACACCAGTCAGAATGGCTAAAATTAACAAGTCAGGAAATGACAGATGTTGGCAGGGATGCAGAGAAAGGGGAACCCTCCTAAGCTGTTGGTGGGAATGCAAGCTGGTGCAACCACTCTGGAAAACAGTATGGAGGTTCCTCAAAAAGTTGAAAATAGAGCTACCATACAATCCAGCAATTGCACTACTGAGTATTTACCCCAAAGATAAAAATGTAGGGATCCGAAGGGGTACGTGCACCCCAATGTTTATAGCAGCAATGTCCACAATAACCAAATTGTGGAAAGAACCAAGATGTCCATTGACAGATGAATGGATAAAGAAGAAGTGGTATATAAATACAATGGAATATTATGCAGCCATCAAGAGGAATGAGATCTTGCCATTTGCAATGATGTGGATGGAACTGGAGGGTGTTATGCTGAGCGAAATTAGTCAATCAGAGAAAGACATGTATCATATGACCTCACTGATATGAAGAATTCTTAATCTCAGGAAACAAACTGAGGGTTGCTGGAGTGGGGGGTGGGGTGCAAGGGATGGGGTGGCTGGGTGATAGACACTGGGGTGGGTATGTGCTATGGTGAGCACTGTGAATTGTGCAAGACTGTTGAATCTCAGATCTGTACCTCTGAAACAAATAATGCAATATATGTTAAGGAAAAAAAAAGAAGAAGATAGCAGGAGGGGAAGAATGAAGGGGGGGATTCAGAGGGGGAGACGAACCATGAGAGACGATGGACTCTGAAAAACAAACTGAGGGTTCTGGGGGGGAGGGGGGTGGGAGGATGGGTTGGCCTGGTGGTGGGTATTGAGGAGGGCATGTTCTGCATGGAGGACCGGGTGTTATGCACAAACAATGAATCATGGAACACTACATCTAATGATGTAATGTATGGGGATTAACATAACAATAAAAAAAGAAAAAAGAAAAATGTTTCCCCGTACCCTTCGGTTTCCTCTCATACTTTCTTCCTGGATTTGTAGCTTGCTTGCAAACAATTCATTATAAACAGCCAACAACAAACCAAAAAACCCCACACAGATAGGGGAAAAAATGGCAGTGCAGACGGAAAAGTCTACCATTAAAAGGTACTGAGTATTTCTACTTACTCTCTAAAAGCTTTTCCCTACTGCTAGGGAGAGAAGAACTCTCTCCAGATTGCCACAGAACCTGTGAGATAGCACGCATTAAATTGTGGTTCTGATTCAACCCCTTTTGAAAGATTCTTGTTCTAGGAGAGACACTGGCCTTTGAAAATGCAGGTTACAGTGCCATTTATAACAACTGCAATATTACTAAGTGCTTCTCCTCCATTTAATCTTAAAATAGTTTTGTGGGATTATTATTTTTTTTTTTTGTCTTTAAATCGATGTGCACATATGTGAAAAAATGGCTCCTTCGATTTCTACTTTCTACTTGAAATTTCCTCCTGTTTTTTTCCCAAGAAGGCACCGTCAGTCCCACACCTCAGGACTGTCAGAAAGAATCTCAATAGGTGCGGAAGAAAAGGTCCTGGAAAATGCACCTGTAATTAAAACTTTAACAGAACTATAGGTTTCCTTGGTTCTTCAAGGCCTTCTTATGTGAAATTAAGTCTGATCAAAATTGTTTTTGAAGAGCATATTGCTGTTACTGGTCTGTTGCGAATGAAAAGTGCCATTGATAGGAATATATAACCAACTGAAATCAACAGTGTGTCAGATAGACCATACTAATGTGAATTAAAACCCAAGGCATACTTCACAGTGCTATAAACAAGTCTGGAGATAGCTGGAGTAGATAATAAAATATGACATGCACAGTGAGGGTGAAAGTTACTGTGTTAGCACAAGATTCAACAGGCAGGAGATGCTCAAGATGCTCAAGTGATGGTTGTTGATCATTTCATAACACTGTCTTAATTTGTGGTCTTTCCTTGTGGCGATTGAAATGATAACTTTGGGTTAATACTGCATCATAGGAATTAGGACTGAACATCCTGTCACATGATGGGCTTGTCCAGAAAGTCTGCAGGTAGCTAAGGAAATTCTGCAGGCTAGTATCAGGAGAAAAATCTACGTTGTTGGAGATTAATGAGGAGTTGCTAATGCAATATGATGTTGAGTGACATTTTGTGAAACAATTTTCAAACTACAACTATATTCCTCAGAGTTGGCAAATGCCTGTCTCTTTTGCTCAAAAGCTGGGACTGTTGTGGAGATCTGAGACCTAGTGTTTGATACAGTTCCTTATACATAGTAGGATTTACATTTTATTTATCTCTTGCTTCAGTTTAATTAATTATTCACCGCTTCTTTGTATCCTTATGATGAATCTTTATAGATTTCTAAGAAATATGTTATTTCCTGTTTATACACCCAAAAAGTCTGATTCCAATTAGTTTTTCAGCCACTCTTTCTGATGTTTCTATGCTTCCATTTCAAATTAATGAGTGTTAACACTGGTTTTCTGAAGACGTCTTTGATCTGCACATTTAAGATAAAATGCTACTTTATTAAGTCCTGAAAGCGTACAGACATTATCTTCAAAAACCCAAGTAAACTATATTTCCTATCAGAACAACAGACACAAAAATTGCCTGATAATTATTTGTAACATGAACGAGCAAGACCCAGCCTTACCTGATCCACAGAAGGAGATAAAATATGTTCTCCAGATGCTAATGCCGAAGAAACAGAATTGTTTAGAATACCACCTCTTGGAACCCTGTCTGAGAAAATGCCAGTGAACAGAATGGAGACGCTATCAGGAAACCATGCAATAATCATTTGCTTTGTCCCTCCTGTATGTAAGTCACTGGTAAAGTTACATTGTATGTACAGTAAACTCATGATTTCCTGTGATGGCATGTGTGGTATTCTCCTTAAAGGTGAGAGAACCCAGGTGGTCGGCAGAACCCAGGTTGCCACCTGTCACACACAGGGATGGGCACATTCAGAGGGCAGTAGGTTGTTGGAGGTCTCTCCCAACAGTTTGCCCCTGAAAGGCAAGTCCACTTTATATTTAAATATAATTCACAATAGACGATTGGCTGGTGGCAGTTCAAGTGGAGCTTGTGAGAGCAAAATTGTTTTTATCTATTTGTCTCGGGGTGACTGGAGTTGGGATGATTCACCAACAGAACTCGGAAGAGAAAGATGTTTAAACTAGAAAGCAACTGAATCCGCCTACTTCCGAATTTTCCAGAATCGAGCTCTTTGAATTTTAGTTATTTTAATAGAATTCATTTTGACAGTGATTTCTGTGGGCAAGATCCTTCCCCTCTATATTTTGTTAATGTTTTCACTTCCATTCTCGGTTAGGTTCTATTTAATCACTAGGAGGAATATGTGCGTTAGTAGCTAGTTATAATAATCCGATGGTCTGTTCTCCATGCCTTTTATTTCACCTCGTTCTTCATTTTTCCTTTGCATTGTTCTTTGTGCTGTTGTAAATGTGATTTTTTGCACTTGAGATTTATGCGGTTATTTTCCTGTCTTACCGATGCTATAGAATGGAACCATTTCTAATGTGCATGTGACCTCTTTCCAAAGGACGCAGTGATTGGGTGCATGCTGTGGGGCTGTGAGTGGGGAGGTGTCCTTCCCAGTCAGCCTCTGATTCACATGTTTATTTTCCAAATATGTCAGCAGTGACTTTTGGCAACTCGTTGCCCCAAGTGGGAATGCTAATACACATGTATTTCCCTCCAAGTTTTTGGTTCTTAAACTTTTATCTGTGGGTGATGGAATAAGCACCTTGGGTCTTGGGAAGGAGAGCAATCAGGAATAAATGGTGCCTTTTGCAATTTCTGGTTTCAGGCCGAGGGGTACAAGTGCAGGGAAGAGGGTTAGCTGTAAAAGAGAGGAGCCAAGGAAGGCCTGACGTTCCCTGCACCAGGGTTCTTGCTATGAAGGTGAGGTTGTTCATTAATATTTGACGGTGTCCAAAAGAGCTGAAGGATTTGTCTATTGTGTAATCCAGAGTAGAACAGGGAAAACCTATAAACTTGCTTTGAGACACGGTACTTTGGAGAGCAAACACCAACAACACCAACAAATAAAGCTGTTGGCTGATTTCCACTGTGTTATGCTCTGTCAACAATCCAGCTTTCTCTGACCGAGCTCCTGTGGATTTCAGAACATGTGGGCCGTTGGTGACAAATGCGCCACTCTTGGCTTCACTTCTGGGGAGACTGTGCTAGAAAAAGCTACCCAGGCTTAAGGCAACTGAACTTCACATTAATTGACACCGTATCTAAAACTTTCTATAATTTCATGTCTTTTTATATGTACTTATGAGATAGAGTTCTTGGTGTTGACACTTATTAAAAAGGTTTTATTTATTTATTTGAGAGAGAGAGAGAGCACCAGCAGGGAAAGCAGCAGAAGGAGAGGCTCTGGGACCATGACCTGAGTCAAAGTCAGATGCTTAACCGATTGAACCAGCCAGGCGCACCGTTGGTGTTGAGACTTTTTATAAAAAACCCTCCCGCTACACTGCTATTATTGTTCATGAAATAGTACCTTATAATAAGCTATTCTCATTGCATATTATATAATATTAATATATTATTATTATCTTTCTTTTTTTTAAATATTTTTATTTATTTATTTGAGAGAGAGAATGAGAGAGAGAGAGCATGAGAGGGGGGAGGGTCAGAAGGAGAAGCAGACTCCCCGCCGAGCGGGGAGCCCAATGCGGGACTCGATCCCGGGACTCCAGGATCATGACCTGAGCCGAAGGCAGTTGCTTAACCAACTGAGCCACCCAGGCGTCCCATTATTAATTATCTTTCTAAATCTTCCCTTTACAAAATGAAGATCATTCAAGCCAATGTTTCTCACACTGGGGTAAGCGTATCCAGAAGAAAATGGTACATCTTTTTTTTAATTTTTATTAACACTGTTTTCTTTTGAAGGTTTCTAAGGAAAAGTCATCAAACTAATTACTGAAAATATGCTATAATAAATGGACATAGTATATAATGGGACACAAATTTGGATGGAGTTTTAAGCAGAAGGTGAAAATTTAACAACATTCTGATACAATGTTGCCTGTGGGCCCCTCTGTGGGGTGGGGTTTTGGGATGCTTCTAATCTCTTGACCTTTCACAGATTATTTATGTGATCCTGTCTTTCAAGATTGCCAAACATGAGGGTACTCCCTCCTGCCTCCTGCACTGTAACAGTGTGTGGGCTCCAACATTAAAATAAATAGAATTCTCCTGTCACTTCTTTGGAAATGGAGAAAAATTGACAGCTTATTGCTCATGTAATCACCCATTTAAAATTGAAGACAGCTTATTAAATCTTCCATTTACTGTTCTATTTTTCAAAAAGCCCAAATCACTTAATCCTTGCTCATAAAATTTATTTCCAATTCCTGTATCCTTCCTTTAAAGAAACAATCTTTCCCCATGACATGATGATCATTTGTATATTGTACTAAGAAGGGCAGATGAGCAGGTGATTAATCATGTGGTTGAACCAGTGGACTTATACAAAACCTTTCAATTAAAAATACATATAGGAAACGGAGGGGAAGATATTCATCTTCACTTTCTTAATCTTTCTTCAAAGATAGGTCCCATCCATCTCTGTTTAAAGTTATTTTGTTTTTACTGACTCTTTCACACTTGAATTATATCATTTGTGGAACCATTTAGTTAGTTCAGATGCTAAGAAACCCATTCAAGTATGAGCTTTCAAAGAATGTGTTCTGGGAAGGACAATGTATCTCAAAGTTTATTTTCATGTAAGGGAAGCATGAGCTATTTTGTGTGGGTATGGTAACTCTAATTTTTAACAAGTGAGCTAATATACTTTTAATGACAGAAATACAATATCCATGAAGAGGAAAACATCATTTTTCATTACAGGTTTCAGGGGCATGTTATGACACATCAGGGTATGTATACACAAAGTTTGCTGATACATTTTCCTAAAATTCAAATAGTAATGTAACAAATACCGGAACAAATAACAAGAAACAACCTTGGGTACCACATGCATCCACACACTCCCACCCCTCCAGGGCAGCCGCTATTGTGAATTTGAATACCAACAATTAGTTCTGCTTGTTTGGAAATTCATGTAAATGGATTTTTTACTCCAGTTTGTGAGATCTATCCATGTTGAGGAGGGTAATTATATATTTTTCCTTCTTGTTGCTTTAAAATGTTACTTAACATAAATATGCCACAGGTTATTTATCATTCTTCAGTTCATACTTGTTTTCCCCCCATTTTTTGCTCTCTCCAGTTGTGCTTCTGTCTACACTCTTACAGGTTTCTTTTGGTGAGCTTATCTACACATATGTGCCCAGGAGGAGAACAGAGAGGAGAGAGACGAGGCTTACCCAAGTGTTTGCACTAATTTCAGGTCCTGGGAGCACTGTACCCGGTGTCCTTGACCACAGTTATTTAGTGGGCTGTTTGTGGTTTTATTTTGCTTTCCCTGAGGACTAATGAGGTTGAGAAACTTTACATTTATTAGAAAATTTGGTATCCACTTAGTGAAGTGCTGATACAAGGCTTTTTTTTTTTTAACTCTTATTTATTTGAGCGAGAGCATGAGTGGGGGGGGGGCAGAGGGAGAGGGAGAAGCAGACTCCCCGCTGAGCAGGGAGCCTGATGATGCTGGATTAATCCCAGTGATGGGGTTTTGGAATATAGGTGAAGTTCAGTGAGGTGAGGTCTGGAGCCAATGGCCAAGAAAGAATCCTTGAGACATCTCTGGTGCAAAAAGGTGGTTTTATTAAAGCACGGGACAAGACCCGTGGGCAGAAATAGCAGCTGCCCTCTCCCTGGGGTTGTGAGGGGTGGCTGATTATATACTTGGGAGTTGGGGGAGGCAAGGAAAAAGGGAGGTTTCAAAAGGATCTTTGTATGTTAAAGAAGACTCACAGGATACCGGAGGCCTTGCCATTGTCCAGTTAGGGTTGTTTTTCCTTCTAGCAAGGCATTAACAGTAAGAGAGTTGGGAGCTTCCTGGAGGAACATTACCTTCTGCCCACTTCACCCAAGTATCTGTCAATGGGCTGCAGGTTCTAGGACATTGAATTGTATCTACATTTTCTTCTGGAAGCTAGGCCATTGACAGAAATGCTCTGTTCTTGTAAATTGCTAAGACTTTTGTAAACTGAGGGAGGCTCAGGTCTTGCCGGACTGTAATCTCTATAAATAACTATTTGTTTTTCCTTCAGGGCAGCAGGAGTGCCTGAGCTGTCATATGCATCCCATGGGGGAGTTTGTGGGGTGTCAGCTTCTGCTTTGTCCTCAGCTAGCCTTCTGTTCCCTCATCACCAGGACCCTCGGATCACGACCTGAGCTGAAGGCAGATGCTTAACCAACTGAGCCACTCAGGCACCCGAGCCTTTATTTATTTATTTTTTTTAAATAGAGATAAATTATTTTTGCTCTTTGATTTGGAGAAGCTCTTTATATATGCTGATATGATTCTTTTGTAAGAAATAAATACACTGGATCCTTATTATTTGCAAATCCTGGGCATGTGCCTACTTGCTAAAATTTATTTGTAACCGAAAAATCAGTACAGATTCATGTGGGAAACAAAGGCAAAAGAAAAATAACTAAATTTCCTTACTACCTACAGCCCATTGACAAGTCCTTGAAATGGACAGTGGTCTTCCTTTAGGAATTTAGTTGCCTCCACGTTAATGCTTTGCTAAGAGCAAAAGGCAATCTTAGCCCACCATCAGGACCCTCAAAGTCTACTTTTTTAAAAACTTTTTCTATTGTTATGTTAATCACCATACATTACATCATTAGTTTTAGATGTAGTGTTCCATGATTCATTGTTTGTGCATAACACCCAGTGCTCCATGCAGAACGTGCCCTCCTCAATACCCATCACTGGGCTCACCCATCCCCCGATCCCCCTCCCCTCTAAACCCTCAGTTGGTTTTTCAGAGTCCATCATCTCTCATGGTTCGTCTCCCCTTCCGATTTCTCCCCCTTCATTCTTTAACATATAAAAATTCATTGGGAAACTTCCTTTATCTCTACCCCACCAAGATACATGTTGGCAATCATCCCCCAAGCATATGGCCCACTGATAAACAGCTGAAGAGTCTCATGACTGAGTTTTTACTGAACAGTAATAAATGACCTTTCCTAATGATAGCTAGCCCCCCACAGGATACTGGAAGCCTTGTTTCCAAAATACCCAGGAGGCTTATACTATCCCTAACCCCTTCCCAACTTGAGAGTATATAATGGGCCACTCCTCATGACCCCCGTGTGGCTCTTTCTGCCCACGGGTCCTGTCCCCGTGCTTTAAGAAAACCACCTTTTTCACAAACCATTAGGGTTTGGCCATTGGCTTCAAACCCTGACGTCTTTCCTACGTCACAGATGGCACTTTTGTGGTCCCTCATGTATATATGCAGACTGGCAAAAACTTTGACTGGAATCACCTGACACACGGTCCCAGCTGGGGAAAGACAAGGTGATACTCTGTGGTTTGAGCTCTCATACAGAAATGTCGGTGCTGGCAGGAGAGGGCAGTGCCCTGCCGGGGGGCTCCAGCTCCAGGGCCAGCAAGGTGGGGTAGATCCACAATCTGGAGACTGATAGTGAGGTGCTCTCAACCAAGTTACTTAGCACTTTCAAACTTCATTTTCTCTTTTGGAAAGAAAAGGAAGAAAAAAATAGAATCTGCCAGGATGAGTTGTTTAGGATTTAAGACTGGAGTCTATGTAAGATACATATATAAGTATATGTATCTCCCCAAATGAATTTTGAGGAGACGCAAACAGTAAGACCATGGCAGTGCTCTTTGTGAACTGTCTAAAAAAATATTTGCCTACATGAAGAGCATAAACACATTTTCTTATGGCTTATTATAAAAGTTTCCTTGTTTTTTCCTTTTACACGTAAATATGCTATCACCTGAGATTGAGTTCTATGTGCAGTGTGAGGTAGGAGTGAGGGGCCATTTTTTTTTTTTTTTTTGCTGTGTGAATATCCTGTTAACCCAGCCCGCTTTGTCGTGGTATTGCTGCTATCAGGTGATTCCATATGGTTGGGTCTGCTTTTGCATTCTGTTGTGTCTCTGGATGAATTTGTGGATCCAGGCACCAAGAACACACCCTCCTAGTAACTGTAGCTTCATAAGATTTGGTATCAGGTAGTCTGAGTCCTCCTCCAGCTTGTTCTCTTCCTTGACCTCCTAGCCCTCCTCCCCTCATTTTCCTCCTGCTTTTTCTGTTACAGAATTGCCTTAGATTTTATTTTTAACTTTGCATTTTCATACAAATATTAGAGTGTTTGAAAACCTTAGATTAAAAAAGATACCTACTCAATATTTATTGGAATTACATTGTATTTGTAGGTTATTTGGGGGAAGAATTGATATTCTTACAATATGAAATCTACCAAATCTTGAATACGGTATACCTGCCATTTATTTATTTATTTTTAATTTCGAATATAATGTTTTGTGCTTTTCAGTGTCTAGGCTTTCTGTATATTTTCTTTAAATTTATTCCTAGGTATTTGATATTTCTCTAAACTATGTTAAGTGTTATTTTATAAATTCTGTTTTCCTTTTTAAAAAAGATTTTATTTATTTGTGTTGGGAGAGAGAGAGAGAAAGTGGGAGGAGGGGCAGGGGGAGAGGGAGAAACTCAAGCAGACTCCCCACTGAGCATGGAGCCTAACATGGGGGCTCCATCTCACGACCTTGAGATCATGACCTGAGCTGAAATCAAGAGTAAGACTCTCAACCGACTGAGCCACCCAGGCGCCCCTATAAATTCCACATTCTCTTTGTTCCTGATATATAGAAATACATTGATTTTGCCATATTGACAGCATGTTGAATTTACGTTGCAACGTTTGTGTGTTTGTTAATTTGTGGGTTCTTTTGGATTTTCTTTGTGCATAATCATGGCAACTGGGAGTAGTTATTATTTTATTTTTTCTTATCTGATCTTCTTTCCTTTCCCTTCGTGTGCTTGCCAGGCCCTCCAGGGTACTGCTGAGCACAATTTGTAGCAGTGAGTGTCCCGGTGTTATACCTAATAGTCACAGAGACAGCTTTCACCAATTTGCCATCATATATGATGTTTTGCAGTAAATGTAGTGGGGATTCTATGCATCAGATTAAAGAAATTACCTTCCGATCTAGTTTGCTAACAAGTTTTAATACTGAGCTAGTGTTGGATTTGGTCAGATAGTTTTCTGCATCTAAAATAGTGATCATAAGATACATTATTTTCTAATGTGGTCCCTGGTGGGTCATGAACATTAATCTCTATCTCACAATAGTTCTGCTATCTATACTCTGTTTTTCAGTAACTTTCTGCTGAGGTTTTTAATCCCCCTGTGACATGCAGCCCCAGAAGTCAACAAATATCCCAGAAGGGTCACTGCATGTGTTCAGCCCTCCACTCTAGATGTGCACCCACCTCTGGTCTGGACTTTGGGTATCCCTGCATTCTGTGCTTTGCAGCAGCTTCAGCCTCCTGCCTGTTGCTCAAATCAGCCAAAGCCCCTACGCTGTCTCCCCAGCCACGATTTCATCCCACGGAGACTCGCTCCTCTCTAGAGAATCAGCTGTTCAGTTCTGATTCTCTCTGCTGTTCTCCAGTGGCCTCAGACTAATGATCTATCTTATCAGCCTTTTCCTACCATATCTGTGGAAGTTCTGTTCTACAGTTAACCACTCCATTTCCAAAGGGAGAAGAGGGAAATTATCTCTACTTATGTTAATTTATTTCAGACACTATATGAAGCTATCAAATATTTTAGGGAAAATATGCCCATAGTTTTATAATAATTGCTATGACAATCTTATATTAAATATTTTAATTTACTTGTGTATTTCTCCACTTTCTCCATCTATAATCTTCACTCCTCTTTCCCTGCCCCAGCCCTATAGAATCAATAAGAGTTGTAGGTATGTATCTTTTCCTTTGTCCATGCTTAAAAATTGTATAAAATATCTGCCTCCAGCAATGACTAATGGGTTGCTTTGTATCAACCTTCTACTGACAACAAATATATATCTAGACCAGATATATTAAAAATAAATATTTTTGAAAGGATCACAGAACTATCATGGCCTCAAAGATTTGCAGGGCAACAATGTGAGAGAGAAGGGAAACTCAGAGGAGTCCAACTGGGCATTGCTTTTGCCTTAGAGTATTTGCTGACTTTAAACAATACTGGACTCATGAGATACAGAGCACAATCCCGGGATTTGTGGAATGGAGAATGGCAACATTGTTTGGAGGTATCAAAATGTAGGGTTTGCAAAAATGTGGAAGGAACAACTTCAACATGGTTGTTGGAATTAAATAAAACAATAGTAGATATAATAGATATAAAATTAAAATGTACATATATGCATTGCATGTGGACTTGCCTACGGAAGGGGCTCTACCCCCCATCCGTGCAGTGTGAGCAACCACATACAGGTAGGAAGTGTGGTCAGGCTAGTGAGGGGGATGGAGGGTCGGAAATGTCATTCCACGCATTTGATCTTCCTTGAATCATTTGTAATAAGAATATTTGTGAATCCCTTGAGCATGAAAACATACATTTGTAAGTAAAATATTGTTCTTGAGAATGCTTTCTTTCTTCCTTTTAATATTTTAGATTAGTCTGTGTTCCCATTGTTTCCAGAGAAGAAAAAGCACTGAGGTATGTTTGCAAGGTATGTGTTCAGCAGCTTTGAGTCGTGCAGTCCTGTGGATCATCCAACTAGTGAATTTCCTGCTTTGAACAGTTAAATTTATCTTCACTGTGTGGTTTGCAGGTCTAAAGTGCTAGCAAGATTGATCAGAAAAATATATATGTATGTATATATATTATATATCTATAGTACAGAATATCTAGAAATTGTAGTGAGATTTGATAAACTATAATCAGGGATATTTCAAATATTTAGAGTATTTGAGGATGTTTCGGCAGGAATAAAACAAATCGATGGAGTGCAAGGAAGCCGATGTGCTATCTGTGAAAGACGCTGACAGCCACTTGCCCAGAGACACAGGTCGGACTAACACAAAGGCAGTGTGTGTCCCTGATGCTTCTGCATCCCAAGAGGAAAGGGAACATGTGGAAGGTGTCTATGTGGAGACCTTTGTCTGAGCCCCGATTGGGTTTGTTGCCCCTTCCCTTCTCCTGTGGCCCAGCCTGTCAGGCATGCACAGGCAAATGGGGAGTGCAACGTCACCTATCTGAAATCTTCAGGGATAAAGACATTCTCTAGCAGGAGATGTGACCCAGACACCTGCAGGGGGCCCCATAAAATGGAGAAGGCTGCCAAATCTAATCAAACTTACTTTGGTCCTGTATTTCTTCTCATGCTGTTGTATGACGTCAACATTCACTAGGATGCCAGCTACCTGTATATAATCCAGGCAAAGGAGGCGCAGGGAGACTGTATTGTAATGGGTCTGTAGCTGTTGTGAGGATGAGAAAAGCCAGCTCTAACCATGGGGAGAAGGAGACCAGCTTGAGTTGGCCGAGCGAGGGCGGCCTAAGCTCCTGGACACCCGTGAGCAACAGGTTCCAGGTGTGGAACTCGGGGCTTCACGCCCAAAGGCACGTGATGGCTTCTGTGCAGTTGTCCTCCTTGGCAAATGCCATGGAAGGTTCATGATGTGGTGAAGGGGCCCCTCCAGGGTCAGGACGGGACACTGGGACACCTTGTGGAGAAGCAGCCCAGTTGAGGGAGCACAGCCCCTTGAGAGAACCCAGCTGGACCGAATTTGTACTCCAGTGTCCTTTGAGCCACTAAGGGTTGGGTGGTTTGCTGGACAACCACAGGTAGCTCCCACGGGCTCCTTGCCCCGTCCTGGAGAGCAGCTTGCACCGAGGGCTCAGTCCCATGCCCCATTGCTGGCGTGGCCCCTCCTGGCCTGCCTCCCCAGAGAACAGTCTGAAATGCCCCTTGATCCTTTGCAGCACGCAGAGACCCTGCTGTAGAGAGCTGACCAGGTTTCTCAGCCTCTCAGCCTTGGGAGCGTAACTTCACCCCTCGACCTCCTAGGCTGCCTGCCTCGGGAAATCCATATTCGCCAGAGCCTGTGAACTCCTTCCATGAGCCTTCAATACCATGAGCCTTCAACTCCCACCATGAGCCTTCAGTAGTAATAAACTGCCCGATTCCACACGAGGGGCTTTGGTGCTCCCTCAAATTATAGCTGTCTTTGTGTGTTAACCCGCTGCATGCCCCATCCCACGAAGCAGTGGCCTCTCAGAGAAGTGGCTGAGAGGGGGACCCAGAAGAGGCTTACACCTGGGGTCTCAGATCCATTGGATGGGGAGCTCCCTGCCTGAGAACAGCACAGGCAGTTGGTAGGAAGTGAAGTTTCATCTCAGCTGGGCAGACGCCATCTTGGCATCAATGGCCAGTAGAAGACACGTAGCGTAGTGGGGAATGCTGAGGGCTCTGATGTCCAGTGGCCTGGGTTTAAATCCCGGCTCTACTGGGTAATAGCTTTGTGAGCTGAGTGCAGTTTTCTTATTCTCTATATGCCCCAGTTCCTTCATATGTACCTACTAGGGTTATAGTGAGGATTTGGTAAGTCCACATGTGCACAATCTTGCCAATGTCCACAACAGTAGGCATTGAAAGCCCAGAGCTCATTACTGGAGTTTGGGGGCTGTGTCCTCTCTGTTGAGGTGTACTCTGCTGCAATCTGAAAGTCCAGGTGAGGCTGAAGACAGCTGGGCTTCTCCCCAACCCAAGAGGGAGCCACACTGGGCTCCTGCACCTCCTGTTTGTTCAGAAAGCATGGCCTTCGAGAGCACCGCAGGCATGTATTTGCACCCTGATCTGTAGAGGGAACCCTAGTTATATCATTATGATTGTGAACCAGTGACTGTCCTGTCCAGGTCAATCATTCAAGGCAAGCCTAAATGTAAACTTTTCATCTCATTGTTTTCTGGGAGGCATATTACAGAAATACTGAGTTTTTAATGTTTCCTCTGACCAGTTAATTTTGCTCATTGCACTCCTTTCATTTCTATTTTTCTGTCTGAATTAGTGGTCTGGGTGACCACTAATGGAGAATGAAGGTGACCGTGCATCCTGTCCCCCAGGCTCTCTCAAGCAGATGGAGGCTGCCTGTTGGGTCTGTGGCCAGTGCAGACACAGACATGGCGGCACTGGGGGTCCAGTCACAGCCATGCAGCCCATACAGTTCTGTGCCTTTGTACCCAGCAGCAACCTGTGGTCCCAACGTCATCAAACCCTCTTGTAAGAGGTACTCCCTGGTTAATAACAGTATATCAGTGAAACTACTGCTAATTTCAACCTCCCCAAGACTGTAACCTGGAAACAATGACCAGTTGACCTTCCATCTCTTTCCAAGTGAAAATAAGTGTTCATAATAAATATTTGAACAAACAGAGAGCTTCTGCCTACGTGCATGTGTGTGTGTGTGTGTGTGTGTGCTTCTCAAAGGAATTTGCCAACCAATATGGACAAGACAAACTGGAGGAGTGACGTGTTATATATAGACCATGGTTCCTGAACCATGCATCAAGTTCCAACTGCATTTTCCAGGATGGGCCACTGAACCACTTACTTTCAGACACGTTCCTCATATTTTCCCACATGCCCTCCTTTGAAGACCTATGAATTGAGAATGAAAGCCAAACCAGACAACAACAGTAGCAGACAGGTCTTATGTAAATACCCACGGGCTTTGTTCTGCAGCACAATGTCTATGCTCTGATGTTAATAAATCCTAATTTTTGATATTTGTTCCTATCATGAATTCCCTCCTATTGTTATTTCCCAGAATTAAAGGTGCTATTATTATTATTTATGCTTCAGACTCAATTAGAAAGAGAGCTCTTTGGGCGATAGCGTTTGGGGCATGTTGTCAGAAGATTCAGGCTTTTTTTTTTTTTTTTTTAAAGATTTATTTATTTATTTGAGAGAGTGAGAATGAGAGAGAGAGAGAGTACATGAGAGGGGGGAGGGTTAGAGGGAGAAGCAGGCTCCTCTCTGAGCAGGGAGCCCGATGCGGGACTCGATCCAGGGACTCCAGGATCATGACCTGAGCCGAAGGCAGTTGCTTAACCAACTGAGCCACCCAGGCGCCCGAAGATTCAGGCTTTTAATGGATGGACATGCAGTGGGAGTTAGCATGCATATCCTGCCAAGGAGGATGGGAAGGTCATTCATTGGAGAGATGATAAATCACACAAAAAGGAAATGAGACATGTCATAAACTTCATGCCAGAGGGCATCCAGATTAGTGCCCAGGTACTTAAGCTTATTAGTACTCCAGGAACAATGAGATAACGCTATTGTTCTTTCAGATGTAACTGTTTGGTTGTTTGTAAGAAGACCTTGTAAAAATTCTGTCCATCTCTTTGGCCAGCAACCATCCTGTCACACTTTGCTCTGCATCCCCAGGATGGACCCATCTCTTCCTTTTGCTCAACGTCAGGTTGAGGCACTGCCAAGATGTAGATTTTCACGTAAACCCTTACAGGGAAGACCATCACTCGAGAGGTGGAATTCTCAGTACAAGAGAAAAAGTAGAGACCAAGATCCAGGACGAGGAAGGGATTCCCCCTGATCAGCAGAGTCTGATCTTCGCTGGCAGACAACTGGAAGATGGCCATTGTCTGGTGACAGTTTTCAAAGGAGTCCACTCTTCACCCTGTGTCGAGAGCTTGTGGTAGAGCTGAGAAAAGGAAGAAATCTTAAACCACTCCCAAGAAGACGAGCACAAGGCAGAGGGGCTCTTCTCAAATACTGTAGGATGCAGAGAATGGCAGAATGAGTCGCTTTTGTTGCGAATGCCCTTTGACTGATTGTGGTGGTGGAGATTTTATGACCAGCCACTTTGACAGACATTATTGTGAGGAATATTGTCCGACCCATTGCATCCACAAAGCAGAAGACAAGTGATTATATATGGATTAATGAGAGACATGAACTAAAAAATTCCAAAAAAAAATCTGTCTGTGTTTATTATCTTCCTTATGAAGTAGGTAGAGAGGAGGGTACACATAGTGACTGCTAAAGACTATAGACTCTTCTTTTAGAACTTGTGTCCACAAGGGGACCTTGGGAACCGTCTCTTTGCCTCAAGGTAGGGCTTTTTTGCAATCATCATGGCAGATCACCTTTGAGGCCAGGCAGGGGTGCGGAGGCAGGAGCAGCATCTCTAACCGGAGGCACAGCCCTTCCCCAGGTGCACAGCAAGCTTCAGTCACTGGTAGGAAATGTGTCTTCTCCTGAACTTGAAAGTTCAGGTGAACCTTCAGGCTACTATCTACCATCTCTTTTTCCCCATTTCTTCTGAGCCCAGCTGGCCAGGGCTGAAAAACTGACTTGCCCTCCCAGGAACCCTCAGGCTGGAGCCCAACAGCCAAGGTGGACCAGGAGTCAAGATCTCAGTCCCAGTGATGGTGCAAATGAGAAAAAATGCCTCCCCACTGCAAACCATGGCCTCTGACAGCCTCACACTATATTAAAGACACTGATCCATTTTATAGAAGAAAAACACCTTTAACTTGTTTAAGCCAACATTTTTAAATTAATTTTTGCCATAGACCTGTATTCCAGAAACACCTCTTGTGCTCACAACTGAGTTTATTCTCATTCCCAAACACATTTCAACCTTTCTGTGTCTACTTTCCTGTATCCTCCATCTTCATATTTCTTCTTACAAATCTGTCCACTGTCTGAGGTCAACCTGCACAGATACGTTGCTTTCCCGCAATTGCATCAAATCTGTAGGGTGTTTAGGACTTCTTCATGGGTGTCTAGCTTCTGTGCCACCTCAACATGACATCCGCTTGACTGCAGAGACAACAATCACACTGACCTTGTCCAAGCCCCCCTCCGCCTCCTCCTTCCCATTATCCGCACTAGTTCTCTGAATCCTGAAGGCAGAGCTTCTGTTTTGCTGTGGTGTGTTCATCCTGATAAGAATGCCCCATCATGCTGAGTTCAGAGCTTCTTATTTTGGTAGGTAAATAGCCTAGATTCACAGATTCTTATGATGAAGGTTAGAGAATAAAGGAACGAATCTCATCTCCTTCAGGTCACATGTGTACTTTTGTATTGGGGTCTACACACTTCCTTTTTACCTTCGCAAACACGGCATGTCATCATTTCTGACTTGGCCTTGAGCTCTTTCCCATGTTCTCGATTCCAATATGTGGTCCTCTTCAACCTTGAAGTGTTAATACAAAACTTATGGAAATTTTCCTTATTAACAGAGAAATCAGCTCATTTTTGGTCTTTCCAAATGCTTCTTTATTCCATCTGGTCACATATTTCAAGACCCCTTCTTCACAAACACACACCACATTTATAATGCAATTTAACCAGAGGCGGGAAGAAAGGTAAGCCAACAAACAAGGCAACAGAACTTTTCCAATGATTTCAAAAGAAGGAAAGGAAGTAAACAACAAGGACTTGATGATTTCTCATCCTGTTTATAGGGTATCCGGGCTGTTTTTAAGGAGAACATTGCACTGCATTTATGATTGTATAAATTATGGTTGAAGGCGGCTTTTTGTTCCCTGTGGTTACTGCAGCTGTGTGACTATGTTGGGAGAAATTTGATATACTATTGACATTATTTTATGAAAGCCCCGTCAGGTTTTATTTGCGCAAATGATAGCTGAGAGACCCAAGTGGCTGTCACTTTCTGCAGAGAACATCAAAGGAAATAAACAGATGGGGGTGAAAAAGACCAATCTTGGGCCAGAACCTAAAAAAGTGGAGGGAAGAGAAAAGTGATGCTAATTTCTGCCGTGTACAAATACTGCCTAATGAGAGCTTCATTCACCCTCATCAAATGCGGCTAAAGACTAGTTGGTTACAACCACCACCATTTTCAGGCTAGCCGTTATGGAAACATCTGTAGAATCATCTTCAGTGCATCTGATTCCTTTTTAATCCCATGTTTGCAAAAGTGAGTTGTTTTTCCTTCGGTTCTGAACTGATCTGACTGCTCTGGGATCTACACACGTGCTCTGAAAGGGGCAAAAGGGAATATTTTAGAAATAGGATAATTAGCAGTTCTGGGCACGGCTGCGGATTCCAGAAGTAGAGATAACCGCATTACCCCCTCCGTGACAGGAGGTGTCCCATTGCTAACCCCGGGAAGTCCCTTCTGTCCCAAGTATTCAACACTCTCTGATGCCTGGCCTCAACCCTTACCACTTGCTATTTCTGCCAACACATCACATTCGTCCATTCTTCTCGGGACACCCCCCAGCTGCCAGGCCCCTCTGATTAATGTCCATTTCTGCCACCCTGTCTTTACGCAACTGGGGCTGAGAACAGTGTTCCCACTGTGCGAGGCACTTCCTGCAAATTTCACCCATCCTTCAGATGGGGTCCTGGAAACTTCCAGAATTCTCCCCATCTGGTGTATTTGTCCCCTCGCCATTGTCATCTTCATGATCATCTTCATCAACAAAACGATGACAACTGGGGGAATTCACTTTCAATGTCCTCATATTGCTACCCCAAACTGTAGAAAAGCCGAGGTGAAAAATCTCATTTTTTGTGGGGGCTGGAACTTATGAAGTTTAGATGACCCCCTTAAGAAGAAGAGATCAAGTTATACACACAAAAATCTTAGGTAAAGAAATAAACACGAATTTAGATGAGGAAAGACATCACAATGAATCACAAATTTTAAGAAGCTTGCGAATAGTATAAGTATCCCCAAATCCCGGCAAACAACATACTGTTTTCATTAATAAACTACTTGAAACATTTGATACTTTTCTTCATTGTGCTCCCTACTCTTTGTCCAAAGGAAGGCAATGCCTTTGTTCATAGGCAATTATTTGGAACATAGTTTTGTTGTTGTTGTTTTAGGTAGAATAAAAGATAATTCAGTCTTCTTCTAGTATGGTCGATCAAAAAAATATTAATGATAGTTTGGAATTTCCTTGTTGGCAAGGTTGTGTAAAATTATACTGTTGTGTTAAATTAGGAACAGCCTCCATCAGGCTTCTCTGGTGTATGACCTCTGAGACTTGGGAGAAATTCTTAAGCACTAGAATCCATACTTGTATTTTGGAAACCTTGTTCCCCATCCTTTATCACACTCGCGTGCGCCAGGCACCGGGAATGAATGAATGGCCCTGCCCGCCCCCACCATGCCCGGTGAATCCACCGAGAGGTGGGGGGATGGTCCTGGAACACACCCCAATTCCAGGTCCACCAGCAGAGACCTGAGTCCGCAGGAGGGTAACGCCAAACCCCAAAACCAATAAACCCAGACTCCTGCATCCCCAAGTAAGTGTTCCTTGGAAGAGCCCCAATGCCCAAACCTACCGTAACTGCATGCTACACCCACCTGCAGGGGTGTGAAGGACAGCGATCTTTTTTTTTTTTTAAGATTTTATTTATTTATTTATTTGAGAGAGAGAGAGCAGGAGAGTGGGGAGGGTCTGAGGGAGAAGCAGACTCCCTGCCAAGCAGGGAGCCCGATGCAGGACTCGATCCCAGGACTCCAGGATCATGACCTGAGCCGAAGGCAGTTGCTTAACCAACTGAGCCACCCAGGCGCCCAAGGACAGTGATCTTAAGGAGTTGCAGCTAAAATGTCTTACTTGTGCAAATATCCATGTATACTTGTGAGCAACCACTCTGGCCAAGCCCAGGGCCTGCAAAGAGGCAGCAGCAAGGGAGAGGTGCCCAGAAGCCTAGGCATCACAGTCAGGTCAGTAAATCCACCATGGGAGTGTGGGAGCTTCTCCCCCTCACCTGTGCAGAAGAATGTTGGATGGATTGTCTTGCAGCCCCAGGGCCCACCCTGCTGGCAGAGCCCCCCTCCCCGGACCCTCACTTCCCAGGTGGCCACAGGTAACGTGACTCACGGTCTGCAGCCTGTCTCCGTGACCTCCTTTTCACTCCCTGTCTCCCCTCGGGTCCCAGGCAGTGAGTTCATTTCCCCTGTGTGGCTGGCCAGCCCTGCTTCTCTCGGGGGCTACGGGGGCACCTTCTCAGCCGTTCTCTGTTCAGTGGGGATTCCAGATCGAGCACCTGCTATACTGTCTTATAAAGCCAGTTTTACATTTGCCTATTGATAACGGTGTGTGACTTACTTTTTTTTTTTAAAGATTTTATTTATTTATTTGACAGAGAGAGACACAGCGAGAGAGGGAACACAAGCAGGGGGAGTGGGAGAGGGAGGAGCAGGCTTCCCTGATGCGGGGCTCGATCCCAGGACCCTGGGGATCATGACCTGAGCCGAAGGCAGATGCTTAACGACTGAGCCACCCAGGCACCCTTTTAATGAAGATGCTTAAAAGGAAATAAAATGGGTAGGTGGCATCATTTCTTCCTAAGCACCTACCCTGCCCCTAGCTGTCTGCATCTCTTGAGATGCACAGGGAATGCTGTGCCCCCAGCCACAGCCCTGAGACCATGTCCCGGCAGGACAGGGGATCCTATCAAACCTGTACTTCCCAGCTGGTAACAATTTGAACACCTGGAAACACTTATTAGTGGATAACTGTACTCGAGGTTGTCAATTAAAATATGTTGCCTTATTCTACAATGCCAATTCCTGCTTCACTAAAGCCCAGACATTGCTACGTCTGTGGGATCTTGGGTTTTTTTGAATATCCATAAACGATTATTAATTGGTTGTTTCTATTGTGACAACATTTCTATTTTACTTTTATAAGACATTGGTGTATTTTTTTCTAAAGTCATAACAGTCTCAGACAAAAGTGCCAGGTGGCAAAATTAAATTCCGTGCAGGGGAGAGTTCATTAGCTGGCAGAGGGAATCTGGTGTGTTTGTGTGTCTGCATCCCCTTGAAAGGAGCAAGTGAAGCAGATTTCAGTCTTTCTCACAGTTCTTTGTAATGCTAAAGCAATCTAAAATGTGCTATGTACAAGTCATCATGAAATATTTGATAAAATGAATAGCTCTATTGGTCATAAGGTGCTTCTAATTAATAATAGAACAGAGTTAATCCTTACACACTTGGAAACCCATTTTAAATTCGACCCATTTAAATTCTACACCATTGTTTTTGTAGGTAGACAGGAAGAGCAAGCACATCACTTTGTCCAAGGATTTAAGACTTCTTTAAATTGCAGTTACTATCATTTCTTGATTTGGAGATACCAATTACAGGACAAGAAAGTAAGTTTATAAATGTTGCTCTTTTCAAGAAGGAGCCTTTCAGCTGCAGAGAAGAAGTTCCCCAGCAAAACAAGGAAATCCAGCTAAGGCGCCGTCATGGATCAACAGCTTGTTGGAACAAGTGTGTCAAATGCAGATTTCTGGGGAGAAAAATAAGAAAAAAAGAGGGTGGTAGTTAGTATTTGAGCAATTTCATGCATGAGATTGAGATTTCCGACCTCTATTTTCAACTTTCCCTAATTCAATTTTGCATGTCTTATCCTAAGAAATAATTTTTTAAGGATTTTATTTATTTATTGATGAGAGAGAGAGAGGCTGAGGGGGAAGCAGGCTCCCCACTGAGCAGGGAGCTCGAGATGTGGGACTCGATCCCAGGACTCTGGGATCATGACCTGAGCCAAAGGCAGACGATTAACCAACTGAGCCACCCAGGCGCCCTTATCCTAAGATATTATATATAAAACAAATACGTTATTGCTATGATCACTGATGTATGATCAGGTTTATTCAAGGACAGGAGGGAAACTTCACGGGAATATGAGCAAATTCTTGACATAAGGTGACTCCTCTCTAGTAAATAAAGTAAGGAGTGTACAAACCCTACATTATGAAGCAAAATGTAATTTTCTGGGTGTGTAACACGCTGAGAGCCACAACCGAGCAGAGTGCAGTGTTGGAGGTCACCCACTTGAAGAAATCACAAAAGGGCCTCGTGGAAGCGGCGACTGAGAGCCGGGCCTGGGAACTCTGGAACTGAGAGAAGGGGAGAAGCGGGAGAGCAGACAGAGGAGAGGCGCTCGCTGTCCAGAAAGGGAAACCGAGTCAGCAAAGCATGACCTGAGCCACGGGCGCTACAGGAGCTGGGCTTTCTAGAATTAAATAAAGAGGACAAGGATCAAGTGCTGACGTCCCATGGGTGTTGGGGGACAAGGGCTGAGAAGCGTCGTTGCATTTAATAGAGATGATCCAGAGATCCGAACCCAGCCTGGGTTCGGTGGCATTTTAAAGATCATTGGCCTTAATTCCATCTGAGATGGCAGCCCGTCCACCCTCTGTCTAGTCTCTGCTAAAAATCACCTGTTACATACTGGGCTCTTCACCATTGTGCTCCTCAATGCTGGGCTCATGGGGAACTTGACTGCATTCTATTTCTTTCTTTCTTTTTTTTAAGATTTTATTTATTTATATGACAGAGAGAGACACAGCGAGAGAGGGAACACAAGCAGGGGGAGTGGGAGAGGGAGAAGCAGGCTTCCCACAGAGCAGGGAGCCGATGCGGGGCTCGATCCCAGGACCCTGGGATCATGACCTGAGCTGAAGGCAGATGCTTAATGACTGAGCCACCCAGACGCACCCCCCTTTTCTTTAAAGATTTTATTTATTTATTTGACAGAGAGAGACAGTGAGAGAGGGAACACAAGCAGGGGGAGTGAGAGAGGGAGAAGCAGGCTTCCTGCAAACAGGGAGCCCGATGTGGGGTTCGATCCCAGGACCCCGGGATCATGACCTGAGCAGAAGGCAGATGTTTAACTGACTGAGCCAACACAGGCACCCCCCCTTTTTTTTTTTTAAAGATTTTATTTATTTATTTGACAGAGAGAGACACAGCGAGAGAGGGAACACAAGCAGGGGGAGTGGGAGAGGGAGAAGCAGGCTTCCCACTGAGCAGGGAGCCCAATGCAGGGCTCGATCCCAGGACGCTGGGATCATGACCTGAGCCGAAGGCAGACGCTTAACGACTGAGCCACCCAGGCGCCCTTAATTTAAAATATATAATTTTTTATTTATTTTGAGAGAGCTGGCACACAAGTGAGAGAGCACAAGCAGGGGGAGTGGGAGAGGGGGAGAAGCAGGTTCCCCACCGAGCAGGGAGCCCGATGCAGGGCTCGATCCCAGGACGCTGGGATCATGACCTGAACAGAAGGCAGACCCTTAATGACTGAGCCATCCAGGCGCCCCTGAATTCTATTTCTTGTACAATTTATTACGACCGCTATTACTTGACCCCGCCCCAAGATATGCTCTTCTGTACCCTCCGAGTTTAGGCCAGTCTCCTTTAGAATAGATGACCTGCTTTCGTGTTCCCTTTCTTCATTAGTGAAGAGGGCTCTGGGGGGACACAGACTCTGCTGTACACAGGTGCGTGGACAGTCCCTTCAGCATCTGCGAGACAGCTGCCTACGAGACCCAGAACCTTCCTCCAAGCAGCGTGCGTGGCTGTCTGTTAGCTGGGGCATGAGACTCACTCAAGAGGCTGGTTCCATTTTCCTACTGGCTGGTAAACGCTGACTATCACCCTGCGGTTTATCTGATATTTATGTATATTCTTAACCTCGAGGCAGGAGCCCAGGGGATTCATTACATATAAACCCGGCAATGACATCACCCTGCTCTACATCGGAGTCTGGTCATCCCAGGATTTGTTCACAAAGTATGTGAGTACTTCTCTTCAAAGCAAGTTGATTTTCAAAAGCCGGACACATTTTCTACTCCTTCAGCATGCCCTTTTATGACTACCCCGTCCTCGGCACTCCCCGGGAGCGCAGGAACCTAGTGACGGGGGGCCCAGGGGACAGACACAAGCCAAGCAGCGAGACTGACAGAGGTCGTGGTTTCAGAATATTTGAGAAGTAGGAGAATGATATGTCTTTTCAAATAGGATGCACAGGGGATGGCACTTAGCTCCCTTTTTCAACTATCAGCAAAAAAGGATCTCTTCAGTGTTCTGACTGCTAGAATTTATAGAGGCTTATTTTTTCTCCATTATTTTGTAAACTTGGACGCTATTAACTTAGCAATCTTAAAATAACGCTCAAAAGTGACAGGCATGAACTATGAGAACAAAGTGAAAGTTTCTGTTTGGACAATGATTCCTCAAATGTTTTCAGTGTGGTGGCTATTTCCAGCAGGGATCACAGACTTCCTGAGTCAGCCAGAGGGTGGAAGTCCAGCCACGTGTGACGCACCTTGTGAGTTTCGTGGTGTCTGTGTGGCCAAGAGCCACAGACACTCACCTGCAACAAAGGAGGCACTAGCTTGCTTCCTTCCTTCCTTCCTTCCTTCCTTCCTTCCTTCCTTCCTTCCTTCCTTCCCTCCTTCCTTCCCTCCTTCCTTTCTTCCTCCTTCCTTCCTTCCCTCTTTCCCCCTCCTTCCTTCCCTCCTTCCCTCCTTCTCCCCCTCCTTCCTTCCCTCCTTCCCTCCTTCTCCCCTTCCTTCCCCATCCCCTCCTTCCCTCCTTCTCCCCTTCCTTCCCCATCCCCTCCTTCCCTCCTTCCTCCCTTTCTTCCTTCCCTCCTTCCCTCCCTCCTGCCTTCCTGCCTTTTACTTCTGTTCTCTTTCTTCCTTCCCTTTTCTTTTTCTTTTTTGTTTTTTTTCTATTGGCTTCTCCAGTTGAATTCTGTCTTTATATCCTAGAAAAAACACTGGGTGATTCAAGCGATCCCTTGGCCCTCTTTGAAGTCACAAGGGAGGAGAGGACCACTAATGAGCTCCTTCCCTGAGAGATAATGGAAAAGAAAGAAGCTCACAAAACTTTTATCACACACAGCGAAGAGAAGCTGTCCTCTGGAATTCTGGTTTAGTGGGTTCTGACAATGAGGATGGGAAATCCAATTGAAGACACGGAATCCCTGACGTTTGACCCATCTGTGACATTCAGGGCCACCCGTCCTGTGTCTGCTTCGGCTGGAGATCCAGGCGAACTGAAGGGGAAACCCCAGGCTCCCTGCGGTGGTGCTCAAGCTCCATCCTTGTGTGGGATGCTCTCTGGAATGCTCCCAGCCACCAGGAAATACCAAGGCTGCTCTGCTCCTTGCAGTTTTCATAAACCAGTGTTGCACCTGCTGAGAAAGTCTCTGTGTGTGAGTGACCAACACGTGCGGTCCCCAGGGCTTATTCAGGCATGACTGGTTGCACGTGTCCCCGTGTGTGTGTGTGTGTGTGTGTGTGTGTGTGGTTCTTTGAAGTTATAGCATGCATGTGGGTCCGTGTAACCCACCCACATAAGGAGCCGCCCTACCACCACCACCTCAGGGCTTGGGCTGTTCATTTATAACCACACGCACAGTCCCTGGTTACGCCGTCCCCGGGAGGGACAGCCTTGACAGCCACTGGCCACCTCTCCATCTCAACAACTTTATCATTTAAGAATGTCGTACAAAAGGGATTGTGCAGGGGTGCCTGGGTGCCTCAGTCGTTAAGCGTCTGCCTTTGACTCAGGTCATGATCCCGGGGTCCTGGGATCGAGTCCCGCATCGGGCTCCCTGCTCAGTGGGTGTGTGTGGGGGTCTGCTTCTCCCTCTCCCTATAACCCTCCCCCTCGCTCTCACTTTGTCTCAAATATATAAATAAAATCTTAAAAAAAATAAATGGGATTGTGCAGTGTGTGTGGACTCTTCTCTCAGAGTAAGTCTTTTGAGATCCATGCAAGTCGTTGAGTGGATCGCTGGCTTGTCCTTCTGTCTCGAGAGCAGAGCAGTGCTCCATACCGTGGAGGCATGGCCGCTGGGTCACCCCCTCGCCCGTGGAAAGACATCTGCGTTACTTTCAGGTTTTTGCCTATTATGATGAAAGCTTCTGTGGACATTTGTGTACAAGAATTTGTGTGAACACCAGTTTTCATTTTATTGGGATAAAGACCCAATAGGACAGTTGCTGAGTCAAATGGCAAGTGTGTGTATGTTTCGTTCTGTAAGAAATGGCCATATTGATTTCCAAGGTGAAAAAGAAAAACAAACAAACAAACAACAACAAACAAAACATGTTCATACCCCATGATGTGTGTGTGTGTGGTGTGATCGGTCTTTACATCCAAACAAAATTGTGTGTCCAGAGGTCCATCCAGCTTCTGCAGGGCGATCACATAAAAGGTGTTAGCACTGATCATATGTACTGAAGATGAGAATTTCTTCTTCTGTTTTGGGAGAATCTTACGTATCTGCAAGAAAGGGAAGGAGCCATAATTAAGGACTAAAGCCATTACCTAATTGGACTCGAGAAAGACTTAAGTCATTAATTCTTTAAAAAGTAACAAATGTTCCAGACCCAAAGCTCATACGCTGAACTTTGTGCCAGTACATACAGAGATGTCCTTGGGATGACCCAGCGTTGCTGCATCTGGGAAGGAGGACAAGGGGGAAGGGTGGGAGGGACGTGTCCCTGTGTCCTCATCCACAAAGCTGCAAGGAAAAGCATCATCTGATTTTCACAAGCACATGGTTATATTTTTAAAAGGAAGTATAATATAATTATAATATAGCATAATATAATATAAAAGGGAATATAATATAATTCAGATTATAATTGTGCTTATAAGAAATCGAAAGCTTAACATAAAAGTTGGAACCTGTTAATGGAAGAATCACTTGGGCAAATCAAAAGACTCAAATGAACTTTCAAAGACAAAGCATGATGACAATTCTAGCTACTTCCATTGTTTGACCCATAAAGAGAGTCATCTTACATACACAAGAAACCAGATTTTGATATTTAAAATAAAAGGTGCTGAGGAAAAGATCATATAGACATTGCATGTCTTCTGAATCTAAGAGTTATTATGCATTTGTGAATATTTCAAATCTGTAAATATTTCAAATCCTGAGCCTTCCTCTCCTGGTCTAATGATAAATATAATGGATAATACTTCCGGTTTTCTAAAGGTCTTTAAAACATAAAAAGAGAGCTTGTGGTTTGGACACGTTTAGTAACATTCAGTATGCAAAAATAGTATTTAATGTGTTAAATGTAATTTTACAGTTACGAGTAAGGTTTTCTTTGGGGGAAAGACTTGCTTTTTCTCCCTCAGTTCAATTTAATCTTAGAGCTCTGGTTGCTTTAATGCTCATTTTTGGGGACAAGAAGATAGTACCATCATTGAAAATAATTTTATCAGAATCTAGCATGATACAGGGTGTATCAAAAGAAGCAGATAGGCTAGCATATTAAAATCATTCTAGGCATGTCAGATGATTCTTAATTAATGAGTGTCATCCTTTTCCCATGAGAATGCACGGGATTAAAATTATTATTATGTTAACATTGGGCACTACTGATAGAAACAAATTGCTCTATTTATGTTATAGATCGCATAGATTTCATTTATGTTCCCGGTGATTTTTTTTCTATAGTAAAAGAACTGGGAGAGCTAAAGTTTAGAAGGAAATCTTATTATTGTGGCACCATAAAGCATCCTTACAACTTACCTAAGATACAGTTGGAGATTTATCTGACAGAAAGCATATAATTTAACTGCATTCTCTTGACTTGACTAAAATTATTTCTTGAATCAAACTAGTAAGATCTATCGACTGACTGTATATTGAATAAATTGTTGCACTCTGAATCTCAGATGTGCAGTGGAGAGAGCAGACTCTTACTTCAGCAATCCTCCCTCTTGAAGAGTCAGAGCTGACTTTGATAAAGATGGGGATAATTTCACATTTGCCAAAAAAACAAACCACCGCCAGTGACAGAAGCCAAAGATCCTTCCACATGAAATGCACTGAAACGTAAGCTCTTTGAAATATTTCTGAAGTCTGATATGTTTTGAAGGACAAGATACAGATATTTAATATGCTTTAGCTAGGGTGTGTCTTGAGAAATGCAATTATATAAACCTCTGTAAACCAAAATCCTCTTAACTGTGGAAAACATGATGAGTTTCTTAGCTGATTTATATGGAATCTGTCAATAGGTAAATGGAAGAGAGGAATGTGTGGGGATTTCTAGTTATTTTGGAACCAGGAAGGGCATAGATAATTCAGAATTTCCTAGCTATCTCTTTCCCAAACCACCATATTAATACTTCTTTCTTTCTCCTCTTTACATTTTATATTTAAAAAAGTTTTCTGCTTAAGCTGGATAACAATTTCAGAAGAGTGAAATGATAATGGTGTTATTGATTCAGGAGAACTCAATATAATCAGGACTGTAGTATTCTGTTGTATATTTGCTTTTTGTTTCCGTCTGCTATTTTTTCACCTTCTAAGAGATTTTTCTTTTTGCTGTCTTCTGCCACTTTCTGTAAAGAAAGTCTAAAATATATTTAGCTCAATCTATCAACTTTGTTCAAAGTTTAACTTTTGATAACCTGCTTCGAGCTCACCAGAACTAGCTATTAAATTGTTTTATTTTTTCCTTCTGTTGGTCAAAGCTCACAGCTCATTTCTATTCATACTTCTGTGACTTGTGCCAACCAGTACAGATTTGTATGGACTCCCCACTAATATCAATAGTTGAAAATACAAAAGTGTATCTATAATCTCTAGGAAATAATTGGAAGGAAATCAGAAATAATAAGAAAGTTAATATTTTGGCCCATTTTAATAAAGTATGGTACTCTCTTGTATTAAATAACTAGCTCAAAAATTTAATGAGAAAAAGATTCTGTGGTTCATCAAAATAAAAAATGGAAGGTAATTAAAATTATATTTTAAAATGCACGGTGCTTATAATATGTAATCAGATACATGAATTAAGACCATTGTACTGAGAGATGTCATTACCTTATATTAGAGGACTCAAAATCATTAATTTAATGCACAGTGCTGTAATTTTGTGATTGAATCCATCCAAGATTAATTGAAGACTTTATTAAAATTTCTATAAACATTAATTCACTTAATTATCACAACCTCTGTAAGGTATTATTCTTATTCTTATCCTTATCATCCTCATTCCAGTTTAAAGATAGTAAATGGCAGAGGAGCAAGACATTCTGGGTCTTAATCCAAAACCACGTGGTCAATATCCCCAAAATACATTTAATAAAACCTAACAAAACAATTCTACAGTTTAACTGGATGAATAAACGTGAGAGACACCGTGGAAGTCTCTAAAGTCAATTTTTTGTGAAGAAGAACTTAGTTTTTACCAAAGTAGATGGGATTCAAGTACGGTCATCGACAAATCTTGTATTGCTTTCAGAAGTCAAACAAATGCGTGAAGTCAAACATTTACTCCAGGGAGAAGACATGAATTCCGTGGACGTGCAAACTACCCATGTAATCGTTATTACATTCCAAATAGAGGGGTGAGTAATGAATTATCCTAAAATAGTAGAGGGACCACTGGAAAAAGAAAGGTCTACCCTGTTTACTCATCACACAGTTCACCACAAATGAATTCAGAATCAATCTCAGGACTAACTGATTTATGTACGATTGAAAATGCAGGGCAGCTGGACCCAAATAAGTTTCTGAGGCATGTTATCAGAAGCTGAGCTTCAAACAAAGTCGATAGACTGGACTAAATATATATTTTAATCTCTCTATGAGAGATGGCAGAAAACAGCAACAAAACCATCTTTAAAAAAGGTTAAAAAATACAAGCAGACACAAAAAGCCTGGGTGACTCAGGCGGTTAAGCATCCAACTCTTGATTTCAGCTTAGGTCATGATCTCAAGGTCGTGAGACCAAGGTCCACATCAAGCTTTGTGCTGGGCGTGAAGCCTGCTTATGATTCTCTCTCTCTCTCTCTGCCCCTCCCCATGCTCACATGCTCTCTCTCTCTCTCTCTCAAAAACAAACAAACAAACAAAAAGCAACTATATGACAGAATGCCATAATCCTGATTATACTGAGTTCTCATGATCTGGAAAACAGTAGAACAATAGACATCAGGAAAGGACATTACAACCAATTAACCAGAGTAAACTTATATTTGAAATGGGGTGCCTGGGTGGCTCAGTAGGTGAAGCGTCTGCCTTTGGCTCAGGTCATGATCTCAGGGTCCTGGGATCAAGTCCCACATCAGGCTCCCTGCTCAGCTGGGGACCCTGCTTCTCTCTCTGCCTGTCACTCCCCCTGCTTGTGTGCTCTCTCTCTTTCTCTCTTTCCCTATGACAAATAAATAAAATCTTTAAAAAAAAGAAATATAAATATAAATATTATATAACAATGTATTTTAAAATTAACATATATAATTTGTATAAATATATAAGTATTTTTTAATTACAGTCCTTGATATTACTATATTAATACTCTTAATATGATAATATTAATATATTATAGATTAAAATGATTTGATACTCTAGATCACCTAGTAGATTGGCTAATATTAAATGGTATATTTATATATAATTTTTAGGCAAGAAAATTTACCACAAATATCAACATTTCTAAGGAATTCTTCTAAGAAACAATTCTAAGGAATTGTAAGCATTCAACCTAAAAACAGAATTTTCAGCAATTTATTCTTTTTTTATCTTTAAAATTTTTATTTATTTATTTATTTTTAGTAGTCTCAATGCCCGACGTGGGACTCAAACTCATGACCCTGAGATTAAGAGTTGCACGCTCCACCCAAAGAGCCAGCCAGACACCCGTCCAGCAATTTATTCTAATGGAATTATTGAATGTATTCCTAGGTTACTTATCACACCATTTTTATGATCCTGAAAATATATTTTTTTTCCGTAAGAGTTTAAATAAAAATATTCTCCAGCCATTCACAAATTTTTCTATATGTGTGTATCTCAAAACAGAAGAATGTTCCATTAAGTGAAAAGAACATTATAAAGTTTGCTCCAGTTGAGTACACAGGGTAACAGAGATCCCATTTGGGTTAAATAGTTGCAAAAACATATACACATGAGCACACCTGTATTTATGTGTTCATAATGAAATTTCTGCAATTACATACATAATGTGTTTGTTCCTAGGTTATTGGATAAGGTTCCATTTTCTTATTGTATTTTCTTTTGTGTATAATGTAATGTTTGTGTATTGATTAAGTATTCTGAGGTAAAGATTAAACCATACGTAAACGACTAATTTCAAATAAACTAGCTTTAATACCAGCGACAAACACACATAAGGATATGTCAGAGGAAACTTCGTCAAGCAAGTATATTCCTGTCAGTTATAATAACCATTGGTTCAGGTAAGGCTGTTCATTAGAGTTTTGTGGTTTTGTTCTAAATATATTCAGTATGTTATTATGAATGAGTGCCTGGCGTGTATATCTCCCTTAAGCTTAAAATCGATTAGTTTAGACGTTTTGTGTGGTTTTTCAAAGCACTCAAAACAACACAGCAGAGGAACTTCAGCAGGTCTATTCCATGGTCCTTGGGAAAAGGCTCCAGTGTCTAGCGTCATCCTGTTTCTGGGTCCCTTTCTGGGCATCGAGTCTGTAAGGCGGCACCCTGGGGGGGACTCCTGCAAGCAGGGTCCCTCTGAGCCAACGGTAACTTGCCCAAAGTCCTCTGCTTCAATTTTAAAATGATCTCTTTCCTGGTGTGCCTGATGTCACCACCAACAGAATGAGTTTCCCTGCTGGGAACACAGCCACTGTTTTTTTTTTTCTGGGGGACTGAGTCTTCTGAGCGTAGAAAATCAATGTGCTCTTCACAGGGGGAGAGGAGGGAGGCTGGAGCCGCCCAGGAGGCTGCTTTGGAAAATGGTTATTCACACCCCTTCAACTGCCGAAAAGACACTGTCAGTTCAGAAAACAACCAGTATTGCCCCTGTCAGCATCCAGCAAGTAAACAGGCAAGTTATCTCTCTAATACGAAAATAAAGTCAAACTTCTAGCCTCCGAGTGAAGTGCTCATTCCTCTTCCACATCTGACAGGAGGCATCTTCCGTGCCCTGGCATGACACCATCTATAGAACCACCTGGCTCACCTGAACTTCAACCAGTTGCTGGAAATACTCATTTGTGAGGCTTCTTTCATTAGAGTAATATTACTTCTTTTGTTGGTCGTCTCTGAGAAAGGTTTTTTTTTTGCAATAAATTGTTCTGCATTGCATGTTAGCTCCCTGCCATAATACAAAAATAAAATAGCTTTCTTTACTGTCAGCAAGCTGTTTAACATGAATCCCAAAATATTCTGAGTAGCTTGAGAAAAGGTAAAAACGGTTTATTAACTCTGAGGGTTACCAATCGTCAATGCTTATTAATTGATTCCTGTTTTAAATAAAGGATCTTCACATATTTGCTTAGAATAATAAGAATGCCTGCACCTCACAGATCACTGGAAGATATTCAAGAACACATACTGAAACCTACTGAAGAAAAGGAAATGGAAAATCAGGTCCAACTCTCCATTGAAAACTAACTTCATCCGGCTACAGAATTCTTTAATGAAAAGTGACTGAATACAACCTAAATGTCAAATGGCATAATCTCGTATCTGAAATATCGTAATCAGATTAAATAGGTAGTGAGGTTGCTTTCTTGAATTCCTAAGCGGCTGGGGAAAAAAAAAAGAAAAAAAAGTAGCTTTGTTTTCTCATCAAGGAGTTTGTTTAATATGTACTTATTTAAACTGCAAACAGTTTGAGGTTTTCTTTCCACAAACAGGCTAGTGCTTGTCCCACATGAAACCCAGCCCTTTGGAACAGGCTTGCTCGGGTGATCGGCAGCTGGCTAAGGAGGAGCCTAGTGCTGCTTTGACCACTTGGATGCAGTCACTGAAGCCAGCAGTCAGCCCTCCCCAAAGGAAGACCAAAACTTCCTTCGACCTTCCCTCCCACGTTTAACTAAAATATACAGAATGCAACTAAACCAGTGCCACAAGGGAATTTTATAGCAGTAAATGCACACGCTGGAAAAGCAGGCTCAAACCAATAAGCTAAGCTTCCACTTAAGAAGTGAGAAAAAGAAGAGCAAAATGAACCCAAAGGGAGTAGAAGGAAGGAAATAATAAAGAGCTGAACAGAAATCATTAAAATTGAAAATAGGAAAGCAAGAAAAAAAATCAATAAAACAAAAAGGTTTTCCTTAAGCAATAAAATCATCAAATTTCTAGCAAGACTGGAATTAAAAAAAAAAAAAAGGAAGGCACAATTTACTACTGTCAGGAATGAGACAAGGGGTTTCACTATAGACTCTGCAGATATCAAGTGATGGCAAAGAAATGCTACAAACAAGCCCACACAACAAATTGTACAACCAGTGGACCAATTCCTCTAAAAGCACAAATTAACACAAATCACTGACTATAAAGAAGATAATTTGCATAGCTTTATAAATATTAAGAAAACTGAATTCATAATTTTAAAAATTTCAAAAAAAATATTCCCAGGCCCACTGGTATTCACTAGCAAATTTCTCCAAAGGATTAACACCGATTTTACACAAAATCTACAAGAAAATACAAGAAGAGGCAATGCTCCTTGATTCACTTTAAGAGACCAGTATGGTTCTGATATCAAAACCTGATAAGAAAGAGACAGCGAATACCCACAAAAAACCTGCAGTCTGGTGTATCTCATGAACTTAGAAAAATCCACACAACTTTAGAAAACCAAACCCAACGATGTGGGAAAAGATTAATACCACATGACTAAATGGGATTTATTCCAAGTATGCAAGGTTGTTTCAACATTTGAAGATCAGTCACTGTAATACAATGTATGAATAGGCTAAAGAAGCAAAATCACATTATTCTATAAATTGAAGCAGAAAAAGCATTTAGCAAAATCCATCCATTCGTGTTAAAAATTTTGTTACTATTTTATTTTTATTTATTTATGTATGTATTTATTTGATTGAGAGAGAGAGAGCAAGGACAGGGAGGTGGGGGGAAGGACAGAGGAAGAGGAAGAGAAAAAAAAATCCCAAGCAGGCTCCATGCTCAGCCCAGAGCCTGACAGGGAGCTTGATCTCATGACCTTGAGATCATGACCTGAGCCAAAATCACAAGTTGGGTGCCCAACCGACTGAGCCACCCAGGGGCCCCTCTGTTACTATTTTAAAAGATAAACTGAGGCACATTAAATTTTTCAGGAGTTTATTTGAGAAAACATAGGGGCACTCCATGCGCAGGTTCTAGGGGAGAGGTTTTTAGAGAGCTATGCACAAGAGACACAAGTGAAATATTTGATCGGCTAGAGCTTAAATGGTTGCCTTATTTGGGAAAGCCTAGTTGGTTGTTTGTGATTGGTTGTTCTTAGGTTCCGATGTCTGAACCTGGAGACATTTTTAGGAGTTGACTCTGGCTTAGATTTTGTTTTTGTTGTTGTTGTTGTTGTTTTCTGCCAAGGCATTAGAACTACTTCAGTCTACAGTTCCTTGTTTACTGTAACAATTAGGAATAGAAGGAAACTTGCTCAATCATAGAGAAATCTACTAGAAAGACCTTACAGCTGCATCATATTTAACAGCAAAGGACTAAGCACTTCCCCTCAAAGGTCAGAAACAAGGCAATTATATTTGCTCTCTCTGCCCTATTCAATAGAGTACTGCAAATTCTAGCCATTGCAAGAAGTCAAGAAAAATAAAAGCCACATAGTCTTGAAAAGAGGAAACAAGACTGTCACTAGTTGCAGATGATGGCCTGATTGTCTACATGGAATAGCCCACATAATTCACAAAACGCAACTCCCAGAACTACTGAGGGAGTTTGGTAAGGCGAGGTAACATACAAAAATCGATTGCATTTTTATATGCTAACAACAAACAAGTGCAAGCAAGAATTTTAAAAAACACAATACCATTTACATTACCAAAAATGAAATTCATAGGTATAAATTTAAGAAAACATGTCCAGGATCATGTAAATTGTAAAATTGTATGCTAAAGCTGTAATGTAAAAATTACAAAATTAGAAAGAAATGAAAGGAGACCGAAGTAGACAAGAGACACACTGTGTTCACAAACTGGAAGACACACATTGGCAAGATGCTGCTTCTCCTTAAATTGATCTGTAAGTTTAATGCAGTTCCTACCAATATCTCAACAAGGGCCTTTTCTTTTAAGATTTTATTTTATTATTTATTTGAGAGAGAGAGAGGGTGAGCACAAGGGAGGGACAGAGGGAGAGAGAAGCAGACTCCCTGTTGAGCAGGGAGCCAGAGGTAGGGCTCGATGCCAGGACCCTGGGATCATGACCTGAGCGGAAGGCAGATGCTTAACCAACTGAGCCACCCAGATGCCCCTCTATCATCTCATTTATATTAACTAGTTGGTACTCTCCCATTAGAGCTCACGTCTCTCCCCCGTGTATTGATGTATATCAGTAGAGACTCATAGATTCCTATTTACCTCAAGGTGTCACAATTCACTACTATTTATTGGGAAGCTCAGTGCGTCCCAGGCTTCGCCGGTGGGAATCTTTTCAGCTAGCTCATTTGTCCTCCTGACACATCTCATCATTCTTTGAGTGCTTCCTCACATCCTGCCCTGCAGAAGACATTCCAGGGTCATCTCGTACTTGCTCTGCCCTAGCCCTGATATGGAGGATTGCTCATTCTTTGCTGTTGGGATGACATGACTTCTGGTTCCTCCTACACAGAGCCGGAAAAGAAATTCATGTGCGTGTGCGCACACACACACACATATCCGATCTATTTCCATATTTATCTGTAACAACCATGAAATCACGCCTTGACCAGTGCCACACGGTTACTCCTAGCCTTGTTCATTTCTTTATTTTTAACTCCATTCTGCAACCTGGCTCCCATTATACCTGATACACTTACTTATATGCTTATTCTCCCCGCGTGTAATCTCTTGGCCAACAGAGCATTCACGCAACCTCACATACTTCTGACAGCCACCACCCCAGGGGTGTCACCCTAATTCTCTGTCCTGGGCATGCCTCCTCCACTCAATTGCTTAGACCCTACTGGAAGGTGTTAGAAAATTTTGTTAACAAAAAAGTACTTCGAATCAAACAGCACCCAGCAACTTGCAGAGAACACCAAAACTGCTCAGTAAATTTGATCTAAACTAAATTATTTTTTCTCATAAAATATTTAATATACTGTCCCCAAATAGATATTTCACTGGCCTCATTTTTCTTAAGGAATTAATTGCACGTTCATTGTCTGTACTCTTTAGCCTCTATTTTTCCCTCATAAAATGTTTTAGTTTTCTTCTTAGATTCTAATTGTTTGCTTTATTTTCTGTACCAATTTGGTAAGTAGATTTAAAACAATTTGTTAGGAGATGGCTGGATTTAATTTTATTTGAGGATGTATTTTCTCAAGTGCACACGTGGAGTCTATTTCCCTAATTATCAGTCAGGAACAAAGCCCACAGCTTGAGAAACTTCTGGACACAACCAAAGCTCTAGTGAGGCTGTGATGGTCTCACTCTTCTTCTGGTTGGCTTTTATCTATGTTCACACATCCAGCTTACTTTTACAGATTTTTCTCTTCAATTGAAAAATACTAAAACCGAAAACAAAACCATGCTTTCGTCTCATCCTCAAGGCTTGCTTTTTGGTCACTTTGTTTCAACAGAACAATTATATTTACAATGGTTATTTAAACTCCCGTGTCTGTGCTTAATTATGGCACTGTTACTCTTGGATGTAATTTTCTGATTTTGATTCATTAGTCTATTACATGAGCAATTTTTTTTTAAGATTTTATTTATTTGACAGAGAGAGATACAGCGAGAGAGGGAACACAAGCAGGGGGAGTGGGAGAGGGAGAAGCAGGCTTCCCGCAGAGCAGGGAGCCCAATGTGGGACTCGATCCCAGGACCCTGGGATCATGACCTGAGCCGAAGGCAGATGCCCAACAACTGAGCCACCCAGGCGCCCCTACATGAGCAATTGATGGAAAAAATGATGTCAGTCTGGGGCCCTTACATTATTTATAATAAAACTCTCCTTCAAAGAATCTTGGGACGATGTCTCCAGAATTATAGAATGAGCACAAATTAGTTTTCTAAAACCAGAAACTGGTGATTAAGTTTTGTCATGTTTTCTGTCGATTACTGTCTCATGGGTCTGATGCTATTAATGCATTTCTGCAAGGTTAAGGTGGTTAGAGATTTCACTGCTTAGCATTTCCTTCATCGAACTATCCCTGAAAATGCAGTGGAAGGAAATTCATTCTGAAGATAAAAGCCAGCTCTGGTGTTTAGCTATTAAGGATGATTTAGTGTTTAGCAACTTAATATTCCCCACACAGCCCGCCACAGAGTAATAGCATAGATCTTGTGATTAAAATGTTTACAAATAGGTATTTTTGAAGGTTGTTTGCATGAATATCTCAAATAGTAAAAGTCAATAAATCTTTGCACCGCTCTAAGGGTGTTATTTAACTAATTGGATAAATCACCAAGTTCTATGAAGCAATTTTAGACCGCTAGATTTACAATACATCAGAGCTGATCTCTATTTAAATTTTCCATTACAAGATAAATGTTTATAAACAAATAGTAAGACCTGAAATAATGCTGATCATACATCTGCAGAACAAGAGGAGATACTTAAAGAAAAGAAACTAAATTTCATGTGAAATTGTTCCCAAGGTGGCAGGTTTGGGTCGTGCTTCACGATGCATCTAAATAATTTTTGCACTGGGCTAATTATGTGTTTGCCTTTCTTGCTCCTCCTCCAGGTTTTAAGTGACTTGAGTGTTTTTGAAAATAATAATGCTGCATAAGACTTAGAAAGAATGTCAGCAATATTAAAGCATATTGTAGACAAGCAATTAAATGAACGTGTGACCACACTGGCAAATTCACCCACCAGCCAGCGCTGATCTTATATATATGCAGAACCATTATGCAATAAGACATACAAGATATGCTTTTTGTGTTTGCCGTGAGGATAATCACTCTATTTGAGAGAACTGGCTCAGGTGCGGGACTTCTTCGGCTGGAATCCCAGGGCTATCATTTTCTGGCTGTGTGAGCTTTCTAACATTTCTGTAACTCAGGTCCTTGGTAAGTAAACCTGGGGAAAATCAAGAGGCCAACTTTTATAAATGAACACATAGAAGGCATTTAGAATATCATGAGCAATCAATATTACCAGTGTTTTTGAAAGATCCTTATTTGAGTGCCATTATTTGAATCGTATTATTAAGAGATATTAGCCAACATTAGAGACATTTTTATTGGCCCCTCACTTAAGTGACAGAGCTTTGTAGATAAAACTACTTTAGCAGATGGTCATTCCCCCATTTTCCCCCAATATTAAGCACTGTTTCAGCCCCCTGTAATCCTGAATTTTTACCTACTGGTAATGTAAACTCTATTTTACACTAGAATGTTTTTAGTGTAATTTTCCCTTAGCTTTCACTCATGGAATAATGACTCAAAAGTTGACATTTATGCTGATATTTTGCATTTTTTCCTTGCTGAATTTTTTAGAGTTTATAACTGAGTGCTGCAAGCCAAGGAACATTTACCTTGTCTGTTTGTCCATTCACCCATTAATTTATTGGATAAACAAGTATTCATTGGGGGACCTGGCTGACTTAGTCAGCTAAGCTTCCAACTCTTGATTTCAGCTCAGGTCATGATCTCAGAGTCATGAGATCGAGCCCCAAGTCAGGTTCTGTGCTCAGCGGGGAGTCTGCTTGAGGATTCTCCCTCTGCCGCTCCCCTTGCTCACTCTCTCTCTCTAAAATAAAATAAATATATCTTAAAAAAAAAAAAAAACTTGTATTCATTAACTTCTATGTAGTAAACAGTGAGCTGCTAACTGCTGGGGATAAAACAATAAATAATGTAGATGAAATTATATATGTAGATTTGTGTCTATATATAATATAATATAGAGAAATTTATATATGTTTATTATATAAATAACATAATAATAAATAATATATATAATATTTGCACTCATGAAACTTACATGTGATGGGTATAAGATGGGTACAGAAAATTGGGTATTTACCCAAAGCAAATGAAAACTGTAATTTAAAAATATATATGCATTCCTATATTTCTTGCAGCTTTATTTACAATAGCCAAGACATGGAAGCAACCTAAGTGTCCATCGATAGACAAGTGGATAAGGAAGAGGGGGTATGTATTATGCAATGGAATATTACACAACCATAAAAAGGGATAAGATTTTGCCATTTGAGACAACACGATGGACCTAGAGGGTATTATGTTAAGTGAGATAAGCCAGACTGAGAAAGACAAATACTGTTTGATTTCATTCATATGGGGAATCTAAAAAAAACACAGAAAGAAAATGAGTAAACAAACAGAATGCAGAATCAGACCCAAAAGACCCAGAATCAGACAGAGGAGAAAATGATGGTTGCCAGAAGGGAGGGGGAAGGGGGATGAACAAAACGGGAGAAGGGGCTTCCAGTGATGGCGTGAACAAGTCGCGGGATGAAAGGCACAGAACAGGGAACACAGTCAGTGTATGGGATGGTGCTGGAGGGTGACAGAAGCTAGTTACACTGGTGGTGAGCATAGCATAAGGTGCAGAGAACCTGAATCACTCTGTTATACACCTGAAACTAACGTAACATCTTGTGTCAACTGTACTCAAAAAATAAATAAATAAATAAAAATAAAAACCAGGCAGGCATGGAGAAGGCTTCATCACATCACCGACAGGCTGGTGACAGAGACGTCTCAACCCTTCTCTCCAAGGGCTCGGTGGTTTGGATGGCTCAGCATGTGGGATTCTGGGGTACAAGGTGATTTATACACGTCTTTGTCAAAATGTTCTCCTTCGAACTTTGCTTGAAGGTGTGAATAGCAGAAAACGTTTCAGTTTTGACCAGTTTCCTCCTTGTCTGTGTTAATAAGAAGCCCACGGGGGCCTTCCTATGAAAATTGATATTCTTGAAATCCTAACAAGGTAATATGATGACATGTAATCAATTGAATGGCACCTTGTGAATACCCTATATTATACCATTATTGGATTGTAGCGCACTTGACCCCTTAACCACTAGAGTAAAAGCAAGGAGAGTGTATCATTCATCTTGAAACTCACCACTACATCAAGCAGAGTGACAGCCAAACAGTGGGTGCTCACAATAAGTTGAAAAACGGATGAATCCATTCATTTGTGATTTAACATCAAAAACTAATAATAACTAGAATAAAAAAAAAAGAGTTTCTGCTGAAGAGAGAAATCTTAGCAGGGCACTTAAAGCTGACTAATGCAATCATATCAAATTGAAATCTTAGGGAATGTAGTTCACATCAATAGTGGTAGGGTTGCTGAAAGGTTTTCCCCCAAAGATGGCAAATATATATATATATATATATATTTTAACCTTCCATGTCAAAGTATATAGAATATACTCCTAGGCTAAGTGTCTACATATCATAGAGGAGAAAAATAAGAAATGACAAAGGCTTTGAAGTTATTCTTGTGGACTGAATTGTGTCCCTTAAAATTCACAGGTGGAAGCCTTAGCCCCAGGGGGATGGAATTTGGACACAGGGAGGTAAGTGAGCTAAAATGAGGTCACCGAGATGGGGCCCTAACCTGACAAAACTGGTGTCCTTAGGAAAACAGAAGAGACCCCACAGAGCTCTTGCTTCCTGCATGCACATGGGTAAGGTCACGTAAGGACCCAGCAAGAAGGTGGCTGTCGGCAAAGCAAAGGGCAAATCTCTCAGCAGAAACACACTCTGACGATGGCACCTGGGGCTTGGACTTGAGGTCTCCAGCACTGCGAGAAGAGAAATCTCTGATGTGTAAGCCCCCCGATCTGTGGTACCTTCTTAGGGCAGCTCAAGCAGACTAATGCCCTGTGTTCACGGGAAGTGGGAATTGCAAATCACATTGGTACTAGGACACATAAGATTGCCCCGGAAGAATGCATTTCACGTTACATTTCATGCCACATTAAAGCCCAGGAAAGAGATTTCCAAACTGTAGTTTCCCCTGCACAGACCATCTAGTTACTTCTCAAGGATGGCAGGAGATGGAGATGTAGTGGATTTAAGAAAATAATTATCAGCTAGAGTTGGAGGATCAACAAAAGAGATGGCTTTTCTGTTTTGTTTCCGCGGAGAAAGAAGGGAAGTGAAGAGAGTGGACTCCTTTGATCAACCACCAGTAGCTGTCCCTGAGTGTCCTTCTCTGGGTTAGGAGTCCTTAAGACCACCCTCAGATTCCATGATTTTCTAGAAGGACTCACAGACTCAGTGGAAGCTGTTATGCCCACAGTTCTAGTTTATGGCGCTGTAAGGTTAGGGATCAAACCCAGCAGGACAAGGAGAAATGCAGGAGAAACCAGGTGTGAGCTTTCAGGTGTCCCTATCCAGGGTGGCTGCAGGGAGCTGGGGTGGGGGGTGGGGAGGTGATTAACCCTCCCATTGCCAACCTGTGATAGCTGTTACCCACCAGGGATACTCAGAAGAGCCTCGGCGTTAATCCCATTGTCAGGATAAACAATTCTGGTCACCTTGTTATCTCCAGGCCTTCCTTGTGAATGAGTGGGGTTTGAGCAACAGGGGCCTCCCAATTTAACATCATAAACTAATGCATAATGTGAGATGGTGGAAGATGGTCTCTTGGGCTGACGTGGTCATGCAATTGACAATATCATGGAATATGTGAGCGCCATATTGGTACAAGGGACATTTTGTAAAGCTGTCTGCGGATGATGCTAGCAGAGGAGGTGCCATGGACAGAGACCATACCCAGGGCATGCTTTGAACAAGACGCTGTCAGAGTGACGTGGGTGGACACCTGGCCCAGAGCTGTTCCCTCTTGCCCTGGCCGAAAGCAAGGACGGACCAAGAGGCTCTGGGTCAGAGGACAGACGTGTTTGATCTGGAGAACTAGGGAGGATGGAGGAACAGCTACACCCTACCTACCAGGCTTCTTCCAGGGTCTGACATGAGCTTGGGCTGCCCTCAAGTAGCAGTCAAGGCGAGGCCCAGGACATACCCTGGCCTCCTCTCCTATTTTCCTCCCGGAGGTCCCGCCCCCAGCCACAGTGAAGACAAGGTAATTTCCTGCAACCACGTTGGGGATTGTTCAGGGGGAAGGGAGTCAGAAGTGTGCTGTTTGGCACATTGATCAGAACCGGGGTTGAGCATGCCAGCCATCAGTTTAATATGGTGGTAAAACCGTTATGATGTTGTCAGGTGCTCTGTTATTTGAGTTTGGATGGATCGTTTTTCAAAGATACATTTCAGAGGCAGAAATGGAACATCCTTGTTCAAAAGAACCGAGCCCCGAGAGAATTAAAAAGGTAGGGGGCAGTTACAACTAACTGTCAAAGAGTAATGTGACGGGCGCTCGGGTGTCTCAGTTGGTTAAGCGTCTGTCTTCGGCTCAGGTCATGATCTCAGGGTCCCGGGATCGAGTCCCACATCGGGCTCCCTGCTCAAGCGGGGAGTCGACTTCTCCCTCTGACCCTCACCCTGCTCTTGTGTTCTTTGTCTCTTTCAAATAAATAAATAAAATCTTTAAAAAGAAAAAAAAAAAGAGTAATGTGAGCTACTGCGGATGCCAAAAGCAGACCAAGGACACCGAAGCACAGACGTCAGCAAGAGCCGACTGGCCTTTGGGATGAAACCAGCAGCAGCGAACGTGTCTGCTCACCTTTCCCATCCCCATGCAAGATGGGTTTTGTTCCAGAGACCCAAAATGTTGCAGCTGGTAAATCTTTGTCCAGTGACCTCATGGGAAAGCCAAGGTATCGTGGCCATAAAATACTCAATTAAACTTCCCAGGTACTGCTGAGAAAAAGAGTTCCCAAATTGTCAAAGGTTGATGTCGGCCCCACATTTTATTTGTATTTTTTATTGTGCCACAAGGAGAAGCTCTCGGGAGATTTCCTTCACCAGATTGTTATTCAGAAGTGATTTTCACTCCAACACACGCACACACATACCCCGCATCCTGGTAAGAGCTCATTTAATAAGTTGACACAGTAGTTGGGCCACCAGAGTATCTGTAGATATTTTCCTTTTTATAAATTATAATATCTAAAACAAACTCCTCTTGCTCTCTGTTCAGATTACTCTTATTTGCTTCGAAGTGATGCGCACTCCTAAATATGAACGTAATTATTGTTATTCCTCTGTCCTGACCTAATTTATCTTGTACCTGATTGTGGCAATAGGTTTCAATATTTGACTTTGGTTTCTATGGACATGATTTTACGGGGCTTTATCTCATCCCTGGGCTTAGAACACCCTTACCTGGCTTCCAATCACACACAGAGTATAGATCTCGAACTTGTCACAACCCTATCTTTATCCAGAATATTTTCTGAACTACCTAGCCATAGTGCTCACAACCCACTCCCAGAACAAGAGTATCTGTACAGCACAGAATGTCTTCCTGTCTTCATGGTGAACTCCAAGCTCTCTTTTTTTAAAGATTTTATTTATTTATTTGAGAGAGAGAGAGAGCACAAGCAGGGGGAAGAGTAGAGGGAGAGGGAGAAGCAGACTCCCCCGCTGAGCAGGGAGTCCGATATGTGATTGATCCCAGGACCCTGAGATCATGACCTGAGATAAAGACAGACGCTTCACCGACTGAGCCACCCAGGTGCTCCCAAGCTCTCTATTTTTTTAAAAAACATAACTCAAATACCAGGTGATCAACATCTCATTCCCTTATGCCTCAGACAAGTTTATGAGCCCCTCATGCACTGCTCCCTTTGCTCATGTTTATATTCTAACGCAACGACAGATGGCTTTGCAATTATTTACCTGTGGTCTCCCCACAGGTTTCTGGGCTCTGGAAGTGGAAGGGCCAGGTCTTGTCCTCAGTTAGGACCTTCACAACTCCCTTGGATGTCTGACGCCATCCGTTTGTGGAAATCACACGTCACTGGCTTTGGTTCCTATTGTGATTAAGGGGACAACAGAGGAAAAGGTCTATAATCCTTGTGCCTCAGGGCCTCCCCTGAGCTATTCTGTGGGATGATCAGAAAGGAAGATGGAAGTGACGCCGTAATTAATGTGCATGTGTGGAGCACATCCTCTCAAAATAATTTCAAAAGCAGCACCTCTTCTCAAGCTCGCTGAGTGTTCACCCCGTGTGGGTTTTTATCACAGGTTTCAAGATGAAGAGACCGAGACACGAACAGGGAAATGATAAATAATATGACCTTCAAGACACTAGCTTTGCTCACCTCAGCATCTGGATCCTTAACGCAGTCCCAAGAAGTTGGGGGGAAAATTATAATAAGCTGACATTTCACATTATGTCAGCAATTTTCTAGACTATTGTATTATCTCATTAACTCATATTGTATTCATTCCTGCTGCTCCTTAAACATATGGTTATTAGTTTAGAATATTATTAGCATAAATGCAATCTCAAGTAACATGAAAAGTAACACAGGGAACGCAGAATCAGCCGAGAAACAGCGGCGGCACTGGTTCATTGGAACCTCACTTATTAGCATAAAGGAACAAGCAACAGATGAGGGATTTAGAAATAATAAGACAGCCCCACTGTTTACAGGGCAGTAACAGTATATGCAGTGATAAGAAGCAAGTCGTACTTTGATGACCATTCAAAAGGTTCTTTACCTCTGCCTCTCCAGAGTTCTTTTTTTTTTTTTTTTTTAGCGAAACTTGTGATGTTTGGGGACAGCCCTTGTTATGATGTTCTTTACTATTCTGACCCTCTCGAAGGCCCTTGCAAAGACAGATTGTGCCAAGGTAAGAATTTAGAAAGGATATTTGTCTTCTATACCATAGCTCAAAATCACTCTGGCACCCATTGGCCTTGCCTACATTTTGCAGACTTTTCAGAAATAAAATTTCATTATATTGCACTGCACTCTAAACCTGGCTCTCTTTCCACCATGGAAATAATGGGGAGGTGTCCTAAGTGGGTAAATTGTGTGACTAGAGGCCGACAGACTCACCGTCCCAATGAAGGAACCGGATTGTTTTTGAGGAAATGAATATTATGCCCAATCCGATACCAATTTTATTCAACACGAGGGAATATAAGCAGAGACATGTGAAAGTGAGTGAGTGTGTATTGAAATTATTGAAAAGTCATGCTTGGTTGCGTTAGTCTCCAAGGGACTCACAGAAAGAAGTTACATGTCAAGAAGTAGCAGGAAGAGTAGAGAAAATGAACAATTTTCAGAACTTTCAGAAAAATGGCATTTAAGTTTGGAAAAGCTTGACATTTTGGAAGCATGGGCATTAATTATTAATCAGATCAAAATTAGGTCTTTTTCAATTTGAGGAATTTGAAACCGATTTTTCAAAAGAAGTAATTTGGGTTTTTTTGAGATACATGTCACTGAGTCATTATTCTCACAAAGTCTTGTGGCCCGTGAAAAAAGCACCCACCTCCTGTAAACTCTGAACTTCCAAATATGTAAATAGAGCCTTGTTCCCTTAAAACATCAAACAACCGTAAAAGGTATAAGAACACATACCAAAATTTCTCTAACTTAAATTTCTCTTTCGTCCCTGACTTTCTTTTGTAACTTATTTTTCTAAAATTCCTGAAATTGCTTCTTATTTTTAGTTTGTTAAAAAATGTCTTAAACTGCAATATTAAAAATGTGAAATCTGATAGCGATTTCTTACATAATGCTTCCTCTGCACGAGTCAGACGTGTGACTGATCCTCCTTGTACCTCCACACAGCGCCTTCAGACGGAGGCTTTCACCAGGGAGCCATGGGGTCACGTCACTGGAGGTTCAAGGATGACCTTTCCCTCTGTCTTTTAAATGTGAATCAGAGATTGAATTAACCAAATATTTCCATTACAAAAACACTTCAAATGATAGTAGTCAATTTTAATAAATTTCTCAAAAGCTATCTTTTTACAAAGAGCATGAAAGTTCTTGCGAGATTTTTAGCTTCTGTCTCTGAACTTCTGTTCTCATTTATATTGACTCTCCTCCTCATTTTGTGTTATTTATTTTATTCAACCCTATCATTGTATTGTGTTTATGGGGCACGTAAATCATTTGTGGAAGTTCTGTTCTAATTTATATTGACTCTCCTCCTCATTTTGTATTATTTATTTTATTCAACCCTATCATTGTATTGTGTTTATGGGGCATGTAAACCATTTGTGGAAGGAAATAACATACACATAACCATGTGTATATACGGATAAACATCAAACTGTAAACTTTACAGCAAGTAAAACAAAAACTGTTGCTATTTCACTTATTTTTCTGTTGGCGGTAGTTTTATATGAGTGAGCCAAAGATGGGCTCTGCCCATTGGTCCTACCCTATGTTGTTCACTTTTCCACAGCAGGTTGGTACCTATTAGCTCAAAAGCATGCTGACACCAAACTCAAACTCTTACACATCCAATTGTTTTATTTTTTTAAAAGATTTTATTTACTTATTAGAGAAAGAGAGAGCACAAGCTGAGGGAGAGGGACAAACAGACTCCCCGCTGAGCGGGGATCCTAACTCAGGACTCGATCCCAGGACGCCGGGATCATGACCTGAGCCGAAGGCAGTCGCCTAACCGACTGAGCCACCCAGGCGTCCCTACACATCCAGTTGTTTTAGATGTAGTCCCATTAAACAGATTTTCAGCCATCCAGAGCCCACTTGCTTTGCATACCCCATAGCACTTCACCTAACGCCTACCAGCCGCACATAAGGTAAACCCAAGGGCCATGAAGACCCCAAGCCGCAGCTGCCCTTCAGGGGTCTCTGACCCAGAGTCTCCCGTCTGGCCGCTAAGGGACATCACCTAGGCATGTGAGCCTCTCTTCGACCCCCCTCTCCTCTGGGTGCTCTCTGGCCCCTCTGTACTTGCTGGTGGCACTCCCACCACCATCCACCTCAGGCTGTGAAGGACGGCCTCTGCCTCCAAACCCATCAAAACACCCCAAAATAAACCTTGTAGTGTGCTCTGCCACCTGGTGAGAAAGGGTGTGACTCTTCCCTTGGTCAGCTCCTGCATCCCTAAACTCACAACAATGGTGACACAAAACTAAGCAACAGAACCACATTTACATGTTTTGCATCCTTTATGCACTTTGCATTCCTCATTTACTTTAGCAGGTTAGCTTATGAAACTTATGCTCATTGGGTGCAGGTGCAATTATCCCCTTACAAATGAGATCATCAAACTTAGAGGATCAAGAGCTTCCCCCATCCAGCAAGATATGGACCTTGACCATCGATGAGGACAAATTCAACTGCAGATCTCATTTTTCCTGATACAGATCACCCGCTCATCAACTACTTACTTCCAAGGATCATTCAAGGGGTCTCCTTCTGAGGCTCTGCGAAGCCACATCCTGGCATGCACTGGGGCATAGTTTTTCCCAAGCTTTAGTCTCTTTCCTAGCAACACAGATCCCAAGACACTCGTGCTAGGCTCACAGGGCCCAGTGCCTGGCAGGTGCATAATTGCTGTACCATCGATAGAGAGTCTATGTATATAGAAGCGCTATGGCTTCCTCTGATTTTGACACGAAGCCAGGCAGTGGGGCTGTACAATGATGAAGAGATAGAAGAATTTAAATGACAATGTGAACAATTAGTTTACAACTCACTTGTGCCAGTGTGATATTTGGGGCATAAAGGGCAAGAATTCATTATTTTGAATCCACTGCTAAATGGTGAATTGAATAGGTCTCTGAAGAGAGGGTTGAACTGGCAAGGGGAGGGTAGAAACAAAGGACTCTCCAGTAGTCTAAAGAGAGGTTGTTTGCCAAAAACAAACTGAAGTCAGGATGATTTTTTGCATGTGTATGCAAAAGAAAAAATTGGTAATATATAAGAACCCAAATGCTTTCATGGTTTAGAAACTATTTTTATTTTCATGGTAGTATATGCCTAGCAACGCAGGTTAAGAAAGATGATAAAAAAAATAAAGGGTGCCTGGGTGGCAGAGCTGGTTAAGCATCTGACTCTTGGTTTCAGCTCAGGTTGTGATCTCAGGGTCATGAGATCGAGCTCTACGTTGGGCTCCATGCTTAGCGGGGAGTCTGCTTGAGATTCTCTCTCCCTCTCCTTCTGCCCCTCTGTCTCTCTCTCTCAAATAAATAATCTTTAATAAATAAATACATTTTCAAAAGATTACAAATATAAAAAATTAAAATAAAAAAGATGATAAAATTTAAAAAATAAGAAATAAGGAAAAAATGAATAAAAAATATATGGAAAATGGAAGTGTCCCTAGCATAGATACCCTCAATTAGTTTCTGTGCCCTCTGACAGCTACCCATCATAGGTAGAGAGGGAAGGAAGTAAAAACAAAATTTTCAGCTGCTGCTGCAGTTAGGAGTTCTGATTCTGTCAGAATCTGTCTGTGCTCAGATTTGACAGTCAGAGCAAAAGCATTCTCTTACAAAGCCACTGGCTTGAAGACCCATCCCGTGTGTTGTAGGACAGTGTATCCGAAGGGGACTTTGTGAATGTAGAGATCATCACTCAGATTTTGATTTACAACCCTACGAGACTTTTGTTCCCAATAAAATGTCCCATAAAATAGCTTTATAATCAATGACAGCTCATAAGAGTGACATGAGACCCTTCAGGATCCCCGCTTCCCTGGAGAAATGACGGCGTGGGGACTTCTATGGTGAGTGTGGAACTCTTGACAGGTGACAATGCGGTCTGCCTCTTGTTTTTGGTACCTCACAGACCATGGCCTCCATGGCATCACACAGGGCTGGCTTCCTCCTGCCTCTACTTACCTCTTTTCAGTCTCCTCTGTGGACAGCTTTTCTACAGGATGCCTCTTTTTTTTAAGATGTATTTATTTTTTGAGAGAGAGAGAGAACGAGCGAGCACATGCACGGGGGGAGGGGCAGAGGGAGATGCAGAGATTCTTAAGCAGACCCTGCAGTGAGTGTAGAGCCCAACACGGGGCTCAATCTCGCGACCCTGAGATCACGAAATGAGCTGAAACCAAGAGTCGGAGGCTCAACCAACTGTGCCACCCAAGTGCCACGACAGGACGCCCCTTAGATGTCAGAGCTTTCCCCGTGTTCAGCCTCACTGTTCTACCCAATGTACACATCCCCCTGGACAACTTCATACACTTCTATGTCTACAAGAGCCCTCTTTATGCTAATGATTTCCAAATTTCGTTCTACCTACCACTGTCTCCTTAACTACAGTCCCCATGCGTCTGCCGTTTCCACACATTCTGCTGTTGGTGTATGGCCCACCAGAGAGGGGATAGGAGACAGAAAGGCATTTTATCCCTGTGCAGATTTCAAAGATGATCTCTCTCTACTTTCTTCCCAACTTTGGGCTCCATTTGTATTGACCTGTTTGTAATTACTTTAATAGTTTATGTACTCTTTTGATATTGTGCATGGTGTTTACTCCACCTAGAATACATTTTCCCACTTACTTACCTCATCGGTTTATGTCCATTCTTCAAATTGAAGCTCAAACACAATCTTCTCTTGCAACACTACTTAAAAACCCACCCACTGCAGGGCACCTGTGTGCCTCAGTTGGTTAAGCCTCCGACTCTTGATTTCAGCTCAGATCATGATTTCAGGGTTGTGAGATCCAGCCACATGTTGGGCACCAGGCTCAACACAAAGTCTGCTTGAGATCCTCTCCCTCTGCCCCTCCCCCATCTCATGTGTGTGCTCTCTCTCTTTCAAATAAATAAATAAAATAAATCTTTAAAAAGTCCATTGTACTTTCAAACACAGTGGGTGTATCTTTTTTAAACCCTTACACACTAAATGCAGTTGTCTGGGTAATTTTATATTTCTGCTACCGATTGTTTGGCTATTTGATTTGAGTGAGTGCGTTGTATTTGCATTAGCATCCCAATGACTATACTGCTTTTTGCATGAGATAAGAGTTACTAAATATTTCTTTTTTTTTTTAAAGATTTTATTTATTTATTTGAGGGAGAGAGAATGAGAGAGAGCAAGTACATGAGAGGGGGGAGAGTCAGAGGGAGAAGCAGACTCCCTGCCGAGCAGGGAGCCCGATGCGGGACTCGATCCAGGGACTCCAGGATCATGACCTGAGCTGAAGGCAGTCGCTTAACCAACTGAGCCACCCAGGCGCCCCACTAAATATTTCTTGAACAAAGAAACTAATAGACCATGGAATGAATAAATCGGTAAATGAGGATGTCTGCCAAAGATACATTCCTTCTTAGGAAAATAATAGTTTCTACTACTATGAATATGGAGGTGTGCCCTTAGAAAATGATAACTACCTACAAAAATATTGCCTATATCTTAAGATATAGGTAATAATTTTTTAACTTTACCTTAAAATAACATGAGGCTTGTCTATTAGAACCATGCTTCTGATTAGTTACTGGGTGAAAGTGGAGTCATCACTAGCCAACATGATGAGGGACCTCTCTTCATTAAGGATTTTATCCATATAGCAATGACCCACAAGTTTCAATATGGTGGTAGAGGTGATTAATGACTTGATGGCAAGTAGTTGGTCAGGGTCCCCTATAAGATTCCAGCTCACATGTAGAGCAAATAGATCTTCCTAATATGTCAAGGAAGGTTCCAGAGAGTAGATGACATTGAGATAGTTCTTGGAAAATGCTGGAATAAATAGATAATAGTAAGAGTTTGGAGAACAGCCTTCCAAGGACAGAAAGTGGAACTGGTGGTGTGAGAAGACCCGAGGAGCAAAACATAGTGTGTTATAGCTGAGACCTTCTACTTACTACTTCATTTGATCTCCTCATAAGTCACACAAGACACATCTTATTTTTATGCTGCTTTTACAGATGGGGAAACTGAGGTTTGGTCAAAATAAGTAACTTCCTGTAAGTCACCTGCTAGTATATGGTAGAGCCAGAATTTGAAGCCATTGTTCTTAATCACTGTACTCTACAGCACATTTCCAAGTCTGACTCTTACTCATTCTACCCACAGAGAAATTTGCAGATCTTAAAGATTTGCCAACGTTGGCTGAAGTTACACCTTACCTCCAGCTCAACTGAGTACACATTGGTTCTTGCCAAGCAGATACTGACTGCTATTCAACTGGCCACTGAGCTTATGTTCATGCCCACTTAGTCCCATATGACACACACCAAAGCTCACACAGCCACACTAACACTGTGCTCCCTGACCTGGAAGGATTTGCTCTCTCCTCTCTGAATACTCAAGTCTTATCTGATCCCTGAACACTTCTTCAGGCCCCACTCCCTCAAGACCCCTTCTCTGACCACTTCATTTATTCTTGTGTATCATTGAGTATATGGCAGGAACTGTGGTAACTAGGTTTAATGAATATGGAGTTTTTAAACCCAAATTATTTGCCAAGGATATGCCATATAGATTTAAGTTCAGATGGGAAAGTAATATGCTATGTGGAGATGCCGGTCTTAGGTTCTAGTCTCCATATGAGTTTAGTGTCCATAGGAAGGTCCTCTAGAGTGTCCAGTGTCTACAGGAAGAACTTCTCACACATTGGACCCACAAGTCTCTCCTCGTTGGTTCCTTCCATTGGCGCCATTTGTCCCATATTTTCCATTATGGTAGATTTTCTTTCCATTATCTTGCTTTCCTTTTTATTCTTAAAACAATAAAACATACCTTCTGTGTTTAGGGAAACAGTGAAAGTTGATGTTCAGCTTATCAGCTGAAGGTGGATGTTGATAAATACATTTTATTTTGTAAGCAGGAATTTGTTAAATAATATTGCTGTTGTCTTATCTTAGGAAACATGTAAGTCTTCTTGAAGATGGGATTAGATGCAAAATTATATTCATCAATTGATGACACCTGTAAGATTATGGTTACTAAACCTCTTTTTTTTTTTTCCTAAGAGGTATTTAGTCAATAAGAATGAATTCTCTTCACTTCTAATAGATTTGTCTTTGGAAGAAACAAGACAGTTTATAAGAGAGTGCTCTTTTTGGTGCAGCTTCTGTGGGAAGGTTGCCTGACAGAACAACATTTATGAAAACAAAGACAGAGGAGGAGGAGGGAGCAGAATAAGGAGACTGAACCCTGGAGATTGTTTAGACATGACACATGTGGCAGAGACTTGACTCTACTCTTAGCTTTCCCTTACAAGCTGGTGGGGACCTCATGACAATCAAGTCACCACTCTTGCAGCTACTGTATCCTAGGCCAGTGGCAGACCAGAGCCAAAGACTGGAGGCGTGCACTCCCATAGCACCAAGGAAAATGAGTCACAGAGAGTAGAACCTTCTTTGTCTACCGCACTTACTGCATCTTGATAAAAAGGATGATTTTAAAGAGGATGGATATTGTGGGTACTTGATTCAGCTTGTCCATACCACTGGTTTAGTTAGAGGCAGATAAGAAATATCTGTTTCTTTGGTAAACTGAGCAAAATAAACTTCCTGTAGAAACAAGGTCTAGTTTTCTGCCTGAAGAAATATGTCCTGGGGAAACCAAGACTATGTTGTTTTAAGCTAAATGAGCATTGGTAACTCTAGAGAAATCCTGCTTTTACATTAGCAGACAACATGAAAAGATCTTTGCTGCTTGAGAGTAGATCTTATCATGGGGATCCAGGGAAAGACTCCATGGGAGACTGGTAGCTTATCTATCATATCTTAGGAGGCTTGTATTCTCAAGTCTTAACTGTACCTTGCATCCTCTGAGTTACAGTAAAACCTTTCCTGTTCTTCTCATCAATTTGGGGCCATCTGGAACAAGCTGTGAACAGTGCTCCATGGTACAATTTCACTAAGGCTGTTGGCTGCCGAATTGTGGAAGCCATATGCCATGGTTTAACAAGGGAAATGCAGGAAGAAGAGATTGTCACATGGAATCATGGTGCCAAACATGACAAGATTAAAGAAAAGCTTGCCTTGGTAATCTCCCTCCAAATCCTACTGCTGATAAGGAATACCTGCTAGTAATGATGGAATGGAATGATTTGTCAAGATGATGAGAAGAATCACTGATCCTGAAAGACTTTGAGAGGGACGGTCCACTGTGCACATGGGTGAGATTGAAGATACTCCTAAAACTCTCCTTCTTTATGGTGAACTTGCACCATGAAATACACATTGTTTTCACCACAATCACTTCTATGGGATCAAAAACAAAAACAAAAACACCACTTCTCATTGTTCTCTTGCTAATCAATACTTATCCCATCAAAAAGCAGGGCAGGATGCTGGAGGATTCTTACTTTACAGCCCAATCCAGCAACCATTTACTGAATACCTGCTATATTCTTGATACTGTATTTAGTATTTTACAAATATGATCTCATATTTTATTTGCTTAGTGACTCCCAGATAAATCAATTGAGATTGTACTTATAGAATGACTTTGGTAAAACTTATCTTTCCTGGTACTGGGCTTACTTCCAGGACTTACCTGACACTAAGGAACAAATGGGATGACTCAGAGCATTTCCTGGGGTGAGGGATCATCTCCTCAATCACGTGCTCTGAGAAAACAATGCTGCACACATGACCCCCTACACACACTGTTATGTAGTATTGGGGTGGTCAGCTGAGGGAAGTCCCACTATCACACCTAGTCTGAACTAGAACCATCTTCAGTTAGGAAATGTAGGAATAGACATTCCACTTTCAGGGTAGACTTTTCTAGTTTCCAAAAAGGGTATCCATTGATCATAGATCCATGGGCTGATTAAGCTTACTCTGGGAGGTACCCCAATCATGGAATCAACCCAAACCTGGACATGCCGGTGAAGCCCAGAGACAACCAAAATGGCTCACAATTATGGTTGAAATGAACGATAGCTGTGTAATGCATCAGTATAGCCAGTCCTCCTGCATGAACTGCCCGAGGTGCCTCCCCTCCCCCCCAAGCAGGAAGAAGAGTCTACGAGAGCATCTGCTCACACATTGAGAGACCTGTGTTTTTTGGAAGGCCTGTTTTGCATGGCTCCCTTAAAATGCAGTTTAGTCCTCAGCCTGAAGATGGCCCTTGCTGGAGAGTAACATAAGAAGTGAAGAGGCCTAGAGCATTTTCTAGTGTGCCCTCTGTTCTAGAACATTCCATTCTCATTATCCTAAGTTTTCAAGCCATTTGTTTTATCTATATTTGCCCAAATGTTCTGAAGTGGTATCATTTTAAGCCTTGTTTTAATTCAGAAGACACAAGAGCCCCAAGCACTCCCATCCTAGCTAAGATTTTAGGTTGCTAACACATAGTCTCTGTCCTGGCACTCTGTGCTCTGTGGCTCTTACTTCTCTCAGTTCTCCACTGTGGCTCTTGTAGAGTGGAGACTCCTAACCATACCTCCTTGTCTACCTAACACGGGCAACAGTTACTTTCATTCCGTCACGAAAAGCTTGAAACCCCCACTCGTCTTGTCCCTTCAAATACACCCTCTCTTCTCCTTGGAGTGACCTTTCTGACATCCCATTTTGTGACCCAATTCTTCCCTTCCCTTCAAAATCCAGCTCAGGTACCACTGGCTCCAGGTAGATGTTCCTGGTGTTCCCAGGTTAAATAGCCCTCAACTTGGTTTTCTTAGAATGAACCTCTAGATTCTGAACCTGACTCACTATTGATGTTTTCACAAGTGCCTGGACTTTCTTTATTTTCCAGTAGAATTGTACTTCCTTGAGGGCCTGCCTATATTCCATCACACTTTGTATTCTCTGTATGTGTTCCAATACCACTCAATCACTCAATTGATTCTATTTCTTGTAATTAAATCTCTTTATGAATATTATCTTAGTCATAGGAATAATAATTAAAAAACATAAAAGCCTCATTTAGGCCTTTAGTCCATTTTGAATTTATTTTTGTGTTTGGTGTAAGAAACTGGTCCAGTTTCATTCTTTTTCATGTTTCTGTCCAGTTTCTCCAACACCTGTTGTTGAAGGATGGATAAAGAAGAGGTGGCATGTATATGTATCTCATAAAAAATGAAATCTTGTCATCTGCAAGGACATGGATGGAGCTAGGGTGTATTATGCTAAGTGAAATAAGTTAATCAGAGAAAGACAAATATCATATGATTTCAGCCATATGTGTAATTTCAAAAACAAAAACAAGCAAAGGGGAAAAAAAGAAACAAACCAAGAAACAGACTCTGAACTACAGAGAACACACCAATGATCACCAGAGGGGAGGGGGGTGGGGGATGGGGGAAAGAGGTGATGGGGATGAAGGAGCGTACCTGTCGTGATGAGCAGCACCAGGTGATGTAAGGAAGTGTTGAATCACTATATTGTACACCTGAAACTAATATTACACTGTATGTTAACTAATTGGTATTAAAAAATACCAGTTAGTTTGTTAAAAAAAAAAAACAAAGACAATGAGAAAAAAAAGAAAACATAAAAGCAGTAATTGATATCTTAATTTCAAGTGTTTTCAGCTTAGTCCCCTAAGTTCCTTACATGCTTTGTCTCACCAAACCCTCCTAACAATCTCTGAGAAAGGAATGATTATTAGCCCCATTTCACAGATAATGAAATCAGGATATTTAAATAACTTGACTGATGTTTCATATCACTTAAGTAGCTGAACTGGGATTTTAATCTCAACACCCAGTAAACTATTAATTGGTTCAAACCAGCAGAGCTTATTTAGAATATCAATTTTGACATCTTCCCCTGTAAATCTATGATTAATTATTGAGATATTATGAGCTCTGATGAATCAGTTGATGATTTTCTTCTTATGTAACTGTTTTGTGCTGAGAAAAAGTATACCACATGCAACCTATATTCAGATGCCAAGTTATAGTTGCGCTTTTCATCAGATGAATCAATTTCATATTTGTTTCCTGAATTAGCTGTGAATTCTTTTGTCAGTAATTAAATCTCATTTAATCAATTTAGGAGAGAAAAGCCATCTGTCAGGTGTGTGAACCTAATTAGCCACGGTGTTTTGAATGGACCAGTATATAATGGTAGTGATTTTATTATCAAGAGTTACAATTGAAACATACAGAATTTTATCATTACAATTTATGTGAATCTCAACAGCTCATCAAAAGTCTATTTCTGGGGGAATCTTTTATATTTTGCCTTGTAAAAGAACATTTTATGGGAGATTGAATCCAAATGAAGACATCTATAGTCAGAATTTATAGAATGCCTCTTATGGATGATAACAACACCCACTTCATCCAAACACATTTACCTTCGATACATATCTTGGACAAAACACACACATTCATTGAGCACCCATGTGGTAGGCACTGCTCTAGACACCGCAGGATTCAATGGTGAACATTCAATATTTTATAGTATAGCTGAGGGAAATAGTGTCATAGATGAAGGGAAGAAATCTGAAGCTTCCAGAATTTAATGGCTCAAGCCTGCTCCAGTTAATTCTCAGTTAATCGTCACGGCCTGCTCACAAGTGGGCATTTCTGTATGTATATGAGGACACCACAGCCGGGGAAGGCAGAGATGTAACAAGAGATACAATCAGCAAAGTTGGCTTCCAAAAAGCAATCTGAACTTTGAAATAAGGTGAGTTTTCACATGTGGCACCGAATTAGAAGGTTTTATTTTAGTGCCTACCGTTGTAACAGAACCCTGAAGAGAAGGTGTTCTCTGGCAGGACATTATTTTTACCACTTGGAAAGAGAATAAGTACAGTTTCAGGATTTTCACAGATTTTTTTTTTTTTTTAAGAGAAAGAAGAGCAGTATCTAGACAATGGGCGTATTGATGATTAAACCTGAAATCTACAGGCTGGAATTGTATCATTTCGGACAACTAGACTAAGACGTTATGGAGATAGAGCTCTGCTCTACAACAAACAAACAAACACATGGCTGGTTTGACATACAGGAATATGTACAAGGGCAGGAGGAAATTGAAGCTGTAGGTTACAACACGATCATACATCAGGAGGACACGGATCTCGGGCATTCGTTAACCCCAGGTGCTGAGTACTGTTTTGCTTCAGGATGATTAGACTCCTTCACATGGTCTGTACGTCTCCTCATTTGTAGTCCTGTCTCCCTCCCTCCCCAAAATCTTGCTGCATCTGACATACTGGATATCCTAAGGCTAAACAGCAATTTATTTTTATTGGGTGGACAATACATTTTTTTTTTCATTCGCAAGAATTGTTAACAAATATAGTAGAGCTCATTTAAATGTCTTGAGCAACTCGCCCAGAGAGCTGCAAGTATCCCCAGATTTCCTACAAGTCTAGGTTACTTTTAGGCATCATTTATCACAAAGAAACAAAATTTCCATCCCGTCAAAAGTTACTGCCAGCCTTTCTAGGGTGTGAGAGTCAACCTCATGCATCAGCAAAATTACAAATCATGGTATGTATTGGTTCATGAATAGACAAAACTTGGGATGCTAAATCTGCAAATGCCAAGGGCCTACTCTATTATGAATGCCCACAACGGAACAGAGTTCCAACTAATCATTTTCCTTGAAATTTAACGTCGATACCACACCTTCCACATTGTGAAGAAGAAACAGTCAGCAAGAGCTGTTGCTTGCTTATGTGGATGGTACCTGGAGGGTTCACACCGGCACTGTAACTTATGGACTCACTTTGGGAAGGTATGGTTTTTCTTTACGAGACAAGACAGTTATTTATTAATGAGGAATGCAGCAATTCTAAAACCTTGATCAAAGGGAAACGGTTCAGTCAACTTGCACAAAGTGTGATTATGAGAATAATTCTGAGAGACAAAGGTATGCAAATGGAGTCAGGGAATGGAGCAAGAAGGATCATAGGTACTTGCAGAAATGGGGTTGCAGTGACCCTGGCTTATTTTTTATTGGTGAATGACTACTTTGGCCTGAGCTAGCACAAACATATCCAAGGAGACTGTTCCTCACTCCCCCAGGCAATTCTACTTTTTCTTTTTCATTGAAGAAACCATTCACATGACATGAGAGCCCAGAGCAGGGAAAATGTATTCAACACCTCCATATCTACCTTCATCATCTCACTCCTGGGGTTCCCTACAGGTAACCTGCACACCAAAATTCTCAGGGATCATTAAAGGACTTCAACTGGGCTGTTAGCCATTCATTTCTTCCTTGAGCCTGTAATTAACCTGATACATAGACCAAGTGCTGGAATTCCACCACCCCTCGCAATACCTTAGTGGACCTGACTCTTACTCCACAAAGAATGCAGTAGATATTATATAACATCTTTGTATGGAAAACATCTCCATAAAGTATATACATATATAAATTGAATTTCTATAACAAATTAGATATAACACCCATGGAGACATTGTTGCATATTATCTGTGCTTCATAATTCTTAACTCTCACAATCTCGCTGTAACAAAGATTGCTCAGGATTCATCAGTATCACATAGCAACAGCTGAGAACAAGACAGCTGTCCAGCTGCTTTCAGACTCAATTCATGTAATTACTTGATGTTCCTCTGTCCTGTGAAATGGGGTGGGAGTGATTATTCCCAAAAGGCTAGTTCATGCTTTATGTCTTGGGGAAGAAAAAATGAAGTTTTGGTGCTGGAAGAGCTGAGAATCACGACTTCATTCCTAGTTATGACCTAAATTGGAATGCAGAAACTTCTTCTTCTATTGATATTTTGCTCTATTTTACAAACTTTGCTTAAAATCTACTCTTTTCTGGAAACTGCATTCATTCATTCAACAATTGCATATCAAATTCTTTTTTTTTTTTTTTTGAGAGAGAGATAGAGACAGAGTTCATGAGTGGGGAGTCGGAGGGAAGAAGGGCAGAGAGAGAAGGAGAGAGAGAATCTTAAGTAGGCTCCATGCTCAGTCTTGATCCCGATGTGAAGCTCAGTCTCATGACCCTGAGATCATGATCTGAGCTGAAATGAGGAGTCAGATGCTTAACTGACTGAGCCACCCAGATGCCCGTTAAATTCTTTTTTGGTAAAGGAAATCTGTTAGGCACTGGTCATGCTCCAGTGCATAAGATGCACACTATCCTGCCAACATAGACATTTCAATCCAGAAAGGTTAAAAGTGGGGATGAGGAAATGGTTTTAAAAATTAAATGTATAAAGGGGGCGCCCGGGTGGCTCAGTCAGTTAAGCGTCTGCCTTCGGCTCAGGTCATGATCCCAGGGTCTTGGGACTGAGTCTTCCTGCTCCTCAGGGAGTCTGCTTCTCCCTCTGCCCCTACTCCCACTCATTCTCTCACTATCTCTCTCAAATAAATAAATAAAATTTTTGTTAAAAATTACATATATAAATTAAGAATATATACCTACATACATACATACACATTTTATTTAATCAAGTTACATTGTATTTACTTATAATTGTATGATCATCTTTTATAAACCTGATATTTGCTCCACCAAAGTTCTTCAAGACTCCATCCTATACAATTATCAATCAATGAAATAGGAGCACCTTACAATGCCCTGTTTTGTGCACATAATCCCTGCTCTATGCATACTAACAAATCTTATTATATGGGAAAAATTTAAAATCACAAGAGCAATACAGCATATTTTATATAAAAAATTAAAATACATGTGTGAATAAAATATATACATAACAACATATATTTGCTTATTATACAAAATGAAATTGCTAAAATAATAAAAATAAAACATAAAATTCTTATTTATAGTCAGCAGAAGGAAGAGGTTGAGACTTTTTTTTAAGATTTTATTTATTTGTCAGAGAGACAGAGAGAGAGAGAGCACAAGCAGGGGGAGTGGCAGGCAGAGGGAGAAGCAGGCTCCCTGCTGAGCAAAGAGCCCGACACAGGACTCCATCTCAGATTTCTTGGAGACTTCTCTATATGTTCTTTATCTTTTTTTTTTATTAAAAGATTTTATTTATTTATTTGACAGAGAGAGACACAGTGAGAGAAGGAACACAAGCAGGGGGAGTGGGAGAGGGAGAAGCAGCCTTCCCGCCGAGCAGGGAGCCCGACGTGGGGCTCGATCCCAGGACCCTGGGATCATGACCTGAGCCGAAGGCAGACGCTTAACGACTGAGCCACCCAGGCGCCCTATCTTTTTTTTTTAAAGATTTTATTTATTTATTTGAGGGAGAGTGAGCACGAGCAGGGGGGAGGGGTAGAGAAGGAGAAGAAAGCTCCCTGCTGAGCAGGGAGCCCAGTGTGGGACTTGATCCCAGGATCCTGGGATCATGACCTGAACAGAAGACAGACGCTTAATGAACTGAGCCACCCAGGCATCCCAAGACTTCTTTGATTGTACATTTTTTAACACAGTTTTGATATTGAATGACAAAAATGTAGCTGTTTAACAGATTAAATTATGTAGAAGGCAAGATTTGAACACAAATTGAAAATGAGACATATTTCTACATCAACTTATTTTGATAACTACAGGGAGGAAAGAATTGTTTCTGGTGATCCAAAACATGTCTATAAACCATATCTGTGATAACTTAGTGGGAAGACCTCTAAGAGACAAAGGAACAGCAACATGAAATCACACAATATATCTGGTAGCCTTATTATTCATGGAATTATTGGTATTATTAGATTGAAATTATTGCTATAGTATAAGGTAAAGCAAATAAATGATTATGTTAATGCTGTCAGCATAAGAGAGAAAAGCTACAAGTGTAACACTAAAGAACTTATGCCAAGTTTCCCCAATTTCATTAGAATTTTTATTATGAATTCAAGATTTTTCTGATTATCTGTTGCGTAGGAAAAGGACTAGGAAACATCACACTCCAATAACAATGAGTAGGAAAACAGTAATAATCCTGAAGCCCACCTTTGTTTTCTACATCTATTTCTCCACTGAAAGGAACCAGGGCTTATCTAAGAAATCTAATTCTAGCTGGACAGGAATGTATAAGACATTGCTGGGGTGTTTTACTGTGTCAATACAGAGAAATTCTGCCGTGCCCAGCAAAGGGTCTTCTTAGGTTCGAGTAGATACTCAGACTCACCGCATTATGATAGATCTTACATGAGACCAATCTGTCAGTAGAACATAAAGACAGGAATCAGAGCTTGGCCAGCAGGGAACCCTGGGCCTTTCTTTTCAGTCCAAGTCTTGCAGTCACACATCAGATGGCTCAGGTGCACGGGGATGAGATCCATATGGTAGGGTATGAGAGCTGCCCTGTCTGGAGAGCCTCATTCCCTATAGGAGCTGAGCTCTTGGAACAGCTTCATAGACTAAGTTATTGAAGATATTTCTAAAAGAGAGTGTCTTTTTTTTTTTTTTTTTTGCCTACATATCATGGGCTCCAGGAAGATTCAGTCCCAAGAGCGATTGCACTCAGGGAAGCCAATAGATATGGCTTTCTATCTCATTATTCTTCCAGGCTAGATCCAATTTGCCAACGAGTGGTATTTTTTTACCATAAGCCAGGTTACTTAGTAACTTACTCTTTTTATCTGTTTCCAGGGAAACAGAGCTAGGAAGTTAACTGAAGGTCAAATTCTCACAAAGAAGGGGAAAAAGGTTTGCCTTTTTCTTGCCTACATTTAAATACTTGCCTACAGAAGTATTCAAATGTTAATGCTGTTTAAAAAATAGAAAGAAAATAGTAATGATTCCTTACTATTTGAGATGACTATTGTTCTAACACTCTAAAGGTTGGTAATTAAAGGGCAAAAAAGGTCTTTATCCATGGATAAGCTGCACCAGCTGATAAGAATGATGGCTAATGAATGTATGAGCATTGGATGCTAGCCCTGGAATCACAATTTTGCCACCCTTAAGGAAATAGTTGTCTAGGGCAAGGCTGGTCAATAGAGGGGGACTGGATATTAGCACACTATACGATCTCACCCACAGACTCCTTGATGTTCACAAGGACGATCCATTCCTTCACAATGCAAGTTTTATATATCCCCATTATAGTCCAATGAGCAAGTCACTCTGTTCCCTTGCCTCCTCTCCTTAGGGGGAAAAGTATAGTGTGTTTGGTGTGCCTGGGAGAAGACATTAAGCTTCCCTGGATCACCCCCTTCCTTCTCCACTTCCTTGGGGTGTGATTACTTGTAGGAAGCACACATCCCATAGTCCTCCAGTCATAGTCTTCAGAGCAGTAAGCCCTCATGAGTTTAGGGGAGGCTGGCCTGCATTTTTTCAGCCATGTACATGACTAGTTGGACCAATCAAATTTGGAATGCAATATGAACATGAAATTGGGGCCACGTACCCGTGCCAAATGTTTCAAAGAAGTATTAGTAATTTTGATGAAATGCTTCAATTTGTTCTTATAAATCGACTCCCCACTCTTCTTCACCTTGTATTGTATTAATTGTTTGAAGTGTATTAATTGTTCCTTAGTGCTCTGCTTTTCAGGTGGGTTAAGTTAGTGCTGAGTTTTTTGCAGGAGATCAGAGAAAGGGGTGGGGTATTTATTTTCCTGGAGCCCTCTGACACACTTGTCTTGAGCTGACATCCTACTTCTATCAAAGGTCAGAAAGGTGCATGAACCAAGGTGCAAAACTCAAATGTGATAGCTGCTGGTTTTTGTATTGCTAAAGCTTATGCCCTGGAATTCTGATCAGTTCGATTACATATTATTCTCATTCAAAAAAGAAAAATGTCAGAGGTAGAAACTTCCAATTATAAAACAAGTAAGTCATGGGGATGTAATGTATAGCATGGTGACTATAGTTAATAGCACTATACTGCAGGGACACCTGGGTGGCTCAGTCAGTTGACCATCCGACTCTTGATCTTGGCTCAGGTCTTGATCTCGGGGTCGTGAGTCCAAGTCCTGCATTGGGCTCCATGCTGGCTACTTAAAAAAAATATAGTACTGTACTGCATATTTGAAAGTTGCTAAGAGAGTAGATCTTAAAAGTCCTCATCACAAGAAAAAATATATTTTTTATTTGGTTTTGATTTATTATGGTGATGATTTCACAATATGTACAAATACCGAATCATTATATTGTTCACCTGAAATGAATATGTTATATGTCACTTATATTTCAATAAAAATATAATAAAATACATAATACATATAAAATCTTTGCCTAGAAAGGTAAGAGTATAAGTCAATAAACAAATTTACTGATGGGCTCAGGACATTCCTGCCATTCAATTTATAAATTTTATAAGTTGAAAACAAGTTCACAGCTGGAACAGGTATTTGGATACAAAACCAAAAAAAAAAAAGAAGAAGAAGAAAAGAAAAAGAAATTCCCCTTGCAACATTTGCAATATTTGTAACAGAAGATTCTCTCAAGATTCCTGAACTCCATATGTTATGACCATGTTTTGCAGAATCCTGTAAAATTTTGAGTCTCAAAAGTGACTTCTTTATTAAGTGATTTTCTTGCTTGACAGTAATTTTTCTGATAATAACATTTGGGTAAGCATGTGTTCTAAAGATATAAATGCTTGAAAGATTTAGAAATACTTATTTGTACTTTCCCAAATTGGCAGACTGTATTGTTTAATTTTTTAAAAAAACTTGTATTTTTTAAAATTTTATTATTTATTTGAGAGAGAGAGAGAGAGTGAGAGCACAAGCAGGGCAGAGGGGCAGAGGCAGAGGGAGAAGCAGACCCCTGCTGAGCAGGGAGCCCGACACAGGACTCGATCCCAGGACCCTGAGATCATGACCTGAGCTGAAGGCAGACACTTAACAGACTGAGCCACCCAGGCCCCCTTAATTTTTTAAAAAAACTTTTAAAACTATTTTTTCCACAGGTAAAAATGAAGGAGAATAATAAAAGTCATGCTCATTGTCTACTCTCAGGCAATCCTTTTTGATTTATTTTTGAAACTTTTTCTAATTAAATGTTATTTTGTATTTCAAATTTTCAAAGCAAAACTTTGGTGTAAAACATTGAGGAAATAAAATTAAAATAAAATATTGGCAAAAGTTCCATTATTATTAGTAAGTCATGGATAAAATGTACATGTCCTTCTGTTTTTGGTATGCATGTTTTACAGAGGTGTTAAATGTCTATGGATCTCATTTCATCTTTTGTTTTCTGGAATCATAATAGAACACATTTTGCAAATCACTTGCAAACGTTGTCCTAATGACTATTACTGAGGCTATATGCAAAAATTTACTTAGGTGTTATCTTATATTTACACATTTTGATTATTTCTGATAAATTATTAGCATACCTGGCTCCTCAATAAACATTTTTCTGTATCAAATTTGTTTTGTTTTTATGATTATTACTGCCGATAATGTTGCAAGTAGTGGTTATTTGCTGCGATAAATTAGTAAATAGAGATCAGACTTCTAGCAATACTATATAAAGCAGAACTCCCCACATCAATAATTACAAAGCCCAGCCCAAATGAGAGAATGAGAGGGGGTTCAGAATCAGGGTGCACAGGTCCAGGTGAAGTCCAGGTGGGGGGGTCACAGCTGAAGGTGTGATTTTGAAGGCTGACCTGAGGTCATGGATTTTCATCTTTCCTCATGACCCTGTGTGCCTCTGTCAAGTTTGTAAACTGAAGATTAAAAAAAATGCTTCTTTCTTTCTTTTCTTTCTTTCTCTTTTTCTCTCTTTCTTTCCTTTCTTTCTTTCTTTCTTTCTTTCTTTCTTTCTTTCTTTCTTTCTTTCTTTCTTTCCTTCTTCCTTCCTTCCTTCCTTCCTTCCTTCCTTCCTTCCTTCCTTCCTTCCTTCCTTCCTTTCTTTCTTTCTTTCATTCTTTCTTTCTTTCTTCCCTCTCTCCTTCTTTCTTTCCTTCCTCCCTTCCTCCCTTTCCTCCCTTTCCTTCCTTCCTTCCTTCCTTCCTTCCTTCCTTCCTTCCTTCCTTCCTTCCTTCCTTCCTTCCTTCCTCCCTTCCTTCCATCCTTCTTCTTCCTTCTTTCCTTCCTTCCTTCCTTTTTTTAGAGAGGGAGAGAGAATCTTAAGCAGTCTCCATGCCCAGCATGGACCTCAAGCAGGACTCAATCTCACAACCCTGAGATCATGACCTGAGCCAAAATCAAGAGCCCAGTGCTTAACCGACTGAGCCACCCAGGCGGCCCTAGAAAATATTTCAGCTGAAGTTCTTCTTTATTTCTTTCTTCATTGTAATCATATCTAAGCATCATCCTGTAACAAATTATCCACACCTTCAGCTTTGCTACTCTTCCAAGACCAGTCAGGCCTGGTCCTCAGGGGTCCTGGGCCCCTGGTCAACAACCTGCAGCTCATTCTTGAGCCCTGTTGCCCCTGTCCCTCTCCTGGTCTGGGGCCCACCGCTGACAGAGAGTCATAGGGAGGGCTTCCTGCTGCCTAGAGATAAAGATAAGAAAACCCAGAATGGTGTTGCCTGGGAAAGGTATGTTGGATGAGAGCTCGTTGGACAGCTCCGGAGCCAAGGATGTGGACAGAAGAGCAGCAAGGAGGGCACGTGCCAAACTGCAGATCCAGGCTGGGAAGCACGGGACAGGAAGTGAAGACAAGGACTATGGAAGGTCATGGTGCGGTAAGCAGAAGAACAGGTGGATGGGGTGTGGGGCAGGCCATTTAGGACCAAAGAAACCCAGAATCCAACCTGTATCCCCCCCCGCCAATTCCCTGAGTGTGGGCTCCTTTTCTTAGTAAAGAAATAGAATCTTCTTCTTATTTATGAGTCCAAAACAGAAGAAAGACTGATTATTCATAGACCCAAGCATTCTCAGGGCCAAACTGAAATTAACAAATATTTACATTTGCAGACATTTTTTTTCTCATATAGAAATATTAAACATTCAATCACAAAATACTTGAAATCCTGTGGGTTTGCCTAAATGTCACACTCTGTGAATGTATACCCTAAAAGCTTACCTTCTTTGCCATTCAGATGAGTAATATAGATATAGATATATGTAGAGATATATATATATATATAGATATAGATATATACATATACTTTACTCACTGTTAGAGCTATAAAAAATATAGGGAATTTCAGGATGTCTTGTGACTTAAAATAAGATTTTCTCAACATAACTATCCTTCATTATTCTCTTACTCCTTTCCAGATATGCAAAAAATGGGTTTTTCAATGGATGTTTTTTGTACTTTTCATTTTTAGATGTAGAGAATTTAACTTTAGCAGGCTCATGTTGCGAGGTCTTCATGTGTTTTGGTTGTGTCTTAGAGGATATTATTTCTCATCTACCCATCTCTGCCTTACTAGTTTCAAATTACCACTTCCCTCTCTTTGCTGCCAAGAGGTACTATGGTCCTGTCAGAAGCATCCAGGGTAATCAGCAGGTGCCTTGTGTAGCGTTCAGTAGGAAAGGTACCCACCCAAGGTCAGATGTGCTACCATGATGTTCCATTCGAGGTGCCTGCACTGGACTCCTGTGGGATCCCGATGGCATAGGAAGCAGGCCCAGGGCCAAGGTGAGGACATGCTTCTCGACTCCAGAGTGCATGCAGTTCTTTTTTCTTTTTCTCTTTCCTTTTTCTCTTTCTTTTTCTTTCTTTCTTCGTTTCTTTGTTTGTTTCTTTCTTTCTCTCTCTCTCTTTCTTCTTTTTTTCTTTTGAGACACAATGTTACATTACTTTCAGGTATACAACACAGAGATTCAGGTGCATTTCTATTTTAGGAGCATCCTGCTTATTTTTATCTTACCAAAGATCCCCAGAAAAAAATGGGTGGGGGGAGGAAGTGTTTAATGAGAATGGAGAACACCTTCCTGCCATGCAAATTTCAACAGGACATTGGAACTTCTATGACAACCTTGATTTAAATAAATAAATAAATAAATAATAAATCTGTGTGTGTGTGTGTGTGTATCCTATAAATCTTATAATAATTTCATTTCTTTGTTTCTTGGCCAAAACTTGTTGGGGAAAAAATTAATTTTGGTAATACATACACCTCCAGCAGATGCATTCCATTCCAAGCAGGGTTAAGCCTTATTCAGCCACTTCTGTAGAAAAGTATATGCCGTACCTGCTTCTGCATGTATGAATATCCAAATTTAAAATGAAATTTTCAGTAACAGTTCACTAAAAAAACACCTGTCAATAAAAATCATCAAAGACAATTTTGAATCTGGGTATTCATATTATAAATATATTTTTCGCACTTGATTAAGTGCGATAAGTTTCGCACTTGTCGATTAAGTTTCGCATTATATATTTTATCAAAGCTTATATGTGATTTGGTTATTTGTCATAGGCTTCCACACTGCACAGAAGTTTGATACATAAATGATGAAATTTATTTATGAGGTTTTCCATCAATATCTATTTGTGATATTTAAAATCGTTAATTTATTTAGCCTTCTGAAACAATAGGTGGTTTAAGACAAAATTATACACAAAATACAAAGTTGAAAAAAATTCTTAATTTAATAACTTTTTTATGAAAATTGTTTTAAAAAACCTATTTTTATTCTTTTTTAGAGGAAATATCGTTTATGACAAATTTTGTGTTTTGGGCAGCGTTCTTCTAAGGATACCAACTTGGTTAATTGGTTGGTGGTGTTATTCAAGTACTCAATATGCTTTCTCACTTTCTGCCCATATTCCCTGTCAATTATTGAAAAGGAGTGTGGAAATCACCAATTTCATTTTTGATTTGTCTATTTTTTTCTTTGCTTTCTATCAGTTATTTTTATTCCATGTATTTCAAAGCTATATTATTAGGTGTTGATATATTAAGAATTTTCTCCTGAAATACTGGCTGCTTCCTCATTATGAAATGACCTTCTCTATACCTGGCAATATTTCTTGCTCTGAAATTTACTTTGTCTGCATCCATATAGCCACTCTGTTTCTTTGATTAGTTTTAGTGTGATTTATCACTTTCCATCACTTCATTTATTTCTTTTTTACCTCTCTGTGTCTTTATAGTAAAAAGGATTTCTGATCATCAACATATAGTTGGGCCTCAGTTTTTATGCAGTGTGAAAAATGGGGCCTCTTTCCTTGAAATGGTGAACCACTCATTTTTTTTTATTCTTATGTTAATCCCCATACATTACATCATTAGTTTTAGATGAAGTGTTCCATGATTCATTGTTTGTGCATAACACCCAGTGCTCCATGCAGAATGTGCCCTCCTCAATACCCACCACTAGGCTAACCCATCCTCCCACCCCCCTCCCCTCTAGAACCCTCAGTTTGTTTTTCAGAGTTCATCATCTCTCATGGTTCGTCTACCCCTCCGATTTCCCCCGCTTCATTCTTCCCCTCCCGCTACCTTCTTCTTTTTTTTTTTCTTAACATATATTGCATTATTTGTTTCAGAGGTACAGATCTGACATTCAACAGTCTTGGACAATTCACAGCACTTACCAAGCACATACCCTCCCCAGTGTCTATCACCCAGTCACCCCATCCCTCCCACCCCACCCCCCACTCCAACAACACTCAGTTTGTTTCCTGCGATTAAGAATTCCACATATCAGTGAGATCATATGATATATGTCTTTCTCTGTTTGACTTATTTCGCTCAACATAATATCCTCCAGTTCCATCCACATCGTTGCAAATGGCAAGATCTCATTCTTTTTGATGGCTGCATAATATTCCATTGTATATATATACCACTTCTTCTTTATCCATTCATCTGTCGATGGACATCTTGGCTCTTTCCACAGTTTGGCTATTGTGGACATTGCTGCTATAAATATCAGGGTGCACGTACCCCTTTGGATCCCTACTTTTGTATCTTTGGGGTGAATACCCAGTAGTGTAATTGCTGGATCATATGGTAGTTCTATTTTCAACTTTTTGAGGAACCTCCATACAGTTTTCCAGAGTGGCTGCACCAGCTTGCATTCCCACCAACACTGTAGGAGGGTTCCCCTTTCTCCGCATCCCCGCCAACATCTGTCGTTTCCTGACTTGTTAATTTTAGCCATTCTAACTGGTGTGAGGTGGTATCTCACTGAGGTTTTGATTTGGATTTCCCTGATGCCGAGCGATATTGAGCACTTTTTCATGTGTCTGTTGGCCATTTGGATGTCTTCTTTGGAAAAATGTCTGTTCATGTCTTCTGCCCATTTCTTGATTGGATTCTTTGTTCTTTGGGTATTGAGTTTGATGAGTTCTTTATAGATTTTGGATACTAGCCCTTTATCTGATATGTCATTTGCAAATACCTTCTCCCATTCTGTCAGTTGTCTTTTGGTTTTGTTGACTGTTTCCTTTCCTTTGCAAAAGCTTTTTATCTTGATGAAGTCCCAATAGTTCATTTTTGCCCTTGCTTCCCTTGCCTTTGGCGATGTTTCTAGGAAGAAGTTGCTTCGGCTGAGGTCAAAGAGGTTGCTGCCTGTGTTCTCCTTTAGGATGTTGATGGACTCCTGTCTCACATTGAGGTCTTTCAACCATTTGGAGTCTATTTTTTGTGTGGTGTAAGGAAATGGTTCAGTTTCATTCTTCTGCATGTGGCTGTCCAATTTTCCCAACACCATTTGTTGAAGAGACTGTCTTTTTTCCATTGGACATTCTTTCCTGCTTTGTCAAAGATGAGTTGACCATAGAGTTGAGGGTCCATTTCTGGGCTCTCTATTCTGTTCCATTGATCTATGTGTCTGTTTTTGTGCCAGTACCATGCTGTCTTGATGATGACAGCTTTGTGATAGAGTTAGAAGTCCGGAATTGTGATGCCGCCGGCTTTGCTTTTCTTTTTCAACATTCCTCTGGCTATGCAGGGTCTTTTCTGGTTCCATACAAATTTTAGAATTATTTGTTCCATTTCTTTGAAAAAAGTGGATGGTATTTTGATGTGGATTGCATTGATTGTGTAGATTGCTCTAGGTAGCATAGACATCTTCACAATAGTTGTTCTTCCAATCCATGAGCATGGAATGTTTTTCCATTTCTTTGTGTCTTCCTCAATTTCTTTCATGAGTATTTTATAGTTTTCTGAGTACAGATCCTTTGTCTCTTTGGTTAGATTTATTCCTCGGTATCTTATGGTTTTGGGTGCAATTGTAAATGGGATCGACTCCTTAATTTCTCTTTCTTCTGTCTTGTTGCTGGTGTATAGGAATGCCACTGACTTCTGTGTATTGATTTTATATCCTGCCACTTTACTGAATTCCTGTATGAGTTCTAGCAGTTTTGGGGTGCAGTCTTTTGGGTTTTCCACATAAAGTATCGTATCATCTGCAAAGAGTGAGAGTTTGACTTCTTCTTTGCCAATTTGGATGCCTTTGATTTCTTTTTGTTGTCTGATTGCTGTGGCTAGGACTTCCAATACTATGTTGAATAGCAGTGGTGATAGTGGACATCCCTGCTGCGTTCCTGACCTTAGGGGGAAAGCTCTCAGTTTTTCCCCATTGAGAATGATATTCGCTGTAGGTTTTTCATAGATGGCTTTTATGATATTGAGGTATGTACCCTCGATCCCTATACTCTGAAGAGTTTTGATCAAGAAAGGATGCTGTACTTTGTCAAAACCTTTTTCTGCATCTATTGAGAGGATCATATGATTCTTGTTCTTTCTTTTGTTAATGTATTGTATCACATTGATTGATTTGTGGATGTTGAACCAACCTTGCAGCCCAGGGATAAATCCCACTTGGTCATGGTGAATAATCCTTTTAATATACTGTTGGATCCTATTGGCTAGTATTTTGGTGAGAATTTTTGCATCCATGTTCATCAGGGATATTGGTCTGTAATTCTCCTTTTTGATGGGGTCTTTGTCTGGTTTTGGGATCCAGGTAATGCTGGCCTCATAAAATGAGTTTGGAAGTTTTCCTTCCGTTTCTATTTTTTGGAACAGTTTCAGAAGAATAGTTATTAATTCTTCTTGAAATGTTTGGTAGAATTCCCCTGGGAAGCCATCTGGCCCTGGGCTTTTGTTTTTTGGGAGATTTTTGATGACTGCTTCAATTTCCTTAGTGGTTATAGGTCTGTTCAGGTTTTCTATTTCATCCTGGTTCAGTTTTGGTAGTTGATACATCTCTAGGAATGCATCCATCTCTTCCAGGTTATCTAATTTGCTGGCATAGAGTTGCTCATAATATGTTCTTATAATTGTTTGTATTTCTTTGGTGTTGGTTGTGATCTCTCCTCTTTCATTCATGATTTTGTTGATTTGGGTCATTTCTCTTCTCTTTTTGATAAGTATGGCCAGGGGTTTATCAATCTTATGAATTCTTTCAAAGAACCAGCTCCTAGTTTCGTTGATCTGTTCTACTGTTCTTTTAGTTTCTATTTCATTGATTTCTGCTCTGATATTTATTATTTCTCTTCTCCTGCTGGGTTTAGGCTTTATTTGCTGTTCTTTCTCCAGCTCCTTTAGGTGGAGGGTTAGGTTGTGTACTTGAGACCTTTCTTGTTTCTTGAGAAAGGCTTGTATTGCTATATACTTTCCTCTTAGGACTGCCTTTGCTGCATCCCAAAGATTTTTAACAGTTGTGTTTTCATTTTCTTTGGTTTCCATGTATTTTTTTTAATTCTTCTTTAATTTCCTGGTTGACCCATTCATTCTTCAGTAGGATGCTCTTTAGCCTCCATGTATTTGAGTTCTTTCCGACTGTTCTCTTGTGATTGAGTTCTAGTTTCAAAGCATTGTGGTCTGAAAATAGGCAGGGAATGATCCCAATCTTTTGGTCCCAGTTGAGACCTGATTTATGACCTAGGATGTGATCTATTCTGGAGAATGTTCCATGGGCACTAGAGAAGAATGTGTATTCCATTGCTTTGCGGTGGAATGTTCTGAATATGTCTGTGAAGTCCATTTGGTCCAGTGTGTCATTTAAAGTCTTTATTTCCTTGTTGATCTTTTGCTTAGACGATCTGTCCATTTCAGTGAGGGGGATGTTAAAGTCCCCCACTATTATTGTATTGTTGTTGATGTGTTTCTTTGCTTTTGTTATTAATTGCCTTATATAATTGGCTGCTCCCATGTTAGGGGCATAGATATTTACAATTGTTAGATCTTCTTGTTGGATAGATCCTTTAAGTAGGATATAGTGTCCTTCCTCATCTCTTATTACAGTCTTTGGTTTAAAATCTAATTTGTCTGATATAAGGATTGCCACCCCAGCTTTCTTTTGGTGTCCATTAGCATGGTAAATGGTTTTCCACCCCCTCACTTTCAATCTGGGGGTGTCTTTGGTTCTAAAATGAGTCTCTTGCAGACAGCATATCGATGGATCTTGTTTTTTAATCCAGTGTGTTACCCTGTGTCTTTTGATTGGGGCATTTAGCCCATTTTCATTCAGGGTAACTATTGAAAGATAGGAATTTAGTGCCATTGTATTGCCTGTAAGGTGACTGTTACCGTATATTGTCTCTGTTCCTTTCTGGTCTATGTTGCTTTTAGGCTCTCTCTTTGCTTAGAGGACCCGTTTCAAGATTTCCTGTAGGGCTGGTTTTGTGTTTGCAAATTCCTTTAGTTTTTGTTTGTCCTGGAAGCTTTTCATCTCTCCTTCAATTTTCAATGACAGCCTAGCTGGATAGAGTATTCTTGGCTGCATATTTTTCTCATTTAGTGCTCTGAATATATCCTGCCAGTCCTTTCTGGCCTGCCAGGTCTCTGTGGATAGGTCTGTTGCCAATCTAATGTTTCTACCCTTGTAGGTTACATATCTCTTCTCCTGAGCTGCTTTCAGGATTTTCTCTTTGTCTATGAGACTCGTAAGTTTTACTATGAGATGTCGGGGTGTTGACCTATTTTTACTGATTTTGAGAGGGGTTCTCTGTGCTTCCTGGATTTTCATGCCTGTTTCTTTCCCCAAATTAGGGAAGTTCTCTGCTCTAATTTGCTCCATTATACCTTCTGCCCCTCTCTCTCTTTCTTCTTCTTCTGGGATCCCAATTATTCTAATGTTGTTTCGTCTTATGGTATCGCTTATCTCTCGAATTCTGCCCTCGTGATCCAGTAGTTGTTTATCTCTCTTTTTCTCAGCTTCTTTATTTTCCATCATTTCATCTTCTATATTACTGATTCTCTCTTCTGCCTCATTTATTCTAGCACTTAGCGCCCCCATTTTTGATTGCACCTCATTAATAGCCTTTTTGATTTCTACTTGGTTGGATTTTAGCTCTTTTACTTCTCCAGAAAGGGTTTCTCTAATAACTTCCATGCTTTTTTCAAGCCCAGCTAGTATCTTTAAAGTGATGATTCTGAACTCTAGATCTGACATCGTACTAATGTCCGTATTGAGTAGGTCCCTGGCAGTCGGTACTACCTCTTGTTCTTTTTGTTGAGGTGATTTTTTCCGTCTTGTCATTTTGTGCAGAGGAGAATAGATTAATGAGAGAACAAAATGCTAGCAGAGTAACCACGTCCCCAGAAAATATACTCTAAACAAATCAGAAAAGATCTGAAGCAGTGGGATAAGAAAGGGAAAGAGAGAAAAAAGAAAAAGAAAAAAAAGAAAAAGAAAAAGATAAAGATAAAAACAAAGACAAACAAAACAAAACAACAACAACAACAACAAAAATCCAGAATATGATCAAATATGATCTATATGGTATATAGATCAGTGCCACACACTAGATTTGGGGTCTATTTTGGTCTTTTAGAAGGAAGTGCCTCTCAAAATTTTAAAGAAAGAAAAACTTATATATGTACAAAAATAAGGGTTGATATGATGAAGGGATGGAATATGACTGTAAAAATGGAAATTATAAAAAAATTTTATAAAAGGAATTGATAAGAAGTTGTTTGAAAAAAGAAAGAAGAGGATTTAAAAAAAAGAAAAAAGAAAAAGATAAAAAAAGCGAGAGGAGGTGAACCACTCATTTAATTAATTAAATTAAATTTAGTTTATTTTAATTTTGATTTACCCAGTATATTTTGTCCTTTCTCCCTCCTTTTCTACTTTATTTCTGTAACTGAGAGTCTTTATAACTCTAGTCTTTCTCCATTATTATTAGCCTATTAGATATTTGTTTTATTCTTTAAAAATGCTTATTTAAAAGCAACAACTCTGACTTTGCAATATATATCTTTTACCTGTCACCATCCATTTTCACATAAGATGATACTATGGTGCATATGGTTTAAGAAACAACAATTCCCTTTAATTTGTTTCCTCCTGGCCTTTGTCATACATTTTAGAAATAATAAATTATCTTTTAAAGAACTTCTTACGTTAAATACTGTCTCTCTTTTTTAAGATTTTATTTATTTTTTGCGGGGGAGAGAGAGCATGGGGGGGCAGAAGGAGAGGAAAAAGTAGACTCTCCATTGAGCAGGGAGCCCGATGCGGGGCTCGATCCCAGGACCCTGGGATCATGACCTGAGCTGAAGGCAGACGCTTAACCAACTGACCCCCCCAGGTGTCCCTAGAAACTGTATATTTACCTACCTAATTACTATTTCTTGCGTTCCTCCTTTCAGTAGACCCAAATTCTTATGTTTCTCTTTCCTTCTGCCTGAAGAACATTCTCTTCTTTTTTGCTGGGTGAATATGGTGGTGATGCATTCACTCAGGTTTTATTTTTTTCTGAATGTCTCTTCATTTCACCTTTATTTTTTAAAGCGTTTGTTCAGATATCCCATAAGAATTTAGTATATATGACATTCAAAATACATCCATTTTACTTAACCAAAATGTATATTTTCCCATCTCCCTTTTTTAAATTGACTATTTGAAACAGTTAGATTCATGGAAAGTTGCCAAGAAAGCAACAGAGAGGTCTACGGGGCCCCTGGTCCAGACTCTCCTGGGTCCCTCCTTCATGGCTACAGTATAACATCAGCACCACCCATTTGACACTGAAGCAGTGCACGGACGTGCACCCAGATTTATCAGTGATAATGCACCAGCCAGTGTGTGACTGGGAGTATTTAGTTCTGTGCAGTCTTATGACACAAATACCCATGGAACTTCAAAATGGACCAAGCAACTATAAACACAGTTTACATGCTGCCTTGTCCACTTCGTTAGCCTGCAGTGTTTATGAAAGCTTGCCCACAGTTTCACCAGCAGATTGTGTTCTCAGGTACATCTGTATTTTTCCAGAGAAATGGTATCTCTTCGGAGCTGACATCAGATCAAATGATCTCGGTGTAATACTTTGGCAGAACACCTCTGCGTAAATCCCTGGCCCCCATGGTCATTGTGCTGAGGAGCACGTTTTACTTCCTTATGGACACTGAGCCCTCCAGATACTACACCCCTATTGTGATCAGTGTGGGGAAATTATGCTCCCCATTAATGACCGATCTTGCCCGGCTTTACCAAATTGTACAGACAAACTCAAAATAACCTGTGTTTCTTTCTTTTTTTTTTTTGTCTGTTTGGATAATTGTTTCATAATCATATTTTTATTTTGTAATTTTATAATTTCTATCTTTTCTGGAATTAGTTTTCATAGTGTTTTTTCTATGATACTGATTTTCCAGAGGCAGCTTTTTATCAGTTTTAAAGCTGTCCTCCCAAATTTTCTCTGCATTTTTATTTCAATTAATTCATTCCCTCTGCTTTCTCTTCATTCACTTCATTGGCGTTTTTTTAATGTTTTCAAGATTTTTACATTTTTTGTCATCTTTTTATTTTTAAAAATCTATTGATATAAATTGATATAATTATTGTTTAATTATTAATTGTAAGTGTTTAACTGTCGTCTGAGCACTGCTTTAGCAGTGTACCAAAAATTCTTATATACCTAGTTGTTAATCACTTTCTAGAAATTCTCCAGTTGCACTTTATATATTTTTTTAATATTTCTTTTATCCCTGATATCCAAGATGTGTTTAATGCCATCATTTCCAAGTGGAATAATTTTTCTCTAAATGATTTTTTTTCTTAGAATTTGAGTTGTTGACTTTCCTAGCTGCTACCAACTTGCACTGAAGGAGGTCCTTTTTACGCGGGTGTTCTATAAAATACATATACTGACATGGCCCAGGCCATATGCCCGCCACCTGAAGAAATGGCACTCTCCCTCTTCAATGTGGTTTGACCGTGTTCCATTAATGTGCCTGACAGAGGGATCTCCCAAGGTTCTCTGAAGGATACAGAGTTCTCCAGGACGCCAATCCAGGCTCCTTTCCTGGAACACAGAGTGTCTTTGCTACTGTAGGTACTTCCTATATCTTACTATCAGAAGGTCCCTAGTTTTGCTGTCAAATACCAGGGGAGGACATTGGTGAGAGTCTTGAAGCAGATCAGTGCAGGTTCTCTAAGTGGGAAATAGGATTCTGCATTGCAGAATTGTAGCATTTTGCAATTGCAGCCTTGGCAGAATCCGACTCTCTGCAATCAAGATTAAATAGTCGAACTAGGGGTGCCTGGGTGGCTCAGTTGTTAAGCGTCTGCCTTCGGCTCCGGTCATGATCCCAGGGTCCCGGGATCGAGCCCCGCATCGGGCTCCCTGCTCCACGGGAGGTCTGCTTCTCCCTCTCCCACTCCCCCTGCTTGTGTTCCCTCTCTCGCTATGTCTCTCTCTGTCAAATAAATAAATAAAATCTTTAAAAAAATAAAAATAAATAAATAGCAAACTACTGTGCTATTGTCAGATTTAAAAAATTTAAAAAAGGTACCCCGGTGTTATGCTGAAGAATCAAGCTCCAAACATTCTAGATCCCTAAGAGCTATTTGTTAAATCCACGTCACTGAAACAGGTTATTTGCTGGAGGTTGGAGAGATAAGTATACATCAGAGATATTTCAACGTGCAGGAAATGGGCACTCAATTATGATGATCACAATTTCAGAATTGCAAGAGAAGATCAAACAAATTGGTATCACCATAAATTTTAACCGGTCTAGATTGTTGTTCTTCCGTGTTGTGTACCTACCTCACCAGCAGCTGGGAACTTCATACAGGGACTTGTGTCGAGGATTCACGTTCGGAGGCCATAAGCTTGTCTGCATTTTCCCGTTAGCCACACATGGTTAAGGGCAGGTGGTCCAATGCTTGCACTTGAAGAACACTGTTCACAATACCCACATGACTGTTAACATTACCAATCTGGGTGTATGACGTCTGGTATTCCCAGCTAAGATGGTAAGTTAAGGCTTTGCTCTTTCAATCCTGGAGATTCTTACAACCTATCAAACGTATTGGCCACCGCCAGTCAATCCACTGTAATGGTAGGCTGTGCTTTCTTCAATGAGGCACCATGGACTACCTGCCCTCAGGTCTTACTGCTGCTGAGAAGTTTCTGCTCCATTTGATTAGCTCCATCACCTGAAGAATAACCCCCACACATACAATGGGCACACCATCCATGGACTATCAATTTAATTAATTCAGGTCTTGTGACAACGCATAAACTAAACCTTGGAAAAGTGAAAACAAATAAGAAAAGTTCCTAGGAAATTGGAAAATAGATTTCGAGTCGGAAATCCAGTTATATAGATCTCGGTAGCCAGACATCGAGATACATGCAGATGTAGGCACGAATATGGACACAGACATGATATTTTCGTCTGCTGGGGCTGCCATAACAGAATATCACAGAAGGACAGGTTTAAACAACAGAAACGTGTTTTTCACAGTTCTGGAGGCGACAAGTGCAAGATCGATATGCCTTCAGAATAGGTGTCTGGTGAGATCTCTCTTACTAACTTGTGAGCAGTGCTTTCGTTCTGTGTCCTCACATGGCTTTTCCTCTATGTGTGTGGAGAGAGGAGGAGAATACAATTCAGTCCTAACATAAAGGCACAGATGTAGGTTTGTATGCTGCTTAACAGTTTAGAAAGAATGCTTACATACTGTAGTTTAGTGTTACAATTTTTCATTTCTTCTGTAGATACTATTTTATGTTAAATACCCCCATTCCTTATATCTTTCCCACTAGATGGATGTCTAGGACAGAGATCTTATTTATATTCAATAGCATCTTATTTAGTTTTGTATCCATGCCATGGAGTTGGAGAATATTCTCTATTGTTTCTTCCTAAAGAATATGTGAAAAGCAAACTTTGGTGCCTTTTCATATTGGAAAAACATCTTGGTCTTGTTCTTACTCACTTGAGTGGTTAGTCCTTGGAAGATAGCAGACATTTGTCCTTGACTGCAGTTTTATACAGAGGGAGGGGAGACTCTGGGAAGACAAGGTAGGTGCCCAACATCACTCCAGTGGTAGATAGTAGATTCTAGAGACAAAACTCAAACCCTAGTCCTTGAACAAATTTATTTGTGAAATATTCATTCTTTTACTCACTTGGGACTTTTGAATAGCTTTTACTCTCCAGGATCTATTGCTACAAAGAAAAGCAAAGACATTTCTCTGCTGCTGAGAATTTCACAGTATAATAATAGAGACAGTAATGTTCTTCTTCATTATTTTTCATTTCTCCCACCCTCCAACCAACCAGAATTGTTGTTCACCTTCCATGCCTTACGCTTCCCTGGCCTATGCACTAGGCCACACATTCCAACACCCTCCCCAAGCCCAGTTACTCTTAAAATCCACACTTGACCTTGGTTCTCTACACCTGCCATTACAGAAAGCTTCCATGTCAACATCTCCAGCCTGGAGGTCTTCTCTTCGTCTGCCATTACCCAAAACATTATTTCTACTTCTCATATCACAGGAAACTTGCTACTTTGCATTGCATTTATAATTTGTAATCTCACTATGTTGAGAAAACCCTTAAGGACTTACCTGTGTCTGTTCATCATGTCCCCAAATGAGCTTAGCAAACCCCTCCCTTATGCATTGGCTGTCCCATGCCTTTAATCCATTATGACTCCTTGTCTGCTAACATGACAATTTCTTTTTTTTTAAATTTTTTTATTGTTATGTTAATCCCCATACATTACATCATTAGTTTTAGATGTAGTGTTCCATGATTCATTGTTTGTGCATAACACCCAGTGCTCCATGAAGAATGTGCCCTCCTCAATACCCACCACCAGGCTAACCCATCGCCCCACCCCCCTCCCCTCTAGAACCCTCAGTTTGTTTTTCAGAGTCCATTGTCTCTCATGGTTCGTCTACCTTCCGATTTCCCCTGCTTCATTCTTCCCCTCCTGCTACCGTCTTCTTCTTTTTTTTTCTTAACATATATTGCATTATTTGTTTCAGAGGTAGAGATCTGAGATTCAACAGTCTTGCACAATTCACAGCACTTACCAGAGCACATACCCTCCCCAGTGTGTATCACCCAGTCACCCCATCCCTCCCACCCCACCCCCCACTCCAGCAGCCCTCAGTTTGTTTCCTGAGATTAAGAATTCCTCATATTAGTGAGGTTAACATGACAATTTCTCAGAAAGGCTTTCAAACTTGGGGCATCCAGGTGGCTCAGTTGGTTAAGCCTCTGATTCTTGATCTTGGCTCAGGTAATGATCTCAGGGTCACGGGATTGAACCCCACATCAGGCTCCATGCTTGGTGGGGAGTCTGCCTGAGATTCTCTCCCTCTGCCACTCCCCATACGCCCATGTGCTCTCTCTCTTTCTCTCTCTCAAATAAATAAATAGATATTAAAAAATAAAGACCATCCCTAAAATAGCTATTGCGGTTATAACTCATCCCCATATACTGCTAGTTCTCTTTAATATCTCTGCTCTTCTGGAGAAAGAACAGCAAATAAAGCCTAAACCCAGCAGGAGAAGAGAAATAACAAAGATCAGAGCAGAAATCAATGAAATAGAAACCAAAAGAACAGTAGAACAGATCAACGAAACTAGGAGCTGGTTCTTTGAAAGAATTCACAAGATTGATAAACCCCTGGCCAGACTTATCAAAAAGAAAAGAGAAATGACCCAAATCAACAAAATCATGAATGAAAGAGGAGAGATCACAACCAACACCAAAGAAATACAAACAATTATAAGAACATATTATGAGCAACTCTATGCCAGCAAATTAGATAACCTGGAAGAAATGGATGCATTCCTAGAGTTATATCAACTACCAAAACTGAACCAGGAGGAAATAGAAAACCTGAACAGACCTATAACCACTAAGGAAATGGAAGCAGTCATCAAAAATCTCCCAAAAAACAAAAGCCCAGGGCCAGATGGCTTCCCAGGGGAATTCTACCAAATATTTCAAGAAGAATTAATACCTATTCTTCTGAAACTGTTCCAAAAAATAGAAATGGAAGGAAAACTTCCAAACTCGTTTTATGAGGCCACCATTACCTTGATCCCAAAACCTGTCAAAGACCCCATCAAAAAGGAGAATTACAGGCCAATATCCTTGATGAACATGGATGCAAAAATTCTCACTAAAATACTAGCCAATAGGATCCAACAGTCCATTAAAAGGATTATTCACCATGACCAAGTGGGATTTATCCCTGGGCTGCAAGGTTGGTTCAACATCCACAAATCAATCAACGTGAAATAATACATTAACAAAAGAAAGAACAAGAATCATATGATCCTCTCAATAGATGCAGAAAAAGGTTTTGACAAAGTACAGCATCCTTTCTTGATCAAAACTCTTCAGACTATAGGCATAGAGGGTACATACCTCAATATCATAAAAGCCATCTATGAAAAACCTACAGCAAATATCATTCTCAATGGGGAAAATCTGAGAGCTTTCTCCCTAAGGTCAGGAACGCGGCAGGGATGTCCACTATCACCACTGCTATTCAACATAGTATTGGAAGTCCTAGCCACAGCAATCAGACAACAAAAAGAAATCAAAGGCATCCAAATCGGCAAGGAAGAAATCAAACTCTCATTCTTTGCAGATGATATGATACTTTATGTGGAAAACCCCAAAGACTCCACCCCAAAACTGCTAGAACTCATACAGGAATTCAGTAAAGTGGCAGGATATAAAATCAATGCACAGAAATCAGTGGCATCCCTATACACCAACAACAAGACAGAAGAAAGAGAAATTAAGGAGTCAATCCCATTTACAATTGCACCCCAAACCATAAGATACCTAGGAATAAATCTAACCAAAGAGGCAAAGGATCTGTACTCAGAAAACTATAAAATACTCATGAAAGAAATTGAGGAAGACACAAAGAAATGGAAAAACATTCCATGCTCATGGATTGGAAGAACAAATATTGTGAAGATGTCAATGCTACCTAGAGCAATCTACACATCCATGCAATCCCCATCAAAATACCATCCACTTTTTTCAAAGAAATGGAACAAATAATCCTAAAATTTGTATGGAACCAGAAAAGACCCCGCATAGCCAGAGGAATGTTGAAAAAGAAAAGCAAAGCCGGCAGCATCACAATTCCGGACTTCCAGCTCTATTACAAAGCTGTCATCATCAAGACAGCATGGTACTGGCACAAAAACAGACACACATATCAATGGAACAGAATAGAGAGCCCAGAAATGGACCCTCAACTCTATGGTCAACTCATCTTTGACAAAGCAGGAAAGAATGTCCAATGGAACAAAGACAGTCTCTTCAACAAATGGTGTTGGAAAAAGTGGATAGCCACATGCAGAAGAATGAAACTGGACCATTTCCTTACACCACACACAAAAATAGACTCCAAATGGTGGAAAGACCTCAATGTGAGACAGGAGTCCATCAAAATTCTAAAGGAGAACACAGGCAGCAACCTCTTTGACCTCAGCCGCAGCAACTTCTTCCTAGAAACATTGCCAAAGGCAAGGGAAGCAAGGGCAAAAATGAACTATTGGGACTTCATCAAGATAAAAAGCTTTTGCACAGCAAAAGAAACAGTCAATAAAACCAAAGACAACTGATAGAATGGGAGAAGATATTTGTAAATGACATATCAGATAAAGCGCTAGTATCCAAAATCTATAAAGAACTTATCAAACTCAACACCCAAAGAACAAATGATCCAATCAAGGAATGGGCAGAAGACATGAACAGACATTTTCCCAGAGAAGACATCCAAATGGCCAACAGCACATGAAAAAGTGCTCAGAATCGCTCGGCATCAGGGAAATCCAAATCAAAACCTCAATGAGATACCACCTCACACCAGTCAGAATGGCTAAAATTAACAAGTCAGGAAACGACAGATGTTGGCGGGGATGCGGAGAAAGGGGAACCCTACTAAGCTGTTGGTGGAAATGCAAGCTGGTGCAGCCACTCTGGAAAACAGTATAGAGGTTCCTCAAAAAGTTGAAAATAGAGCTTCCATACAATCCAGCAATTGCACTACTGGGTATTTACCCCAAAGATACAAATGTAGGGATTCGAAGGGGTACGTGCACCCCGATGTTTATAGCAGCAATGTCCACAATAGCCAAACTGTGGAAAGAGCCAAGATGTCCATCAACAGATGAATGGATAAAGAAAATGTGGTATATATATATATATATATATATATATATATATATATACAATGGAATATTATGCAGCCATCAAGAGGAATGAAATCTTGCCATTTGCAACAATGTTGTTGGAACTGGAAGGTATTATGCTGAGCGAAATAAGTCGAACAGAGAAAGACATGTATCATATGACCTCACTGATATGAGGAATTCTTAATCTCAGGAAACAAACCGAGGGTTGCTGGAGTGGGGGGTGGGGTGGGAGGGATGGGGTGACTGCGTGATAGACACTGGGGAGGGTATGTGCTCTGGTAAGCGCTGTGAATTGTGTAAGACTGTGGAATCACAGACCTGTACCTCTGAAACAAATAATGCAATATATGTTAAGAAAAAAAAGAAGAAGAAGATGGCAGGAGGGGAAGAATGAAGGGGGGATAATTGGAGGGGGAGACGAACCATGAGAGACTATGGACTCTGAAAAACAAGTTGAGGGATCTACAGGGAGGGCGGTGGGGGGATGGGTTAGCCTGGTGATGGGTATTAAAGAAGGCACGTTCTCCATGGAGCACTGGGTATTATTCGCAAACAATGAATCATGGAACACTACATCAAAAACTAATGATGTAATGTATGGAGATTAACATAACATAATAAATAAATAAATAAATAAATAAATAAATAAATAAATAAATAAATAAAATCCCTGCTCTTATATTACGTAATTATTCTCTGTAATGTACAGTACACTGTAGTCTCCCTAAGAGTAAGGTCCTGATTTATTTCATCATTTTATCTCATGATGTTAACAGTATCTGACATTTAAATGTACTTGAAAATATTTGTGAATAAATGAATTGATTACTATTGATATATGTGAAAAAATATCACAGTGACATTTGAAAAAAATCTGAGTATGAGCAAGTACTTAGAAGTGTCAGATAAATTCAAAGAGAAATCAGGTTAAACATTTAAGTTTAAACATTTTCTCTGTCCTGCTCTCCACTATTGGGTATGGGGTGAACACCTGCTCATTTCTACCTGGCAAAGCTTCAAGCTTCAATGATGAATAAATAAATTTCTTTATATTATGGAACAAAGATTTAAGCTTAAGTTTTTCTTTCTTTCTTTCTCTCTTTCTCTCTTTCTCTCTTTCTCTCTTTCTCTCTCTCTCTCTCTCTCTTTCTTTCTTTCTTTCTTTCTTTCTTTCTTTCTTTCTTTCTTTCTTTCTTTCTTTCTTCTTTCTTAGAGAGAGAGCGAGTTGGAGAGACAGAGGGAAAGAAAGAGGGAGAATCCGAAGCAGACTCCCCACCGAACACAGAGCCCAACACAGGGCTTGATCCCATGACCCCAAGATCAGAACCTGAGTTGAAATCAAGAATCCGAAGCTTAACCAACTGAGCCACCCAGATTCCCCTAAGCTTAAGTTTTTCTATTCAGAGCCAGAGGCAATGCATATAGAAAATAGAAGTTGGAGTTTGTAATAACCTAAAAGTTATCACCAAAGGGAATTCTTGTATCAAAACCCATGGTTTTTTTAAAGTAGTCTGCTACCTACGAAGACATTCATAAGAAACACTGCCTTCGTTCTCAGAAATAATAGAAGCAAACATTTCTCAACAAATACTTACTGAACTCTTGTTATGGATGATGATGTGTTTTATAAACATCTGACCTAAGCATGAAGTACTTTCCATCCTTCACACGTGGGAACTAAACCCAATGACATTGATAGAATTTACAGAGCTGCTTAGTGGCTATAGAAATGGTCACAGAGGGACCCATGGGTGGCTCAGTTGGTGAAGCATCTGACTTTGGTTCAGGTCATGATCTCTGGATCCCGGGATCGAGCATCACATCTGGCTCCCTGCTCAGCGGGGAGCCTGCTTCTCCCTCTGCCTCTGCCTCTTCCCCTCCCCCTGCTCGTGCTCTCTGTCTCTCAGATAAATAAATAAAATCTTTTAAAAAATGGTCCCAGAAAGATTTCCAAAATAATTCTTTAGCTTGCTTTTATATTATTCAGCAACCACATCCTACTGCTTTAAGAAGTTGTGCAAATGGCTGTCAGGAAACCCAAGTGAGCCAGGGAGGCCTGGGCAGAACTCTGGGGACTGGTTTGTGATGGAAAATATGAACAATGATATTTCTGTGGTGTCACAGATTAGTTCTGCAGCAAATAACTGGGACCCTGGACTCCAAATCCCATTGGTTTAGTTTCTTTCTTGCTCACCAGCTTGGTTTTGGTCCCACACAGTGATTGTAATAGAAATGCAAGCCTGAAGGAAGGGACCCACCCAGGTGAGCTGGTCTTCCCTCACCTTATCAGTGCTTTTGCCCAGGTATCTGGGCAGACTCTTATATAAGAATTTAGAGTCAAGTAATTGATTTAGGAAATTATCCTGGGTAACGGAGGAGTGAGGCAGAAAGACCATGGCAGAATGCATGAACGTGTGTGTTACCTACTGGGGGTGATCCCAATGGGGACCTGCACAAAACAATCCTCAGTGTTAACTGAAAGCCGCAGAAGCTGGAGTATTGATTGTTCACTGGTTGAGGGCTGCTTCCTGGGGCATTAATATGCAGGCATTTGCAGCCTGCCCAGTGCGCAAGGGCTGAGCCTGTTCATGCAACCAGGAGAAGCCTTCAGGCAGGTCCCTGGGGTAGGAGGTCATCGACGTGACTGCCAACAATGAAAAGAAAGTGATATACTGGGCGCCTGGGTGGCTCAGTTGGTTAAGCGACTGCCTTTGGCTCAGGTCATGATCCTGGAGTCCCTGGATCGAGTCCTGCATCGGGCTCCCTCCTCGGCAGGGAGTCTGCTTCTCCCTCTGACCCTCCCCCCTCTCATGTGCTCTCTCTCATTCTCTCTCTCTCAAATAAATAAATAAAATCTTTAAAAAAAAAAAAGAAAGTGATATACCATGTGTGTTGGCTCTGGCTCTCCATCCACTGTCATTTACTTCTGCCTGAAAGCTGACACAATCATTCAGAGTGTATCCTCAAGGCACTTTTCAAATGCAACTTTGTTCCATCAAAAAAAAAAAAATTGGAATGTGTTCACTGAGTTTCTTCACTAATCCAGTCACTTTGTTGGGTATCTATACTATATATATGAATAAAAGAGCATTCCTGCCCAGAAGACGTGAAGATGAGAACACATCATTTTGCTAAACTACAATCTCAGAAAAGCCAAAATCCTGACATGAACAAGTTGCAAAGGGGACATTGGGGAAGGAGACGTGAACAATTCTCAGGAGCTCCTGGGATGGCTTTCTTAAGCTAACATTTGAACTGAGTCTTGGAGCCTAAGGGATCTCCAACATGTGCAATTCAAAAGGACCTTGGAGATGGAGATCAAATTGCTTATTAATACATAAATAACTCTTTTCAAGAATTTATGGGGGCGCCTGGGTGGCTCAGTCGGTTGAGCATCCGACTCTTGGTTTCCACTCAGGTCATGGTCTCAGTCGTGAGATCGAGCCCTGCATGGGTCTCTGCAGTCAGCATGTGTCTACTTAAGATTCTCTCGCTCTCTCTCCCCCCTTGCCTTCCTTTCCCCCCACCCGGCTGTGCTCTCTCTTTGTCTCTCAAATGAATAGATATAAAATCTTTATAAAAAAAAGAATTTATATAGCACAATTTCAGACCAGGAATAGAATCAGGAGTAAATTTATTAGGGTCCAGGATCCCACAACATGAAAGTGATGTATGAGCTAAAATAATTTCCATCCTCCTAATGATTAAATTGGAGCAATAGGCATGAACCAAAGACCCCCTTGCTTCAGCGGCCTCATTTGGAAGATGAAATGAAGACATTTCCACCAAGATGACTAGTCTGGGTGTTAAAGCCATGGACCAGATGTTCACAATGCTCTGGCCTCCTCTACAGCAGGGTCAGTGAAGATAAAGCACAGGGCACCATCTAGATATTTCTAATTTATAGACAACTTGTTTTTGTGTTTCATCATGATGATTGAATTCAAATTTAGTGTCTGCCATTTATTAACCATGAAACTTGAGCAGATTAATTATTCTTTTGGCTTTCTCTTTGGTTGTATAGAGATTAGAGTGGCACTAACCTCCTAGGGTTGATGAGGATTAGATTAGAGAAAGCTCTTCATTTATCACTGAGCATGGCGCCTAATACTCAGTGAGTGGTTCATAGATGTCAGATAATGTTATCATTGCTATTACCCTATTTATTTTCAGAAGAACTATCACAAATGAAATTTGCGGCCATAACGTGCACATTAATTCTGCATAGGGCAGAGCCTTATTTTCTCAACTAATTCTAGTCCTTTCCAAATCAGACACACCATACAATTGTATAATCATAGATCAACCGAGTAAAAACATAATTAAATGTGATTAATGTGTTTTTGCTTAATTTTGTAAGTACAGCATATTTTTCCTGACTGGTGTAAACAGTTAATAGGTCATTAAAATTCCCTGACATGGAAATATGCCACACATCAGTGGCTCATCCACAACTACAATAAAATCCTTAAGAAAAAATAAATAATGTAAATTAATCACATCATTAAGGATTTTTCCGGTCTTTGAAATAATTCATAATTATCTAATATTCAATTGTAAATTACAAGTTTTGTTCATCTGTGAATCAAGAGTGTTTAAATGGCTTGATGATTAAATAAGTTCCTACAACCTCAACTACTTTACTTATTTACACCTTGACTCTTTTTAGGAGCTTTAACAAGAAATATGTATCAAAAGATTAATAAAATGGTGATTGACATAGAAATAAAGGCCCAGAGAAGGGAGAAAAAGCATAAAGCTCTCAGGGAAATAATGCATGTGTGGAAAAGTATCAGATGTGGTACGGTTTCAAGGTAGCAATGTGAAAATACAGTGATACAAAATACAGTGAATTACGAACTCTCATTATTACAAAGAGTGAACTACTGCCTTGAAGATGTCAATTTTGTTTTCTACAACCAACTCAAATGTAGTTGCTTTGGCGATCTCACCAATTCCTGTGACTGTAGCTTATATCATGCTCCATTCACATGCCATTAGGTGTATGTGAACTTCTGACGCCTAATCCTACTGAGGTGTGTGGGATTTCCCCCCCAGCACTGGGTCATTCCCAGCAGCAGTACCCATGCCCTGACACTACCCATCCAGGAAAAACAAACAAACAAAAAGCCCAAAGCAAAACAAGCACAGACAAGAAAACACCACTCCAGACTCATCTCCACCAGCTTTTGTCTCTGTTCCTCTGCTTACTCTTCAGTGTAAGCGTCTACACATGAGGCTTCCATTGGCTCACTTCCCCTCATGGCAATCTGACTGATTCCCAGACGGCTCCCCTGCCAGTTCCCTCTGAGAGTCACCTTGGCCCAGGCTCTGATGAGCTTCGTGGGCATCTTCCTCCTTACTCAACCTCCTGACTCTGTTGCACAAGGTTGCTCATCCAGAGTTCCCAAGAGCCCCTCCCCTCCATTCCCTTCTTTCTGGTTTTCTGGCATTCTTTCCCAGTGTCCTTTTGTCCTCTCTCTGCCACCTGAATTCAGCTTTTATCTCCTCTTGTGACCTTGTGGATTCAAATGCCTTCTCTGTTCTAACAACTCCCACACACACACACACAGCAAGTTGGGTATCCTCGTGGGGCTTGCCCATCCTCCATACTGCATGAGTATCTCAGCCAGCAGATTTCTGAACGGAAATATTCCCAAACCTATTTTATCTACATCATTAGGGAAACCAATAAAAACCGATTGCTTCATCAAGAAACCAGTGGGTCCATTTTTTCTCCTAATATCTTCTTGCCTGCTGTATACAGCCCATTTCCAAGTCTTGCCAAACCTACCTTCAGCATACATATCAAAGCTGGCTTTGACTAGTATCTCCCCATAGTTAGATTTGGCTTATGGGTTTGGGGGAAGAATCCACAGAGGTGAAGTGCCCTCATCATGACACACAGCCCAGCGGTCCCCGTTATCATCATGACCTGTCAGTGGTGCCGTTAGCCTTGATCCTATGGTTAAGATGTCTTTGACAGCATTTTCCACTGTAAAGTTATGTGGTTCTTTTTTTAAAAGATTTTATTTATTTATTTGAGAGAGAGAGAAAGAGAGAGAGAGATCACAAGCAGGGCGGAGGGTTAGAGGGAGAAGCAGACTCCTTGCTGAGCAGGGAGCCTGATGTGGGACTCGATCCCAGGACCCTGGGACCATGACCTGAGCCGAAGGCAGACACTTAACCAACTGAGCCACCGAGGCATCCAAGTTATATTTGTTTCTTTACTTACTTTCCTCTACTGTGAGTGCATCTCTGAGTCCAGGCCACACTCATGGGGAGAAGAGTTATGCCCTGGTTCCTGGAAGGAAGTATATCCAGCTATTTTATTTAAAATTTTCTCTGAAGGAAATTAAAACACCATCTCTTATTGCCTTTAGAATTCAAATTTAAAGTTATCTCTTACATTTGTTTAATTACTTGTTTATTTTCTGTCTCTTCTTCTCTTCTTTATGTTCCACGAACACAGAGATTATCTTTTGTGCTCACTCAGTAATGCACAGGTCCGTACCCAGTGCCTGGTACATAGTAAACACTGAGTAAATATTTGTTAAAAGTGAATTTAGCAGAAGAATAGTTAATAAAAATACTGAAAACATTGAAATATATATACAGCATATTTGGTTTTCACAGTTTATAAATGGCTTGCCATACATTATTTCATTAAAAATTTGTTACCATGAACTATAGTACTGAATGCTAAAGAAGAATCCTTTTTAAAAAAAGATTTTATTTATTTACTTGACAGAGAGAGAGAGAGAGGGAGAAACAGACTCCCCCCTGAGCAGGGACAGAAGGCAGACACTTAAACAACTGAGCCACCCAGGTGACCCAAGAATCCTTTTTTTTGTTTGTTTTAATCATTGTTTTACTGGTATCCCATTACTTTGGAAAATTGACCGATGTGACATTTGGATTCTTCATATCCTTCCTTTGAAAGGCGGGGCCCGTATAGACAGCAGATTTCTCCAGGCTCTTGAGAGTGGCAGCAAAACCCTCCTTTACTCACACCGTTTGGAGATTATCTGATGGGAATACATTCCTTAATTCCTCCAAAAAGAGCTGTAAACGCATTGTCTTTGTGAAGAATGTCTGGGTCAACTTGGAGCCTGGGAAACTGTGGCATAATTGTATTACAGATATTCTAACATTTGTCTGGAGGAAGCATCACTTGATGGCTGGAAACACCTGCTTCCAAATGCACTAAACAGGTGCACAGTGGCGAGAGGTCAATGTCATGTAAGAGACCAGAGCTTTCCTAGAACCTGACAGTTTACCATTTAACGGGGAAAATCAGCTCTGGAGCACCTCTTTTGTTACAGGAATCCAGAATATTCCGTAGTGAAAATCTTGTTTAATCTTTATTTTATCTCTGCTAATATTCAGAATAAAATCTATATTTACCTCGACATAAAGCAATATAATGCACTAATAATGTAATTAATTGTGGAACTTATAGTCTGGTCACATGAAAACATAGCTCCCGGGGCTTTATTTTCTCCCTCTCTTATTTCTGTATATTTTGTACTATTTTCCCCATTTTTTTTTTCTTTGAAGTCTCAATCTTGCTCCTTTTCAGGCCTAATTCACTGGAGTGCTTGTATCTGTGGTTTAGATCTACCAGGAAGCATCCTTACCCTGACTCCTGCCTGTGACTCCTGGCTGACCTTCTGCTCTGCCCCATACCACTTAGCTCTGTGAAAGTCCACGCAGCCTAGAATGCAGATATCGCTAACGAAATCTTTGAATAAAAGAGTAAAGAGCAGATATTGCTAACAAAATCTTTGAATAAAAGAGTAAAGAGCAAAGATGCTAAATAAAGACAAAAGAAAACAGAAAACAGAAAGGAAGAAGTGATGGTTGGTAATATTTAATAGTGGATGGTATAAATGGAAAAATGGCATTTCATGTTAATAAAATATACACTCAGTAGTAAAACAATCACAACAGTTACTCTTTTAACAAGCCCCCAATTAGAAAATCAGCAAAAGACTTGAATTCATTCACCTACGTAGATAAATTGCAAATAACCACATGAAAACATGTTCAACTTCATTAACCATCAGAGAATTACCAAGTAAAATCATACGAAGATAACACTAAAAAATTATTAAAATGACTACAGTAAAATATACTGACGGCATGAAATGCTGGTGAGGATGTGGAAAAACTGGGTTTTTCACACATTGCTGGTGCGAATATAACATGATACATGAAGATCATGTGTGGCACTTTGTTTTGTTGATTGGAGCCTGCACTTAATTTGGGGGGAGAATCCACAGAGGTGAAGTGCCCTCATCATGACACACAGCCCAGGGTCCACATTATCACCATGACTTAGTAGTGGTGCCGTTATCCTTGATCCCAAGGTTAAGATGTCTTTGCCAGCATTTTCCACTGTAAAGCTTTGTGTTTCTTTTTTAAAAAGATTTTATTTATTTATTTGAGAGAGAGAGAGAGATCACGAGCAAGGGGGAGAGTTAGAGGGAGAAGCAGACTCCCTGCAAGACTTGGAAATGGCTATATAGAGCAGGCAAGAAGATATTAGTAAAAAAATGGACCCACTGGTTTCTTGATGAAGCAATTGGTTTTTATTGGTTTCCCTACTGATGTAGATAAAATAAGTTTGGGAATGTTTCCATTCAGAAATCTGCTGGCCGAGATATTCATGCAGTATGGAGGATGGGCAAGCCCCACAAGGATACCCAACTTGCTGTGTGTGGGGGGGAGTTGTTAGAACAGAGAAGGCATTTGAATCCACAAGGTCACAAGAGGAGATAAAAGCAGAATTCAGGTGGCAGAGAGAGGACAAAAGGACACCGCTCAGAAATTACACTGGTAGTAAGCCATCCTACAGAAACCTACATTTACACAGACCTGAACACTGTAGTAGCTGTATTTTAAATGGACAAAAACTAGAAACAACCCACATGTCCTTCATCAGGTAAATGGAGAAAAAACTGTGGTACATCCAACTAATGGAACACTACTCAGCAATCAAAGAGAATGGACCATTGATTCTTACAACAAACGGTATGGATGGATCTCAAGGGAATTAGGTAGAGTGCCAAAGGCAATCTTAAGGGGTCCCATATTGCATGATTCCATTTATGTAACTTCTTCAAAGTGACAAACTCGTAGTGATGGAGAATGAATCAGTGGTTGCCAGAGGTTAAGCTGGGGAAGGAATAAAACTATTACAGTTTGGCCTGAAGAAATTTTTAGCTAGTGATAGAATGATCCTGTGCCTGATTTTGGTGACAGTCAAATCTACACATGCAACAAAATTTCATAACACTGTACACACACGCGCAAGTGAATAAATCCTGGTGAATATTGAATAAGATCTTTATATGAGGTAATAGTATGATACCAACAGTAATTTTCTGGTTTTGACATTGTTCTATGGCTTGATAAGGTATGACCACCGGAGGAAGGTGGGTAGAGGGAACACAGGCACTTCTGATTTTTGATAAATATTGCATCCTAAATTATTTCAAAATAAAAAGTTATCAGTGAAAAAATACATAGTAAATACCAGAGAGTCAAGGAACACATTTTGTGTAATTCAACATTTATTTTTTTTTATTGAGACATAATTGACATATAACATTGTACTAGTCTAAGTTATACAACATAAAGATTTGATATAAGTATATATTGCTAAATGATTACAAGTTTAGTATCCATTATCTTACATAGTTACATTTTTTTCTTTTAGGACCTCAATATTTAGTATTAAGATAAGGAAAGAGGAAGGGAGAGGAGAAAAAGAATAAGAGGAGAAGGGAGGACAGAGGAAGGAAAGAAAGAACTCAAATTAAGTCCTTTGATAAAGATCCTATTTTATTAATTTTTAAAATTCTTTTAAAGATTTTATTTATTTTAGAGAAAGAGCACATGCGTGCAAGTGCTCAAGCTGGGGGAGAGGCAGAAGGAGAGGGAGATAAAAAATCTCAAGTAGACTCCACACCCAGCATGGAGCCCAGAGCAGGCGGGGCTGGATCTCATGACCCTGAGATCATGACCTGAGCTAAAATTAAGAGTCAGATGCTCAACCAACTGAGCCACCCAGGCACCCCGAGACCATATTTTAATTAATTAATTAATTAATTAATTAATTTTTTAAAGATTTTATTTATTTATTCATAAGAGACAGAGAGAGAAGCAGAGGGAGAAGCAGGCTCCCCACTGAGCAGGGAGCCCGATGCGGGACTCGATCCCAGGACCCTGGGGTCATGACCTGAGCCGAAGGCAGACGCTTAACCATCTGAGCCACCCAGGCGCCCACCAAGATTGTATTTTAAAACAACATCCAGCATTATATTTAAGACTGAAACAGGAAAGCTTTCCCAGGAGAAAATCAGGAACAAGTTCAGCCTCTCTAATAGCATTCTTATCATTCAACACTTTTTTTGCCCTAATCAATGCAATTAGAAAAAGAAAAAATATACACATTCAAAAAGAAAATATGTATTTTTTTATTTAGGGATAAGCATAATTATCTATCTGTAAAACTTTTTTAAAGCACCCCAAATGTTGTGGGAACTAATTAGAATATACAATAACAATCACCAGCTACAAGATGAGTATAAAAAAAATAACATGCGGGGCATGATCGAGTCCCGCATCGGGCTCCCTGCTCAGCGAGGAGCCTGCTTCTCCTTCTGACCCTCCCCCACTCATGTACTCTCTCTCTCTCTCTCATTCTCGCTCTCTCAAAATAAATAAATAAATCTTTAAAAAAAATTAAAAAAATAACATTTGAGGGTAATAGCAATGAACACACAAAAAATGTGTGTGTGAAAAGATACCATCAATAATGTTGGCAAAAACAAAATACTTCTAGGGAATGCTAATAAGAAATTGATAAGCCCTAAGTGAAAATGAAAACACACAAAACTCCCAAAATTTATAATAACTCAAACTATAGAATTTTAATGAATGACATATATAGAGATAAAATATTTTAATAAGTTCTATGTTCCCAGAAGAAAATGGGAAAGATTCAAAATCTTCTCTTAAATTTGACTATGACAAGGGCCCCTGGTGGCTCAGTCAGTTAAATGTCCCACTCTTGGTTTCAGCTCAGGTCATGATCCCAGGGTCCTGGGATCAAGCCTCACTTCGGGCTCCCTGCTCAGTGGAGAGTCTGCCTCTCCCACTCCCTCTGCCCCTCCTCCCTGCTTGTGTTCTCTCTCTCTCTCTCTCTCTCTCTCAAATAAATAAGTAAATCTTAAAAACAAAGAAGAAGAAGTAGGAGATTAGGTACGGGTAGTAGATCAGGAAGCAGAAAGGTGGAAAAAAAAAGGATTTGCTAAAGTCTATCACCTAAAGTAAAGCATTACAAGAATACAGTATACATAATCCTCAGAAAGAGGACCCCATAATCCTTTCTTTTTCTTTTTTTTTTTTTTATATTCGACAGAGAGAGAGCATAAGTAGGCAGAGTGGTAGGCAGAGGGAGAGGGAGAAGCAGGCTCTCCTCCGAGCAGGGAGCCGGACATGGGGCTCGATCCCAGGACCCCAGGATCATGACCTGAGCTGAAGGCAGCCGCTTAACCAACTGAGCCACCCAGGTGCCCCCCCGCCATAATCCTTTCAAGCAGCTTTCATTTATATTCCCTACCAGACCAAAGAGGTGAGCCTGCTAGCAAGAATCACATACAGAAGTGGGGGGCTTCTATAAGAGGGGCAGTAATTCCTTACTGCTTGTAAGTGGTGCCATTAATGTGAAGACTAGGTTAATGAACAGAGCATGGAGGCCAGTGGCTGGCAGGTAGCCAGCTTAAGCTTACTAGTGTCCATACAGGTGTTTGGTTGTGGTTGGAAGGACATAGAATTCACTGGAAGCAAACAGACCAGAATCTACTAGGTCTGACTGGCAGCATATGATGACTACCCATCCCCTAGCTGACCCCTTAGCTCCAGAGCTCACACCCTTAGAGAGCGGGCTGCAAATGCCATGCAGACCCCAAGAGCACTCTGTTCTCCAGTGTTTCAGGCGTGGCCAGGAAGGCCATCAGTTGGGGAACGCTTCCACCCTTGCTACCTCTTCCTGGCATTGAACACACTGGGAAGATGTGATGCCATGACATGCTGAGGTGACAAGCATATGGAAAAAAAAATCCAGCGTTCAAAGGCTGGGGAGGAGGAAGGGAGCTTGATGTCAAGACTCTGATATGGAGCTGCTAAGGGGCCTTGGAACATCTTCCTCAAGCTTCACTGGCCATGGAATCTGCAAACGTCTCCAACATTTAATCCACCACAAGGTACTTTGCTACTGGGCACCTGGGTGGCTCAGTCAGTGAAGCGTCTGCCTTCGGCTCAGGTCATGATCTCAGCGTCCTGGGATCGAGCTCCGCATGGGGCTCTCTGCTCAGCGGGGAGCCTGCTTCTCCCTCTCCCTCTGCTCCTCCCCCTGCTCGTGCCCTCTCTGACTCAAATAAATAATTTAAAAAAAAAAATTTTTTTTAAAGGGACTTTGCTACTGAAGACAAAAAACTCTCAACTGCCCAACTCATGTTCTACACTGATGTAGCTCTTGGCTTTTTATAGCCATGTTGATGGGGATTTAGTAAGAAGGAGAGGTGAACAAGCATACACTGTGACATATTAAATAAAAAGCCTAAAAATATCAAGTATCAAGCATGTAATGACTGTGTTTTTTCTGACCACTGGAGAAAGGATGAGTTAGTTAAAGAACAGTCTTTGCAAAATGAGCTAGCCATTTGGGAAAATGGAGCCCTAAAACATTTCACCTCAATTTCATGATTTAACTTGATTTCTGAGCTGAAAGGCATTGTAATTTGTGAATAAATCAGGGAATTTATGCTCAGGCACATTTGGTTCTTATCCTAGTAATGTAGTGCACGAATTCAGTCATCCTGAGAAAAACTCACTTAACCTACACCTTGGTTTCCTTATCTCAAATTGGTGAGAATATTTATATTATGGGGATTAAAACACACGTGGGCATGCAGTAAGCCCTGGTCCTCTGAATGCTGAAGCTTGGCGGGATAAGATTTGTGTGTCTCTTCAACAAAATATACCATAAGATCCAGAGAATCTCTATCTCTTTCTGCTACTTGACTTTTCACCTTTCTCTTGTTTAATGGTCAGAAAAATTCTGGATAATGGTCATGATTATTTCTAGTTTACATGGGAGAAAATCCAAAGAACAAAGAGTAGTTAAATGACTTTCCCAGCATCCCCTAGCTAATAAGACATAAAGCCAGAATTTTAACTCAGGACCCAGTGATTTTTCTACCAGATATTGAAATACCTATATACATTCTAAAATGATCCTAAATGCCGAGTGCTATCTCAACACTGTATCATTAATTGAAATCTATGTTCTTTTTGTCCAGTGCTCCTCATTTTAGAGAAGAATCCCGACTTGAGTGGTATCCAGGTAGAATAGGGACACTTTGACTTAGCAAAAATTACTCCTCAAATTTCCCCACTGGCTGTGAATTTTCACTTGCAAAGATTTCTTCCACCTGTCCCACATTTCATCTCTGCAGATGTGATGCTTCAAACCCTTGCCTATGAACATAACGTAGCCAATAGCACGCAGATGCTCTCTGAGTACAAAATGAGTGAGTCCAGTGAGTCAGCATTAATGGGAAATTGGTACTCAGTAAGAGGAAAATACCACAAGCACTGACTATGGAGTGCTCATGGTATTAATGCAACCTTTAAAGGAGACGTTCTGGCACATTCGGTGCACACCTTATTTCAAATCAATGTAGCATGGTATTTAAGTTGATTGAGTATGCAAAGAAATATCTGCAGGAGACGGTACTGCTATTTGTATTCTTCACTAACCTTTGGGATATTCCCAGAAAAGCCCTCCTTCCACCCACACTGCCCCCAGAGTTCCCACTCAGTGTACACAGGAGATTGAAACTTGATATTTGAACAGTGTTGAGAATTGTTGGATCTCAAAATTGGGGTTACTGCTTTGGCTTGATGAAGTAATTGCTGACTAAAAATGTAAAAGAAAAAAAATACTCATACCTGATCATTGTTTTCCATCCAAGGGTAAGCAATGGCTTGGGCCTCTTTTAATTTATAAACATAACTGTTTATTTGAATTAGTGTCTCTTTATCTGTATTAAATAATTTCAGCCTCTTTAGATTTCTGTTCCTAAGAGTAGACTTGGACATAGGGACCCCCACCCCCAAAAAAAGAAGTTTCTAGAAAAATAGGCATGGTCTCTAGGCTGGGTCTCCTTCCAGGGCCAGGATGGTGGAATATTCATGTTTTCATCCTCAGAAGCTAGCATAGGGCAGAGATGTACATATTGTAGAAACTTATAAAAAATGATTAAGGAATAAAATAAGACACACTGTAAAATAGGTCTCACTGGTTCCCAGTAAGAGGCTGCAGGGTGTTAACTACATCATGGACCATGTGTGTTGGATGACCTGTGGTCAATTCAGCAGCGCCACCACCCCTCCCAAGACCACTGCTACCTTATAGAAAAGAAGCCAGGAACCACATTTCCAATATAATTTTGGGTTCAAGGGAGGCTGAAAGAAAGGAGAAGCCATTCTTCTCAAATAGTTACAGCCAGCCTTACAGCTTCCAACATCTTTCTGAGAGCCACCATGCGCTGCCACAGACTGACTTGTGAATATCTCTCATATTTGTGATCCCAGCTGAGATCATCCTTAGCAGATTTCCAGCTCTTCCAACATGGCGCACACCTCTATCTCCCTAATCATCAACACTTTGATCTACTTTGACTTCAAGAATGCCTTCTGTTTTCTTAACCAAACATGAACTAAACCACTGTCACCATCCTCCAGCCTTAGAACCACAGTGCTTCTGTGTATATTAGCATAGAAATCTCTTAAACAGCCAGTTCTGACAGATCTTGGCAGCCAGCTGATGGCAGACTCTTGAGCCCATCAACCAAAGTCAAGCTGTTCTTGAGATCAGAGTTGCTCTGTGCCTTGTCTTCACCCCATCATTCCTCTCAAGCTTCCCCAACACAATATCCTCTCACAGCCAAACCCTTCGTGAGAACTTTCTATACACTCAGATTTTAATTAAACATTGGCTCTTTTCCAGATTCGCTGGATCATTTCCAGTCACTTCAGGGAAGAGTCAAGATTCAAGTACAACCCAGTCACCAAAAGTGAATGCCTCCTGTTTGCTCTCCTTCTTGTTTCTAGGTCATTATGTTTTCAACATTATGGTCAACCTCACGCTGAAAAACAAGAGCCATCAGACATCTTTACCATCTACTCTTCCTCCTCTTCATTGTCCCTACCCATGAACCACTCCCTCTAGTTCACAGATAACATAAGAATTTCTCTAGAGCCTAACAAATGCCCTCATCCTGAGGTAGAAGACTCATCTTGGTATTCATGCAATGCCCAGTAGATGTAGATTCCTGACTTTCTCAACTCTGAATGTTGCTTGAACCACAATCATGGAACCACAATCCCATAACAGTAGGAATTTCTTGTATTTTGGGGGGGTTCCAACTTGAACCCTATAGGGCCCTCTTCTCTGGCACCACCATCAATGATGTCATACTCTCCCTATTGGACACTCAGTGCACTTTGTTTTAACTTTATGAAGGCATCTGGTCTGTGGAGTATGAAACCTCGTTCAGTTTTTTTCTGACTTAACTGATCTCCTGATGCAGTTACTCTAGATGGCTGTACCTGATCTCACACCTGGGCTGCAGTGAGGATTAGACCCATCACAGTTCCACATTGAGCAGTATCCAGCTAACAGTATCCTGTTAGCTTCAAGCTGGTCCTTTGCCTATTTCCTACACTTGAGGGTCACAGCTTTGAGATTTTTCTTCCGATGTTCCCAGTGCCCAGAACTGTGACTATGTGCACTGCACACTCAGAGGATATTTTGATGAGTTGAACAAAGATCATTTTAACGCTTTTTCTAAAATGTTACCTCTTGCTTCTAACACTCCCACCCACACCATCTCAAGAAGATGAGCTATCCCTGATGAGGAGACAGAGCTATTTGATATAGACATGTTTCCACATTAGTAACCATGCATTTACGAGTCTTCATTTTAAGAAATACATGTAGAAAGGTCCCCCTTTCTCCTTTTCTATGTATCAGTGTAGTTTTGTGTCACTGGCTGGGCAGAACAGGATTCCCAGACATTTCAAGGTCCCCACATTCAGGTGGTGTGGCCCCTGCTTCAAGGCTGGGAGCAAGCATGTTATGCATTCACCTATTCCCAGACTGGAGAGCACGGGTAGCCATGGTGTCTTTTCATGGTGACTTTCACCATGGGCTGCCCTCCACAGAAGTCCTGGGGAACAAGGGGAAGCTGGATGCCACCAAGAGCCCCTACAGAGGGTGTGGACTCCAGGTCACTGAGCATCCCCTGAGGTTCCAGGCTGAGGCCCCCCTGCTCTGAATTCAGTCGCTCCATCCTGGGAGGGGCTCTTTTTATCACCCTCATCATCTCTATGACTTATTATTATTTTTATTTCCTCACACACCTCTTCTTCAGGGCATACAGGCCTTCGGAAACAGAACCGGGAACAAGTGTGTCTGAGTCTTGAAGCACCGTTCACGTGGCCTGATGAAACAAGGGAAATGAAGGGAAGAGTCTACAGAGAAGGCACACACACATATCTCAGACATAATTCTGTGCAAGAGATTACCTAGAAATTACTTCTCTCCTCTGTCCTTCCCTTTCTCCTCTTAGAGGTATGCTCTGGTCGCCATCTGGCCTGGTTCTCACTTGGGTGCAGGACACACACCCCCAAGAACACAGTGGGGGTGGCTCCATCCTCTGTAAGCCCCCTTTGTCCCATTTCCCCCATCTTTGTTTCCACTGGGATTTTTCCATTAATATGTTTGTCCTTGCCCTATTGACTCCAACTTTAAAGAAGCATTCCTCAGTCATGTTCCCCTAATATCACATGTCCTGTGCTCCCAGCCACGTGTTTAAAAGACAGGCTGACTTGCCTGTGCCCCTTTCTCAGCACACAGTCACCCCTCCTTCACTGTGGCCCTGATGCCACTGAGCTGACCTGCCCAATCAACGAGGCTGCCTGCTTCCATTTCTCACCGCACTGGACCTCAAACACGAGGAAGTACGAGGAAGGACTGTTCTACCATGTGAAATTCCATCACCTGGTTTCCTGCCTGCCTCTCTGGTCACTGTTCCCTCAGGATTTTCATGAGGTCTGTGTCCCTGCTGGTGTCACAGCAGGACGTGTGGTCCATGACTCAGCATCCTCTGCTTTGCTCACCAGCTGCTTCTGTCATACAACGTGCAGACACAACTCCAGGGGGCTTTCTGTAACGATGTGTCCTCACTACTCAGTACTTGTTAAAAAACTGAAAGCCCTTGATAAAATATGGACTTAGTATTCCTTTTACATAATAAACTTTTCCCATATAATTATTCCCTGTCATCATTAATACCCATTTCTACATATTTTCTCCTTTTAAAACTATTTTATGTAATAACTGATGATATTTTCAGAATAAAAAGAGCCAAGTCATCCAGGAGTTTATAGATTCAGAAGTATATGCTCCCATTTACCATCCCTGCATGTCCTCACCTCTCCCAAAATACTTCCCTTACCCAGAGGGGAACAACCATTGACATTTAGTGAATGACTTTACGGAAGTTGTTTTGTGCTTTCAAATCTAAACTATAACAAATGTGTTGTGTACATGTATGTTGTGTGCATGTGTGTGTACATGTTTTGTACAAGAAATCTCCCTCTATACCATATCCAGGGTACACATCTGCTGGAAACCTATCCCTATAACCTGGGAGGATTGAACCAACAGGAGGTTAGTTACTTAAAATGTGTTGGTTTTTTACTTTATTTTCATTTCAATAGAATTATGGTTACTTTTTTAAGTTTTGAAAGTGTTTAAAAGATGTCCTTCCTATCTCTGTTTACATCTTATGTTCTTATTCCCTGTGTATATGAGAAAGGAAATTGAGTCCAGTGCTTAACAGAAGGATCAAAGCCCCTCTCAGGACAGCTGGATGAGAAAATGGACCCAGGGCTGCAGAGCTGGGCTAATTACCATCAAGGGTTTGGAGGGGCATTGCTTCTGGGACCAGTCACCCCAAGCAGAGGAAACCAGAGACCCCGGGTGTCGAGACCCCTTCCTTGATGAATTCCCCAGAATAGAGCAAATGTGGTCACCAGGCTGCCACTCAGAAAGGGGCTTCGCTGGAAGAAGCAGTGTGCCTATAGCAGATGGGGGCTCCTGCAGGAGCATCAGGGCTCCAGCATGGTCCAGCGGGGGCTCCCTGCCTGCACCCTGTCCATCTGCTCCATGGAGGAAGGGACTTTTCCTCAGCCTCCGAATGAATGGTACTGTTCTGTGTCCAGTATTACTCACAGGAGGAGAAATTTGCTAGAAAAGCAGTTCCTGCTGCAATCATTGGATGGTTAGTATAATTAACTCCTAAAGGAAAATAAAACCATGGAGATGTCTGTCTTATTGAGAACAAATCACAAGGAGGCTTTACTTAACAAATGCATAAATTTCGAGGAGTTTGATGACTTGCCTATGAGCACTGAGAGGAGCTAAGATGTGCAGCCCAGAGGGTGAGCCTGGCATGCCTGGTCCAGGGACCCCTCAGGCTGCAGACCTGGTCTGCTTGTTCAAGGAAGACATGATTTTGTGTCATAAGAGCAGAGTGATGGCCCAGGTCACTACAGATGACTGGGAGGACCCAGGTCGACATATTAGACCTTTCAAATGCTAAGCATCAGTTTATCTCTCTCATAAAATGGGGATAGTAAATACTCCTCCCAGAATGCCCTTGGTGAGCAGGTGACGTTAGTAACGTGCAGTGGGGCCCCAGGCTGTCCCATGGGTGGATATGTCCGGAGACCCAAGAGGGTGGAGGTGCAGAGCCCCTGCCATGACTGAGAACCTTAAAGGCAGAGGCTATCACCTAATACCCGACTTTGAGCGCATCTCCAATCAAGTTTTGCCCTTGGTGTTCTTACACATATCAAACAGGCCCACTTCATGGGAGAAAATATATGCCAACCAATATCTGATAAGGGGTTAATATATGAAATATATAAAGACTCCTACAATTCAATAGCAAAAAGAAGAAGAAGAAGAAGAAGAAGAAGAAGAAGAAGAAGAAGAAACTATTTAAAAAATGGGCAAAGAACTTAAATAGATGTTTCTCCAAAGAAAACATACACTGTGGCCAACAGACGTATGAAAAGGTGCTCAACATCACTCATCATTAGGGAAATGCAAAACAAAACCACGATGTATCACCTTACACCTGTCAGAATGGCTGGTATCAAAAGGAAAGTAAGAAAAGAAGGAAGGAAGGAAGGAAGGAAGGAAGGAAGGAAGGAAGGAAGGAAGGAAGGAAGGAGGGAAGGAAGGAGGGAAGGAAAGAAGGAAGGAAGGAAGGAGGGAGGGAAGGAAGGAAGGAAGGAAGGAAGGAAGGAAGGAAGGAAGGAAGGAGGGAAGGAAGGAAGGAAGGAAGGAGGGAAGGAAAAAAGGAAGGAGGGAAGGAAGGAAGGAGGGAAGGACGGAAGGAAAGAAGGAAGGAGGGAAGGAAAAAAGGAAGGAAGGAAGGAGGAAAATATAATTATCATTGACAAATTGGACCCCTCATGCACTGTTGGTGGAAATGCAAACTGGTGCAGCCCCTATGCAAAACAGTATGGAGGTCTTCAAAAAATTAAAAATAGAACCAGTAATCCTACTATTACCCAAAGGAATTAAAATCAAGATCTCAAAGAGGTATTTGAATCCCCATGTTCACCGCAGCATTACTTATAAGAGCTAAGATGTGTAAACAACCTAAGTGGGCATTAGTGGTTGAATAAAGAAAATGTGGCATATATATATATAGCGGAATATTATCAGCCTTAAAAAAGAAGGTAATCCTGAAATATTGGACAACATGGATGAACTTGGAGGACTTTATACTAAGTGAAATAAGCCAGTTCTAGGACAACTGCTACATGATGTCATAGCTAGTCAGTGGCCGTAAAGTTTCAGTGATGGCAAGCTGCATGCATTCTAGAGACCTGCTCTCCAACATCACATCTACAGTGAGCAATGCTGTATAGTACACTTAGAAGTTGTGTTAAGAGGGTAGGTCTTGAGGCACCTGGGTGGTTCAGTCAGTTGAGTGTCCATCTTTTGATTTTGGCTCAGGTCATGATCTCAGTGTCCTGGGATCGAGCCCCACCTCAGGCTTTGCATGTGGTGGGGAGCCTACTTGAGGATTCTCTCTCTCCCTCTCCTTCTGCCTCTCCCCTCCTCTAAAATAAATAAGTAAATCTTAAAAAAAAAAAAAAAAGAGGGTAGGTCTCAAGTTAAATGTTTTCACTACAATTAAAGAAACAATAATAGGGCCCAGTTCATCAAGCTGGGGAAGACTTACATGAGATAATCCACAAGAGGTAGCTAGCACAATGTTTCTGATGTAAATTCTATTATGATTATTATTATTATTACCCAGAGGAAAAACTGAACCAAGAGTCATCAGTGAAATATGTCACCAAGAAGTGGTCCCAGATACAGGGGTTTTGTTTAGGAACAAAATTCCGGTTTTAACAGGTGAGCCAGACCCAGTGAACAGTTACTCAGGATACTGTTACAAAGATTAGGAAGGTTGCAGTTTAGGAAGTGGTCCCCAGAACTTGGCCAAAGCCTGGCATGGTGGGCTCCAATATGAGCCCACGGTATTATGCACGAGCTTCTAAAATTCTCTCGGAGCAAGGTCAGGGGTGTGACCCCAGGGTGAGTGGGGACAGGCAACAAAGCAGTGGTGACCTGATGATGGGGATGATGGGTGAGGGCTCTCTGAGCACTGGGCTTCTACTGTGGCGTCAACCTGCCCAGTTTCTGAGTCAGTACAGAAAACCAGGTCTTAACCCCAAAGATGAGGCTGGGGAGAAAGCCATCTGGGATCACACTATGAAAAAATGTCTTCATGGGAGCCTGGGTGGCTCAGTCGTTAAGCGTCTGCCTTCAGCTCAGGTCATGATCCCAGGGTCCTGGGATCGAGTCCCACATCGGGCTCCCTGCTCAGCAGGGAACCTGCTTCTCCCTCTCCCACTCCCCCTGCTTGTGTTCCTGCTCTCGCTATGTCTCTCTCTGTCAAATAAATAAATAAAAAATCTTAAAAAAAAAAAAAAAGAAAAAATGTCTTCACAAGTAACAGGGAGATCAAAACTAAAATGTAAGCCCCCCGGGGGGTTTGTATTCCCCTGGGAGTGTACAGGCACAGTGGTCAGTTCAGGACCACCTCCCACACACCACTCTTCATCACGCCCCTCTCAGTCTGGCTTTGGGGCTTCATATTTCTGTGCCCTTAGCTGGACCCATTATGACCCAGGGGCTTCATGCTGGTGTTTTTCTTTAGCTTTTCACATTAAGATCTCAGATCAAATGGCATCTTCTTGGAAAGCTTCTCTCTGACCTCAGTCAAAAGTACCACCACCTCTCCCCGCCTTTGCATGCTGGAGAAGTATGTGGCTGTCCAGACTTGTCCCGTCTATGTATTTGCTTCCTTGTTTATTTACTTCTCCCTTCCCCTGGTCCATGAGCTCCAGGAAATCAGGTATTCTGTGTTGTCTAGTGCCTGGACACTCAATCTCTCCCTGTCCAATGGGGACACAGTGTAGGGGGGGCATCTGCTATTTAGTTATCTGCACAAGTGATGGTGTGTACTGAGCCCTTCGTCTGAAAAGTGCAATTGCACAATTAATCGATGTTGGTGCCAAGGGTAAGATCACAGTTCTTCTGTGGTTACCACGGGCAGGTTATACAGCAGAAACCAGCACCATCATGGCAAAGACGGTAGGCATCACTCCACGGAAATAGTCTCATTCTCAAATAAATGAGACTTTCAAAATAAGTGGCAGACGGATTTCAAGCCCCACCTATGGCATGAGTTGGCTGCAGTAGAGAAAATTATATAACTTTTTTTTTGGTAATTTGCATCAAACACATCAAATTTCACAGAATGCTTTCCCATGGGCTTTCCAAGCACTTGCCAGAATAGAACAAACTCTAACATTGTCAAGAGACAGAGGTCTTAATTCCAGCCCCTCCACTTACCAGTTGAGTGACTTTGAAATAAATTCTTAACACTTTCGATCTTCAAGGTCCTTATTAAAATGGAGATGGTCACATGGCCTTGATATAGGTTGAGAGGATTATGGGTTATAATAGACCAAATGCCTGGCCCCATGTCTGGCTGGGAGGAAATACTCAACACAAAGCAAGTCCCACTTATAGTTCCTGGATTTATTCTCACCCCAACCTTAGCAGGCAGGCAGGTTGGGGTTATAACTGAGGGAGACACAGCACAGTGGAGAGGTGCCTCACACCTGAAGAACATAATAGTGCATTCCATTTCAATGCCCTGCTTCAGTGCTCCTCCTCAAGAACATAACTCACCTTGACACTTTGCTTGGTTTTATAAAGTTTGTTTGTGGCTATGTGTTAAACATTTTACACACAAAAGGACTTACATAAATATATTTATAAGATCCAGAAAAAACTAAAAGAGATAGCAGATAAACACATAGCCACTATCCAGTTTAAGAAAGAGACTAACCATTGCTGAACATTTCCCATCCCATCCTCCTGTCTCCATTCCTCACGGGGGACCACCCTTCTGAAATTTGTGTTTATAATGAACTGGAGTTTGGATATGATTTTTGTTTTACACATGCACTTTATCTTCAACAGTGTATCATTTCATCTTTGTCATTTTTTTAATTTAAATACATGGCAGCCGACTTCATATATTTTTCTTTGACTTGATTTTTCCCACTCGATACTGGATTCCTGAGATCCCAGCATGCTACTGAAAACTGTCATTCATTCTTTTTTGCAAATTATTATTTTATGATCCTCCCTTGTGAGAAAATAACACAATGATTTATCTATTGAGCAAATGATAGATTTTGTAGTTGTTTTCAGTTTTGCTTATGAGTTTTTGTTTCTTGATGACAATTTGCCATAAACTCTCTTGTATCCATTTCTAGTTAGCTGTGTGAGGATTTCTTTAGGATACACAACTGGTAGACCAGAAGACATTTCTTCAGTTTTCACCCAACTATGTAGTTGTTTTTTTTTTTTAATATTTTATTTATTTAATTGAGAGAGAGAATGAGATAGAGAGAGAGAGCATGAGACAGGGGAGGGTCAGAGGGAGAAGCAGACTCCCTGCCGAGCAGGGAGCCTGATGCGGGACTCGATCCTGGGACTCCAGGATCATGACCTGAGCCGAAGGCAGTCGCTTAACCAACTGAGCTACCCAGGCGCCCCCCAACTATGTAGTTTTGAGAATCATCTATATGATACAAACTTTCTCACACTGAAATTGGAGCAGGGAAGGAAACACAATTCCTTCCCTGTGGTGTTTACATCCTTATGGGGAAAGGCACATTATAAATAAGACAAAACATTAAACATTATGTTCATCAGCATAGGCCTAATTATATCTGTGGGAAAAAATCCTCAAACCTAAATGGCTTAAAATTATTTTTTTCATTTAGTTAACATTTATTTGTTTCCACTGTTATTGAGAAATAATTGACACACATAACTGCATAAGTTTAAGATATAGGGAGCCAAGGGCAGGCCACCCCAGAATGTGCCACTTTGTGTATTAATTATTCTAAATAAAATTTCTAAAAAAACAGCCCAGTGCAAAAGAACACTGTGACCCCCTCCCTTTGTCTCCAGAAAGCAAAAATGAATCTCCTGTGTAGAGGCATCTTCCTGGTACCAAGAGGTGGAGAGACATCCTTATAGACATGGGACACTTAGAACCAAGAAGGCCATATAAACAATCCTTGTGAATTCTACTAATTTGCTACCCCTGCCTAACCCAACCTAAATTCTGCTTAGAATTCCTCACTCACAGAAGCTCCCAAAATGAAGTTTTCTCTGTCCTGTTAATTCCTCACAAGTTTATTGTCTCTTTGTCTAAGAAGTATAAAAACGGCCTGCCTTCGTCATTCATTTAGGTCTTGATGTTATTATTGGACCTCAGTGTGCATGTAATTACACTTTGGGTTTTTCTCTTGTTAATCTGGCTCCTGTCAATTTCCCTCTTAGGCCACATGGAGAACACTGAAGGGTAGAAAGACATTATTCTTCCCCTCCAAGGTTTACAGCAGAATGGTGTGACTTCGATATATTTTGAAATGATCACAAGAGGTTTAGTTAACATTTATCACTTCATATATGTACAATAGAGGAAAAGAAATAAACAAATCCTCTTTATGATGAGAAGTCTTAGGACCCACTCCCTTAGCTTCCCTACACACCACACAGCAGCGCTGGCTACGGGCGCATGCTGCGAATTGCATCCCTGGTCATCATACATCTTACACCTGGACGTTTGTGCTCTTCCTCCCATTCCCCGTCCTCCTACCCCACCTCTGGAACAACAGATTTTGTCTCTTTCTACTGAGTTGTGTGCTTTTTTATTTTTTTTCTTTGCTTTGTTTTTGTTTTGTTTTTTTGTGGTTTGTTTGTTTTAGTTTCCATACATAAGTAAGACTATACAGTGTTTGTCTTCCTCTGTCTGACATTTCACTTACCAGAATGCCCTCAAGGCCCATTCATGTTGTTGCAAATAGTAGGATTTCCCCATTTTTCTATGGCTGAATAATATTCCATTGTGTGTGTGTGTGTGTGTGTGTGTATGCAAGGTTATATAGATATAGATATCTTTACTCTATCAAAAGCCCAAAGGCATAGTTTACAGAAATAGGAAAAAAACATAGGATGCCTGGGTGGTTTAGTCAGTTAAGCATCTGCCTTCAGCTCAGGTCATGATGTTAGGGTCCTGGAATCGAGCCCCTCATCAAGCTTCCTGCTTAGCAGAGAATCTGCTTCTCCCTCTGACCTCCCCCCACTCTTTCTTTCTGTCAAATAAATAAATAAATAAACTCTTTAAAAAAAAGAAATAGGAAAAAACACTAAAATTTATGTGAAACCACAAAAGACTCTGGATAGCCAAACAAATCCTGAAACAAAAAGATAGCAGGATGCAACACACTTTCTGATTTCAAGCTAAACTGAAAGGATATAGTAACTAAAACTATGCCAATATGGTACTGGCTTAAAAACAAATAAAAGAGACTGATGGAACAGAATCAAGAGCCCCAAAATGAACCCAAGCACATGGGGCTGACTCATATTTGACAAGAGCCAAGAACACACAACAGAGAAAATACGGTCTCTAATAAATCGCACTGGCAAAACTGACATTCACATGCAGAAGAATCAAACTGGACCCCTATCCTACACCACTTACAAAAGTTAAGTATAAATGGATTAAGTACTTAAGTGTAAGACCTGAAACCATAAAACTGTCAGGAGAAAAGATGGAGAAAGAAGCTCCTTGACATGGGTCTTGGTGATGATTTTTTGGAAATCACACCTAACACATAAGCACCAAAATAAAAAATCAACAAGTTGAACCACATCAGACAAAAAAGCTTCTGCACAGCAAAAACAACAACAACAAAACACCAACAAAGTGAAAAGACAACCTACAAAATAAGGAAAAAATTATTTGCAAACCATGTATCTGAGAAGGGGTTGATTTCCAAAATGCATGATCTCATTCAACTCAATAGCAAAACAAAACAAAACAACAACAAATAAATCAATTTAAAATGGGCAAAGGGCCTGAATAAACATTTTCCAAAGAAAATATATGAATGGCCAACAGGTACAAAAAAAGGTGCTCAACATCACTAGTCATCAGGGAAATGCAAATCAAAGCCACAATGAGATATCACCTCACATCTGTTAGAATGGCCATCATCAAGAAGGCAAGAGACAACAGGTGTTGGCGAGGATGTGGAGAAAGGGGACCCTCTTGCACTGTTGGTGGGAATGCAAACGGGTGCAGCCACTCTGAAAAACAGTATGGAGGTTCCTCCAAAATATACAGAAATTAGAGTTAATTGGGAATTAATCTGGGAATAAATCCAAGGGAAACAAGACACTAATTCCAAAAGATACCTGCTCCCCCATGTACATAACAGCATTATTCACAATAGCCAAGATATGAAAACAATCCAAGTGGCTATCAATAGATGAGTGGATGAAAATATTAGTTCTTGATCACAGCACATGTTCTTCAGAGGTTAGCAAGGGGCTCTTCCCATGTTGGCATCTCTCATTTTAAGACTCAGGTTGGGGGAGGGTGCTGGGGTGGCTCAGTCGGTTAAGCGTCCAACTCTTAATTTCCACTTGGGTTGTGATCTCAGGGTCGTGGGATTGAGCCCCACGTCGGGCTCCACCCTCAGCATGGAAAGCACCATGGCCCTGCTCAAGGGGGGACCATAAATTCCTACCATGCCCGGAAGGAAGAAGATGCTCAAATATTTGCAAGCAGCCCCAGGGACCAGCACAAATGGTTTATTAGATGATATAATAACATGAGGACAAATGCAACAGTAAGAAGACGGGCCCAAGAGCGCAGGAATGGAAACAGAGTTGAGGAGAGTAAGTAGCACTTTTTTTTTTTATTAAAGATTTTATTTATTTATTTGAGAGAGAGAGAATGAGAGACAGAGAGCACAAGAGGGAAGAGGATCAGAGGGAGAAGCAGACCCCCCGCCGAGCAGGGAGCCCGATGCGGGACTCGATCCCGGGACTCCAGGATCATGACCTGAGCCAAAGGCAGATGATTAACCAACTGAACCACCCAGGTGCCCGTAAGTAGCACTTTTATAAACGCGGATCAGAGGTGGTCTCCTGAGAGGTCAGCTTTAGAGTAAATAAGCAAGGTGGACAAAATCATGAGTCTTTTTAGTGGGTACTTAGAGGGAAGAACACAAATCTTGTCCAAGGCACAAGAATTGGGAGGTTGATGGTCTCAGCCCCAATCCGAGTCCAAAACCCAGAGAACCCTAAACCCTGACATCTGAGGGCAGGAGAAGATGAATGTCCCAGCTCAAGCAGAGAGAGTAAATTCACCCTTTCTCCGCCGTTTGGTCCTACTTAGGCCTTCAACGGGTTGGATGATACCCATTCACACTGGCGAGGGCCATTTTCACTCAACTTACCAACTCAAATCCTAGTCTCTTCTGCAGATGCTATATCACAGACACCCCCAGGTACAAAGTTTGGCCAGCTATCTGGGCATCCCTCAGCCCAGTTCAGCTGACACATGAAATTAACCATCACCGTATTTATAAAATGTCATTGTTAACATCAGCATTTGCTCTCTGCTTTCCAGTTCTTCTAACTTTCATGTATAGTTTTAGAAGTTCAGTACACCTTGCAGACAGGTTTGGCAATCCTGCTTACCCAGGAACAGTTAGTCGTACCAAGCTTGCCCCCTCTTCTGCTTTGTTTCATTCCCAGGAAGATGTCCCTAGGATTTGGAAAGGAAGAATTGCTGTTCATGCTACTTTTTAGCTACATGGGGTGAGAGGACAATTTACCTCCTAAAGTTATAGTAAGAATGTACGAGGTTAAGTTCAGGGCTAGCAGACTACAGTCGTGCAGACATTGTATTTTACGCCTCTATAATGCCCTCCAAAGGCACACACGAGAGCAGGCCCCACCAGAGGATAGATCAGGTGAAAAGAAAGGAGGCCTCCCTGAGATGAGAAGACAAAATGTTGAGTATTTCCTTCAACCTGAGAACACATATTTCTAGTTGATTTAGCTGATTCATCATTGCATTCTCACTGTTGGTTTTAATTCCTTATTCCAATTTTCATAAGACTATGAAAGACTGGGTGGGTGGCTCAGTCGGTTACGCGTCTGCCTTCGGCTCAGGTCATGATCTCAGAGTCCTGGGATCGAGCCCCACATCGGGCTCCATGCTCTGAGGGGAGTCTGCTTGTCTCTCTCCCCCTGTCCCCCACCCCTGCTTGTGCACCCTCTCTCTCTCTAAAATAAAATAAATAAAATCTTAAAAAAAATAAAAGGACTATGCAAGACTCTGAAAAGAGAATACATACCGTGGAAGGTCCATGACATTTCCTTGCCCATTTTTGCACATTTGCCACAGTGAAGTGCATACCTCGAACACAACCAGGTGGGTCTGACTGATAGAATACTAACTGCAGTAAATACTTAGACTATAGTATTAGATTATATTTTCTTAGTCTCATAGTTTCTGCGGTTGCTTCTGTTTCTGTTGCAGAATAAGCAAAGTCTCGGTCAGGATGGGTGTCAAATCCAGCTGACGCACATTTCTTTCTAAGCATGCCCGCCCTATACACGGACACACACCTCTACATTCAATTTAATTCTCTTGCCAGCTATGCGAGTCTTTTGTCTTTAGGGCTTCAGTTCTACCTAAAATCATCCTCAGATTATTTTCTACTGACGCTGAATTCAGTTTCTTACTACATTGGTTGTTCCAGTCTATGCAAGAGGACTGTGCTATCTTTGCTGTATCCATCCCATGTTTAAGCGCACACTTGCGAGCTCATTTAATGAACCTAGTTGTGAGATTTGATCAAGGTGGCTGCGTTAGTATTCCAATTTCCTTCTGAACCAGGATATGCATGACTTATCTTAATTTTTCTTCTCAATTTACATAGAAATTTACTTTGGCTATATCTTATCATACAATCTCCCAGGGCTGCATTCACAATAGGGAGTCTGTAGGCTACCCGGCTTAAGCTTCCCTAAATACTCAGAGTCCCCTGAGGACATAAATCCCCTTATTCTCGGTCACCAAATGCAAGGCTTCAGCTCCATTCAGCCTGCAGATTTACCACTATCTTCCACAGCTTCAGGCACACGATCCTGAATGCAGCAACTACCTAATGTGTCAAACAAGGAAGTCGTTTTGTCTCGGCTGGAAAGAATTATAGTTCAGACCAGTATGGTAGCGGGGGCTGGGAACTTAGTTCCAAAAGCAACGAAGCTCCATGCTCACGAAAGAGGTGAACTCTCACAAAGTTTCCCCTGCTCTTGGGCTTGGGAACACACAATTTCTTTTTTATAGGTGAGCTCTGCTGAGCACCACCCTATCTATGCAAATGTGTCTCTGCCTGATAGGTATTTCTTGTCTCGGGATCATGTACCTCTCTCTACGGTAGAAGCATCTCTCCTAACATCCAGCAGCAAGCTAGTGACGGTCTTCCAACAGAGCTATGTGAAGGAGCTGTCCCAGGCTAACCAATGCATTTGCTGAGTAACAGTCCTGGATCTCTGCCAGAGGCTTCAGCCCACATGTATTCTGGTTACAGGCACTTCAAAAAGCATCTGAATGGATATTTACAGCCCAGCCACACTGCCTTCTCAGCAGCCCTTTGTAAACATTGATTGTTATTTCTGCTCAGGGCTCAATGTAAATTTAGATGCCTTCCTTGTGACTTTGTAAATAGGGTTCAGCAGGATTCCTAGGTGGGGGATGTGGTTTTGCCCAAACTCCAGCAAGCCTGAGAGTCGACTCCCTTCCTCTATAGGTTTGGATCAGTGAGAGATAACCACTTATTTCTTAGAGTTTGAAGGATGTTCCTACTCGTTTTGTCTCATGCCATTTCCAACATTTCTCAGACTTGGCCTGGCATTGAGCTTTGGCTGGCTGGGTGTGTTCTCCAGCCTCTATTTGTCCTATGGTTGATCACAGTCCTTAAATCCTCCTGCCGTTCTTTCTCCAAAGAGGAGATTATACTGACAAATCAGCGAAGATCACCAACTTATCCTTAAGGGTAATCAAGACCAATTCTCACTCCAGTTGTTTCTGAGAATATGATGCTGTATTTAAATATCCCTGCGGCCAAGATGTGAAAGTGAATTGGAGGTCATTCTATACGAATGCAAATTGTGCTCGGCTGGATTCCAAAGCAGGAAGGAAAAGAAGGAAGGAGGTCTGGTGTGAAAGCCAGTCCCCCTTGGCCTTGTGCGCTTCCGCCACAATCTTCATCAAACTGAGCACAGGCTCAAGCAACCACGTATACAGCATTTCTTCTGGGCAGTCAGTGCTCTCAGTGAGCCCAGCCCTCTGCCCTGGTCCCAGCCAAACCGAGTTTAATAAAAATGGGAATAATGGGGGAAACAAGGGGCGCCTGGGTGGCTCAGTCGTTAAGCGTCTGCCTTCGGCTCAGATCATGATCCCGGGGTCCTGGGATCGAGCCCCACGTCGGGGTCCCTGCTCAGCGGGGAGCCTACTTCTCCCTCTCCCACTCCCCCTGCTTGTGTTCCCTCTCTCGCTGTCTCTCTCTGTCAAATAAATAAATAAAATCTTAAAAAAAAATAATGGGGGAACAATTCTCCCAATTTAACCCTTTTCTTCATGAAAGAAGTGGTTCCTTGTTTCCATCTTGCCATTCTCTCTTGCTTCGTTCTTCTACAGAAGAATGTTCGGGCATTTCCGAAGGTCCCCTGGATTGGGGAAAGGGTGGACTTGGCTATTATCCACGTGGGCAGAATGGTACAGACAGAGCTCCAGGATTTTAACCCCGATTCTGTTCTCCAAAACCAAGCAGATTCTGAATGTCCTATCAATTATTTTCAGGTTTCAAGGATTACATTGAAATACAAGAGGTAGCGCATTAAGTGCTTTTGCGATGTTTTAGGACCATCACAGATATTTCCAGAATGGGTTCCTCATCCCAAATAGAAACTCTGTACCCATTAAGTAATGACTCCCCCTTGCCCCCACTCCCCAGGCTCTGGTAATCTGTATTCTCTCTTCCTGTCATTATGAACTTGCCTGTTCCATACAGCTCACGTAAGTGGAATCGGGCAGCCATGCTCCTTGCTTTGTCTCATTTCTCTGTATGCATCTAAACAACCACATCTGTGTGGGCTACTTACCGTTTCTTTGCCTGCTGGTGCAAATTTCCCCCTGGCACCGCCCTTCTTTTGGACACCGTGAATCCTTCCCATTGTTTTGCCCTGTAAATGGCAATCGAGTTATCCCATCAGTTAGTGACTCCTCAGGGTTTTGATGGCCCTCAAAGATCAAGGTTACATAAGAAACCCCAAATTTGGGGTGGTTCCTGTACCATAGCATCTGAGTCTGAATTAACGGAGTGCAATCCGATGTGACTCTCGGAGAGTCAGAGAACACACATTGGGTTTCCTGCACTAACATCCCTACTGTTTCAAATAATATTCCATCTATTAGCTCTGATGGGAGTGGGGCAGTTCCCCTTCCGAGGGTAAGCCCGTTGAACTCCTACTTTTAAGCATTGCAAGCAGATAGTTGCCATAACATTGGGAAGAGTCTGTACCTACTTGGAAATATGTTGTAAACTCCAATTTCCCCTCCCACTCACAACTGGCCATTGCTTCCCTGGTCGTTTATTCTGAGAATCCATGCTGGCATGTATATATCAGCTTTTTCCTGATATGTCTCATAAAATGCCCCTGCTCTGTAACAGAAAAACCTCGCAATCTGTGGTAACTAGATGATGGCCTGGGTACTTCTGTCCTCTTCTGTGCAGTTACAGGTTGTGAGCTATTTTGCAAGTGGTATTATATCTGCTGGTATGGGGGCAAGGTCATGCCTTCCAGATTTAGAGAGCTGGTCTTGAGTCTCTCTTCCATTTGATTTCTTCCTTTAATTTGTTGGCAATGCTAACAGCATTTAGGAAATAATATTTACTAACCTGTCCTCTTCCTAAAATTCTTTCTCTGTTCACTTAGCCAGACCTCTTGGCCTCTATTTCTTCCAGATCCCATTGGTGCAGATTGTCCCCACAGTCCCCAGACCCTCACTACCTTACGCCAGTGATGCATAGGCAAATTCCTAGCATCTCTAGGATCCTAGCATCCTAGACTCTCATTATGCTTTCTTCTCCTTTCCATAGTTTTCACCAAAGATTGCCTTCACCAATTTGATTCATGGACCTGAGAGACCATCCTGCCACAGATACCAGACTGCGTTCCTACAAACGGTGCACTTGGCAAAGCAAACTCATGGGCTAACTTATAGATCAAGCTCAGGCCTAATGAATGATTCCAAGAGTACCAGCAAAATGCAGTTCCAGCATGGGCAAGTCCCACATAGGCAGAAATAGCCTCCACGTGGTCCCCTTTCTTCAGCTGGAACCCATCCTGCTTTTAGAACGACAGACAAGAGGGGCGCTTGGCGGGGCTCAGTCGGTTAAGCAGCGGACTCTTGATTTCCGCTCATGTCAAGATCTTTTGGGTCGTGAGATAGAACCCTGCTTGGGGCTCTGCGCTCAGCGGGGAGTCGGCTTGGGATTCTCTCTCCCCCTCTCCTTCTGCCCCTACCTCCCCCTCCCTGTGCACACGCTCGCTCTCTCTCTAAAATACAAAAATAAATCTCAAAAAAAAAACTACAAGAGATAACAGGGCCAGTAGAGTTGAAGTCATTTAGATTTGATTGGTAACACAGAGGCAAAGTCACATTATGTGACCAACTTCTGTTCATAAATTTATTGAACAAATTTACATACATAACAGATTTAGAGAGTCTACATTTACTTGAAACCAACAAGCTGACCATACCAGGTATATGCTGATAAAAGTAATTTTTTTTTAAAGATTTTATTTATTTATTTGACACAGAGAGAGACGGCGAGAGAGGGAACACAAGCAGGGGGAGGGGCAGAGGGAGAAGCAGGCTTCCCGTGGAGCAGGGAGTCTAACGTGGGGCTCGATCCCAGGACTCTGGGATCGTGACCCGAGCCGAAGGCAGACGCTCAACGACTGAGCCACCCAGGCACCGCCCCGCACCCCCAATGGTTTTCTTTTTTTATTTTTTAAAGATTTCATCTATTTATTTATTTGACAGAGAGAGACACAGCGAGAGAGGGAACACAGGCAGGGGGAGTGGGAGAGGGAGAAGCAGGCCTCCTGCCGAGCAGGGAGCCCAATGCGGGGATTGATCCCAGGACACTGGGATCATGACCTGAGCCGAAGGCAGATGCTTAACGACTAAGCCACCCAGGCACGCCAAAAGTAATTTTTATATTGAAAAGACCCTGGTCAGTAATTTTTCTTCTAGCAAAACACCATCCTGTATTCACTTCGTAGTAATTAGCTCTAGGTCAGCATTTACTTGGTTGGTCCAAGAAGAAGAAGGTGGGTGAATTACAGACCTACTGTTCACACTTCTATTTTTTTTTTTTTTTAAGATTTTATTTATTTATTTGACAGAGAGAAACACGGCGAGAGAGGGAACACAAGCAGGGGGAGTGGGAGAGGGAGAAGCAGGCTTCCCGCCGAGCAGGGAGCCCGATGCGGGGCTCGATCCCAGGACCCTGGGATCATGACCTGAGCCGAAGGCAGACGCTTAACGACTGAGCCACCCAGGCGCCTGAGATTTCTTATTTTTCTACATCTTCAGCAACAAATGGGTATTGTCATTCATCCTAACGTTGATTATTCTGATGGTGTGTTATCGTGTCTCATTTTGGGTTTAATTTTATTTTCTCTTTTCTGCACTTTTTTGAACTGCTTGTTGAACCTGTTACCTATTTTTTTCTGTTAAGATATATGTCATTTAATTACAGACAGGAAGTCTTTTATTTATGTTACTGATAAAAATCCTTTTCCATTTTACGTAAGGGAAATACCTTCTAAAATGCATGGCTTTTCTGTTACTTCCAATAATGCCTATTGATGAACAGAAATCTTTGATGTTCATGAGTTATAATTTATCAATAATTACCTTTACAAGTTTGCAGGTATTTTCCTGTTTTAAAAAGAGGATTTGTCTGTTCCAGAATCAGGATGCTATTCTGCTAAGCTACCTTCTAGGAACTTTATGTTCTAGAAAATAAACATTTACATGTATACTCTGTTTATAATTGCATTGTGTATATAGTCTTAGGTTAGTGTTGAGGTCAAATTACTATTTTTCATATTGTTATCCACCTGATTCACCACCATTATTAAACAGACTGTCCTTCCCTCTTCTGCTCTGAAGTGTCACAATGTCATTAATAAAAATCACAATTGGGTGGATCTGTTTTTGGTATCTTATGGACCTATCAGACTATTTGCTAGCTATAGTCCAATATGACACTGCTTTGATTAATATCACTTTGAGAAACACCTTGAAATTAGGGAGTGTAGGCATTCTAGTCTAGCATTATTCCTCTTCAGTATGGATTTGGCTAATTTTTGGTTTTTTGTTTTTGTTTTGTTTGTTTTTGCATTTTCATATGACTTTTTAGAAGCAGCTTCTCCATTTCCACTTTTAAAATCTGTTTTGTTTTCCATTGGAATATACTCGAATCTACAGGCTGGTAGGAGAATATTAACATCTTTATAATATTTATCTTCTGATTTAAGAAGATGATGTATTTTTTCACTCTGTTTAGGCCCTTTAAAGTTTTCTCAAAAATATGTCGGCTAATTGAATTTACATAAAAATTAAAAAAATAAATATTGCAATGTGCTCTTCCAAAAAAAATTTTTCCTTAATAATCTTATATATTTTTCTGTGTAGAGATCTTGAATCTTCTCTGCAGCTTTATTCCTGGGAATGTGATGTTTCTTCATGAAGTTGTTCATTGTACTATATAAAAGAGTTAATTTACAATTGCTGATCTCTAATAACATGGCTGAATCTAGTGACACAGCTAATTTCACATATTGATCCTCACTGTTTATCTAAAAATCTCTAAGAGTGTTGTTTCATGCTATTTGACTATAAGCATAGTAACATTTTATTTCTTCATTTAAAATCCTTATAAACCTAATTTCTGTTTCTTGTCTTATAGCACTGACTAAGAACTCCAATAAAAATGTTTAAATTAGGTGGCCATTCTTATTCTACGGGCATTCCAGTCTCATTTGTGATTTCAAGGAGCAAGCTGTCCACACACTACCATTAAGTATGGGTACTCTAAGTTTGTTTGTGGTTATCCTTGTGGCAGGATGATTTCTAAGCTAACCCCCAAGATTCCCATCCCCGGGGTGCACATCCATTTCATCTCTTCCCTTCATGCATGGATGGGGCCTGTGGACATGATGGCTTTTCTCTAGCTTGTTTGTACCAGCCCACACTTGCACACCAGTCTGCCGTCATTCCTGTTACTCTCTCTTTCTGTGAGTTCACACTGATTCTCCTGATGCCAATCCCACACCCCAGAGCTTATTCTGGCTTTCCCTCTTGTATATCTGCAACTTCTCTAAAAGTCAGAAACCTGAATCTCGGGGATGCCTGGGTGGTTCAGTCGGTTAAGCACCTGCCTTCAGCTCAGGTGCTGATCCCGGGGTCCTGGGATCCAGCTCCATGTCCCCGTGTCCCTGTGTCCCCGTGTCTGGCTCCCTGCTCGGTGGGGAGTCTGCTTCTCCCTCTCCATTTGGCCCTGCCCCCTGCTCGTTCTCTCTCTCAAATCAATAAATAAAACCTTAAAAAAAAAAAACTGACTTTCATCATCCCCACTATATTTCCCTATTCATTCAATCCTAGCATGCAGAATTACTAACCTACACCCTCTTAAGAGGCAAATTTATGAACAAGAGTATAGTATTTCTACCTAGTTCTTTTGTCTTTAGATTCAGAGTATCCAAGTCAACCTACATTCTTTTTTCCCCTTTCTCTACAGTCTAGTTCTATCTTTATTTGAAATGCAGTTAGGCTGACTTTTTTTTTTACTGTCTTTTTTAGTATTATTTAGCAGTGTGATTCATCATGATTTGAGTTTTGTTTTGAAACCATAATTGAGGGTCAAGTGCTAAAACCAGAGTGTGTTATTTTGGGAGACACACTGTCTAATGAAGCCATCACCAGGTGGGCAGCATTTACAACCACAACACACAGAAGGGAGACCAAAACCGAAGATTTAGTTGAAAGAGAGAAGATTGCATTAAAGAGTTAACAGAGCAGCTGCTCCACATTTCGCATCTGAAGATCGGTGTTTTAGAGAGCCTTACACATAGCGTTTCTTTTCTATAATGCACTTGCCAACACATCAGGGAAAGACTGCATGGGGGACACTTCCTTGGAGGAGCCGGGTGGGTCTGCACCCTCCGTCAGCGCCGTCACGACCACGGCTGCCTCTGAAGGCACAGCTGTGGCTAACGGGGCGCTTCTCTTCGAGTATGTGTGATTTGAACTTGACGGCAAAATAAAGGCAAATTGATATTGTGGGGTGTTTTTCCAGCTTTGATCCTGACAAACACAACTAGCTCTAAACTACATAAACTACAAAATATTACACTATCATCAAATGTGGTTTGGAGTTTAAGTGCTGCGCAGACAATTGTTGAAATGCCGTGGATATGTTGACAAGGACGTTCTGGGTGTTCACCCAGATCATGAGGTGCCCTCAAAATGTGAATCAAGTCATCCTGTCCCAGAGAAGGCTTTGCCTCCCCACGCCAAGTGTGGTGAGCTGAGGTATTCAGGGTGCCATAGAGAAATCTGTGTCCTGTATACCATCTAATGCTTTGAATTTTAGATTATTTTGATCATCAACTGAAGATGTAGGCACTGATTATGAATAACTATTCTGAAGGCTGAGGCCTGATAGCAATCGTTGGGAAAAATTCAGTTGAGAATTTTTTTTCTTAAAGACTTATTTCAGAGAGAGAGAGAGCATGCGTAAGCAGGGAGAGGGGTAGAGGGAGAGGAATAAGAGGCAAACTCCCTGGAGCCCTTTGGTGGGCCTCGATCCCACAACACTGAGATCATGACCTGAGCTGGAATCAAGAGTCAGGTGCTCAAAGACTGAGCCACCCAGTGCCCCTATTTTTTTTTTTTTTTAAGATTTATTTATCTGCGAATGTTTGCACTACAGAATGTCCTATCAGTGCTCTGAGAGAGGAAACGAGTATAAACAAGTACCTGAACAGCAGGACCTGCGTGTGGTTTTATATCTTTGGCATTTTTTTTTAAGATTTTACTTATTTATTATGTCAGAGCGAGAAAGAGAGCACAAGCAGGGGGAGCAGCAAAGGGAGAGGGAGAAGCAGGCTCCCCATTGAGCAAGGAACCCGTTGCGGGACTTGATCCCAGGACCCTGGGATCATGGCCTGAGCCAAAGGCAGATGCTCAACCGACTGAGCCACCCAGGCGTCCCTATCTTTGGCATTTTTAATAATCTGAATATATCCATGCCAGGAAAGAATGAAATGTTTTTCAATGAAAGATATAATTAAAAAGCAAACTTAAAAACTTGAAAGAACAGAATTTCTACAAATTATTATGACGAGTTCTGGGATGTAACAATTTTGGATCAACTAAATGATGATCTTCATGTTGAGTATCTATGGGAAATTATCAACACTTTATAAATTTGATAAAATGTTTTGAATACTATTTTCCAACAAAGGAAGATCTATAGACAGGAAATTATAGTTTTACAGTTACATTTATAAACGAAAAATTGTAGTTACATTTAAGTGATCTTTCAATGATACAGAATCCATTTCTTTCATCGAAAGTTTATTTAAATTTACCCATAATTATACAGGATGCTTTGCTTGAGTTAGCTACTCAAGTATTAAAAATGAATTTTGAAAATTTCTTTGTTTCCTTTTGGAGCATTCTTTGATTCATTTTGGATTAAAGTTAAAAATAAATGTCCTAGCCCTATAGAAACTGCTTTAAATATTTTTCCTTTTTCCATTCCTATCACCATACTTCTGAAAGACTGGTTTCTCTACCAAAAGTTTGATTACAATAAAACATAAACATTTCAGGTGTTTATTGCATGTGTGAATAATGTTTTGTCCATCCAAACTAGACAAGATTGGTCATCCATCAAGAAGGTCATCGGTCACATTAAAAACTTTAAATATTGATATATCAGTGTTTGTTAAAAACTCACCTATATGCAATGATATGGGAAATCAAAATTTCAATTATAATTTTTATTTAGTTATTATTTTTATTTTATTTTATTTTATTTTTAAGATTTTATTTATTTATTTATTTGACAGAGACAGAGATAGCGAGAGCAGGAACACAAGCAGCAGGAGTGGGAGAGGGAGAGCAGGCTTCCCGCCGAGGAGGGAGCCCAATGTGGGACTCGATCCCAGGACCCTGGGATCATGACCTGAGCCGAAGGCAGACGCTTAACGACTAAGCCACCCAGGCGCCCTATTTAGTTATTATTGAACAATCATAGGAAGTTGTGAGGGTTCATACACTTCTCTATACTGATCACTTATCAGCATATTTTCAAGGAACAAAGTTTATAATTTTTGTAATTCTTTTTATTTATATAATTCTTTTTATTTTATATTGTACCTGGTTAGATTATATTTAATAAAAAGTAAACAAATTTTGTTGAACCAAGTTATAAAACTATCAGGGCATAGTTGGTGTATGTCTTTTAAGTTCTTTAGATCATTCTAGTAATTCATTTTATTTCACAAATGATCGATCTAGTATAGACTGAATGAAAAGGCAAAAGAAAAGCACAGGAAACCTATCTTTAGAGGTAGACAGTTTGAGAACACGAGGAAGGCCCTTCTGATCATGGCGGAACCTTACCAATCTGGCTCACGGGCTGGTGAAACTGACTTGCTCCCACGGTCATGATGGGCTAGGGTCTATGGCCAAACTCTGACTCTGTCCAGGCTCTGGACAGTCATCACTGAGAGGTCCAGGCAAAAGGAAAGGAAATGGAGGAAAGGACCATCCTCCGGCATGTCTGGGTGCCCCAAAGGACTTAGTCCCAGGACAGCCAATGACCACCTGGGGGACGTGGGGAGCATTTGCACTCTCTGGGCTCTGTGTCTGCCTTTGTGGAGGGTTCTAGCTTCTCTCTGCCCAATTGCTGCTCTGAGTTCATCAAGGATGGAATTTGTTCTGGTAGAGGAGAGCAGTGAAATCGAGGACAAAATAAATGATTAAGTCCAACTAAGTAGGACAAAATAATTTATTATCAGGAATTGGGAAAGTCAGGTTAAATCTTTGCCCTTTTTCCCCCTAAATCTTAGCTTCTCTGGAAATGAGCTGATTAAAGGAGGTCTGTTGTGGACTCTTTAACTCTGTAATATTTATTTCATCCTCCAAACAGCAATACTGGAGTCGGTGAGGTAGGAAAAGTACATAACAAATATCTTCTGAAGAAGAGACCAGACTCGAAGCTTGTTTTTCTGCCTTTGTTCATGTCACCAGTTTATTCAGCCAGTTGACAATGTTGGGTTGTTGTTTTAATACTAAGGACAGTGATAAGCAGGCTGAGTCACACCTAATACACAGAGTTAATTTAGTTATAAACCAGAGAATGCAAATGGACCTAAATTATTCTTTGCGTCTGGTGAAGAATCTACACTGTATTTTAATTTCTGCCTTCAAAAAGGCTTTTAAGCTTGGTTGTGATTCATTTTATTGTGCCTTTTATATACTTCCAGGAATGGCATTTTCATCTCCTATTTGAAATGGTAACTGATGGGGGAAATCATCCATGATAATGTGCTCCAGAAGGGAAATCCACCCAGCTATTGTTCCAGCTTCTTAAATCATGTTTTATCTAGCCTGATAAGAAGGCTAATTTACCTTGGAAAGAGCAAATGTGTTTGCTGCAAAGTGGGTTTCCTTTCACCAGGAAGATAAATGCCAGGCCAAGGAAGAGAGCTATAGCTGTCTTATATTTTAATATCTAAATAGGGAGAAGTGAAGCATTATAAAACGACATTCCTCTAGAAAAAGGGGGTCGTCATTTACTCATCAAATATTCTTGAAAACCAACGCTATGTCAGAGACTGACCTTGGAGTTGGGTCTTACAACTATGAACTAAACAAAAGTCCCTGCCCGTGGCTCATGTTAAATCAAAATACGTCTTTGACATAAATAGCTGAGGGACCAATTATATCTTGGACCTCAGTTAACTCACCACAAACTAGACTAAGTGGCGTATTCCTCAGTGAATTCTAGAACCACCTGGAAATGTGACAATGAGATATTAGGCACCTGATGTGAGTCGGGTGGCTTGCTCACCTTCCTTCTCACCCTCATACAACCCCTCCACCTCCTTCCTTCTCACCCTCATCCAACGCCTCCAGGTGGAGAAGTACTATTGCCCTATTGGGGGGCACTATATCCAAGATGGATAAAGCGATTTAATGAAATCACACAGCTTGTGGCAGAGCTGGGGTTTTCATCCGAGTGTTGGGGTGATTTGGGAAAAGCTTGTCATTCATGAAAACAGCATTCTTTAAAAATTGTGGCTGGAATGGCTGCTGTTCATTTGCATCTGTAGTTCTAGAAGGTTCCAGGGCTTCCAGAAATGTGTGTCAGTTGGCAGCTCTAGATCTCCTTGTCCATCTTTGGATGCAGATCGCTGTCCAGATCTGATGCACTTCTAGGTTGGAGTGAGAACATGTCTGACCCTGGAGAGCATGTTGACGGAAATCTTGTTTCTGATTTATATGTGTTAAGTTTCCTTTTGTCTTTTATTTAAGAGTACAGATGTTTGTTGTCTTTCATGACTTAATGAATAAATAGAACACACGAGGAGGTTTGCTTTCTTAAGGCAAGACTCATTAAAGTTTACATGTAAACATTTTCTTACATTAAAAAGTCTTTCAATTCCTCTTTTTTGGGGGTGATATAGTTTAATCATTTGAGATTAAATTTTAGATTTATGAAATCAAGAAAAGTGCATGTATTTTAGTACTGAAAAGTGAAGTCCAAACAAACTCTTCCAGATTTCCATGTTTCTTCTAAAGATTATAAGATTAAGAGAGTAGGGACCAAGGTTTTTTGTCTTAATTCTCTCATCTCCTACTTGTGAGATCTTACCTAAAACACTTATCATCCTGAGAAAATTAACTTTCTAAATCACCATCCTATTGAAAGACTATATAATAACTGATGGTAGCTGTCAGTTTTGACAGTAGAAAGTTTTAATAAAAGTCACCATAGAAAAATCAACATTTTCATATTATGATGACTTGATAATCACTGAAACAAAATCTTTTTTATATATATATATATATATATATATATATATAGGTCAATATGTGATTGAATCAATACGTGATTCTTATTATAACCATAATATTGAGAAAAAGTAGATAAAAAGCATAAGAGAAAGTGTACAAATGTCATTTTTTGGTCTCTGTATTGGAGTAGGAAGGGTATGGGAAATAGTTAGTCATGCTTTAATGAAGTGCTTACGTGACGATGTATAAAGAGTTTTGTGTAGAAACTTCGTTGAAGAAGACCACCTCCCCTACACAGCCCAGAATTGAATGGCACTGACAACTAGGATGTGCTTATTTTCCTTTGTTGTTAACTCGCCAATGCCACAGAAACCCGGTGTGAGAAGCAAACGAATCAAAGACCTATACTGTGTGAACTCCATAATGTGCAGTCTCCCTAAATTTTTCAAAATATTGTCACTTCTATGACCAGCATAGCTGAAGCTACCTCTCTTCTACCCTGTGTGTTTGCCAGTCTGGTGACTGGAAACTAGGTTCATACAACAGATGTGTGTGCACATGTGTGTGAATACAAACATCTGCGCATGAACCCACTTTACGAGTACGGCATGTCCTATCAACTAGACATTGGTGATTGGTGACTTTAACATTTTGTTCTGGGTTCTGAAGTTGTAGAAGATTCTCCATGGCTTCGTTTGACACTTAATTTGTGTGATAGATTGTAATGAATACATTGTGATGGGAAAGATAGGAGGAAAAGGAAACCATCATCATTGGACACCTCCTTATGGTCCACGCACTTTGCAAAGTCCTTCATAATCAGTTAGTAGAATTTCATATGGTCGAGCTGATATTCAAATATTATGGATGAGAAAATCAGGCATAGAGCGGTTGAATAACTTATGTGAGGTAATCCGTGAGTGACTGTTGTTCTGATATTTAAAAATACTTCTGGGAGAAACTCAAGCTTTTATCCTGTATCCTCACCTGGCCTCAATAGATCATGAAGCCTCCAAGCAACTGCTATCTGTTTGTGGTTATCCTTCATGACTCAATTATTTTTATAACTCTTAATGTATAGTGAAGCGATAACTACATAACCATGTGTATCATTTAGGAATGAATCCATCAGCAAAAAAACAAAACAAACACTAAAGCGAAAGAAAACAAAACACCTAACAAAGGCTAAACACAAAGATTCATCACCTTCTGCTGCCAGAAGTCTCTGTGCTGGGAGTCCAGCTCTTATGTAAAGGTGGGATCCAGAAAAAGTTAAATTTGGAAAAGACAGTAAAATGTTGGTTACCAGGACATGGAAGTACGAAGTTGTAACAAGTAGCAAATAAACCATCGAGATCTAATGCCCAATACATATGGAAAATAACTACTGTACTGTAATTACACGATATGATACATGTCATTGTCTAGGCAATCATATTACAACATATAAATGTACCAAAGTAATATCTTGCATACCTCAAACTTACACAAAGTTACATGTCAAATTTATTTAATAATAATAATAATAATAATAAAATGAGGGCCAACGATGACATCGAGGTGCAGGGCATTTCTTATCTCCCTGCTCTGCCAAGATATGTGCCTTGCTTTCTTCCTTCTAGACACCGAATGATTGTTGGATGCCTCCATTCTAGACTCTTTAAGGAAGAAAGGGGACAGGGAGCAGAATTCATGACCCCAGAATGTGTCACTTCGGTGTGTGGATTATTTTGAGCTGAAGACAAACCCAATAGACTCTAGAAAAGCTTTTGACTGCCCCTCAACTGCCTAGAAGAATTTAGATAGGCAACCTGTACCAGAAAGAGAGCTATTACCAGAGAGAACTTTCTCCATCAGAAAGACCTGTGCAATGTCCTCCCCTTTGAAGCCCAGACCTTACCCCTTACTCCTTGGCTCAGGATGGCACATCAGCCTCAATTGCCTGACTATCTGGGAGCTTCTCTTGTCTTTGTGGGGCTCCCATAGGTACAAAATTCAATTTCTTTGTCTCCTGGCAATCTGTCTTATGTGGATTTAATTATTAGGCCAACCGAAGAACCTAGAAGGGAAGAAAGAGAAAGTTTTCCTCCCCTAAAAGGGAAAGAAAGGTACAAAAGTGCATGTTGCCTGAGTTTGTCTGGATCACTGATCAGATCACAGGTCACAGATCTCTTCTAGTGGCAAGAGCATCTTAATACGTGAATATACTTAATTGGCTACATTGATATTCTAACCCAAAACAGGATTCAGTCCTAAGGAAAAAAAAAAAGAAGAAAGCATTTTGGCAGGAAATTAATAATATCTATGTCACTGAAAATTTCAACTCTAATTGATGACCTAAAACATCTCCAGCCAAAGAATGTCCCCCAAAATATCACAGATGTTTAGATGTTGATTTGAGAGAACTTAAACTCTTAACTACAAGGGAAGCTAATCACTTGCCCGAAATCACATGCAAGTGGTAATTTTAGCCCACAAACAGGAATGTTGACATAAAAATGCTGGGGTTTAGATTTTAGCTCCCAGTTCACTTATTTTAAGTACTTTGATCTGATCAATTTTTGAATGCTAGTATTTTAAGTGGTCAGTCTATTTTCAACCATTCCATCTGTGGACGTATTCTGGGGAACTCATAAATATAGACCGGTGTTACATCATAAACCACAAGACCTTGGGGCACTCTCTCGTGTGAGCAGTTAGAGTGGCTTTCCCTGTTGGAAAGTCAGCTCTCACTCACCTTCTATTCCCCTGCTCCTGATTCCCTATATGGAGGCTCCAGTTGCCGGCCACCTGATAAATGATCAGTAACTACATTCCCACTGACAAGATTATTGGAAAGATAATCTAGATATGCAGTCTAGAAAGATTTGGATAAGAGATCTGTTATCTTGGGGCGCCTGGGTGGCTCAGTGGTTAAGCATCTGCCTTCGGCTCAGGTCATGATCCCAGGGTCCTGGAATCGAGCCCCGCATCGGGCTCCCTGCTCCGCGGGAAGTCTGCTTCTCCCTCTCCCACTCCCCCTGCTTGTGTTCCCTCTCTCACTGTGTCTCTCTCTCTGTCAAATAAATAAATAAAATCTTTAAAAAAAAAAAAAGAGATCTGTTATCTCCCTCACTGGTTGAAAACTTCATTTTTACCCACATTTATAGCAACTGGAGCTAATGTACTAACATATTCAATCATAGGACCTTTCAAGTAAGATCAGGTGGGAGAACAGTATCTGGCCAATTTTCAGGTACCAGAACTATCAGCCGGACTGGATGCACACTAATGAAATCTATTATCTGGACCTTAAATCCAAGTCCCGTACCTTACTGCCTCACTGAAAACCAAGTGAATTTGGCTTTTAATGCATGTTCTTTTTCAGATGATTCTTACTTCTAGATTTTGAGAAAACAGTACTCTGCCTTGATGCTTTTGTCTTTCTTTATTTACCTCCATGCATGCAAATACTTTTAAAATTTTTATGTGAATATTTAGAACACAGATTCTAGCTGGAAGGACCAGCATGCAATATCTCCTCTTCTTTTTTATTCCTTGTAGCCTCTGAGAGTCAAGTGGATGAGTGTAGCCATCAGGTAAGATAAGGTCTCTCCTCTCCAAGTTGGGATATGCCTTTCATATCTACTCTTTGAAGGACTCTTGGACACACATTCCTTGAATCGGTATTGGTTTGTCACCAAGTTGGGCTTTTGCTTCTCTGCATCGTTCTGTGGCTAAACTCCTCCTTCGGGATCTGCCTCCCCTTTTGGAATGTCCATGTCTCTTGTATCTTAACTGCCTCTTTTTTTCTGACATCATGACCCATCCCAGCGCAGAGCATGTTTTTCTTCGACACAAAGAAGAGGGGAGGTCCGAGGAGACCCTGCCTGAGCCTCTTAAGAGCCTGTAGGACTCTACCAGTCTGTTTGCTGCACGGGGCACTCGGGGGCGTTGCCTGGAGGTGGCAGCAGGGGAACACCATCCAGGCATGGTTCTGAAAATATCCTGCCCATCAGCCTTTTCCCTGCCCCCGCTCTGGCCTACCAAAATATCATCGCAGGCTTGTTTCTGGACAAAAAGTGTGTGTGTGTGTATTTGTTTGCTTTATTCTGCTTTTGAAGCTGACGCAGAACCCCATTTTGTAAGTTTGATGCTAACACTAACCCTCTCTTCACACAGCAGCAGACCTATCTTCATTTTTAGTAAGGACGGAAAGTGGCAACAAATCATGCTAGGATTGGGAGGGACCCAGGGTTGTAGAGAATTTTTGATTGCGAGAAGCAAAGGGTCTCATGTAGACACAAAAAGATCTGTTATCTCCTCATGCAAACCCTCCCGGGCAGTGAAATGTGCCTTTAGCAGGACGGATTTCCAGATTTTATCATGTTTTCACAATTAAGGACAGTTACAACTGAGTGCACAGCATGTGACCACCGGATAAAAGTACATCATTAAGTGTTCTGGGTAGATTGGGTACTCGCACGTGTGAAGGATTTATACATTTCTTGAGGGAGTTTCTTATGGACAGATACTTGACTTCCTGCTGCATCTCTAATGCCTTGCTCTGTATTGAGACTGAGTGCATTCTGAACACATGATACATTTTAGGACAGCGCTTAGAAGTACCACCCTGGCTTCCAGATGTGATAAGACCAGACAATAAGAGATAGTGTTTCACTAGTTCTTACCTGTAAGAGGAGAGCCTATTTACATCTGATGTGCAGGTGAGCTTGGGAACATTGATGGGTGTCTGTATTTCTCTCCAATAAAAAAAATACTAAACCATTATCTGAATGTGTTTTAGATCCAATTGAACTTCTATTGAGGCAGATGGAGTTAAGCCAGAGGTAATTAACTTCAACATAATCATGGTGTTGTAAGAAAAATTTGTTGAGCAGTGGAAAATTGATTTTAACGAACTACACCTACCTGTGAGTTTCTGATCCCTGCTTTCCTCAGAAAAGTCTGGGTAATAATTTAGCATCTTTGTTTTATATCCTTGCTTCTGGGGTGTGTGTTTCATTCATTGGCTTTTCAATAGGGACCTGCCCTTTTGGACCCATGGGACATGCAAGGTAGTTGTCAGGATGGGGTGGAGTAAGGGCGAGGCTTGGTATGAGGTCTAGGGGTTATGGCAGCAAAGAGGTCCCGTATGCTCATCTTCCCAGGGTATCAGTCCCAGAGCCAATAAGCTCTTGACCTATCATTTCCAATTCTCTCTCCTTGGCTGCTCATAAAGGGATAGATGGAGGTCCCCAACTGGGTTCTAGTTCTACTCTTATTTTCTAATGAAATACAAGACTGTAAGAACAGCTTTGACCCACAGGGGCCTCTAAATATCAAACTTGGAGAAATAATTACCACAATGGGGACCCTGTTTTGCTAGTCAGACCTGGAGTCCTAATGGATGGTCAGTTACAACACTTTTGCACACAGAGAGTTCAAGTCCAATTGAATCGGTATTGGTTTGTCACCAAGCTGGGCTTTTGCTTAAGCATTTTTCCTAGACACTTGATCCTGAACCAAAAGCCCCTATCAAATGGGTGATATCCTGAATCCAATAAAGATATATCATTATATCATAGCAATATATAATTAGATACTTCATTCTTTATTCCACTCATTGGGACCTTGATAATTTAATGCTCTGTATTTGAGCAGGTGATGTGTTGCCTGATTACCCACTGCTCTGCCTTATTTGGGCAGTCTGATCCACTTAGAGGAATATTTGATGATTGACTTTAATAAAACGCAATGGTCCTAATGTGCCAAATATCTCTCGTTTCTCCATTCTTATCTACTCTCCACCTTGTTCTCTGCCCTGAGAGGCTGACCTGAAGCTCATCATTGTTGGTCTCAGCAACTGGAAGTCCCAACATGGAATCAGAGGGAAAGAGAAGAGGAAATCCAAGTTCTTCTTCTTCCAGCTCCCTCCCTGTAGAATTGGCTTTGGGTCTGGCAAGTGTTCCTTTCTTCTCTCCCTTGGGTGGCTCTATGAAATTCAAATGAAATGTGACTTTTAACTTCCATAAAGATAGAAAACAATTCTAGGTGGAACCCAAAAGTGGAACCCAAAAAGGCTTTATAAAATAAAATAGAAAGATATCTTCATGAACTTTGGGAAGGCAAGGATTTCTTAAGATACAGAAAGTATAGCCCATATAGAAAGAGAATGAAGACTATGACTACATTAAAAGTAAAATCCTTCTGGGGCGACTGGGTGGGTCAGTTGGTTAAGCATCTGCCTTCTGCTCAGGTCATGATCTTAGGGTCCTGGGATCGAGCCCTGCACTGGGCTCCCTGCTCCGCGGGGAGCTTGTGTCTCCCTCTCCCTCTGACTCTCCTCCCCACTTGTGCTCTGTCTCTCAAATAAATAAATAAAATTTTTTAAAAAATTTAAAAAATAGCAACAAAATTTGAATCCTTCTTAAACAATAGATACAAATAAAGGAGAGAAAAACCAAGCCAAGTCTGGTGAAAGATACACAAATAGCAGAGGACTGCAATCCTGAATACTTAATAATCAGTAAACAGCAACAACAAACAAAAGGTGCAATGAAAAATAGGCAAGAGAGGTGTCATTTTATAAAGCAGGATGTTTATATAGCCAATAAAAATTATTTTTAAAAACTTTTTTTAAAGTAAGCTCTATGCTCAAAGTGGGGCTTGAACTCAACCCCAGGATAAAGAGTTGCATGCTCTACCGACTGAGTCAACCAGGTGCCCCTATTTTAAAAACGTTTGCTTCACCTCTTTAGTTATAGAGCAAATTAAAATTGAGCTCACAACAGGATAACACTATACACTCACCCAGATGGCTAAGGAAAAAGAAAAAAAAAGCAACAATACTAAATGTTTGGTAAATCGGTAGCTCAATGAGAATCCAGAATACTGTTGGCAGAACTGTAACTCATATGGTGACTTTGGATAACAGTTGGTCATTATTTTTTTTAAGATTTTATTTATTTATTTATTTATTTATTTATTTGGGAGAGAGAGAGAAAGAAGGAGCATTGGGGGAAGGAGAGGGTTAAGAAGACTCTGAGCACGGATCCCAACTCGAGGCTCGATCTCAGGACCTAGAGATCATGACCTAAGCCTAAGCCAAGAGTCAGAATCTTAACCAACTGAGCCACCCAAGCATCCCCATAGTGGGCCATTATTTACTAACTTTGAGCTTACATATATTCTATGACCCAGTAATTTCAATCCTGAGGATTTTCAAAACAGAAGTACATGCACATGCACACCAAGAGAAATCAATAAGAATGTTCATAGGAGCGTTAGTCTTATTAATCCAAAAAACTTGGAAACAACCTAAATGCACATCAGCAGTAGATTGGTCATACAGATTGTGGTGCATTCGTCAACAGAATATTCCACAGCAATGAAAATCAATGAACTGAGAACCATGCAACATAGAAGAATCTCACAAACTACTTTGAGTTGAAGAAGCTAAACACAAATCAATGCATGTAGAGCTATTCCAATTATGTAAATTCAAAGCAGGCCACAGAGATATGAGGTAGTGGTTTTATATGAGTGTTATTCTTTAAAAGAAAAAAGGTTAAAGATAAGCACAATGCTTATATGGAGGCTTGCACTTGGAGGTGATTTGGGGAGTTCATATGGATTCCATTTGGTCTTCAATTATAGCCCTGGAGCAAATTGATGGAGACCAGAATGCCCCAGGATTTCGAAAAGTAAAACACATGATGGGAATTTCTACCCTGGCATTCACAGACCCTCCTGGTCATTCAGTCCTCACTACCTTCAAACAGCTCTGAACTTCAAGCCACTGTGTGGGCTGGGATCCTTACAACCGTCTTTCTCCAGTGCAGCATTGCCTCTAAACACCATGCCCAAAAAATTATCTAGTCTTTGCTTCACTCTTTCTGGAGACTAGGAAGTCATATCTGCTAAAATACTTTCTCTCATCTGAACTCTTTTCACTCTTTCTTTCACTCCCCCATACTTGCTCAACATTCAGTGCCATGCCAAGTTCTTGCCGTAAAAAATCATGTGTGCACGTGCGCACAGTGTTCACCTGATCTCTGTCTCTCATCCTTAAAGCTGTATAGTATTGGTTGTCCAAACATCGTGGGCGAATACACGTAAGTACTTCTTTATTACATAAAGTTTTGCATGGGTGACTTTTGAACATCTCTGCTTCTCTCCTCAAGGGGCTGAAGGCTGTACAAAGATATGAGTCTTGTCTTATATTTCTCCTCTATCACGTGTTTCACTTAGAGTAATACTGAATATTATGTTAGATAATAAAGTGCTTAACAATTATTGATGGAGAAATGTCCATGAATTTCTGATAATTACGATTAATTTTGAGAACTAGTGTTCCTCACAGTGGAAAAAATTACAATTGTATTCAATGAGATTTTTTTTTTACCCCTCCAATAATGTATTTCCAAGTTCTGATCAGGCTATTTTGAAATGAAGGTCTATATGAGTTTAACAAAAAATTTTGGAATATGGTTTCATACTATTCATTACAGAGTACTTTTGTGTGACAGAGTGACATTATGTGGCTTTAAAAATCTTCCTAAGTACTTCCTATTTCCAGTGAGTTGTTAAAGAAAAAAAATTCAGTAAGCATATTTCAAGTAATATATTCTCTCCTTTGCTCCTGCCAAGCCTCCTATAAATAGAAAACTCAGAATATTTCTGCCAATTTCCTGTATCCATGCTTTCCACTAGCAAAATTCTCTTGCAAGAGTAGATTAAACTATTTTTCTTGAGTGTTGGCATTTGAGGTTGAGTCAGCATAATTACTCTGAATTTTCCCCCAAATAACCTTTCCTTTAGAAAACAAATTCAAAGCATGCAATCTGTGCTAGTCCGTGTGGACTCTATCCATTGACATACCGATCTTGCTCTGAGCCCCGAGTTGGGGGACCCATGGTGCAGACTAACCTCTTCTGGAGTTGGTCCACCTTGGTCACCAGTGTGCAGAGAAGAGTTCCCTTCCTGCCTGGGGATGATGTCTCAGAAATAAGGTGGCCTCATTCATAAGAAAGAGCCTGACAATATTGGGCAACTCTATTCTCTAGGGAAATTCCAGGGCCACTAAAGGAATTTCCCCATTCTGTGCTCTGGTTCTAACTCGTGGACTTCCTTTGTGTGCCATACTATTCCCCCCAGAACAATTCAACCTGGTATGTGAACAAACACAAGATCATTTCAGTGACACTTTTCTGAAGAGCAGACCTGTTTCAAAGAAGTACTAACCTATGATTTCATATTTTCTATTAAAATTTTTATATTCTGCCTTCTAAGTCACTCTTTTGTAATAGCCCTCAGAGATTAAAGAAAGAAAACAATGTAAGCTGGAAATAACCCTACCATGTATTGAATGTAATCCTCACAAAAAAGAACACCTAACTAGGCTCTGTTTTCCCCTTTTAACTAATGAACAAAATAAGACTGAAGGAAGACAAGGTGTCTTTAATAGAAACTACTTAATAATTTGCGTTAAGTTAGACACAAATGTATGTTGTCTGATGTAAAAACTCGGACTCCTCCACACACATTTTCTTTTTTATTTTTTTAAGATTTTATTTATTTATTTGAGAGAGAGAAATCACAAGCAGGGGGAGGGGCACAGGGAGAGGGAGAAGCAGGCTCCCCGCTGAGCAGGGAGCCCAATGCGGGGCTTGATCCCAGGACCCCGAGTTCATGACTTGAGCTGAAGGCAGATGCTTAACCAATTAAGCCACCCAGGCATCCCCACACATTTTCTTTAGAAGGGGTAGCAGATGACTAGTTTAGTATTACATGGGGACAGAAGAAGGTGATATAATGAAGAACTGGAGGGTGGCCAACACTGGATTTAGAAAAGATTTTAGTGAAATTATTATTTATTTTTTTCAAAATAATAGGAATTCCTAACATAGAGCTATAATATTTTTAGTAAAGCAGCTGTAATACTTTCAGATTATGGGAAAGACAAAAAAAAAGGGTTTAGTAACAAAAATAGCAAAAAAGTTCTGGAGTAATTGTTGTGGTGTGGCATTTACTGTGACTAAAAAACAAATCAATAGGAGGTATAGCAAAAAAATAAGTAAGAGATCTGGGATGTATGAAAACCCAAATAGTGAAAGGACAGAAAAGTATCTACATCTTAAGTTGTAATAAAAAATGTGAATATTAATATATTGACTCAACACAGACAAATTCTTTATATCAACAGAATATCGATGGGGACCTGAAAGCCAAACTTGATTCCGCGCTAAAAAACAGAGGTTTGAAAGGAAGGACATTCATGAGTTTGTTTGAAGGACATGGAGCGTCAGTTGTGCTTTATGATATTAAATAATGAATAAAAGCTGTTTACTTTGTCTGAGGTGACCTCTCCCCTTTTTTAAATCACTTCTCCTGATGATGCAATGATGGCATGTGCCCCAAGAGAAGTCGGCAGGGTGGGCATTTGAGTGGGGGCTGCTTAGGTGATCGCATTAAATCTTCCAGAGAGACATTCCCTTCTCCTTCAATGGACTTTGGTTTCGTCTTTCCATCTAAGAGACTGGGAGTCTAAGTGAGTGAATTAAGAACTCTGTTAGGCCATGGCGCCGACAGTCGAGCCGTTTGGTGGTTATGCAGTGTTTGGTCCACGTGCAGTGTTCCAGCCTCCTTTGTGCCTGATGGTGGTTACTGTGTTGTCTTTTGTCTGCCCTTCGAGATCCACACTCTGCTCTGCGTGCTGGAGGCTGACACTACAGTCTGTTTCAACAACACTTCCTGAACCCTGGGCGCCAGTTGGCACCAGCAAGAGACCGGAGCTGGAGGAGAGAGGTTGGGGTATTTACTCCACCTGTACCCTCCCTTCTAGAGAGACTTCCCACAGTCTTCTTTCCTCCACAAAAGGCCACCTTCTCTTGCTTACAGCTACAGCTCTCACCCTGTTCTGGTAACTACCCCTTCCCCTTGTCACTTCAGCCCTGAGGAATATAGAGGTTTCTTCTGTAGCTTTTCTCAGTCACTTGGACATCTCCTGTTGGTTTCCCCTGACCCCTTTCTTAACCTGGAAAATACTCCCTTCATTAAAGCCCTTTCTGGTTATATCTGTTAGTGTGCTTTGCCTTTCTAGCATTACCCTACACCTGTCGTAATGACTTTAATTCCCAATTCTTTATTAGTTCACTAGTTGATTTGACACTTTTTTTTAAAGTTTTTAAAATTTATTTAACAGAGAGAGACAACAAGAGAGGGAACACAAGCAGGGGCAGTGGGAGAGGGAGAAGCAGGCTTCCCACTGAGCAGGGAGCCCGATGGAGGGCTCGATCCCAGGACTCCGAGATCATGACTGAGCCGAAGGCAGACGCTTAACCCACGGAGCCACCCAGGTGTCCCCAAAGATTTATTTAGTAACATCATAATTCTCCTTTTAAAAAAGTTCTCAACACAGCAGTGTTCGTCATTTGTTCACATACGTGTACACACACCCCCTAACTCCATAGTCATGATCTGTACTCTGTCAAATTTTGAGTGCCTTAGTCAGCTCAGGCTGGTGTGAGAAAGTATCATAGACTGGATGGCTTATAGACAAAAGACATTTATTTCTCACAATTCTGGAGACTGGGAAGTCTAAGATCAAGGCTCCAGCAGACGCAGTGTCTGGGGATAACCTGCTTCTTGGTTCATCTTCCCACTGAGTGCTCACATGGCAGAAGGGGGAAGAAATCTCTCTGGAGTCTCGTATGAGGGCAATAATCCCATCACAAGGACTCTGCCCTGAGGCCCTAATCACTTCACAGAGACCCCATCTCCTAATACTATTACATTGAGGGTTAGGATTTCAGCATAGGAGTTTGGGGGTAGGGGTGGGGACATAATGCTTAGTCCATAATACCGAGTTTAAGTTAAAGAAGTAAAAGTAAAACATGGCCATTGTAAAGAAACTATAGATATATATATTTTTTTAAATCGCAGGGTTATATATATATAAAACATATGTAATATATATGTGATATACATATAATATATGTAATATACATGAAATATATATATCATATGCATGTAATATATATCACAGGTCATATATATGTAATATATATCACAAGGTTATATATATGTAATATATATAATATATGTAATATTTATAAAATATATATCACAAGGTTATATATATAATCTATATATGATCTATATGTAATATATATAATATATGTAATACACACACACACACACACACATTCTGAGAGAATAGACTCCTATTTGTGATTTATGACAAATGCTCTAAGCCTGCTTTGTATTGAGCCCATGTTGGGATGTGTCTATTAAAATCTCTGAGATAATTATTACTGACCTTAAGGCAATCCTTCAAAATAAAAGTGTAGCCATACCTCCAGGTAGCATAGACATTAATTTAATAATATTCTTTCCTCACCACATTAGGTTGATTTAAGGTAGGAAATAAAATATTGCTTCAGGCAAATACCTAAGTCAATTTTGTGAATGACCAACCCTCAGTGGTCATAAGACACAGGAGATTGAACAGGGAATAAAAATTTAGAGATGGGCACTCTTAATAAAAGTTTTTAAAAGGAACTGTGGCTCAAGTAGGCTAAAATAAAACCTTGGAATAAGAATTTAGAATGTTCACATGAAAACCCAAAAGAAAAAAGGGGAATAAAAAAGGCGTATCTGAAACTTCTAGATCTAATGAATATGATTATTTCTAGATTTGAAGTAAAGAAAGAAGATGACAGTAATTCTGAAAAAAAAGACATCTGATCTCTAATATTTCTGGAAGCCATTCAAAGAGCTAAAGGAGTTTTACATTTTCGCTATAAATTGCCACTGATTTATGAATTTTAGGCTTCGGAAAGAGGAGATTTTACAAAGCAAGCCATGCTATCAATTAGACAGAATTTTGATATGTGGTGTCAAATCCCACTGGCGGAAAAACTGGCGGGTGGGTGGGAACCTGTCAAAGAAATTTTATTTGAAAAATAATAACATCCATTTTATTTATCAGGGTGGTGTGAGCATAACATAAATCATTTTTATGGTAAGAAATGGTTCAACAGAGGTGCCTGGGTGGCTCAGTAGGTTGAGTGCCCAACTTGGTTTCAGCTCAGGTCATGACCTCAGGGTCGTGAAATCGAGCCCCACGATGGACACCTTGCTCATCGGGGAGTCTACTTGAGGATTCTCTCTCCCTCTCCCTCTGCCCCCCTCCCTGGGTCTCTCTCTCTCTCCTTCTCATAGATAAATAAAATCTTAAAAAAAAAAAATGGGGGCGCCTGGGTGGCTCAGTCGGTTAAGCATCTGCCTTTGGCTCAGGTCATGATCCCAGGGTTCTGGGATCGAGTCTTGCATGGGGATCCTTGCTCAGCGGGGGGGTCTGCTTCTCCCTCTGCTCCTTCCCCCTGCTCATGCTCTCTCTCTCTCTCTCAAAAATAAGTAAATAAAAATACTTAAGAAAAAAGAAATGGTTCAACCTATGTTTTATTTTCAGGTTAAACAAGGGGTTAAGAACAGTGACTTTATGTAGAGACACTGAATAAGAATTATTTTTTATTACTGTCACCAGTCCCAAAACCATCATCATCATGTCAGCAAGACATTTCTGGGGTAACAAGAAATAAAGCATCCCTGGCATCTTACTTTCTCCCTGGAACTGGTGCTGAGGGGGTTTCTGTAAATCATTATCTCCAACAAGTTCCCTCATTTGGTTGAGTTCAGAAAGTGTATGCTGTCAATGACCAGTGGAAATGTTTGAGACTTTAGAAAGATCCTAAATAGGAAATTCCCATGGTTCCAAGCCACTCCTACTCTACGTCCGCAGCGCCATCCACTGGGCTCACTTCTGTACTCTGTCTTGCCTACCAATTCCTATTCATCCTCAGGATGCAGATTAGATGTAATCTCCAGGCTGCCCTCTCCCACTTAAGAGTCCCTCCCTGTGCCTACCTACCGCTCGCTCGCTGTCATTCTTTCTAATCCAGTGCCTGACTCTGTGCCTATAAAATGTTTCCACGTATTGTTCCCTCCACTCTATGTTCCTTACACATAAAAAGTGTAAGGGGCGTGTGTTTGCCTCTCCAGCACCTAATTCAGAATGGAAAACACTAAGTATTCATTGTGGAAATTTGTTCAGGGCTTAGTTATTAACACAAAGTGAAGATCATCCTACTAAGTCCCATAGGAGACATAATTTTACTTCCTTGAACACCACACTTGTATTTATTTTTCACCTAAAAATACTTTATAACCTTAAGAATATCAAGCAGCTCTGTTCTCAACTGCCCCTCCCAGACCTTGAATCACCTGTCATGTCCTATTGATTACACGTCTGAAATATTTCACATGTATTCCCTCCTCCCCATTTTCTCTGCACTGACTTGGTTTAAGAACTTCTAAGCTGGCTTCTTACTTTCCTAGAAGCCTCTCGATTAGTCTTCTTTAAGCACGGATTTTTCCCTTTTCCATACTGCTGCCAGGGTAATTTTTCAAAGTAATGAAGTAATTCTATCACTCCCGGAATCAAAGTCATCCCACGGAGCCTCAATGACTTTGAGGTGAAGCCCAAAGCCCTTAGAGCTTCAATACCTTTCCGACTGAAACATGAACAATTCTCTTCGATCCCTGACACCCTGGTCCTTGGGCACGTGGTAGGCAAGGTTGTTCAGGTGTATTTCTCATTAGTTACCACAACAGCCAAGGGAGTGGGGACCCATGCTGCCCCGTGACTGCCTCTCTGCACTGAACGTTTCATTGAAGAAATACACCAGTTCTTCTTAGATGGCATAACGCTTTCAATTTGTTTCCTGAATGGTTATAGAATTTGAAAACACCTTGTTAAAAAAAAAATAATTGATTTCACCAACGAATCTCTCAATTCTTTTTCTCTACAGATTAGACTTTTCAATATTTTCCATGTATTTTGTCTTTAAGTATGGCATATCTTCCCTGTGCTTTGTCTGTTTCCAGAACTATATATAAAAATATCCTCTCTCTCTCTCTCTCCATGTTCATTTTGCCTCATATTTTTATACTTTCGTAATTTTCTTTAATGTTCCCTGACAAGTTCTGGAGCATTTATTTTAATATACAGGCTAGAATTTCTTCATTGTCTAGTCTGGTCAACACTGCCACCATTACTTAAATTCATTCAGTGATCATATTTCCCCCTGCCAAGGACATGTTCTTAAGTTGTTTCTTAACCTTCTAACAATTCCTTCAGATCTCAGTGCTCTGTCTCTACTTAGTTTCATTTATTCATTTTTATCGAGGTATAATATACAATATTATGTCAGGTTCAGGGGTACAATATAGTGATTCAACATTTGTATACATTGCAAATGATTACCATGATGAGTCTAGTTACCAACTGTTACCATACAAAGCTAATACAATATCATTGACCATATTCCCTATGCTGTGCATGATCTCCCCATTTATTTTATAACAGTTCTCCTTGATCCCCTTCACCCATTCCCCTCCCTACCCCCCTGACCCCAGCAAACCTGATCCCCTCTGGCAAACACCAATCTGTTCTCTGTACCTGTAAGTCTGGGTTTAGTTTAGTTTATTTATTTGTTTTGTTTTTTTTAGATTCCATATGTAAGTGAAATCATGTGGTATTTGTTTTCCTCTGTCTGACTTATTTCACTTTGCATAGTACCCTCGAGACCCATCCATGTTGGTGTAAATGGCAAGATTTCATTCTTTTTTATGGCTGAGTAATATACATATATATATTCCACATCTTCTTTATCCATTCATCTGTAGATGGCTAGTTAGTTTGTTTTTCATTCTTGGCTACTGTAAATAGTGCTGCAATGAACATAGGGATACATATATCTTTTCCAATTAATGTTTTTGTTTTCTTTGACTATATACCCAGTGGTGGAATTGCTTGATCCTATGGTAGTTGTATTTTTAATTTTTTCAGGAATCTCCATAGCGTTTCCTATAGTGGCTGCACCAATTTACATTCCCACCAACAGTGCACAAAGGTTCCCTTTTCTCTGCATCCTCACCAAAACGTTATCTTTTACCTTTTTGACAAGAGCCATTCTGACAGGTGTAAGGTAATACCTCATTGTGGCTTTGATTTGCATTTCCCTGATGATTAATGATGTTGAGCATCATTTCATGTACTTGTTGGAATTTTTTTGGAAAATTTCTATTCAGATCTTCTGTCCATTTTTTAATTGGATTGTCTGGTGTTTTTGTTATTGAGTTATATGAGTTCTTTATATATTTTGGATATTAATCTCTTATTGGATATATAATTTTGACATTTCTTCCATTCATTAGTTTGCCTTATATTTTTTTGTTTTTTGGGTTTTTTTTTTTTTATGATTTCCTTTGCCATGCAGAAGCTTTCGTAGTCCCATTAGTTGATTTTCCCTTTTGTTTCCCTTGCCTTTATAGTCAGATCCCAAAAAAGCATTGCTAAGTCCAATGTCAAGGAGATTACTGCCTACATTTTTTTCTAGGAGTTTTATGGTCTCAGGTCATATATTTACCTCTTTCATCTATTTTGTATTAATTTTTACATGTGATGTATGATGGTGGTCCAGTTTTATTCTTTTGTATACAACTGTCCAGTTTTCCCAACACCGTTTATTAAAGAGACTATCATTTCCCTGTTTTATATTCTTCCCTCGTTTGTCATAAATTAATTGATATATGTGTAAGTTTCTCTTCCACTGTTCTATGTGCCTATTTTTATGCCAATACCATACTCTTTCAATTACTATAGACTTGTGATATAACTTGAAACAAGGGAGCATGATACCTCTAGCTTTATTTTTCTTTCTCAAGATTGTTTTGTCTTTTCAGGTTCTTCTGTGATTCTGTACACGTTTTGAAATTATTTGTTATAGTTCTGTGGAAAATATCATTGGAATTTTGATAGGGATTGAATTTGTAGATTGCTTTGAGTAGTATGGACATTTTAATATTAACTCTTTCAATTCATGAGCATGGAATATCTTGCCATTTATTTGTGTCTTCTTTGATTTCTTTCATCAGTGTCTTACAGTTTTCAGTGTATAAGTTTTTCACCTCTGTGGTTAAATTTATTCCTAGGTATTTTATTCTTTTTGATGCAATCTTAAATGGGATTATTCTCTTGAGTTCTCTTTCAATAGTGCATTATTAGTGCCTAGAAATGCAATAGACTTTTGTATATTAATTTTGTATCCTGAAACTCTACTAAATTCATTTATAGTTCTAACAGTTTTTTGGTAGAGTCTTTAGGGTTTTCTATATAGTATTATGTCATCTGTGACTACTGACAGTTTTATTTCCTTCTTTCCAATTTGTATACCTTTTATTTCTTCTTTTTGCTTAATTGCTGTGGCCAGTTCTTCCAATATTTTGCATCTATGCAAAGATTTTTGCATCTATGTTCATCAGGGCATTGACCTCCAATTTTCTTTTTCTGTGGTGTCCTTGTCTAGTTTGGGTATCAATGTAATGCTGGCCTCATTAAAGGAGTTTGGAAATATTTTTTCTCTTCTATTTTTTTGGAAGAGTTTCAAAAGGACAGGTGTTGAATCTTCTTTGAGTGTTTGGTAGAATTCACCAATGAAACGATCTAGTCCTAAGCTTTTTGTTATTGTTGTTGTTTATTACTAACTTAATCTCCTTACTAGTAATCAATCTACTTAAATTTTTTATTTCTTCATGATTTGGTCTTGGACGACTATAACTTATTAGCAACTTATCCATTTCTTCTAGGTTGTCCAATTTATTGGTGTATAGTTGTTCCTAGTATTCTCTTATGATCCTTTGTATTTCTACGATATCAGTTGTAACTTCTCTTTCACTTTAGATTTTACTTATTTGAGCCCCCTTTTTTTCTTGGTGAGTCTAATTTTATTTATCTTTTCAAAAAAACAGCTCTTAGCTTCATTATACTTTTTATTGTCTTTTGGTCTTTATTTCATTCATTTCCATTCTGATCTTTATTATTTCCTTTCTTCTTCTCAATTTGGGCATCATTTGTTCTTTTTCTAGTTCTCAAAGTCTCACCCAAAATCCCACGTTTGGTGCGGTGACACACAATTGGGAGGGATCTTACCAGTGTGGTGCTTCCTCTGGAGGAGTGAGGGGTTTGTGCCCCACATCGAGGACCCTAATCCCTGGGATCTGCATGAAAGAGACAATCCCCTAAACTGTTTTTCACTGGGTCTTGGGGTGAGTGAGACCACATATGAGCCCTTTAAAAGGGGAATCTCAGTTTCCTATAACACTTTGGGTTCCATTGACATCAGGCCTTTCACTTTTTTAAGCTAGATGTTTTGTTACCTGCCAGGATGTGGTCCTTTTATCCTTCGTTGTGGAGAAGCAGTCCATCTAGTTTCCAGATCATTCTCAGAGGAAAATGGTCCATATATAACTACCTCTGGTGCGGTCTGGGAAGAGGTGAGTTCAGGGACTTTCTACACCACCATCTTACACCCTCTTCCTCCACTCTGCTTTCTTTTTTTTTTTTTTTTTAAAGATTTTATTTATTTATTTGAGAGAGAGAGTGAGAGAGAGAAAGAGCACAAGAGGGGGGAGCAGGAGAGGGAGAAGCAGACTCCCTGCTGAGCAGGGAGCCCGATGCGGGACTCGATCCCGGGACTCCAGGATCATGACCTGAGCCGAAGGCAGTGGCCCAACCAACTGAGCCACCCAGGCGCCCTCCACTCTGCTTTCTAATACAAGGGCAGCATCTTCTTTAGTATTTCTGATAATATCAACTTACAGTGAATTTTTATTTTTAATTGAGTTGTTCTTCAGCTATTTTTCTAGGCGGGATATTAATACTCATTTTTGTGTTTGGTATTTGTTTGAAGGAAGACAACGACATTTCACGCATCCATGTGGAGGGACTTCTCTAGAGCAGGGTGTCTCGATGTTGATTCTACTGACATCTTGGGCTGGGTAACTATTTGCTAGAGGGGCTGTCCTGTGCATTGTCAGGTGTGTAGCAATATCCCTGTTCTTTGCCCACTAGATGCCACTAGCATTGTTCCTCCATAGTTGTGACAACCCAAAATGTCTCCAGATGTTGCCACCTTTTCTGGGGGAAGGGAGCAAAATCACCACTATTGAGAAACAGTGCTCTTAATCAAACCTTGACATAATGAAATATTCTTTACCCTCATTGAGTTATTTTACTGAATTGGGAAGAATCACCTGGATTCAGTGTGGCAACATGTACATTTAGGGGATCCCTGAAGTCAGAAATGACCTTTCTCAGCCCTACAGGGTAGACTAGGCTCCCAGCCAGGAAGCCTGCAACCTGGTGGCCTTTTGGCTATTTTCAGCCAACCCCTTCACCAAAGCTTTCACTGGTAAGAACATGACGTTGTGTTCTCCATGTATCTGACATCAGCTGTTTTGAAGTTGACCCATGGCCCCCAGCAATCTCCTTCTTCAGAATTGCTGTGTCTTTGCGTATAGCTGGTCTATGGTTTTCCATCTTTTTTTTTTTTTAAAGATTTTATTTATTTATTTGAGAGAGAGAGAATGAGAGAGAGCACATGAGAGGGGGGAGGGTCAGAGGGAGAAGCAGACTCCCTGCCAAGCAGGAAGCCCAATGTGGGACTCGATCCCGGGACTCCAGGATCATGACCTGAGCCGAAGGCAGTCGCTTAACCAACTGAGCCACCCAGGCGCCCTATGGTTTTCCATCTTTAATGAAGTACTTTTAATGTTGGCCAATATCATAGTTGAGATGGTGTGTATTCACCATGGTGAACCACCACGTGGTTCTCAAGTCAAGAATTTTGTCCCCTTCTGAAGGCAGAATATCAATGATCAGATGGACTAAAGTGCTCACCCCTTTGGAGACTGAGAGTCAGTGGTCATGGGGGGAAGCCAGGCAGTTGGCAGAACCAAATATTATACCAAATGTGCTCTTTTCTTAAATCCCATGGCAGTTCCACATGTTTCTGTTTCAAATCATCCATCTAGAATCAATTCTCCTAAAGCCCAGTCTCATCTGAAGATCTAGTTGCCCAGTGACTAATCCTCCTAAAATCTAACACTTCAACCATTTGTGAAAAAATGCCTGTTTTATATTTTATGAATGTGGTTTTGATGTTTTATCTACTTTTTAACCTTTTAAAGAATTTTTAGTCCGTTGATTTAAGACTCTTTATTCCATAATGTCAAGTTCTTGCTTTACATTTGTCTGGTAATGATGTTTTCAGACATCATTTTGTGTTTAAAATCTAGTATTTTTTTCAAATTATAAATAGTAAAAATAAAGGAGTGAAATTTAGTAAAAATATGGCTCAGCCCTCTCACTTATTAATTTTTGCTGTCAAAGAATCAGAGCCTCACTAAATAAAGTCCACTGATAATTTAACTAATAAATATAGAAATTAGGAAAAGTTACAGATGGAAAAAACAGCAAAAAAGAGGCTTGTACATTCTGACAAAACATATATTATAAATGCAGTTAAAAATCATCCGATGTATTATTTGCCATTTTTAAGTATTTTATATGAGCTAAATATAGAAAAAAATATTATTTTACACCCAACAAGAGAAGAGTGAAATAATTTCATGTCATCCAAATGATGGGTGATTACGAAGGGATTAAATCATTTTTCTAATGGCTAATAATATCATGAACATTGTATTTAGACTTCTTATTACCATCGATATGCCATGGCTCATAATAGAGTGGTGCCCAAACCATGAGAACATTACCCTAATTTGCCCTCGGAGAGAATAAGCGTGATCTGCCATCTGTAAATGGCAAGAAAGTCATAATACGTACAAAAGTAAAATAGAGCTTTGAAAAATATAAGGAGATATATATGAAAACAAATCAAAAGAGCCATTATGATTTAATAGAAGTTAAAGTCATTGTGAAGCAGAGCAAGGAAGACGGGTCTGGCTGCAGAAAAAGGGAAAGAATTCAGGATCCACAGGGAAGATACAGTAATTTAGACCATGGTGAAGGGGCACAGGGATGGCCAGAGAGATGATGGAATAAGAGTTGGGGACCGAGCACAAGTGTGAGCATGCTCACACAAGCTCATACCAGAGACTGAGCATGTACATGGCTGGGGGGGGTTTCGTCCCACCGCACAACCCACTCCATCTCATTGCTAAATTCTTTCTTCTTCTTCATCTCCAAATATTCGATTCTCCAGTCCTGAGGCCACCAGACCTCTTCTGATATTTATTTATAATTATTCCTTGGACGGTTCCCTCATTTTGTTCTATTTCTGTGCTAATGCGTTTCTCCCTTGTAATTCCAATCCCGCTGTTCTCCAGGACCTCCCGACTTCAGCAACCAGCCATCGCCTCCACTCTTCACTTGTGTTTCTAATAAGGATATAAAAACATATCCGAATAAGCTCCTGATTGGCACCTCCGAACTCCTTTCTCACCTCCAAATTTTCCTTTCACAATAAATGGACACATTTATTCATCCATGTGCACAAGCCAAAATCCCTAGGATTTGTCCTCAATTTTTGTCTTATGCAACTGGAAAGCAGTAGCTAAACTGAATGAATTAGATCAATATACATGAACCTGTACAATGCTTACATAAATAATTTGAATTTTAAAAATACAGAGGATTTCTACAATGCTACGATGTCCATAGTCTTTAAAACACACTATTAATAATATATAGTATTTTAAGAGCATCAACATGCAGTTTAAAAAAGAACAATTTTCCACCATGGAGAGAGAAAATTGAGGCTGGGTTTGAATGAAACTTTAAATGTATCTATGGTTTAGCTTCTTAAAGATAATCTAAATCAAACATGGCAAAATGTGACTATGTATTCAGTTGGCGTGTTTTCTAATATTACCTTCTGCTCTTTTATTTTGCCTTCAGTAATATATTGCGTGATGTAAATAAAGACCGAGGAGCAAAGAGAGAGCATTGCCACAGATAACCCATTCTCTAGGTCCTGTAAGGTCTTCCAAGGAATGAACTTTGCAGAACTAAAAGGTTTTCTGAGGGCAGACAAATAAACCCAGAATGGGATTGCTTGTTTATTTAATGGTTGGCAATGTTATAAATATTTCATTGAACAACACTCAGGGAGGAATCGTTCTGAATGCACAATAAAAATCAAACAAGAAATACTATGGAGGAAAATGTACACTAGATAAACCCATGTCTGCCATTTTCCAGTCATATATCAAGGTAACCATGGCAGTGGGCAATTTGCCGAAGAGGAAAAAGTGGTCGGCTCTCAGGTTAGACAGAGGTGCATTTCTGTCCTTAGTTTGCCTATGGGTAAGTCATTTTACTATTTAACCCTCCTGGCTTATATTTAGTGGGCACTTTTAAAGATTTTATTTATGTATGTATTTTAAAGAGAGAGAGCATGAGCGAGGGGATGGGCAGAGGGAGAGAGAGAGAAAATCTCAAACAGACTCTGTGCTGAACATGGAGCCCAACACGGGGCTCAATCCCAACTCTGAGATCATGACCCAAGCTGAAATCAGGAGTCCCATGCTTAGTTGACTGAGCCACCCAGGCGCCCCAGTGGACACTTTTAAATTCTCTATCAACACAAGACTTAAACAATAGCAGGTAGTAAAAAAAAAAAAAAATGCCGGTTTTTCTATTTTTGGTAATTTTCTTTTTAAATGCAATCCCCTCCTATTTCATTTACTGCAGGACATCAGGACACTTATTTCAAGCAGTCTGGAACTGTGGCAGGCGACAGCTAACAGACCACCTTGTCTGTCCATTAACTGTAACTCATTTGGAGAAATAATTGATAGCAGGGCATCTATCCAGCATTATCGTCATGAAATTTGTCTTCTTTCTTTCAGAATTTACTTGCAACATGTAACCCTTCTTGGAAGAAATATATCTGGCTGAAGTAGCATTGCAGAAAGGATGTTTAGCTGGTTTTCTCATTTTGGGCGCCACAATTGTGGTCTGCTTGGGTTTAGGTCAGTGTTTATCACAACTCCTGCAGGCATTAGGAAGATGAAAAAATAAGTTGTGTGGTATGAATATACCCGTGCGACTGAGTGAAATTAATACACAGATTATTATAGATCTGGTTAAGAAGTACACATATACGGTAATTGCAAAGGCTGTTTGTCAAGGATCTACCATAAACTTTTTGATTAGTATTTTAATCAAGGCAATTAGCATCAGCTGATATAAAAATAAGACGCCTCAGCAGCTTAATACAGCAAAGTTTCTATCTCCTTCGTGTTCCACTGACGTGCGTTGGTAGCTCCGGTCGGTGACTGTCAGATCCGGTCCCTTCCACTCTGTCCTGCTGCCATGTTGAAAAGGAGATGGGGGACGCCTGGGTGGCTCAGTCAGTTAAGCGTCTGCCTTCGGCTCAGGTCATGATCCCAGGGTCCTGGGATCGAGTCCCGCATCGGGCTCCCCGCTCCGCAGGGAGCCTGCTTTTCCCTCTGCCTCTGTCTCTCTCTCTGTCTCTCATGAATAAATAAATAAAATCTTAAAAAAAAAAAAAAAAGAAAGAAAGAAAAGGAGACGGTACAAGGATGGAGGGGTGGGGGTGGGAGATTACCAGGATGGGAAGCATGGAAACTGCATCCTACCTAGAGCTTCATGTGGGCTCCATTCACCTCTGGCTTCCAGCTGGGGTCAACTGATAGGAAGCACTGACAGGATATCAGAAGTCAGGAGAAGAGATCACCCTTTCATTTATTCCTCTCCAGCCACCTCCAAGCAGGGGATGATTTGTTAGTGGCAGCTCCAGTCCCATAGCTATGGTTTGCAAAGCTTTCAGTGTCCCTGTTCCCTTCACTCCTCAGGGCTGGGTGACAGTGGCCCCCTACTCATCCATTCCCTACACCTTCCCATCACCTGTTGGCATCTGAGCCTTGCCCACATCTCTGTAAGTGGCCCATCCATTAGATTCTCTTCAACAACACTTGAGATGCATCAGCACCGTGCTGGGTACAGTAAGCCACCTCACTTTCACTCACGTGCTCTCATCCAGAACATATTTAGATGGTCCCGCCTAAGAGGCTGGACGTGTCATCCCTGGCACCCCGAGGAAAAGGACACTGGGTTCCTGGGCATCTCGCCAGTCTCTGCTCCAGCCTGCCATTGCAAAGGGTCCCACGGGGGCCATTGGTGTCATAATGTATTAACATAACTTAACTCTGCAGTTAAGGTGTTGGTGACCAAATACATTTGAGAAATGTTGAGCTAAAGAAGCTTGAACTGTTTCTGATATTTTAATCAAAGACCAGCAGAAACGTAATGTGCTAATATGCAGGAAGCAGTCCCCAGGATTGAAATGTTGTCTGCATATTTTCACTCTGGGAACCCATATTTCTCAGGAAGCAGCTGATATGACCGAAGTTCTTTCCCGGGAAGTCAGTTTTAGAAACGCTGTTGTGGTTCTTTCTCAGTAAGCAGCTGGTGGGTCTATCAGTAACTTTGTTTCAGGGAATATTTTCTGAGCTGGTCACATCAGGTTTCTCTTTTTCCAATCTCTGCCTCATTTCTCCCATGTGTGGTATACTATTCTTGTCCTACATCATCCTCACTGGCCCCTCGTAATGTTTCATTTTTCAGCACATGCAAAAGGTTCATTCTTTTTTTTGTGTGTGTGTGGAGTTCTCACATAAAATTTACCATGTCTAATAATTAAAATAATTAATATAAAAATGTCTTACAATGTAAACTATTTTGAGCACAATCAAATCTTTTTTTTTTTAAGATTTTATTTATTTGACAGAAAGAGACACAGCGAGAGAGGGAACACAAGCAGGGGGGTGGGAGAGGGAGAAGCAGGCTTCCCGCCGAGCAGGGAACCCGATGTGAGGCTCGAACTCAGGACCCTGGGATCATGACCTGAGAGGAAGGCAGATGCTTAATGACTGAGCCACCCAGGCGCCCCTATTTTGAGCACAATCAAATCTTTCTTTGGTATCTCAGTGGACATTTTGCATTACCCATTGTCTTCATTCTATCAATATTGATTGTAACACACAAAATTCAGATGAAATTAATTCTAGATTTTTAATGTTTTCATGGCAATGAGTTTCTATGGTTGAGTTTACATTAATAACATCTGGAACAGACTCATGGGGTTTAAACAGTTTGACCTTCAAAAATATGTGTAATCGGGTGCCTGGGTGGCTCAGATGGTTGAGCGTCTGCCTTCGGCTCAGGTCATGATCCCGGGGTCCTGGGATCGAGTCCCGCATCGGGCTCCCTGCTAGGCGGGGAGCCTGCTTCTCTCCCTCTGCCTCTGCCTCTCTCTCTTTCTCTGACTTTCATGAATAAATAAATAAAAAAAATTTAAAAAAAATATGTGTAATCTTCAGACCAACAGTTTGAAAAAGATTCATTCTTAATTCCTATGTTTACAACTTCTTAGATTTACACTCAACATAACCTTTATCAGTGACAATGGATTCGCCCAATATGCTCAGCAAATCCTGCTCCTCGTCATCAATTATTGACTAGTCATTTGTAGGCCACAAAGATGAAGAAAACTGGGGTGAATATAATCATTTTAAAATCATGTGTTTACCACTTTCCCAACCTCATTTGGGAGTTCATCCCCTTAAAGTCTTCCCAAAGAGTTCAGAGAGTCAAGGATCAGAATCATAAAAAAGCATCAAAATAGCAGCTACATTTTTAAAATGCTTATTTCGATCAGGTCCTTTGTGTCATCATACAAGCATTATCTCTTTTAACACCTCAATAAACCTCATAGGGTAGGTTCTAGTGTTGCTTCCATGCTACGGCATTACTAATCAAGCCTTACTGACACTGAAGAAATCGCCCTAGCAACATTGCTAATCAATAACAGAGGAAGGGTTTAACAAAAAAAAATTTTTTTGCTGCCCCGACGGTGCCATGGGAGAAGGGTGGGCTGATGCAATCAGGGGGACAGAAGGAATTTTTTTTTTTTTAAACTTACAGGAGACAATGTTCATATCTCAGGACTGAAAGCACAGTGTGAAAAAGATAAGCAATGGGAAGAAAATGAACTCATGCAACAGACAAAACAAAACTTTATAGGAACTTTAAATAATATTCTCAGAACAACATAGAACCCAAATAAGCAGTTATGTAGAAGAACCAATTAGAGATATAGACTTTGATAAATATAAATATTGAAATGAAGTGCTCGAAGTATGAATTGAATAGCAAAAGGGATTTGCTAAAATAAAATCAGTCAGCTATCAGACAAGGTCAAAAACTACCAGGATTCATCAGTAATGGATAAAGGACAAAGAGAGAAAAGCTAACAGCCAGGAGAGGTGAAAATACAAGTATTTATGCATTTAAAAGAAATTATAGAATGTATGAAACACGTAAGAACTCAAACCGAAAGCACACATCAAGTTCAAACAGAAGAGATAAAGGAACCAGATACAATTAAATTTTAAAGTAGAAAAAAATACGAAATTTCAGAGAATGAAGATGTCACAAAAATTGTAAAATAAAAAAAAAAATTACTCAAAGCTTAGAACAGACATGGAGATGGGGATATCAGCACGAGTGAAATATATGGGAGGGATGGTGAGGAGCAGGGCGGGAGACAGAGAGAGGGAAAGAGAGCCCATCAAGATTATTGGCATAACAATAATCGTCTTATAAAGTTGGAGATGACTTTATTGAGTGAACAAGTGATTCCACTGCCAGGTATTTAAACAAGAGAAAGGAAAGTTTCTGTGCACAAAATATTTGTTCATAGCAGCTTTCTTTATAAAAGCCCAAACTGGGAAAGACCAAAGACTAAATGTCCGATCGTCAGATGGAATGACTAATTGTAGTCTATGGAATAATGGGTTGAAAAGGTCAAAAGAACATATTGATTACTGATACACACAATATATGGATGCTGGCCCAAAGCATTCTGCTGAGTTAAAGGAGAATCTGGAGGTACACAGCGCATGGGGCCACACAGTGAGCTCAAGAGGAGAGAAAGAGAGAGAGAGAGACAGAGAGCGGGAAGGCCTGGGGTTCTGCCTTTATTGGGGTCCAGAGTGAGGTCCTAGGGTTTTGTGGGTTCACTTCTTATTGGTGAACTTCTTTATTTATTTTTAAGGTTTTATGTATTTGAGAGAGAGAAAGAAAATGTGAGTGGGGGGAGGGGCAGAGGGAGAAGGAGGGAGAGTGCTTGGAGCTCAATCCCAGCACCCTGAGATCATGACCTGAGCTGAAATCAGGAGTCAGATGGACCACCCAGGCACCCCTTTATTGGCAAATTTAAAACATAAGAGCAAGAATTGGGGAATTAGAAAAGGAAAAGTGGGGTCAACCAGGCGGATCTGTGACTCAGGTCACCCGGGGCTTTCCACAGGAGGACTTCATGCAGGGGTGGCCTGGCTCCTGGCTGGTAGTTTAGCTCCTAGCATTCGAGAAAGATGTCTTTGATGTGCCTGCCTCAGCAATCAAAAGCTTAATGTCAGGAACTCACATTACGGTAAAAAAGCTCACTGTCCTAGGCAGTTAACCTTCACTCTTTCCCCTCTGTCTATATGTCTATGAAGTCCATGCAGGATTCTCTAAAGCAGTCTGAGAACTATTATTTTCCCCATTTTACAGAGGAAGACGCTGAAGCAAAACAAGATGAAGACATTTGCCCGTGGCATACATCGAATGTGTGTCACGGCCGGGAGGCTCCCAGCATCTGTCTCTAGCCCTGTACCAACAAGCGCTACATGAAGGTGAGAATTGTTTGAGTCAATCTGGGACCACAGAGGGGGGAAAAAATGAAAAATAAAAAAAACAAAATAAAACAAAACAAAAAACTTTATTCCACTACGGAAGGTTGAGAGAAAGTTTCAGAGAGAAAGTGGCCTGTGACCTTTTTTTTTTTAATGTCAAGTTTAATTTTCAAGTTAAATGAAACCTATTGCTCCAAGTCCTAGACTCAGTATTCTGGAAAATCCCAGGGTCTCCGTGAAGTGTCTGCAGGGGCAGCTCAGGGAGGAGTTCCACCTGTGGGGTGGGAGGTGCTTCAACCAGAGCACTCTGCTCTAGCCTGTTTGATAAATGCTGATTCCTTGTAAGACGCGCTTGGAAAACAAGATTCCAGTGCATTTGCAGAAGAATTGTTGAGACCCACACAGCCATTTCAGGATGGAAGGGAACAGGCAAAGAGTTTCAGGGGTCCCGGTAACCACCGTCTAAGAAAATAAACCTTATTAATTCCACCCTCTGAGTGAAGACTGACCTCAGATGAAATAAAAACCCCAATTAAGTGTTGTTGTTGTTGTTTTTTAAGATTTTATTTATTTATTTGACAGAGAGAGACACAGTGAGAGAGGGAACACAAGCAGGGGGAGTGGGAGAGGGAGAAGCAGGCTTCCCACTGAGCAGGGAGCCTGATGCGGGGCTCGATCCCAGGACCCTGGGATCATGACCTGAGCCGAAGGCAGTCGCTTAACCAACTGAGCCACCCAGGCGCCAAGCTCTTAGCTGTTTTAAAGAATATTTTAAAATATTTTATTCAGTGTTTTTCTTGTCTTTGGCAAGAAGTTTGCCCCAAATTCCATAGCCCATCACCGCGAGAAATAGGCGCACTTCCTAAGCTGAAGGTCAACCTCACGCACAACCCTGAATACGGAGTTCCAGTTGTTGTTTTTTTTTAAGATTTTATTTATTTATTTGACAGAGAGAGACACAGCGAGAGAGGGAACACAAACAGGGGGAGCGGGAGAGGGAGAAGCAGGCTTCCCGCCGAGCAGGGAGCCCGATGCAGGGCTCGATCCCAGGACCCTGGGATCATGACCTGAGCAGAGGGCAGACGCTTAGCGACTGAGCCACCCAGGCGCCCCCCCCAATCAAGTGTTTTAATCCAAACCTATTGAGTGAGAAATTTAAAAATACATATATAGTGTCTCTTTAATGCACCATGTAATTTCTGCTTGTCTTTCCAGTTTTAAAAGAAGTGACGCACGTATGTGGCTGAGATCTGGAGAAATCATCATTGCCCAGGAACTGTGCCGGGTAAGGTGCAAGGATTTTGGTTTGCCGAATGATAATCACAAGGCAACCAAATGGCCTGAGTCAAAAAACTGCCGAGGGGCGCCTGGGGGCTCTGTCGGTGAAGCATCTGCCTTCGGCTCAGGTCATGATCCCAGGGTCCTGGGATTGAGTCCCGCATCGGGCTCCCTGCTCAGCGGAGAGCCTTCTTCTCCCTCTCCGTCTGTCTGCCACTCTGTCTACTTGTGCTCTCTCTCTATCTCTGTTAAATAAAAAATCTTAAAAAACAAAACACTGCTGAACATGATGATGTTTGCAGAAAAAAAATGACCATTCTCTTCGTTTATATGACTCATTTGAATCACCTAATATTTTGCCTTAGCTAATTTCAATTTGAAGTGCACAGCGGATTTCAAAGCCCGGGATCTCTGTTTCTTTGCATTTTTCATATTAGACAAATAAAACAGCGAAACCGATGACTACATTTCAGCTTAAGGAGCCAAGCTCACCGCAGGTTTGATTCCTTCTGCTGTTATTACCACCTCCCAGCAAAGCACACACAGTTCCTGAGTCCTAAGGTGGATTCTGAAATAGACGCCGAGATCCTCATTGGAAACGTGAGCAGATGGACACGCAAGCAGTTAACGTGATTTTCCTCGGGAACCCTGTCTAGTGACTGAGCTGGGATTCAGATTCTGGTTTACTGGGACCTGGGGCCACCTTTCTGGCCCGGACAGACTCCACTGTTTATTTTCAAACCCAGCAGACATTCACATTCGTGTCTTGCGCTCAAGGCACGGTTCAGGATATCTTACTATTGGACAAGCCTTTATTTTGGCATTTAGCTGGGAGGACGTCAAAGTTGTGGTTGAGAAGAAATAAAAGAATCAAGGCAGACAGGCCTTTGTCTGAGAACATGTATTGTGCCTTTCTCCAAAGGTCCAGCTGAGCTGATAGCTGACCCAGTGGGTGCTGGGGTGGAACATACCCAAATTTCACTTAATACCACCGTTTACCTGCAGGGAACATAAAAATGCACTCAGTGGAGATGTTGCTGCTGTCACTTCCCTGCATCATCCCCAGCCCCCCGACTCTCCTGCAGCCAGAACTTAATGGCTCAGAAAAACCCAAGCAAGTTCGAAAGTATCACATATCCCTGTTTGCATCCAGGACAGTCAGTTGAGACAGCAAAAGACTGGATATTTTTTAAGTGCTAATCATGCTTCAAGGCCAAACTCAAAAGTCTTCTTTGTTTTGATGTCCTCCTTGATCCCCCATGGCAGAGTTAATTGATCCCTCTGTGTTTTTATAGCTCTTTGTTTATATCTCTGCAACAAAAGCTTCAAAGGGATTCCCAAGCCTTTGAGTCAAAGCTGCTGATGGGACTGTGGAAAGGCAGATGGAGGGAGAGGGGCTTACAGAGAGAGCTTTTGTGGGGAAAGGTGGGCTTACGGCCACCCCACCTTCGGACTCCTTTTCATACAGCAGGTGGGGTAAGAGGGGGGTAGCAGAAAATTCGGGAAAATACGGCAGAATGCAATTCAATTCGGCGTGCACCACGTAAGCAGTCCGTTTCCCTGTGAGGGCTTCACGACTTCCTGTTACGTGGAGATAGGCAGTCGAACCAAACCAGGGGAGGCAAGGTTCCAGAGGGATGGGAGTGAGGTGTGGCCCCTCTAACACGCATGTTCGTGGGTGCAGAAGGCTCCCAGCTTAGCAGGGTAGGGGCTCTAGGCAAGGGCAAGGATAAAGCCACACACGTGTCCTGGGAGCATGGGGTCTTGCAGGAACCTGAGATGCAAAGACAGGAGACATTTGCCTCACACCTCAAGGACCCTCGTCCTGTCTACATTCCAAGGTGAGGAACTGGGTGTTGGTCACCCTCCAGGCATCCACACTTGGACAGCGAGTTCGCTATCATTTGCAAGAGTGTAAACGGGGGTCTGGGCTTTCGTTCCGGGCTTCAGCTGTAGCACTACAATTCTAGCTGGGTGATCTGAAAATAATGCTACTTGATTCTCTGAGCCCCTATTTTATCATTTGTAAAGATGGGATAACATTTCACATTAGCTTTATTTTGTGTGTGTGTGTGTGTGTGTGTGTGTGTGTGGTGAAAACACTTAAAATCTACTGTCTTGGCAAATTTCAAGTTTGCATTACTGCATTACGAACTCGAGTCACCAGGCTGTATGTTGAATACCCAGAGCTTACTTCTCCTATAACTGGAGCTTTGTACCCTTTGAGCAGCCGATGCTCCCCATCTCTCCCTTATGCCGTAAACTCTGTACGTATTACCTTTTTGTGCATTTTAAGTTTACATAAATAACACTGCATGTAATATTTTACAAGTTGCTTCTATGGATATCATGCTCTGAGGTTTATCCACGTTGATACATGTAAAGCACGTTTTTTCATTTTCATTTGGGTGTGGTTCTCCACTGTTATAAACAGAACCTATAGTAATGATCAATTTGCATTTTTCTATATTTTTATTTTTATATACGGTACTGCACTGAACAGCCTCATACGTTTTGAGAGGACACGGGAGTTTCTCTATAGAACATTTAAAATGAAACAAGGAGGTAAAGACTATGCTTTTCATTTCTCCAGGTGTAGCAAATCTGCTCTTCAGAAACGCCTGCATAGTTTCAGCTCAGACCCATTAGTTGTGACTCTGACACCTTCACCAAGAAAGAAGCAGAACAGACTGAAAACCAGCGACTCTCCCAGACCTATGACACAGCAGAGGTTGCCGGACAAAGGGCCACCCTGCAGTCTGCGGGGACAGGCGAGTGTGGGTTGTGCAGCCTGCACCAGCTCCCCTGGAGCACAGCTGGTGGAGTTGTAGACTGAGCAAAATACTTCGGTGGCCATTTTGCGGAGTAGCTGGGGGAGGCGTATGGACTAGCGTGAAAGACAGAAACGGCTGGGGCCTCCACACGCTCATGGGCTTCCCTTCCGGGAACCCTCAATCAAAGTCCTCACAAAACAACACAACAAAATTCCCTCTTGTCTCTGGGGAAAAGCAAGCATTGCAAAACAAGTCCAGAGGATTCCCTGTAGCAAAGACTTGGGAGGAACCTAATCTCACCTTGGGAAGGGACAGGGACCCAACTCCAGACCCTGCTGCATTCCCATCTTTCCTAAGGGGGAGAAGAAACACAGCCCGATACAGACCTGCTGAAGTCAAAGTGTGATGGCAGGATTATAGAAGAAGGGGAAGCCTGACTTGAGCTGGAGCTCTTAGGGAAATGCAAAAGCTACTCGGGAAGCAAACACAGGGCACTGAAGGGATTCACAGCCTCTGGTACCTACAGCTACAGGGAAATTCAAACACAGCTAGAGGGTGGAGACTTTGGAGTCCTCATACGCAGCCGTGGGGGATGCAGATTTGTGGCGCTGCTGTTGAAACAGCCCAGAAGCTTCTCAAAGGACGAGGCGGAGAGTTCGCAGCAATTCCACTGCTAGGCGCATGCACAGGAGCCTTGAACAAATATGTCCACACAAATCTGTACCAGAGTGTTCACAGCAGTACTGTTCAAAATGGCCCCAAAAGGAAGCAACCCAAATGCCCCCCAAGCAGCACACACGAAATGTGCCCATCCCTACAATGCAGTCATTTTCAGCTTACAGAGGAAAGAAGTTCTGACACCTGCTACAGCATGGACAGACCTCAAGGACACCATGATATGGGAACGAAGCCCATCACGGAAGACCACACACTGTACGATTCCACTGCATGAAATGTCCAAGATGGGCAAGTTCCTAGAGACAGACAGCAGAGACCATGGTTGCCGGGGCTTATGGCGACCTTGTGGTGACCTTGTAGGGGGGGCAAGGGGAATCTAAAGCACTGATAAAACGTTGTAAACTTGAGAGGTCCACATAGCTCTGAGTGTACTAAAAAACAACTTGCTTTTTTTTTTTTTTTAAGATTTATTTATTTATTTTAGAGTGAGAGAGACAGAGGGGGGAAGGTGCAGAGGAAGAGGGAGAGAGACTGTCAAGCAGACTCCGCACTGAGCATGGAGCCTGCTTTGGATTCTCTCTCTCCCACTGCCCCTCCCCACTCTCGCTCTCTCTCTCAAAATGAATAAATAAATAAATCTTTAAAAAATTTCAGTCCCTTAGGAGACAGAACAATTATAAATATGTATGCACCTAACAACAGAGCCTCCATATAAGATGCACAAAGCAACAATTTTGAAGAGAGCACCCCAGTTGTCAGTGAGAGTTGGACACCTCGATGCCCCACTCCTAATCACGGGTGGAATAAGTAGGCAGAAGGCCAACAAAGACACAGAGGACTCAAAACACACTAGTAACGACTTAACCCACATTATCCATCGAATATTCCACCCGACCGTCGCGGGACACACATTCTACTACTCAAGTGCATTCTGCATTGTTGCTTTTATTTTATGAAAAAGCTAATTTTAAATCTACATGACACTCAGCTAAATACAAAAATTTTAGTAAAGGAGGCCTGGTGGTCTCGTTTGCAAAATCATGACCACCGCCCTTTAGCTTTAGAATTTCAAGAAGGGCACCTGCAAGGGCTTTGTATTTGCATGTCTCTGTGTCCACGCATAGGAACGGAGTCCGCATCCATTGCCAGACGCTCTTCAACGAGTCAACCATCCAGTGTCTTCAGCTGGTCGCTCTTTGGTAAAGAAATTACCTTCACCAACATTCCACCCCTGGCTCTCCTGGCATTTTCTACGATGGAACGTATGGTAGGGCTATAAAACAAGTCAATAAATTTTAAAAGATTCATATCGTGTAACATGTGTTTTCCAGCCACAATGGGGTGGGATTGAAAATCCACAGCAGAAGAAAGGTTGGGAAGTCATAATAAGTGGAAATGAAACATTTTGTTACTAAATAACTGATGAGTTTAATCGTTTTGGTGAAATGACTATTCAAAATTTGCCCATATGAAAACGGGGTTTTCTTTGTGGCTTCTCATCACAGAGTTGGAAGAGTTCCTTTTATCTTTTGGGTGCGTCTCTTTTCAGAGAGATGATTTGCAAGCATTTCGTCTCAGGTCTGTGGCTTGACTTTTCCTTTCTTCATTATGGGCTTTGAAATGTAAAAGACTTTAGGTTTGATGAGGTTTAGGTTATCAAATTATCCCCTTACGGATTGTGTTTTATGATAATGAATCTCAGAACACTTTGCCCTTCCCATTATCATGAAGGTTTTCTCATATTTTGCTCTCGGAGAAGTTTTATAGTTTTATCACCTAAGTATAGATTGATTTGGGTTTCAGTTTTTGTATGGTGGTATAGAGTGAAACAAAGATTTAAAAATTCTCTGCTTTGTTTTGTTTTGGGGGATTTTTTTTTTTTTTCCTATCGATATCCAATGGTTCCAGCCAAGTTTTGTTGAAAAGTTATCCAATATAACCAATAAAATATCCTATAAATATTGAATTGTTTTAGTATTTTTGTCAAAATGATTGATCATAAATGTAGGGATTTGTTTCTGGACTTACATTTCTGTCCCATTAAGATGCATGTCTAGGGGCGCCTGGGTGGCTCAGTTGGTTAAGCGACTGCCTTCGGCTCAGGTCATGATCCTGGAGTCCCTGGAACGAGTCCCGCATCGGGCTCCCTGCTCCGTGGGGAGCCTGCTTCTCCCTCTGCCTCTGTCTCTCTCTCTCTCTCTCTGTCTCTCATGAATAAATAAATAAAATCTTCAAAAAAAAAAAAAGATGCATGTCTATACACATGTCAATAACACATTGTTTTGAGTACTGTTGATTTAAATTTTGAAATTGGGTACTTTCTCAATATCAGAAATTGCAATCCAAATGTTTTTCAATTTTGGGGGCTAGTCTAGATCCTTTGCATTTCCATATAAATTTAAAATCAACTTTTGATAAAAATTGCTTTGAATTTATCAATCAATTTGAGAAGAATTGCCATCTTGATAGCGTTAGTCTCTCAACCTATGAACATCGAGTGTCTCTCCATTTATTTACACCTTCTGTAATTTCTCTCAATGCTATTTTGTAGTTTGTGCTATAACAATTTTACACTTCTTTTGTTAAATGTGTTCGTATCTACTTTTCTTATTTTTGATACTGATGCTCAACCAACTGAGCCATCCAGGAGCCCTAGGAAGTCTCTTCTTAATTCTTAATTTCGTTTTGGATATTTTGTTACTAGTGTATAGAAATACAATTGATTTTTTGCATTGATACTGTATCCTGCCAAATGAGTTTATTAGTTCTAATATTTGATTCCTTGGGATTTTCTTTTTTTTTTAAAGATTTTATTTATTTATATGATACAGAGAGAGCACAAGCAGGGGGAGTGGCAGGCAGAGGGAGAGGGAGAAGCAGGCTCCCCGCTGAGCAAGGAGCCGGATGTGGGGCTCGATCCTGGGACTCCAGGATCATTCATGACCTGAGCCAAAGGCAGCCGCTTAACCAACTGAGCCACCCAGGTGCCCTCCTAAGGATTTTCTTAATGCAGGGTTGTGTCATCTGTGAATAATGATAATTTTTACTACTTTCTTTCTTTTTTTTTTTACTACTTTATTTCTAATCAGGGTGTTTTTAATTTTATTTTATTTTTGCTGGCCCTATTGAACTATCTAGAATGTCCAAACTATGTTGGGTAGAAGCAGCGAAAGCAGACATCCTTACCTTGTTTCCCGTCATAAGAGCAAAGCATTCAAGTCCTTCATCCTGAAATATAGTAGCTGTAGGTTTTTGTGTAGCCCCTTCATTCGTTAAAGTGTTCCTTTTTAATATGAATTTTTGAGAGTTTTGGCATGAATGGGTGAAGGCTTAGTTTGTGCTCTTCGCACATTTGTGAAATGACTAAATTGCTTTTGTTCTTTATTCTATTAATATAGTTTTGGAATGTCTAACCAACATTGAATTCCCTAGATAATCCAACTAAATCATGATATAAAATCATTTTTACAGGTTACTAGCTTCCATTACTAACAGTTTTTTTAAAGGGATTTTTATGTTTATATTTATGACAAATATTTTTCTGTCACTTTCTTATGATTTCTTTGCCTTTGGAATCAGTATAGTATTATCTTGATATGTGAATTTGCAAAGCGTTCATTCTTCCTATTATTTTCTTGAAGAATCTGTGAAATATTGAGATTTATTCCTAATTATTATTCCAAATATGAATTGACCAGGGAGGCTATCTGGAACTGGGCTTTTTGGGGTCATCTACTCAGTGTCTTTTTTTTCCTTTTTCAATTTCTTCCCAGTAAGACCACCAGATCTGGCTTTAGTGTGAACCCCAACCTCGCCACAGGCCTACTTATTTGGAAGTCTTTCTTGTCCCCTTTGGAACCGAACAGACTGTGAGTGAGGGTGAAATGATTTGGGGCCAGTAAGATGTAAGAAGTTTCCTACTGGGGGATCTGGGAGAGATCTTCCCCGTTTGTCAGAATTTCTATTAGCAAGTCTCTTTTCTCTGACATAATTTGTTTAAAAGTGAGGGACAGAAATTCTGTAGCCTTGTCTCTACCAGCCACAAAGTTAAACTGAGTAAAAATAGACAAGAGTAGGGGCGCCTGGGTGGCTCAGTTGTTAAGCATCTGCCTTCGGCTCGGGTCATGATCCCAGGGCCCTGGGATCGAGCCCCACATCAGGCTCCCTGCTCAGCGAGAAGCCGGCTTCTCCCTCTCCCACTCCCCCTGCTTGTGTTCCCTCTCTCACTGTGTCTCTCTCTGTCAAATAAATAAATAAAATCTTAAAAAAAAAAATAGACAAGACTAAATCATTAAGGAAAATGCAATCAAAATCAAATAAATCAATGAAATTTCTGTCTCCTTTGGAAATCTAGTTAACAGTGAGGCATTCCATCCTTATTTTTTTAAGACAGTGGTGTGACAGATTTTTCTTGCAGGAGAAAAGAAACTATTACAACAATGTAAAAGGGAAATACAAATTGTAATCTGACCATATATGAAGGAATGAACAGTTCGAAGGCAAAATTTTCAAGACAAAATTAGGAGTCTTGATAATCCAGATACAGAAATTATGAGGATTATTAGTCTTTGTAATTTGAAAACTATGGTGGAATTCAAGTTAAAACGTTGGGAGACAGAGGGCAGTTTCCTTGTTTTCTTCTTTTTCTCTCATAAATTACTCCCAAGCCTCAAGGAGAGGCTGCGGATGGTGGAAAAAGTCATGGTTATGATTGAACCCTCTGGGTCACTCATGTGTCCGCAGAAGGGGACCATTTTCTGTTGAGACTGCCAAAGAGGCTGCACCGACCAGATTGCCTCCCCACCCCCCGGGCCCTGCGACTGCTCAAACCACCACCACACAGGAGAGGACTGTGCAGATTCTGAAGGCCAGACCAAGGAATCATGCCAAAGTCAGGGGACACTGGTGTGCATTGTAGTAAGGGAGCCCACGTGGCACAAGGCATGTCCCCACCCATTCCTGGCTGTAGACCACACCTCATCTTTGACCCCCACCCCCCACTGGTACCTCACCACCGTGGACCCTTTGTCAGATTACCTGCCCCTTGTGCCAGTCTGGTCAGCTGACTCCAACCACACCACTGTGGTCCCTGAAACTAGTCTGTCATGTTTTCAGTTTTCCAGACCGTCTAACGTCTGACAATGGTGCCATGCTTATTGTGAGAGCCACTCAAAAACGAGCGGTAGTTGAGTATTTGATGGCCTTTTCATGTTCCTTGCCATTCACAGGTACCTGGTATTATTGAATTTTGGAATGAGCTGCTCAAAAATCAGCTCAGAAAGATCTCACAAACCATCTCCCTCCTTTCTCCCAGTCCACACATCCAAGAGTGGCTTTGGTCATTGGTCATTGAGTGAACCTGTCACTGGAAAGGGATGATACCCTCTTGGCTGCTTCCTGAGTAGGTATCAGGATAAAAAGGGTAAGAGGTTGATATAAACTTATTTTGAAAATTTAGGATTCCACTTCAGCCATTCCCAGCAATGACATATCTGACTTTTCCCTAATGTCAGCCCAGGCCAACCTGGTTGTCACCTTCTAGGTGATACCTGGGACAAGAGGATCTTAACGATCAAAATATAATTCTAATTAGATTTTTAAAAACATCCCCCTGTTCCTCTTGTTCATGGCCCTTCCAGGTGACAGGGTCCAGGCTGAGTTTGGGGGTGACTGGGGAAAAGGTGAAGTTACAGCTCCTGGAAAGGGACATCGATGTCTAGATTTTGTGGAGAACAATAACACCAGCCCCTGTGGGAGAAACACCATAGAGCCCAGGATTTATGGGGGAAGAATAATATCTTCAGAGTTGTCCCCTGGAGACTTTCTCCCATGAGAGAAGACCCTGTGCTACTCTAAGGAATGGCTACAGATGCCCCACCTTTAGCTGATGTTGGAGGTGCCCCGCCAGATATCTCAGACTGTGATTTGATCCATATCCCCTTAACTTCATCAGAAAGTCTATTGGAGGGGCACCTGGTTGGCTCAGTCAGTAGAGCATGAGACTCTTGATCTCAGGGTTGTGAGTTCAAGTCCTACGTTAGGCATGGACCCTACTTAAAAAACACACAAAAAAGAAACAGTATGGAGGTTCCTCAAGAAGTTGAAAATAGAGCTACCCCACGACCCAGCAATTACACTACTGGGTATTTACTCCAAAAATACAAATGTAGTGATCAGAAGGGGCACCTACACCCCAATGTTTATAGCAGCAATGTCCACAATAGCCAAACTATGGAAAGAGCCCAGATGTCCTTCAACAGATGAATGGATAAAGATGTGGTGTAGATATACAATGGAATATTATGCAGCCACCGAAAAAATAAAATCTTGCCATTTGCAATGATGTGGGTGGAACTAGAAGGTATTATGCTAAGCGAAATAAGTCAGAGAAGGACAATTATCATATGGTCTCACTGATATGTGGAATTTAAGAAACAAAACAGAGGATCATAGGGGAAGAGAGGAAAAAATAAAACAAGACGAAATCTGAGAGGGAGACAGACCATAAGAGACTCTTAATCATAGGAAACAAATTGAGGGGTGGAGGGATGGGGTAACTGCATGATGTCTGGACATCAAGGAGGGCACATGATGTAATGAGCACTGGGTGTTATATAAGACTGATGAATCACTGACCTCTACCTCTGAAACTAATACCACATTATATGTTAATTAATTGAATTTAAATAAAAAATTAGAAAAAGACAGATGGGTGTGGCCCCCTCCTGCACTTGGGAACCCCTGTGCCTGCAGCCCCCACCCCATCCCCTGAGGGCCCTTGGTGTTTCTGTGGTAGAAGAATGCCCCCTGCCCGATGCCACCCATGGTTGGACTGCTTGCCTTCTGGCTGCCCCTTTCTAAAAACACAAGAACTATTCCCAATTATTATCAATATGAATGAATTCATATAATCAATATAAATTAATAAAATGAACCGGAAACCCAGAGGTTTACTAGCTGGCTGGGAGACCACAATGGGGGCACTGCCAAGCTGTGGTCACACTTATGGAAACAATATCCAGCATCAATCACTTCCACACACCATGTGCTCCCTGTGACTTTATTCCGTGTGTGAAAGCCAGCCTATAATGTACCTCTCTTCCAGAAACACAAGGACTTGCACCTTAGGGAGGGTCATAAGAGAAGCTTAGGTGTTTAAGTAAATGCCAACAGTAGGTCACATAGCCCTGAGATAATGAGACAAATCTGCCCAAGGGAGGCTGTCTTGGTTACTGAGACTGATAAGGGCTTCCAGGATAGCTGACCTTTTCCCTGTGGACAGTTTTCCCTACAACGAGAGTCATACAATCACTTTAGCTAACATGATTAATTGCGCCACTCGGCTCTGCACAGCATTCAGGTCAGCCTCGTCCTACTAGCCAGAGTCTATGGACAATGGGATTGCCCTGGACTTCCTCCTTGACGTCCAGGATACAGTCTTTGCATTTACCAATATATCCTTGTGCCACACCAAGTGGAAAGGTCAACCCAGACATTTAAAAAGAAAGCTACTGGGTTTCAAAGACAGATTCTGAGCATTTGGGGAACATATATGCAGCCTGGGGACATAGTCGAGGCCGGTATTGTAGGTGGGCTTTATTCTGCTGCTGGAAGTCCTTTTGCAAGTTCTACATGCAACACATTGAACGGATTTGGTCTTACTCTGTGTTGGTCAAATGAATCAAATGAATCAAATGAATCAAAGCGTCAGAGGAAATGGCCCACTTAGAAAAATTCACCAGCAGCCAAGATGGTGCAAAGCTAAGTGCTGGATATTTGGGGGCGATCATTCTTCCAGGTCTCGCGTTTCTGCAGAGCTTATGAACAGAGACATGACCAGGTCTTTCTTCTACATAATCTTTTTTTTTTTTTTTAAAGATTTTATTTATTTATTTGAGAGAGAGAATGAGATAGAGAGCATGAGAGGGGGGAGGGTCAGAGAGAGAGGCAGACTCCCTGCTGAGCAGGGAGCCCGATGCGGGACTCGATCCCGGGACTCCAGGATCATGACCTGAGCCGAAGGCAGTCGCTTAACCAACTGAGCCACCCAGGCGCCGGCTTCTACATAATCTTGTCAGGGTTGGTTGTTTCACAAACAGCCTTGGAAGATAGTCTCTCCCAAGGCAGAAGAAAGTGGCTTTGTCACTGTCGTAAAAATAATGTCTCCCTCAGGGGCAAAGTTCGGATGATTTTTCTTGGTGAGATTGGTGAGATTTGGTTTTCTGAAGCTCCAGGTTCCTCACCTGTGAGAGAAACAAACCCACCACATGCACAGCACCTGCCTGGGCTGCATCACACGCACGTGTGCGTGTGACTGGGACAAGGGGACCTGGCTGGGACACACCACTGAGGCACCTGCTGTGTTATGAAAAAAAGTGCTCTGTCTCTGACTCTGGATCGTGGGTGTCCTCCCAGCATCCAAGCACCTGTGCGGGCTGAACTTGGTAACTCGCAAGCAGGGGAGCTCAGATCCTCCCCAGCATCAGTCGGCAAGAGAGCAGGGGTTAGCTCATTCCCCAGGTGGAGAAATAGGCCTGCAGAGATGAACGGCTTGATTAAGGTAAGGAGGCTTTTATCCACCACCATGTAGCAAGCTCCCAGTCTAGCATCCGTTCGAATGACGCCTCCTCCCCAGCGTTCCTTACTCCCCTTCCTACCCCCACGGCTTTGGTTTGATTTTGCCTTCTTATTTTACTCCACTATAACATTTACAAAAGGTAGCATGTGTCTTTCCATTTTATAACAGACTCGGATATGCCATTTACTTATTTATGCTTTTCAGTGGCAACTAGTATTTCATGTGAGGTAACTTTTTTTTTTAGTAGGTTCCATGCCCAGCAGGGAGCCCAATGCAGAGCTCGAACTCACGACCCTAAGGTTAAGACCTAAGCTGCGATCAAGGGTCAGACGCTTAAACAACTGAGCCACCCAGGTGCCCCATGTGTTAACTTCTCCATAGCTTGTTATGTTGATGACCAAATATATATGGACAGTATATGATATAAACCAATAATAACTATCTTATTTGACCCCATGAAATAGCTTTTGAGATCTTTCTACCTGGTTTCTGAGAGGTTGTACCACCTGGCGAGTCTGAAGCATCACCAGAGAGGGGGGTCGGGATCTAGCATTTCTTTCAAGACCAAACTCCCCGGTCCTTGTTTTGCAGACCTAAATGGTTCTTGACTGCCCCATTCCTGATCTGCAAAGTTAACAGCCATGTTTCCCAACATGTAGCTGGTAGAAAAGCTCCGTCATGTTTTCTATGTTACAACTACACTCAGCAGAATGGGGCATACAGTGAAAATGCCACTGTTGATTCACTGAGACCCGGCCACTGTATCTACACCCCAGAAATGTGCGCTGAGCTCTTGGCACAGTAACAGGTGCACGTTCCTGACAGACGTTGCCCTTGTCGTTCTCATGTCAAAACATCCCGTCGTGTCAAAACAAAGTTTTCCCTTTCTCCTGTAAACATGAGGTGTCGCCTGTGCTCTTGCGTAACCTGTTCATCCATGTGACAAACAGGTGCCTGCTTTTGAGTGTGTGTTCCCAGCGAGTCACAGACCAGAGCACCCTCACCGTCTTTGTGTCCTGCCTCTCTCAGTTGTATCTGCCTTCATTCCGGATGCCCTCCTCAGGTTCCTCCACTATGACCTGCAGCATTCTGGTGAAGGTTTGCCTGCTGTACATCAATCATGAGTTTTATTTTCTGTGTTATATGATGTTTCGACATCTTCAAAAGCAGGCTGGCCAAGGAGACTCTCCTCTCCAAGGAGCATGTCATAAGTAAGCAAACCAACCGAGCCTGAGTGTATAACCCTGAAGATCCCCTTTATCTAAATCCCACACACCAAGCCCCTATTCCCCCTGCTCCAAATCAGCCCAGGACCACTAGGCAACTAGAGACCATCCCACAGCGCAGTCCTCTGTAGTCTCTCAAAGTAGCTCATTCCTCTGCCCCATTTTGCCTTTCGTGAGCGAATCCCAATAAAGGCTTTGGAGTAGGCTTTCCCTTTGCACCTGCTTGTGCTTCTTAAGCAAAACCTGATGCTTCCCTGGGGAATGTAAGTAATAAAAATAGCCCTAGACTTTCTGAGTAGTTACTCAGTCACTTCTATAAATCAAATCTCATGGCTGCAAATGAGACATGCAGTCTCTCCAGGAGGAGGTGAGGAGTCCTGCAATGCGGTGTCTTTCCGTATCAATGGTGTAAATATTTCCTAAAGGCCACTGCATCCTACCAATGTGATATCACTGAAGGTGGGAAGAGATGCACGCAATCGGCTCTTGTAGCTGGTGCAAAAGATCTCCAGCAAACCACTGACACGGATTAGGTTAGACATCGCCTCTTTCTGGAAACCTTCACTACACACCTGACGTCACTACTCGTAAAACCTGGTACACGGCCTTTTTTTCTTTTTAAGATTTAATTAATTTATTTATTTAGAGAGAGAGCAGGGGCAGGGAGAGAGGGAGAGAGAGAGAGAGAGAATCTCAAGCAGACTCTGCACTGAGCGTGGAGCCCAATGTGGGGCTCGATCTCATGACCCTGAGATCATGACCTGAGCTGAAATCAAGAGTCGGACACTTAACTGGCTGAACCACCCAGTCACCTCACATATCCTTCTTAAATATGTCACGCATGTGCTGTATTGCATTTTCCCAATTAAACAGAAAGTACTTGATCCATATTCATTGAATCAAGGACCATGCCCTATTCATATTTTGCATAATCAATATTAAGCTGAGTGCCCTGGCATAGGGAGTTTATTCCATAAATACTCTTATACAAACATAAATGACTACTCTGGCAAATATTTTCTGCGTTCTTCTTATATGCAGGGACTCCACTGAAGCTTAGGTTATGGAAATGAAAAAGACACGGTACCTTTCTTCAAGAATAACATGAGCATGTCGACGGGCAAGGCATCTGCATCAGCACAAAAACATAAAAGGTCAAAGAATGCTTGTTTGGGAGATAAAGCAGTGAAAGACATCAGATGGAGTGGCAGTAGGCAAGGTTACACCTCAGAAAGCCTCATGTGTCATGCCCAGGAGTTTCGGCTGCACGTTGCAAGCGCTGTCAGTCATCACACAATAAACAGTCACATGGCATGGGATACGGGATATGGGATTCTATGATGTCACCCACCAGGTGTTCTGAATGACTCCCTGTTATGCTTTATTGCCTAATGTTTGGACATTTCTGTAGAGGGTGGGGAAATCATGTTAAGCGAACTATACATTTAGGTATAAAGGATGATCGTAACTGGGAACAGCTTACTCTTCTTTCAAGCAATTCTAACATATATGGAACCATTATTTGTTCAAGAGAAGGAAGAGAAGGGCTAAGATGATGGTGGTTTGGGGGAAGAGGGAGCCTTCGGGGGAAAGTTGTAAAAGCATCTGTGCTGGGATCTCTCCACTTCAAATGTTTCTAGTCGTATACCTCCAACCATCATCATCCTCTCAGTGCATTTTAACACTAAAATATCAAGTGCAGGGAAAATGTGAATTGTGAAGTCAGGAGATCCAATGTGTATCCTGACTTTATCACATACAGAGGTTTTGTTTTTCTCCTCTTTAAGTTGGGAATCACAGTACCTACTTCATAAGACAGTAGTGCTAATTAAATGAACAAAGATATGAAAGCCCATATTAAGTTCCAGTTGTTTAAAAATACAACCTACTTGGGGCACTTGTGTGGTTCAGTGGGTTAAGCATCCGACTCTTGGTTTTGGCTCAGGTCATGATCTCAGGGTTCTGGGACAGAACCCTGACTCAGGCTCGGCGCTCAGCAGGGAGTCTGCTTGAGATTCTCACTCTCCTCCCTCTCTGCCCCACCCCCAACCCCGCTCACACACTCTCTCTCTAAATTATATGTATATAAAAGTACATATATATATATTTATATATAAATGAAAGTAGGTGATATATATATTGCTAATAGGTGGGTCATAAATTTCTGGATGAATTCTCATTTCGAGTCCAGACATGGGTTCTAGGTCTCTCTTTGAACATCAATCCCTGATTCATTTATTCATTCATTCGAGCATTCATGCATTTACTCAATAAGTATTTATTGGCTGCTCCACTATTTATCAAGCACAGCAGACTACAATGATAAACAAGACAAAGTCTCTATCCCAATAAGTATAAATGAAGTGTGGGTGTAAGGGCAGGGTAGCAGACACTGAAAAATAATTGTACAGAAGATGATCTGTTTACCTGTGTGCTAAGGCCTGGGAAATAACAAATACCTTTCAATCTCTCTCTGATTTTCTCTGAGAGTATGATCTTCACTGTCTTTATCTTCTGGAAGTCCAGCTTCTGTGATCACACTTTTGGACATGGTTGCTTTGTAGCAGAACTCCAGAAAACCACACTCATTTCTTGTGTTCTGGCACCATGTATCAGTCCTTGTGTTCTTGGCCTTCCATAGCAGTGCTTAAGGCTCTGGTCATGCCAGGGCCCAGAACAAAGAACCAGACGGGGACGTGCTGCCTTCCATCCAGGCCCAAGGTCCTCCTAGACGATCCTTCTCTGTGGGATCTCTGCATACAACTCCCTGAGATCCTGCGTGACGCTGGAAAAAAATCCCAAGTTCTGTGGTCACCCACCTCTGTGATTAGATTCCAATAGCCATTGATCCTAGCCTGGGACGACTTTGAGATTCAACTCGAAAAAGACTTGACTATAAAGGCCCTTTCCTGCCCAGATTTCCCTAGCTAGCTCCTGATCCACATTTAGCCCAGTTTTTTCTGTACCTCCTGGTGCGGTTTCCTAGCATGATAGATGTAGCAAACAAGATTATGTTTCAAGATTGACCTTTATCAAAATCTGTACGTTTCCCAGTGAGTGGTCTCAACCGAGCATATTTAAGAGGGCTCATGAATTTTTTCATCAGTTGTGACCAAAAAAGTATTGAAAAAAAATTAAGAAAGTATAACTATTTCATTTTAACTGAAAACCTCTCCTCAGCTTTTATTCTTTTTTTGTTTTAAAAAGGCTTTATTGAGGGGTGCCTGAGTGGCTCGGTTGGTTAAGCGTCTGCCTTCAGCTCAGGTCATGATCCCGGGGTCCTGGGATCGAGTCCCACATCAGGCTCCTTGTTCAGTGCGGAGTCTGCTTCTCCCTCTGCCTGCCACTGCCCCCTGCTTGTGTGCTTGTTCTCTCTCTCTCTCAAATAAATAAATAAAATCTTTAAAAAAAAGGCTTTATTGAAATATACTTTATACCATATAATTCACTCATTTAAAGTGTATACTTCATCTGTTTTTAGCAAATCCACAGATAGTTACAACCATAGTTACAGTCGATTTTAGAACATTGTCATTGTCACAAAAGACAACCCTCGTTTACGCTTCACTCATCACCCCACCACCCTCCATCCAGCCTTCAGCAACCACCAATCTACACGGTGTCTGTAGATTTCCTCATTCTGAACATTGCATATGAATGGAATGATATAAAATGTGGTCTTTTGTGACTGGTTTCTTTCATTTAGCATCATGTTTTCAAGACTCATTCATATTTTAGCATGAATCAGAACTTCATTTCTTTTTATGGCTGAATAATATTCCATTGTATAGATCTATCAGACTTCGTTTAGCCATTTGTTATTTGATGAGCATTTAAATTGTTTTTATCATTAGGCCCAAGCGACTGCACTGTTTTACAGAGCTACCAAAACTGCATGAGGGTTTCAGTTTCTCTGCATCCTTGTCCACAACAGTCACTGTCTGACTTTTTCCATTGTAAACATCATGATGGGTATGAAGTGGGATTTCATAAAAACATCCCTGAAAAGCATTTAACTCTTACCAAAATTTTAGTCTTTAGTGCTTTTTTCTAAATGGAAATTATGGAATCCAATTAATGTATGGGAAGCACAGCCTGGAGAGATAAATGCCAATCCCAGGGTCAAATATTAACAGCTTTGAAATAGTCTTTGGACTGCTGCTAAATCCTCTTTTTTTCCTGCCTTTCTCTTCTTATGAAGGAATAGGGTTTTTGATAAAAAACTTGATTGATAAACACACAAAATACACTAGTGATATAAACAAGTCATTTATCTATGGATAATAAGTATAAACAATCTAATTTAGATTCAAAAAATTTATCAGCTTTATGTCTTCCTAGAAGGAACCAAAGAAATACACATTCGGTATCAATAAATTATATTCTTAGTGAAGTCTCTCTCCATTCATCACACTCCCTGTGCTTAGCAATGTAGCTTTTATTTGAATCGGTGCAGCTTTGCCTGGCAGTGATATTATTGATTGAATCACAGACCTTCATAGAACCTCAGAGTTCACAGAGGCCAAACTCCTTATTTTACAAATGATGCTACTGAGGTCTGGAGATGGTAAATGGCTGACAAGATCACACACTAGAGACAAAGATAAAAGCTGAAATCTCACTCTGGTCTTTTCCCTACACCACTGCTTTGGATGTTTGCAAATCCTCAAGTGAGGAGAATATTATGAACACAAATGTTCACCTCTGCATTTCGCCTCTCTGCTCTCCTCCACAGAAACACACCCAAGAGGAGTCACAAAATCAGAAGACTTAGTTCAAAATGTTTGAAAGCCTTGTGACCTTTGGACAGTTCTTTAAACTCTAGAAGCATCGGTTCTCCAAATTATAAAATGAGGAGAATTGTGCACATAAATCAAATAGAGACAGCAAAGAGTAAACTCAGTAATTTAGAAGAACAGCCAAGTTATGACATGGTGGATATCAAGCAACCAAGAAATACTACTGTGATTCCATGGCATGGCTTAAAGATTATACTTCTCTATGACAATTCAAAGTTTCATAGCTGCTGTGTTTTTATAATAAGGTAAATGTTCTTTAAGTACTTCTCATTTATGATCAGAGAACTTTTGATACAAATTAGGACCTATCACATACTCTATTTTTTTTAAAGATTATATTTATTTATTTGAGAGAGAATGAGAGAGAGAGAGAGCACATGAGAGGGGGGAGGGTCAGAGGGAGAAGCAGACTCCCTGCTAGGCAGGGAGCCCGACATGGGACTTGATCCCAGGACTCCAGGATCATGACCTGAACTGAAGGCAGCCGCTCAACCAACTGAGCCACCCAGGTGCCCTCACATACTCTATTTTATGAGAGCTTATCTATACCCTAAATCTTTCCCATTCCAATATAATGACCCCCTTTCCTATGTTTAGTAAGCCATCAATAGCTACTTCTTTACCAAAACCATATATCCCTTTCAATTTATTTTCCTAAAAATTTTGGGGGCAAATTAGTTGCCATACTGTTACGACAATCATCTAATCTAAATTTTTATGTTTAGAGAAGAAATGCCACCAAGAGATGGAACAACATGAAAAAAGTTACTTGGGTGCTTAAAAACTTAATAGGACTAGAAGCCAGAGCCCAATATCTCACTTGAAAATCATACAGCTTTTTACCATTAATCTATCACTGTGTCTGTATAAAAATATCAACTGCCTTACAAGTAATTTCTAACCATTGCCTATTTTTTGGCAATAACCTGAAAATATAAAGGTAGCACTTCTTAAATGAAATGCTGACATGTCTGTTCAAGGAAATGAGCATCTCTTTATTACTGATTTATTTAGCAGGCATTATTTCAATTATTAATATGAGGAAGGGAGAGGGTTAAGAAAGGATGGCAGACAGACTTATCAAAAAGAGAAGAGAAATGACCCAAATCAACAAAATCATGAATGAAAGAGGAGAGATCACAACCAACACCAAAGAAATACAAACAATTATAAGAACGTATTATGAGCAACTTTATGCCAGCAAATTAGATAACCTGGAAGAAATGGATGCATTCCTAGAGATGTATCAACTACCAAAACTGAACAAGGATGAAATAGAAAACCTGAACCGACCTATAACCACTAAGGAAATTGAAGCAGTCATCAAAAATCTCCCAAAAAACAAAAGCCCAGGGCCAGATGGCTTCCCAGGGGAATTCTACCAAACATTTCAAGAATTAATACCTATTCTTCTGAAACTGTTCCAAAAAATAGAAATGGAAGGAAAACTTCCAAACTCATTTTATGAGGCCAGCATTACCTTGATCCCAAAACCAGACAAAGACCCCATCAAAAAGGAGAATTAGAGACCAATATCCCTGATGAACATGGATGCAAAAATTCTCACCAAAATACTAGCCAATAGGATCCAACAGTACATTAAAAGGATTATTCACCATGACCAAGTGGGATTTATCCCTGGGCTGCAAGTTGGTTCAACATTCGCAAATCAATCAACGTGATACAATACATTAACAAAAGAAAGAACAAGAATCATATGATCCTCTCAATAGATGCAGAAAAAGCTTTTGACAAAGTACAGCATCCTTTCTTGATCAAAACTCTTCAGAGTATAGGGATAGAGGGTACATACCTCAATATCATAAAAGCCATCTATGAAAAACCTACAGCGAATATCATTCTCAATGGGGAAAAACTGAGAAATTTCCCCCTAAGGTCAGGAACACAGCATGGATGTCCACTATCACCACTGCTATTCAACATAGTATTGGAAGTCCTAGCCACAGCAATCAGACAACAAAAAGAAATAAAAGACATCCAAATCGGCAAAGAAGAAGTCAAACTCTCACTCTTTGCAGATGATATGATACTTTATGTGGAAAACCCAAAAGACTCCACCCCAAAACTGCTAGAACTCATACAGGAATTCAGTCAAGTGGCAGGATATAAATTCAATGCACAGAAGTCAGTGGCATTCCTATACACCAACAACAAGACAGAAGAAAGAGAAATTAAGGAGTCCATCCCATTTACAATTGCACCCAAAACCATAAGATAACTAGGAATAAATCTAACCAAACAGACAAAGGATCTGTACTAGGAAAACTATAAAATACTCATGAAGAAATTGAGGAAGACACAAAGAAATAGAAAAACGTTCCATGCTCATGGATTGGAAGAACAAATATTGTGAAGATGTCAATGCTACCTAGAGCAATCTACACATTCAATGCAATCCCCATCAAAATACTATCCACTTTTTTCAAAGAAATGGAAGAAATAATCCTAAAATTTGTATGGAACCAGAAAAGACTCCGCATAGCCAGAGGAATGTTGAAAAAGAAAAGCAAAGCTGACAGCATCACAATTCCAGACTTCCAGCTCTATTACAAAGCTGTCTTCATCAAGACAGCATGGTACTGGCACAAAAACAGACACATAGATCAATGGAACAGAATAGAGAGCCCAGAAATGGACCCTCAGCTCTATGGTCAACTCATCTTTGACAAAGCAGGAAAGAATGTCCAATGGAACAAAGACAGTCTCTTCAACAAATGGTGTTGGGAAAAGTGGATGGCCACATGCAGAAGAATGAAATTGGACCATTTCCTTACACCACACACAAAAATAGACTCCAAATGGTTGAAAGACCTCAATGTGAGACAGGAGTCCATCAAAATCCTAAAGGAGAACACAGGCAGCAACCTCTTTGACCTCAGCCGAAGCAACTTCTTCCCAGAAACATCGCCAAAGGCAAGGGAAGCAAGGGCAAAAATGAATTATTGGGACTTCATCAAGATAAAAAGCTTTTGCAAAGCAAAGAAAACAGTCAACAAAACCAAAAGACAACCGACAGAATGGGAGAAGATATTTGCAAATGACATATCAGATAAAGGGCTAGTATCCAAAATCTATAAAGAACTTATCAAACTCAACACCCAAAGAACAAAGAATCCAATCAAGAAATGGGCAGAAGACATGAACAGACATTTTTCCAAAGAAGACATCCAAATGGCCAACAGACACATGAAAAAGTGCTCAATATCGCTCAGCATCAGGGAAATCCAAATCAAAACCTCAATGAGATACCACCTCATACCAGTCAGAATGGCTAAAATGAACAAGTCAGGAAACGACAGATGTTGGCGGGGATGCGGAGAAAGGGGAACCCTCCTACAGTGTTGGTGGGAATGTAAGCCTGTGCAGCCACTCTGGAAAACTGTATGGAGGTTCCTCAAAAAGTTGAAAATAGAGCTACCCTATGATCCAGCAATTGCACTACTGGGTATTTACCCCAAAGATACAAAAGTAGGGATCCGAAGGGGTACGTGCACCCCGATGTTTATAGCAGCAATGTCCACAATAGCCAAACTGTGGAAAGAGCCAAGATGCCCATCGACAGATGAATGGATAAAGAAGAAGTGATATATATATACAATGGAATATTATGCAGCCATCAAAAGGAATGAGATCTTGCCATTTGCAACGACTTGGATGGAACTGGAAGGTATTATGTTGAGTGAAATAAGTCAAACAGAGAAAGACATGTATCATATGATCTCACTGATATGAGGAATTCTTTTTTTTTTTTTTAAAGATTTTATTTATTTATTTGTGTGAGAGAGAATGAGAGAGAGCACATGAGAGGGGGGAGGGTCAGAGGGAGAAGCAGGCTCCCTGCTGAGCAGGGAGCCCGATGCAGGACTCAATCCCGGGACTCCAGGATCATGACCTGAGCCGAAGGCAGTCGCTCAACCAACTGAGCCACCCAGGCGCCCCTGGTATGAGGAATTCTTAATTGCAGGAAACAAACTGAGTGTTGCTGGAGTGGGGGGTGGGGTGGGAGGGATGGGGTGACTGGGTGATAGACACTGGGGAGGGTATGTGCTCTGGTAAGCGCTGTGAATTGTGCAAGACTGTTGAATCTCAGATCTGTACCTCTGAAACAAATAATGCAATATATGTTAAGAAAAAAAAAAGAAGAAGAAGAAGGTAGCAGGAGGGGAAGAATGAAGCGGGGGAAATCGGAGGGGTAGACGAACCATGAGAGATGATGGACTCTGAAAAACAAACTGAGGGTTCTAGAGGGGAGGGGGTGGGAGGATGGGTTAGCCTGGTGGTGGGTATTGAGGAGGGCACATTCTGCATGGAGCACTGGGTGTTATGCACAAACAATGAATCATGGAACACTTCATCTAAAACTAATGATGTAATGTATGGGGATTAACATAAGAATAAAAAAATAAATAAATAAAAAACACAGGATTTCAAAAAAAAAAAAGAAAGGATGGCAGAGATAATTTGTGATATATTATTCTGAGTAGAAGGAATCTTTTTTTTTGCCAAAATCATGCATTATAAAATGTGAATTTAGCTTAAACTAATGGAGCATATGAAAGGCAGAAAAAAAGAGATAAATGTGAAGTAATTCTTTTTTTTTTTAAAGATTTTTTTTTAATTTTTTTATTTGAGAGAGAATGAGAGACAGAGAGCATGAGAGGGAGGAGGGTCAGAGGGAGAAGCAGAATCCCTGCCGAGCAGGGAGTCCGATGTGGGACTCGATCCTGGGACTCCAGGATCATGACCTGAGCCGAGGGCAGTCGCTTAACCAACTGAGCCACCCAGGCGTCCAGATGTGAAGTAATTCTTAATGTAGGGAATCTCACTGAGGTTTTATCAAGACTTTTTCTAGATCAGTGTTAAAGTGAATAAAGCACAGTGTTCTTTCTGTCCCTCTCATCCTTTCCTGAATTCTTTAAACAGGACCTTAGGAAGTCTATCAAGTATCAAGTATTGCAATAAGCACGAAGTATGGAATGAAAAGCAAGCCAGTGTCCTTGGTCCATGCTCTCAGTGTTCTTAAGGTAAGTTAAAACCGGTTCTAAGCAAGTGATTAAGAACAATTGCAATATTATAATTTAGCATGTGCTACAAAGTAAGGGAAAATGTTTGCTGAGGAAAGGGGTGAGGACGAGGGGTATGGTTAGGGAACAGTTTCCTTGGGGAAATGAGCACCGAGGTCTGAATGATGATGGGGAAGGCATCCAGGTTTTCCAGTGGATGGCAGTAGACTGTTGGAAGGTGGGAAGTGGATTGGGAGGACCATTCCTGGAAGAGCAAACAACATGCACAAAGACCTTTTGACAGAGGAAACATAAGGGGTACAAAGAACTGAAAAAAGGAAATGTGAGAGCCACACAGAGTTGGGAGAAAGGAGGAGGACGGAAGAAGTGGTGCTGGAGAGGTTAGTAGACTGGGGACTAGAAATAACTCCATGGGTCACAGTAGGGGACTTTGTCCTTACCTGTTCAATGAGAGCCTGTGGAAGTATTTCACTGTGGCCACTGATGTGGAGCTTAATCACATGTGCATTGAAAATACTTTGGCTACAACCTAGAGTATGAAGTTGTAATCCAGATGAGCGATGATGCTATCTTGGAACAAGATGGTATTAGAGGTGGCTAAGAAATAAAAATGGATGGATTTAAGTCTAGACATGAGGTTGATTTGGATCTGGACATGAGGAGTGAGGGAAGACCAGGTGCCAAGTCTGAAACCCAGGTATCTGTCTTTTGTAGGTGGAAGAATGGTGGGGCCATCACTGTCTACAGTAGAAGTCCAGAGAAGTGTGTATTTGGATTTCAGCCTATGGAGCAGGAGATGCATTTTTTTTATATTTAAGAGAAGACAGGCAGCTCAATATAGTCTTGAGCCCAGAGTAGGACTTAAACTTGGTTTTAGAATTACACCCTTAGTGGTATGGACAATTAAGAGGTTATGGAAACTGTGGGCATGGTTATTCCCAGGGAAAGATTATTAAGAAAGAGGATTTAAAAAACTATAATCAAAATGTAAACATTGCCAATATGTAACATCCATCTAAATGAAAATTAGTTTTCCAAATGAATAAAGAACAATGGGTCAGAGATGGAATAAATCCAAGATAATAGGGAGCCATTGGGTTCATAACAAAACCAGTTTAAAAACAAGGGAGTGGTCAATAATGTCACCTACTCTTGAGTAACAAATTATAAACTAAAACCTAGCCATTAAATTACAACTCTGAGGAGAGTGGAGCAATCAGATTAACATATTCTGGGATCACTTTCAAGAATTTTGATTGTGGGGCGCCTGGGTGGCTCAGTTGGTTAAGCAACTGCCTTCGACTCAGATCATGATCCTAGAGTCCCGGGATGGAGTCCCACATTGAGCTCCCTGCTCGGCAGGGGGTCTGCTTCTCCCTCTGACCCTCCCCCCTCTCATGTGCTCTCTCTCTCATTCTCTCTCTCTCAAATAAATAAATAAAATCTTTAAAAAACATTAAATCAAATAAATAAATAACAAAAAAAAAGAATTTTGATTGTGATGAAGAAGAGAAGCAGAGTAATAGTTCAAAACAGGACAGTGACCAGGAAGGAGACTGATGGGAAGGTGGTAAAATATTATTAATAGTCTTTTCCTTGCTTTTTTGAGCAGATTAAATGTGTTATCTACCCCAGGCAAATCCATCTAATTTGCTCAACTGTCGCTCAGTATAATTGTTTAAAATATTTTATATGGAAGGTTTTAATCATGAAAGTATGCAATGCAAAAAAAACTGAAGTTACTTGTTTGGGATGAGAAAGGTTGAGTGCTCACCAAATGTCAGCATTTGGCAGAGAGTGGGCTAGGGTGCAGCAGCATATGACATGGGTCTGTCTTCTACCAGAGCTACTCTGTCCACTGCTGTTTTACCTCTGTGTAGGCAAAAAATAGGGGCAGACTTATAACGGAAGGCAGAGCTCCCGGATGCCATGTTGTTCAGAGGACCCTACAAAAGGCCCCCAGGGATTCCAGGAGTCCATAGGAAATGGGGTTCTATTGGCGGGGGTGGGGTGGGGTAAAGAGATACCCCCACTCCAGCTTGTTCTTTGCCAAACAACATTAAAAGGGTGTATGGAGCATTCAGTGGACAATCTTACTTATCTTTCTATGTTGGGTGAATTTGTATATAGAAAAATAATTGAAAGTCAATACATAAACTTATTTGTAATTTAAATATAAATAAAATATATTACCTTCACTAAGATCTTTGTCAGTTTGGGCTTCTGTAACAAAATAGACTGAGTAGCTTGCAAACACAGAAATTTCTTTCTCACAGTTTGGGAGGCTGGAAGGTCCAAGATGGAGGCAAGGGTGAGCTTCATTGTTCAGATGAGAGCTCTCTTCCTGATTCACGGACAACTGTCTTTTTGGTTGTGTTCTCATGTGGTGTAAGGGGGCAAGGGAACTCTCTGGGGTCTCTTTTATGACAGCACTAATCCTGTTCATGAGGGCTCTTCTCTTGTGACCTAACTGCCTCCCAAAGACCCCAGACAATCGTTTCCTGATAGCAGAAAGAAACTACTGAGACCAGTAATATCTATACACATTCTGTGGGGAACTGTGTGTCTAGAATTGTAGTCATGCACTGCTTAGGAACTTTTAAAGGAAGACTAATTGACCACAGCAGAGGTAAGAGATCAAAAAGAATTTCCCTATGGGAAGTATTTGACTCTTAGGAAGGTAAGCTTTCTGTAAGGACAACAACACAAAGATATTCACACAAGTTCTTTGGCTATGAAAGAATTCCATTTTCATTTGTGTATTTATTCATTTACTGTTTACTGAGCATCTTTGTATCGTCACTGGCTTGGCTCTGGGAAAAGAGAATGAGGAATGGTTCTTCCATTTATTTGTTTACCACAGGCACCCCAAAACACAAACTGATATAATAAAATGATGTGGAGAGAATTCTGTAGTGGAGAGAGAAAGGAGGAAAGGAGCATGATAGATTTTATGTAGGTTGGGGAGTGGATGATTCTTAATGAAAAATGACTTCAGTGTGGAAACAGGATAGCCAAGTAGAGGCTGAAACTCGAGACAAGGTAATATTTGAAGTAGAATGCATGGTCAAAGATTTAGGTGCAAAGATCACTGGAGTAGAATAATAAGGGACTACATAGCAGAGACCAGCATCTTGGAAATGTCCATGGTCCCTGAGGCCAAAACGATGGGTCATGCTATAATTCTGGACAATTTTTTTTGTTTTTAATTTTTTAATTTTGGGGGTAAATATAATTTATATACAATCAGACGAGATTGGGCGCGTTCAGGGTGGTATGGCCATAGTAATTTATATACAATCAATTTTCCCTATGTCCTGCTCATACCAAACATCTCTTTCATCAGAAACAAGGATTAAGAATTATACAGCATCTGTTCAAGCTCTCACACTTAGTCATCTTGAAATGTGAATAATTTGTATGAAAATATATACTCTGCTCTTGAGGCACCTACAGAAATGATGGTGTAAATTAAAACATGCCAATTTGTTAATATGAATTACTGTACCTCACTATAAGTGTTATTCCCTTTCTTAAAGTGTGAATTGTTGATAAAATCGGAATATTAACTCACATACCACACAAAGACCTCAGAAACAAATTAGAGCCCAAGGAAAGAAAACTTGTGATAAAACAGCTTTTAAAACAATCTTATGATCATAGACAGGCCATCGGAACTAACGAAGACCCAATTTGCAAACTGTGTGTTCCCAAGAATGCTGGGTCTAGCACATCTGTCTTCTCTTTCCTGGTTGTCACCTGTATTAATTTGCAATGGCAACCATCACAAAATAGCATACACAGTGTGGTTAAGGAACTGAAATGCGTTGTCTCACAATCTGGACTAAAAGTCCAACATCAAGGTGTCAGCAGGGTTGGTTCCTTCTGAGGGCAGTGGTGAAGAATCCCCTGCATGCCTCTGTCCTACCTTCTGGTGGTGGCTGGCAATCCTTGGGGTACCTTGCCTTGTAGAAGCACCACCAGGTGTTAACCTTCATCTTCAGAAGGTGTGCTCCCTGCATGCACGTCTGTGTCCACATTGCCCCTGATTGATAAAGACAACAGTCATATTGCATTAGAGAGCTAGCCTACTCCAGTATGACCTCATTCTAATGGAACTAATTATATCGGCAAAGAATCTGTTTGCAAACAAGGTCACATTCTGACGTAAGAGGCACTGGGTGGTTAGAACTTCAACATATGAATTTGGGGGGACATAACTGTACCATAACACTCTGCTCTAAGGCCCCCCCAAAACCCATGTGCCTCTCACATGCAAAATACACTCAACTCATGTGAGCCTCCCTGAAAGTTTTAACGCATTCCAGCATCAACTCGGAGTCCCAAATCTCACCTCAATATCACTGAAATCGCTGAGACCTGAGGTCTGATTCATCTTGAATTCCTCTCCGGCTGTGAAGCTGTGAAACCAGACAAGGGGTATGCTTCCAAAATGCAGTGGTGGGTCAGGCCCAGGGGAGACATTCCCACTCCAGAAGGAAGAAGTCAGAAAGGAAGAAAGGGATCGTGGATACCAAGGAAATCCAAAACATAACAGGGCAAATCCTATTTAAGGCCTGAGACTGATCTGCTTTGGCTCCATATTCTGTGCTCCAGGCCCAGCAGGGTGATGGCTGTACCCCCTTGGCCCACGCCCTCAGCCCATGGTGACTGTGGGAGTCCAACAGCCTCTCTATCCATGGATCTGCCCTAAAGTCATTTTTTCTTCATTCTATATCCTCTCTGTCCCACTCAATCCAGGCAGGCTGGCAGTGTGGCTGCTGATATAAAATTCTAAAAACAACTCATTGGCCTCTTGTGCAGTTCAAAGCAGGCCAAATCATCGGACAAGACTGGCTATTTCCTGGGTAACAGCATCTCTGCGTCTGGCTTCTGCTGAGATGCTTGATTGGATCCATGAGTCACACAGCTAATCTCTTTAGCACATGGCTGTCCAGCCACATCCTTGGCCTTGTTTCCAGAGCACACTGTCAGGATAGACTGAGAATCTTCCAAATCATGAAGAGCTGGTTTCTTTTTAACAGTTTCTTCCTCGATGTATTTCTTTCCTTTTGCATCCCGCTCTAAACAGCAAGAAGAAATGAGACCGCTCATGAAACACTTTGTTTAGAAATCTCGCTAAATATGCAAGTCCATAGACCAAGTACATTGTCTACCTTCCAGAAAACACCGGGACACAGTACCGGAAAGGTCTCTGCCATTTTATAACAAGGATGGCTTTTCCTCTAGTTCCCATAACATGTTCTTCATTTCTGTCTTAGCTCTCGTCAGAAGCACATCTCACATCCATGTTTCTGCTCACGATCTCCTCCAGGCATTCAAAGCTTTTTTTTCCTTATCGAGCACTTCAAAACTCTTCCAGTGTACACCCATTACCCAATTCTAACGCTGTTCCCACACAGTTTAGTATCTGTTTCAACAACACCCCACTTCCCAGTACCAAAATCTGGATGGCCATCGTGGAAAAAAAATCATGAACTTCATGTCTGAGTTGTATTTAGTCTTTTAAGAATGAAATGTAGTTATTGGTGGCACAGACTAGACCAGAAATGACCACAAACCAGTTGGCAATGAACGTAGTTGGTGTTGTAATAAATTCTCTGTCATCGACTTATAGGACCCTCCTCCTCCACTTTTTCCAAATGCCAAAATTATATTAAAAGTATGCACAATGACCGAGCCCTGTCATGCTAAAGCTTAAGGAATACACCTGCAGGATTCTTCTCTAATTACTGAATACATTTTTTAAAGTAAGTGTCTTTTGAAACGATATTGCACATACCATCCTGGATCAATAGCTGAATTGTTTCTACATCTCAAGTTCCTAATTTGTTTCTCTGGCTTAGGAAACTGTTTTGTCTTTGATTAATGTGCTTCTTTGTTCCCAGCAAAATATCACAGGATCCAGTGACATCCTTGAGCATAATTATCCTCTAATTCCAGTTACATCTACTGAAACACCTGGTGCTCCTTGGGGAAGCCAGAATAATAGAGATGAACAAACTCAAGGGTCAGTAGGCTATGCTGGGCTCCTGGGTACTAAAAGTCAGAGATCATTTCAGAACTTGCTTATCCACAACGCACTTGAAGAGGTGATGCGAGGCAAGTGTCCTGGCAGGCAGGGTCCATGATAACGGGCGGGGGGGGTCTGGAAACCAGCTATTGTGATTGGGTATGAAAAGAGAAATGGGGTTTCATGAGGGTAAAGAAACCTTGTTTCAGGGGCACTTGGGTGACTCAGTCAGTTGAGCATCAGATTCTTAGTTTCTGTTCAAGTCATGATCCCAGGGTTGTGAGATGGAGTCCCGTGTTGGGCTCTACTCTCAGTGGGATGTCTGTTTGGGATTCTCTCTCCCTCTCTATAAAATAAAAAATAACTCTTAAAAAAAAAATCTTGTTCCAGAATTAAAGGATCAAGAGTCATGACAGCAAATCCAAAATATATGAAACATTATCACACAATTATTACAAACCAACACTCTTGAGCTATTTTTAAGTACAGTAAAGCCCTGACATATTTAAACCTAAAAAGTGTTTAAAATATTGAAATATATTCAATAATATGTGTGTGAAATGTTTACAGTGATGTTTACTCATGTGCAATTTATTTTATCTTGCAATGTATAAAAATGTTTGATAAATGGATAAATTAAAAAGGCTGCATGTGATAAGACAAGTAATGTTAACAATAGGGTCTGGGTGGCTCAGTTGGTTAAGCCTTGGACTCTTGATATTGGCTCAGGTCATGATCTCAGGGTCATGGGATTGCACCCCCCCAACCCTCCACTCCCCCAACCACCCCCTCCCCCAGTCGGTCTCTGTGCACTAAGCTTCTCAATTTCTGCTTGAGATTCTCTCTCTCTCTCCCCTCTGTCCCTCCCCTTCTGCTCTCTCTCTCTAAATAAATAAAACCTTAAAAAAAAATAGGGTCTAGGTGATAGATATATGGATATTAGATATAAAATTATTTCAACTTTTGGGTAAGTTTGAATATTTTTTATTTAAAAAAAAAAAGGCTGAAAAAGTAAGCAGGTATAACCTGCTCCTTTCAGACTGATTCAGATGTAACTTAGTTAGGGATTGGCTAAATTCCCTGGAATGGTCTCACCTCTCTTTCCAAATGGGAATGGGGCTTAAATTTGTTTGGGATTAGGAAGATCTCATCCTGCAGGGCCAAAGACAAGTCTCATAAGTAAGGTCCCTTGCTCATGACACCTGCTGCCTGTGCATCTGGAGTGGCCGACTCTGTCTTCTGTCTCTCCCTCGTTCCGTGGAGAAGGGCACATTCGGACCTCACCCGGGGAAGCACCCCAGGATGTGAACCGGCCAGGAGACCAAGGAAAGGGGAAAGAGGTGTCCATGGATAAATCCCGAGTTGGCCAGTGACCTCTATGTGGGGACGGGTGGCACCTATGGTGTGTATGGGGGGTGCACCCTGAAAATGCTGGGGGCTTTGATGCACTTGCTGGAGGAACTGTGCCCCGAAGCAGGGCTGTGTGGTGGGCTGGCCACCCATGCCCGGCTAGAGGGTGAAGTTTAAAAGTTAGAAGAGCTGAGCCATCTTAAAAGAATGAAATGTTGCCGTTTGCAAGAACGTGGATGGAGCTAGAGAGTATTATGCTAAGCAAAAGAAGTCAGTCAGAGAAAGACAATTATCATATGATTTCACTCATATATGGAATAGAAGGAACAAAACAGATGAACATAGGGGAAGGGAAGGAAAAATAAAATAAGATAAAAACAGACAGGGAAGCAAACCGCTAGAGACTCTTAACTCCAGGAAACAAACTGAAGGTTGCCGGAGGGGAGGGACGTGGGGGGACAGGGTAACTGGGGGATGGGCATGAAGGAGGGCACGTCATGTAATTAAGGAGCACTGGGTATTATATGTAACTGACGAATCACTACATTCCACCCCGGCACTAATAATACACTATATGTTAACTAACCTGAATTTAAATAATAAATAAATAAATTAATTAATTAAAAAATAAATAAAAGTTAGAAGAGCTGCGATTAAGGAAAGATGGGGGATGTCAGGGTGTCCCCCACCTCAGCTTCAGAACTGGCAGACAAGGCAGGACACAGGACACACACCGAAGAGGGGAGCATGCCATTCTGCAAAGTTAGGCGATCACAAGCCACCATGGATTAAGGCATGCTAAGCCTGATTAGATGCTAAAAGGTGGAATCCCCGAGAAAGTGAGGAAGGGGAAGATGCTCTGGTGATCGCAGAGAGACAGAATGCCCCATGCTGTGTGATCTCTAATAAACACAAAGGGAAATTTTAAATGGTAATTGCCTTAGGCTTCTGATAATAGAGAAATACACGCCCAAAGCAAGGAGAAAACTTGCTTGCTTTCTGTCTCTTCACTTGTAAATCTTCTATCTTTGAAATGTAAACACTGCAGGAGCTAAAACTCTGCCCAGGGTTGCCTGAGTCAGAAGGAAAAAAAAAAAAAAGAGGCGGGGTGGGCGGTGGGGGGATGCTTTTTGAAAATACAGAAGCTGCCTTCCCCAGAGTCCATCCAGGGCTCCCTAAGATTGCTGGTGAAGGGCAAATACAAATGCTAAAATTCTTCTCCACAAACGTTAGTAAAAAGCTGTAGCCCTGTGAGTGGGTCACCTTGACTTGTTCTATCGGCCAGAGACACAGTTTGGATTCAGCTGTATTCATAAACCAGTGAGTTTCACATTGTCCTACTTGATTCCCGGCTAAAGTTTTGGAATGAAATCTACGGGGTCTGTGGGTTTAGGAATGTCTTTGGATATATGTTGTGTATAGTGATGTTTTTCTAACTCTGGAGGGTGTTTCACAATTAATTTGTAAAAAAGATCTCTTTAACTGGCTTAAAGAGAAATAAGTTTTAATATCAATAGTATACTTATGTAAAAAGGAAACTTAATTGTCTTTCTTCTGCTAAAAGGATAAAGTTTCCTTGAACTATTGGTATCTTCTTGATACAATTATGAAAGGGTTTTTCTTTACCTTTTAAGTAAGCTGCTTAGGAAACAAAGATCCTGTGTTTTATCAAAATAATTTTCTATGCTATGTGTTGTCTTCATCAGATCTTTGATCACTTAGGAAAAGTGAGTCTCTAGTAAAAGAGCTAAGTTTTTTATCACGAAGCAGCCTTCTGCATTTGCCTGAAAGATATTTTATGGTCTTTTTAGTTAAAGAGAAAATTAAGTACTTTCATAAAAAGCTGTGATCTTATTTAGTCAAACTTTGATATTTTTTATATACTTCCTTAAAAAATCAAATTCTAAATGAAGTCTTTCCAACCTTTGAACTACCCTGTGATTTTCCTGGAGCTTCTCAAAGGACTTGTTCTCTCTCCCTATAAAAGGAAGATGTTACACTAATCAGGCTTATTTGGTATGCTAAATGTCACAGGAAGCATTCTCGAAGAAGTGATGTGAAGCTCTCTTTAGCATGTATATTGGTATGGAAGTTATTAATATATGTGTTCCAGGAATTGTACAAAATTCCTGAGAATCTGACATGCACTAATGTAATGTTATCAGTCATAACTCTAATTATTATTTTTAAAAGGGTGTCATAGAAATAACCAAACCCCCTTGTCGATTGCATTATAATGAACTCTCATCAGCTCTTCAACAATGGTCTTTTGTCAGTTACAGATAGTTATTGTTTCCTGCAAAACTGTTTCGTCTTCAAGGAGATTCATGAAAAAGACTCTGACAGGTTTTTGAGTCACATCAATTTCCCTTCGTGTAGGAGGGGAAACAAAGAACCATTCATGAGCTCCCCACAGTCAAGGGGAAAGCTGCACGGTAAGTCCAGATGATAGCCCAGCACCTGTCCCTGTTCTCCTTCCCCACATCAATAAAAGGGGCCCTTTACATGTGATGATATAATGTTAACATGGGAAAACTTGGCTCTGATGCGGGACACCATGCAGGCTTTGCTTGTGCATCTTGGAAGGAGAAGCTGGGCAGTAAGCCTACAGAATATTCAAGCCAATGCACCACAAGGTTTTGGGGAGTCTTAAAGTGTTTTGGTAAGACGTGCATTGTTGCAGAAGCTGGGAGGGACAAGACGCAAACCTATTTAATCCTTTAGACTATGAAAGAGGGGCCAGCTTTTATGGAGATTTGGGGGTTCTGGAGGACTTCTCTTCTGCACCAGGCACAGTCCGGCCCTCCGTTATAACATCTGGTAAAGAAAGGGTACAGGCCGGGGACCAGAGCAGCAAGCAGACTTTGAGAAGACAGAAATACTTGTGAAGCACAATAAAGCTCTTGGCGTCTTCCACGCAGGGTTGCTATTTGAAGTAGCTGTATCTGTGGCCCCAGAAGGTATGGCCTGTGGGTTGAGCATTGTGATAGAGTCAACAGAAGGAGACAGGATTTTGTCCTCAGCTCTGGAAAGAGGCAGAAACCTGATCTAACCACGTAGATCAAGAGCTCCTAATAGTGTCCACAGTGCTTCTGATGAGGGAACGGAAGGCTAGCTGAGGACAGGAGAAGCTGAGATCACGATCCTGCAAGACATGTCTCCCTCAGTTTACAAAAGTCTTAGCAATTTACAAGAACAGAGCATTTCTGTCAATGGCCTAGCTTCCAGAAGGGAATGTAGATACAATTCGATGTCCTAGAACCTGCAGCCCATTGACAGATACTTGGGTGAAGTGGGCAGAAGGTAATGTTCCTCCAGGAAGCTCCCAACTCTCTTACTGTTAATGCCTTGCTAGAAGGAAAAACAACCCTAACTGGACAATGGCAAGGCCTCCGGTATCCTGTGAGTCTTCTTTAACATACAAAGATCCTTTTGAAACCTCCCTTTTTCCTTGCCTCCCCCAACTCCCAAGTATATAATCAGCCACCCCTCACAATCCCGGGGGCAGCGGCTCTTTCTGCCCCCGGGTCCTGTCCCTGTGCTTTAATAAACCACCATTTTGCTCCAAAGACATCTCAAGAATTCTTTCTTGGTCGTCAGCTCCAGATCTCACCTATATTCCAAAACCACATCACTTCTCTGGGTAGAGCCTCTAAGGAAGGAACACGATACCATAGCAAGAATTGCCCTTCTTCTCAAGGAGTGTATTATCATGAGTAAGCCCCTGTGGGGTCAGGATATATGAGAAGACATTTGGGTCAGCTTCCAGGGGTCTGAGGTGGTCCTCACTGTTTTCCATGTCTCAGCTCATGAGGCACTGACAGCCCCAAGCTGATGCCCTAGCCTGGGTACGAGCCCTAGCAACTGCTCTTCAGTAGATACAGCAGATTAGCTGTATAGGAAAAGGGGCCACCCTGGTGCTTGGGTGGAACAGCATATTGCCAAAGGATGCTGATTTTGCCTTCGAAATACAGTGACTTGGTTAACGCAGTAACAGCATGTCCGCTGGGTTCCTTTTTTTTTTTTTTTTAAGATTTATTATTTGAGAGAGAGCGTGGGGGTGGAGGGGCAGAGGCAGAGGAAGAGAAAAAAATCCCACGCAGACTCCCTGTTGAGTGTGGAGCCTGCGGATGGGCTCCATCTCACAACCCTGAGATCATGACCTGAGCCGAAATCAAGAGTCGGACACTTAACTGACTGAGCCACCCAGGCTCCTCTGTCCTGCATGTTCTAAACACTACCCAAGGCAACTGCCAAAGGAGCCTGGGGCCATCCACCAGAGTTCCCAACAAGTAAGGGAATGACAAATTGATTTTGTTGTCCCTCTTCCTCTGGGTGAGTGTTCTAAATATGCTCTGGTTCCTGTGGACACCGCATCTGGCCTCACCCAAGCTTTACCCCGTCACCCTGCAAACCATGCTAAAGAAGCTGAGTACCACGTATGGATACCCTCATCAACTAGACAGTGATGGGGGGGTCACATTTCAGAGGTGATGACATGCAAGACTGGGCAAAAATCACATACACTGAACTGAGGTTCTGTCTCCCCTGTAACTCTCAAGCAGTATGATTGGTGGAAAGGAAAAACAGAATATTAAAGCAGCAGATTACATTACTAGCAGATAAAACCACCGTAGACCAATGCACTACAGTATTGTCCCAGAACTTTCATACATTGGGGTCCCAGGCTTTCATAGATTTGCATGATCACCTAGTAGGGCCTGTTGCCCCATATGCCAGCCTGAGGACTCCTGCTGAGGCACCCAACGCTAGAAAGGCGTGGAAGTCCCAGGAGACCGTATTCTTACCATGGATCAGTGTTCTATGCTGCCGAGAGCACCAAGCCCCATCACACCTGGGAGAGGAATTATAAATTCCTGGAATTTGCAATGGGACCTCCCACCACTTTGACCACCAAACAAGCCCTCTCCATGTGAGTGGGACCCCTTGCTGACTGCTCAGGTCACACTGTGGGAAAGGAGCAAGAGTAGGTCACAAGGGGTGGTGGGTTGGTGGAGGTCACCCAGAGGACATGGTCACCAGTTGCCCTACAAGCTGGACTTGGGCAATGGGGGTGCCTCCCTCCATCTCCTGTGCTTGGAATGTATGTTCAGCCCACCATTCCCACAGTGGGAGCTGTTTCCAAGGACACAGTCTGGAGAGGGTAATGTGTTGTGGAGACCGTCTGGATGGTATACGTGATTAGACCCAATGAAGGATTCTGTATAAACTTTTAAAATTCTGGCAGGGAGGTGAGGAGATGTACCTGTCTTGCGGACACCCAAGACAAGCATCATAAGTAAGTTCCCTTGGCTCTTCAAACTACCGCCAACCAATCTGGAATGTTCTGCCTCATTCTTTGGTCTCGCCTTGCCCTCCACGGTATGGGGGCCAACCTGTGAACCAACACGGACTAGATGTAACAGCTAAAGCTATAAAAAGCCCAGAAGAAAAAATGAGTAAAACTTTGTGACCTGAGGCAATGTCTTAGATATGACACCACATGCACAACTAACAAAAACACAAAATAGATACTTTGGAATTCATGAAATTGAAGAGTTTCAGAGAATCCAAGGACACCATCAAGAAAGTGAAAATACAGTTCAAAGAAACAAAGAATATATTTCCAAGTAATGTATCTGATGAGGATCTAGTTTGCAAATATATACAGCACATTAAAACCCAACAGTTAAAAGACAAATAATTAAAAATGCTCAACATCATTTATCATTAGGAAAATGCAAATTGAAACCATCATAAAATGCCACATAAAATCCACTAGGGTGGCTATAATGAAAAATAGAGATAGTAACAAGTGTTAACAAGAATGTGTAGAAATTGGGATCCTCGTGTATTCACGGTGAGGATGTAAAATGGTGCAGCCATTGTGGGAAACGTAGGCAAGTTCCCCTCAAACTTAAACAAGGTACCAAATAACCCGGAAATCCATTTCTAGGTATATATCTGAGAAAACTAAAATCATAGTCACCCAGGAAAGCAGCAGTATTACTCCTAATAGTAAAAATGTGGGAATAACCGAAACTTATACCAACTGGTGGATGGATAAACAAATGTACAATAGCCACACAATGGAATATTATTAAGCCATGATAAAGAAAAAAATGGAGGGCTAACCCATGCTCCAACGTGGGTGAACAGTGGCAACATCATGCTCAGTCACAAAGGCCACCTATTGTATGAGTTCATCTGCTGGAAATGTCCAGAAGAGCCGAATCTATAAAGACAGACAGTAAAATAGTTATATAGCACGTGATGGGGAAGGGCCAGGAGAGAGGATTTTTTTGCATTTTTTTGAAGGATGAGCATGGATATAAATCTTCAAAATATTTCTCATTCAACATTATTGTTTTTCTGATTATTGAGAGTGAAGCACACTTCTGTATCACTTTTTGCTTGTTATAAGAGAGAGTTAATGGATGTAATCCCTTTTGTTCCTTTTTTTTCTATGAACCAAACTGAGTTTCATGCAAAATATAAGTTATTTGCAAGTAGATGTTTTTAACAGGAAAGGTTTCTTCCTTTGCAATTTCAAGGAGGCTTACTGTGCATACTTACATAATCAACATCCATGTCAAGAAATTTACATTAAAAATCATTTTATCCAGGATTTGCGAATTGGAGATTTAGCTCTGTTTATCTTTATCTACCCAGTTCAGATGCTGTGAATGAGCGTTTGATGGAAGGTGACCTATATTTTAACATAGTACATTAAGTCAATGTTTCCTGTTTTCTTGTACATCCTACCTTCCTAAAATCAAATAAAGTTTCCTCATGCCTTTTTTCTTATCAGTTCTCCCAAACTTCACCTACCAAACACCATGCAATACTGCTAAATTCTATCTACCTTATCCTGTTAACACCCTACCTTATTAGTGATCAACCAGTATTTGTGGGTTCGAAACACCCTTTTTTCTGTATGCTGTGAACACAACTTCACTGAAAACCAACTTTTTGTTATTCCGTTTTAAGGTTTCCCCAACTGGTTTTGAATAACCCCAAGACCACTAGATCCTCCCCTATCTCAATTATGAACACAAAATACCTCAGCATATTTCCCCAATTAGTCACCACCCATGATTTTAGAAGAAAAATGCAAGTTTTCCACCAGCAAACTTTTTATCTATCATTTTGATACCGGGAGTAGTAACAAGAATTAAATATTACAAGTTCCTTAATATTTTATATCAGCAATTTTTATCGAGTTATGCATCACTTGATATATAAAATTCACTATTTTCGGCATATTCACTATGTTGTGTCACAATTACCTATCTAATTCTCCAAAAAAGAAACCCCTTACATAATAACAATTAGTCCAAATTCTCCCTTTTCTCCAGCCCCTGGCAACCACAGATCTTTTTATCTCTACGGATTTGCCATTTTGGACATTTCTTAGAAATGGAATCATACTATATGTAACCTTTTGTATCTGTGTTCTTTCAGTTAACGTGTTTCCAAGGTTCATCCATGTCCTAGCACATACTAGTTCTTATTTCCTTTTATGCTTCACTAACATTCCAATGTATGGATATATCACATTTTATTTATCTATTCATCAACTCATGAACATTTGGATTGCTTCCAGTTTTCATCCATTGTAGGTAATGCTGCCATGAGCATCCGTGTACAGATTTTTCTGTAAACATATGGTTTCAGTTCTCTCTGATACATACTTAGGAGCGACACTGCTGAGTCATATGGTAATTCTGTATTTAACCTCATGAAGAACTACCAGACTGTTATCATAACAGCTGCATAATTTTACATTCTCATTGGGGCACCTGGGTGGCTCAGTCGGTTAAGTGTCTGACTCTTGATTTCAGCTCAGGTCATGATCTCCTGGGTCATGGGATCGAGCCCCATGTTGGGCTCTGTGCTCAGCAGGGAGTCTGCGTGAGATTCTGTCCCTTTGCCCGTCCCCCCCACCCATGCATCTGCACGTGCATGTGCAGGCACGTGTGCTCTCTCTCCCTCTCAAATAAATAATAAGTCTATAAAAAATCTCATCAGCAGTGTTGGAGTGTTCCAATTTCTCCACATCCTTGCCAATACACTGTTATCTGGCTTCTTGATTATAACCATCCAGGTGGGTGTTATGTAGTATCTTATTATGGTTTTGATTGCATTTTCCAAATGACTAATGATTTGAACATCTTTTCAAAATGTGTTTATTGAGTATTACTTTAATGTATATCTTCTTCAGAGAAATGTCTATTCAAATCTTTTCCCCGCCTTGTATTTGGTTTATTTGTCTTTTATTGTAGAGTGTTAAGAGTTCTTTATGGGTTCTTTATGGATTTTGACCAGCATTTCATTGAATATCTAGATCACTTTGGGGAGCATGCCATCTTAACAATATTAAATATTAATATTTGTGAACACGGAACATCTTTCACTCATCTTCCCCAATTTCTGATGTTTTGTAGTTTCCACTGTACAAGTCTTACACTTGTTTGGTTAAACTTATTCCTAAGGGTTTTGTATTTTTTTTATGCTATTATAAATGTAATTTGTTTAATAATTTAATTTTTGAGAGTTCATTACTAGTATTTTTACAAATAGAACTGACTTTTGTTTATTGCTTTTGTACAACCTCGCTCAACTCATTAGCTCTAATCATAGTCTTTAGAAGACTCATTAGTCATTTCTAATTTAAAATCATGCCATGTGCCAAACAAAAACCCAATGGCAAACACTTAAAAAAAAAATCATGTCATGTGTGAATAAAGATAATTTTACTTCTTTCTGTCCAAACTGATGTTCTTACTTTCATTTCTGGCCTACTGCTCATGATTAGAACCTAGTACAGTGTTTAGTAAAAATGGTGAGAGTGGACATTTTTATCCTATTCCTGATCCTAGAGGGGAAATTTTCAGTTTTTACCCATTAAGTAAAAACTTAATGGAACTTTCTCAACCTGATCACAGACATCAATGAAAAACCCACAGCTAACATATTATGTTGAGAAAGTTCCATTCTATTCCTAGTTTATCTAGCATTTTTACTTTTTGAAGGTGTTAGATTTTGTCAAAAGCCTTATTTTGTGTCTGGTGATCTTTTTCTCCCCCACCATTCTATTAAGATGGTGTATTATATTTATTATTTTCATATGTTGAACCACCTAGAATTCCTAGAATAAATCCCACTTGGTCATGGTATATAATCTTTTTAATATACTAATGGTTTCAGCTTGCTAGTCTTTTGTTGAGAAGTTGTACATCTATATTCGTTAGATATATTTGTCTGTACTTTATTTTTGTAAAGTGTCTTTGTCTGACTTCAGTGCAGGGTAATGTTGGCATAGTAGAATGAGACAGAAAGTATCCCATCCTCTTCTATTTTTTTGAAAAAACATTGGGAAGATCAATGTTAATTCTTCCTTAAATGTTTGGTGGAATTCACCAGTGAAGTCATCAGATCCTGGACTTTTGTTTGAGGTATTATGATTACGTATTAAAATCTCTGCTTGTTGTAGCTTCTATTGAGATTTTCTGTTCTACTTGATTCACTTTTGGTAGTTTGTGTACTGAAGGGATTTTTTTCTATTTTATTTGGGTTATATAATCTGTTCAACTTAATTGCTCAGAGTATTCCTTTATGTTGCTTTTTATTTCTTTTTTTGTTTTTAAAGATTTTATTTATTTATCTGACAGAGAGAGACACAGCAAGAGAGGGAACACAAGCAGGGGGAGCGGAAGAGGGAGAAGCAGACTCCCCACTGAGCAGAGAGCCTGATGCAGGGCTCGATCCCAGAACCCTGAGATCATGACCTGAGCCAAAGGCAGATGCTTAACGACTGAGCCACCCAGGCGCCCCTGCTTTTTATTTCTGAAAGGATAATAGTAATGTCCCCACTTTCAGTCATGATTTTGCTAATTTGAATCTTTTCTGTTTTTTTTCCCACTTGGGTAAATCTTGTTCAAGGTCAGTTAATATTACTGATCTTTTCAAAGAAGCCACTTTTGCTTTTATTTATTTTTTCTATTGTTTTTCTATTATCTATTTTATTTATCTCCACCCTAATCTTTCTTATTTCCTTCTTTTTGCTTGTTTTGGTTTTAGTTTGCAATTTTTATGGGGTTTTTTTGTAGTTGTTAAGGTGGAAGTTAAGTCATTGATTTGAGGTTTTTTTTTTTTTAAGTAGACATTTGTAGCTATAGATTTCCCTCAACTATTGCTTTCACTTCATTCTATAAACTTTATTTTGTTGTGTTTTCATTTTTTTTAAAGGTTGATTTATTTATTTTAGAGGGAGAAAGAGAGAGTGGGTGTGCACGTGAGCAGGGGGAGGCTCGGGCAGAGAGAGAGAGGGAGAGGGAGAGAATCTCAAGCAGACTCCCTGCTGAGATTATGACCAGAGCCAGAACCATGAGTTAGACACTTAACAGACGAGCCACCCAGGCATCCCTTGTTGTGTTTTCACTTTAATTCATCTCAAAGTATTTTCTAATTTCCCTTCTGATTTCTTCTTTGACCCATTGATTATTTAGAATTGTGTGGTTTATTTTCTGCATCTCAGTGAATTTTCCATATTTCCTTATTTTGTCATTTTAATGATTAAAACTTTTAATTCATTGAAATTAGTTTATGGTTAACTCATGTTCCATCCTAGAGGATGTTTCATGTGCACTTATGAAGAATATGAATACTAGTGTTCTCAGGTTGAATGTTCTGTAGATGTCTATCAGGTACATGTGATTTATAGTGTTATTCAAGTCTTCTCTTTCCTTGCTGTTCTTAAATCTACTCGTTCTATGTATCATTGAAGGTGAAGTATTAATGAACTCTTTGATTACTAATTTTGAACTATTTCCCCCTTCAACTTTGTCAGTTTTTACTTCATGTATTTTAGCACTCTATTGTTATGTACATTTATAATTGTTATATACTCTGGTAGATTAATCTTTTTGTCATTATCCATCCTTTTCATCTCTCATACAGTATTTATTTTGTCTGATATCAATGTAGTCACTCTGGCTCTGTTTTTGTTATTATTTTCATGGAATATCTTTTTCCAAACTTTTGCTTTCAACCTGTTGTTATATTTGAATCTAACTTGATCTACTTCCAGTGCAGACAGTGGTATTATAACCAAACTGCCCTAAGTTCTCACCTTGGTCGGGTACCAGTGGGGGCTGCACCTGGTGTTGCCATACAAAGTAATCTCTATTTGCAGTCAAGGAAGAGATCACAGGGCACAACTTCCAAAGCAGTGATTCCACAAACAACAAAATTGGGCAAGTGTAAGCAAAGGATGTGTGTCTATTTGGGAAGGGGTCTGGCAAAGGAGGGCTCGGGATAGAAGTGAGGCGAAGGTCATGCTAAGTGGACAGGGCCCAGGTCCTCGTTGATGGAAATCACAGGCCAGCAGGGTTCAGTATCATCAGCTGTCTGGTTCCAGTTAGTCTGATGTGCAGGTGCTCAAAGGGGTTTAAATCTTCCAAAAAGAAAGACTCAAGAAAGTGTGTTGGGTCGATCTCTACTTTTGAAATAGCACTGGGCCTTTGATCACAGATTTACTGTCTGATATGGTTAGGTTATTTCCTGGCCTGGTAGAGACTATGCATTCATTCCATTTGTTTCCTTAAAATCCTCAACTCCAGAGATTTCTGCATTCCTTTGTGATTCCAACACTTCCTAGGAGGTTCTGTAAGTGGCATGCTGGGCCAAATAGGGCCAGTTGGGCATATGGATCTCAAAAATAGCCGAGGGATCTAACATGATTTCTCTCTTTTTTTTTTTTAATATTTTATTTATTTATTTGACAGAGACACAGCAAGAGCAGGAACACAAGCAGGGGGAGTGGGAGAGGGAGAAGCAGGCTTCCCGCGGAGCAGGGAGCCGGATGAGGGACTTGATCCCAGGACCCTGGGACCATGACCTGAGCCAAAGGCAGACGCTCAACGACTGAGCCACCCAGGTGCCCCTAACATGATTTCTCTTATATCCCGGAAGTCTCTGCCTCTGCTTTCTTTCTTCGGGGACCCCTAACTCTTCCAGCTTCCGGGATATACCATTTGAGAAGACTTGAGAATTGGGAGGTATGGTGTCCTGCAGAGAGGTGGTTTCCCCAAGAACCATGACTCCCTCTTGTCCTCTGCTTCCCTCCATGGCCTTCAGGTCAACAGATGAGGTGTTGGGTGGTGAAATAGGCTATCTTTTGACTGTCAGCTGTGATCTGCAAAGAGAAGTTCTCTGTACATGACCATGAGTACCCTCTCGAAGTCCACATTTACCTTTTTTTTTTTTTTGGAGATTATGCTTTTATATATAAGTAGATATAAATTTACCCAATCCAAAATCATTAAGATTTTCTCCTAATTTTTAAAGTAAGTTCTGTAATGTTGGTGCTTATATCTATAATCCAAGGTTGGTTAATTTTTCTACATGTTGTGCAATAAGGGTCACAGGCCACTTTTTATCGCAGATCAAATCAATTGTTCCAGCACCATTTTTTGAAAAAAAAATTTTTTTTAATATTTTATTTATTTGACACAAGCAGGCAGAGCGGCAGGCAGAAGGAGAGGGAGAAGCAGGCTCCCTGCTGAGCAGAGGGCCTGACTCGGGGCTCGATCCCAGGACCCTCAGATTATGACCTGAGCCAAAGGGAGACGCTTAACCAACTGAGCCACCCAGGTGCCCACATTTTTTGAAAATATTAAGCTTTATTCCATATCATTTGATTTTGCACCTTTCTTGAAAATCAGTTGACCATATATGTGTCCATGTTGTATCCTATCTGCTATTCTGTTGTTGAGCAGTTGTCTCTCTTTACACCAACACCACACTCTCTTGGTTACTTTAGCTTTATGGTAAATCTTAAAATCACAAAAGATGCCTTTCAACTTGGTTTTACTTTATCAAAATTGTTTTGCCTTTCCTGGGGAATTTTTTTTTTTTTAAAGATTTTATTTATTTATTTATTAGAGAGCGAGCGAGAGAGAAACAGCATGAGAGGGGGAAGGTCAGAGGGAGAAACAGGCTCCCCACCGAGCCGGGAGCCCGATGTGGGGCTCGATCCCAGGACTCTGGGATCATGACCTGAGCCGAAGGCAGTCGCTCAACCGACTGAGCCACCCAGGCGCCCCTCCTGGGGAATTTTTAAACACTGATCATTTTCTACAAAGAAGACTGATGGGGGTTAAATTGGGATTACATTGAATTTATGGATCAATTTTGAGGGCTGATACCATAACCATAATTAATTTTCCAACTGTGCCCACAGTATATTTTTCCTTTATTTAGATCTTCTTTAATTTATCTCACTCATCTTTTGTAATACTTTTGTAATATTCAGTTAGTACTTGTTAAAATGATTTATTTGTTCTAGTACCATTTTTGTAGATTTAGGGGGATTTTCTCTGTAGATAATCACATCATTTGTGATTTTATTTTTTTTATTGTCCTGGCTAGAATCTACAGCACAATGTTCAACAGAAGTCATGAGAGCAGACATCCTTGACATGCTGTGATCTTAAGGGGGAAGCACTAAATTTTTTACCATTTGGCTCAACGTTAGTTGCAGACATTTTATAGATGTTCTTTATCAGCTTTAGGACATATGCTTAGATTCCCACATTTCTGAAGTTTTATAACATCAGAAATTGATGTTGGATTTTTTTCAAATTATTTCTCTAACTCCTCACATGATCACTTTCTTTTTCTTCTTAGGTTATTTACATGATGAATTGCATTAACTGATTTTAAAATATTAAATTTACCCTACATTCCTAGAATTAACCCCACTCAGTTGGATTTGATTTGTTAAGACTTTTGTTTAAAAAAATGTACATCTATATTCATGAGAGAATAATCTATAGGTCTTTTTTTCTCATACTTTTCCCCTATTTTTGTGTCCAGATGATTCAGGTTTCATAAAATACACTTGAGAGTATTCATTCTTTCTAAGTTTCAGGAATATCTTGCATAAAATTCATATTATCTCTTCCTTAAATATTTTGTATAAGTCACTAGTAAAGCCATCTTTGTGTAGAGTCTTCTTTATTGGAAGGTTATTAATCAGAAACAGGTTTTAAAAAAAATATATAGTTCCTTTTTAGTTTTCAATTTCTTCTTGAGTGAGGCCTGGCCTGGAGGTTTGTATTTTTAAGGGATGGGTCCATTTCATCTAAGTTGTTGAATTTATCAGTGAGAAGATGTTTATGATATATAAAAAAATGATACCTCATTTTTTATGTTGATAATTCCTCTGCCGTATTTTTTTCTTCATACGTCTAGCTAGGGTTTTTATCAATTTTATCAATTTTATTTATCTTCTGAAAGTATCAGCTTTTTGGTCCATTTATTTTCTTTATTGTTCACCTGTTTACTCTTTCATTGACTTCTTCTCTGATCGTTATTATTTCCTATCTGCTTCTCACCTGGTTCTTAATCTGGCTTACTTTTTCCAATTTCTGGAGTTGGCAGCTGAGATAATTGATCACTCTTCTTTTCTAGTGCAGTCATTCAGTGCTATACATTTCATTTTTAGCACTGTGCCCCACCCTTTCAATATGTTGTTTTTCCATTTTAATTCAATTTAAGTCTTTTCTACTTTTCTTAGATCCATGTTTTATTTTGTTTACAAATATTGAGGATTATCCAGATATACTTCTTTTATTGAATTTTAATTTAATTCCCTAGGGATAAGAGAGCACAATTTGTATGATTAGAACCCTAGTACAATTGTTGATTCTACCTGTAGCCTGCCTTTGGCTTGAGCTACAAAATCAGTTCTTGTCAGTTTCCAACCAGCACTGCAGATTACAGATTTGCAGTCCCCACTGCCCCCTAACCCAATTCTGTAAAATCTCCCCTGCTCTCTCCCCTTCCCTCTCAACACACACACACACACACGCACTCTCTCTCTCTCTCTCTCTCTCTCATTCTCTCTCTCTCAGTTCTGTTTCTCTGGGAGAACATTCATAAATACAGATTTTGCTTTTATGACCAGAATATTGGTTATCTTGGAAAATGTCCCAAGTGGACTTTAATAGAATATGTATTATTTTGTTTTGGAAAACATCACTGCCTTATTGTCTATTAGGTCATTCCAGTCTTTTGTGTTCTTATTTATTTTCTCTCTTCTATCCATTATTGAGAAAGCAATGTTGAAGCAGGCAACTAGGGGCACCTGAGTGGCTCAGTTGGTTAAGCATCTGACTTTTGATTTCAGCTCAGGTTATGGTCTCAGGACTGTGAGATGGAGCCCTGTGTCAGGCTCCATGCTTAGCTGGGAGTCTGCTGGAGGTTCTCTTCCTCTCCCTCTGACCCTCCCCCACTTGTGCTCTTTCTCTCTCTTTTAAAGATGTATGAATAAGTACATCTTTAAAAAAAAGAAACATGCAACTGTAATTCATCTCCTTATTACCATTTTTACCAGATCTCATGTGTTTTGAACTCTGTTATTAGGTGAATATACATTTAGGATTATGTCCTTATGACAAATTGACCCCCTTTTCATTTAAAAAAAAGACCCAGTTTATTCCTGACAATATTCTTTTTTCTGGAAACTACTTTCTTTCATATTAATGCAAGAACTTCACACTTCTTTTGATTAGTGTTAGAAATGGTATGTATTTTTCAGTCATTCTAATTTTAATTTCTCTGTGTCTATATTCAAAGTTGATTTTCTTCAAGCAGCATATAGTTGAATCTTACCTTTCATCTAATGTGAATGTCTCTGATTATTAATCTAGTATTTGGATAATATTTGTATTCATTGTGATTATAGATACATATGGCCTAGTTCTACCATTTTGCTATTTTTTTTTAAATTGTCTCATTTGTTCCTTTTTCTTCTTTTCCTTTCTTTCTTTGGATAAACAAGCTTTTTGTGATGACATTTGACCTCCCTTTTTTGGCATATTAGCTATTGCTAATTAGTTGTTTCACTGGTGGTTTTAGGGTTTCTTTTTTTTTTCTTTTTTTTTATTATTATGTCTAGCTTAAACATACTCTACTTTCAAGTGATATTATACTTCCTTATGTACTTATAAGAATTGTGCAATGATTTTGTTTCTTCTTCCCCAAACTTTTTCTTATTGTTTTGTACATTTCCATATATGTTATATACCTCAAATGCATTACTATTTTATCTCCTTTAAATAACTGGTCATATTTTATTTTATTCTACTTTATTTATTTATTTACTTAGAGCCCATGAGTGGGGGGTTGGGAGGGTTGCAGACGGACAGAGAAAGAATCTTAAGCTCAGACCACAGTCGGACGTGGTGCTCGATCTCACGACCCCGAGATCATGACCTGAGCTAAAATCAAGAGTCAGTCACTTTAACCAACTGAGCCACCCAGGCACCACTAAATAACTGGTTATATTTTAAAAGGGATTTTGAAAATCGGAAATAAGGTTTTCTATTTTCTCATATAATTACCATTCCTTGTATTATTTATCTCGTTGTTTAAATCCCAATTTCTATGTGGGATAAATGTGTTTCTTTTTTTTTTTTTTAAAGATTTTATTTATTTATTCATGAGAGATAGATATAGAGAGAGAGAGAGGCAGAGGCAGAAGGAGAAGCAGGCTGCCCACGGAGCAGGGAGCCCGATGTGGGACTCAATCCCAGGACCCTGGGATCATGACCTGAGCCGAAGACAGACGCTTAACGACTGAGCCACCCAGGCGTCCCAAATGTGTTTCTTTCTTAAGGACTGCCAGCAGTTATTTTAGCACAGGTGACAGGTAATGAAATCTAAGCTTTTGTGGGTCTAAAAAGTCTTTGCTTCCCTTTGCCTTTTGAAAGGCATGTGACTGGGTGCCAAATTCCAGTGTGACCCCCCCGTTTCTTTCAGCATTTTCAGGCTCCACTCTCTGTTGACTTGAATTATCTGTGGTGAGAAGTCTGTTTCTATCCTCCAAACTTTGCACCTCTGAATATAATGTCTTTTATTCTCTGACTGCTTTTAAGGTTTTCCCTTTATCATGGATTTTATTTTATTTTTTTAAAGATTTATTTGTTTGAGAGAGATAAAGCGAGCAGGGGGAGGGGCAGAGGAAGAGAGAAAGAGAATCCTCAAGCAGACACCCTGCTGAGTGTGGAGCCTGGTGCTTGGGGCTCGATCCCAGGACCCTGAGATCATGACCTGAGCCAAAACCCAGAGTCCAGCACTTAACCAACTGAGCCATCCAGCTGCCCTTTTATCATGGATTTTAAGGAATTTGATTATGATGTGACTTGGCGTCATTATTTTCTTCCCCCTGAAGGTTTTCTTACGTCCTACACGCTTCCTTCCCCTGGGATTTACAGTTTTTGACAATCTTTGGGAAAATCTACACTGTGATTTCTTCTAATATTTGTGCCCCTCTTTTAGAGACTCTAGTTACAAATTCAGTTGTCTTCTTGAGGTGTCTTATTGTGTAATGATGCTCTGTTGATTCGATATAATTGTTTTTTTCCATTGTGTGGCTTTACTTTGAATAGGGTTTTCAAGTCCTTCTTTGAGGCAGGGGCAGTCCCCCTTATGTGACTGCTCCCATCCCTCCACCCCCCGCCCCATGAGTCAGGGTACGGCAGGTGTCTTCCAGTGATGTGCTATTTGCTCACTCTCCTTGGTGGGACTTGAGGTACTCTGCTACTCTTTTGTACCTCTTGTGTTATTTCCGGTATTTGTATTAGTGAGGAGGGGTAGGAAAAAACCAATTCTAGACCATTTTGTCTGGTTTTGGGTTCTCTGCACAAGCCTTTTCATTAGTAAAATGGGTATGATACCAGAATGTGCCTTGCGAGGTTCCAGGAAAGATGCACTGCCTGGTGCCTGTTCAGAATTCAGTCATTGTTCAGTCTTGCTTTCCGATCCTCCTCACCTCATTGGCGTGTGCCATCCTGCCCTTACTATTTGGTCCCTAACTGTCCCCACCTAAAGGGCTATACACCATGTCACAGGGTCTTCATTGGGCAAATACCCTATCACTATTAGCCTATTCGGAATTTTTTTTTAATTTAAATTTATTATTAGTTTCAGGGGTAGAATGTAGTGATTCATCAGTTGCATATAACACTCAGTGCTCATTACATCACAGGACCTACTTAATGTCCATCACACAGTTACCCTACCCCCTCCACCCCTCTCCCCTCCAGCAACCCTCAGTTTGTTTCCTAGAATTAAGAGTCTCTTATGGTTTGCCTCCCTCTCTGATTTCATCTTATTTTATTTTTCCTTCCCTTCCCCTGTGGACTTTTATTAAGAGTGTTTATTAGGGCTGGAAGGATAAAGAGAGAGGGAGACAAACAGAGAAAGTTTACCCTTGGTTGCGTTCTCACACTTTGTTATGAAGCACCTGTGACCTCTAACCAATTGTTTTGCTATCTTTACCACATTTCTCCTGTGCCCTGCAAAATGCACATAACTGAGTACACTAGGTGTTAAACTGGAGTCCTTGGTCAAATAAGACCAGTTAAGGGTTCGTCTGTTTTGTTTTGTTTTGTTTTTTTCACTTCCATGGATGTTCCTTTCATTCTTCATTTCCTTTTTCTCATCATTCTTTGGAGCTTTAAACAGAAATTTTAAGAACCTAAGTGCAGATATAATGGGTAATAATTTTCTACTCAGAAAATTGTTTTGAATGAATAAATTTTGCTCAATATTATTTTGGAAATCAAAGAAATAAACAACAGATAGGCTATAAATGAACTATTAATGATTTTCAATTTATTAATCCCAAGAAAGGGATAAAAAAGATTGCTAACATAATTAAGTGGCAGAGAAAGAATTATGTCAGACATTAAAGATGCCCTGATACCCTGTCACTTGATATTGGTTTTCTATCTCAAGTGCTGTGAAGCGTGTAATACATTCTGATGGGCAGATGGATGTTGGAGTTTGATATTTTGACACAACACTAATAACCCAGCAGGCTCCAAGATTAATGCACATTATGTCTAGTGAATGCAGACACCATTCATCACGTGCCTACTTATCTGAATGCAAAAAGAGAAAGAATAAAATGTAGGTACCTGAGAACTTCTTTTTTTAAGTAAGTTAAAAATATCAGTTTTTATAAATAATTATTGGTAAAGGACAATTAAAACTCCAGTGGCAAAAAAATCCACATTGGTTCTTATGATTAATGAAACCTATCCCTATCTCTGAAGTAGAAGAAATATTATATATACATATACATACATACATATATATATATATATAATGAGTTTTAAGAATGTATTAAATATCTAAATTTCTCTCAGGACTTATATTTAGTATTTCATTTAGTTCTCTTTCACAGCAACACAACAAGATAAGGGTATTATATTGGCTTAACTGAAAAGGAAATTAGACTCAGATCAGGTAAGTGAATTTTTCAAGGTAACACAGTATTTAAATAACAGATGTAGTTTATAACTTTTAATGTTCTGAATCAAAATTCATAGCACTTGAGGAATGAATGATGACCAGCCTAAGGCAGGAAATATGCAAAATAGTGTAGGTTGTCTTATAATGCTATGAAACAAAGAATCAGGCAGGGGCATCTGGAGGCTCAGCCGGTGAAGCGTCTGCCTTCAGCTCAGGTCATGATCCCAGGGTCCCGGGATCGAGTCTTGCGTCGGGCTTCCTGCTCAGCGGGGAGTCTGCTTCTCCCTCTGAGCTCCCCTCCCCACCTGCTGCTCGTGCTCACTCCCACTCTCTCTCTCAAATAAATTTTTTAAAAAATAGCAAAGTGACATTGGCATCTATATCAAGAAGCTTCATTGGACAAATATTGGACAATATGAGCATTAATGAATGCAGTTGATAATGAATGCAATTTCATGAGAACCTTATGAGGGAAGAAGACAGTTCTGCTTTCAACCAAGTTGGAGTAATGGATTCACTCCCCCTCCTGAAATCATCTTAATGGTGACAATGATGGTGATGATGATAATGATATGGATATGACCCAAAACAGCGGCATTCAGACATAAAACAGGAGACAGAACAGTGATGTATGAGAGTTGAGGAAATAAATGAGGGAAGCCAGTGGTGGTCCCAGCTTACTGACTAGAGAGTTTGGGGACACCTCACAAATAGCAGAAGCCAGGCAAGGTACATGAAGGCACAGAGGTCTACTAAAGTTAAGTGGGTAGAGCTCACAAAGCAGAGTATTGGAAGAAAGAAACCTGCTGGGACAGAGTGCTTTGGAGATCTGCAGAGTTTCTCCCACGTCTTCTGCGGAGAACTACTCGATGCCTGCACATGAAGACATGAGCAGAGGTCTGTGTCAGACCCGTCTTCAGTTACAGGGAAAAGTCTCAGAACTAAGTCAGGGCTAGAAATAGTTTGTGTTCACTGTAACTAGCATGCGTCTCAAAGCCAAGAAAAGGACCAAAGGAATGATTATAGATAAAATGCCCAGAGAAGGGGCACCTGGGTGGCTCAGTCAGCTAAGTGTCCACCTCTTGATTCAGCTCATGGTCAGGGTCCTGGGATGGAGCTCTGCATCAGGCTCTGTGCTGAGTGTGGAGCCTGCTTAAGATTCTCTCTCTCCCTCTCTCTCTCTGCCCCTCCCCCAGCTCACACACAAACTCTCTCCCTCAAAAAAAAAAAAAAAAAAAAAAATGCCCAGAGAAAACACAAGATGAGGAATAGCCCATGTTTCCAGAACAGCAACATTGAGTAGACTACTCAGAAGGTTATTGCTCTAATAGTAGATTATAATTAGTCCTAAACTAAATGCTATGCTGGTCTTTCCTAACAAAGCTTAAACGCAAACATTAAAAGGATCAAACTTTATCCAAATAAGTTAATTGAATCTGAGAATAAAGTTCAATAATATTTATAAAATTACCACAAAGTATCTACCATCCAACATGGTAACATTCACAGTATCTGCCAACTAAGAAACAATTACCAGTCCCATAAAAAATGCAGAAAATAAGAACTATGATGAAAGAAAAAAGCAATACCTTGAGCCTAACCCACAAATGAAACACTTGTCAGAATAAGTAGACAGAGACATTAAAAAGTTTCCCTGTTGATAGTGAAATTCAAGATTAGCAGCAACGGAGACCATCCAAAATGAAATGCAGAGTGGAAAATCTGAAAAAGTCATCCAGGCATCATTGAACTGTGGGATAATGCAAAGACCTAAATATCTTCGTGATTTGAGTACCCAAAGGAAAACAGTGACAAGTATTTGAAAAAAAAAAAAAAAGTCAGAAATTTCCCAAACTTGTATCTCTTGAAAATAATGATAAGATAGCAAAGCAGTAACACTTATAAAAAAGAACTAAGTAGAAACTGTAAACTGAAAATTACAGTAACAGCAATGTAAAAATCATATGAGATGGATCAGAAGATAGGACAGAAGATAGTCAATGATTATCCCACTCTGAGCAAGAGAGAGCACAGAGTTAGCTTATAGGGCAATACCAAAACAGCCATCATCAGTGCCATAGTCCCAGGAGAGGAGCTGAAAGAGAATTTGAAGAAATAATGGTGGAGAGCTCCCTACTATGGCAAAAGGTACAAAATCCCAGATTAAAGAACCTAAGGAAGCCCTAAACAGTATTAAACCAAAGAAGTTCACACCAAGACATCTCATAATTAAATTTATAAAAATGAAAGACGAAGGGAAAATCCTAAAGGCAGTTTGGGAGAAAAGATGGATTACCTACGGTGGAATAACAATTCAAATGTCAGTGGATATCTCCTCTGAAATGACAGAGGCGAGAAAAAAGTGACCCCATGTTTTTAAGTATTAAAAGAAAAGAACTGTCTACTGGGAATTCTATATCTGGCAAAAAAAAAAAAAATCCTTCAAGAATGAAGAGGAAATAAAACATTATCAGATAAAAGAAAACTTTAAAAATGTGTTACCAGCAGACTTAACCTTAAAGATTAATTAAGGAAGTTTTTCAAAGAGAAAGAGAGTTTAAAAAGGAGAAAGAGAGTCTGGGAGGAATAACAGGACAATCAGAAATGTGAATACATGAGCTTTTCAGTACAATAGATTAACCTTTACTCATCAATTTTATAAATCATATTAGGGACTGGGACAAAAATATTAACACTGTGTGACACTCAAAACAATGATATTTAAAAGTGGGTAAGGGGCACCTGGGTGGCTCAGATGGTTAAGCGTCTGCCTTCGGCTCAGGTCATGATCCCAGAGTCCTGGGATCGAGCCCCACATAGGGCTCCTGGCTCAGCGGGGTGCCTGCTTCTCCCTCTGCCTCTCTCTCTCTGTCTCTCATGAATAAATAAATAAAATCTTTAAAATAAATAAATAAATAAAAATAAAAAGTGGGTAAGGTAGCGAAGCCTAAATAGTAATGAGGATTTCACCCTTAACGAGGTAAAATGTTGACACAGGTAGACAATGATAAGTCATATATATATATATATATATATAATCATATATATGTACATATAATTCCCAGAGAAACCACTACAAAATATATACAAAGAGATACATTCAAAATATCAAGATGGAATCTTGCACTGCATCATGTTAAGTAATACACAGGAAAGCAAGAATAGGGGAAGAGAGAAACAAGAATCAGAAGAAACACACAGAAAGCAAATAATAAAAGGCAGAGTTACAAAATAACCTATCAATATTTACCTTTAAATTAAATGGTCTAGGGGCCTGGGTGGCTCAGTTGGTTAAGCGACTGCCTTCGGCTCAGGTCATGATCCTGGAGTCCCGGGATCGAGTCCCGCATCGGGCTCCCTGCTCAGCGGGGAGTCTGCTTCTCCCTCTGACCCTTCCCCCTCTCATGTGCTCTCTCTCTCATTCTCTCTCTCTCAAATAAATAAATAAAATCTTTAAAATAAATAAATAAATTAATTAATTAATTAATTAAATGGTCTAAACGTATCAATCAAAGGACAGAGGTTAGCAGAGTAAATAAAGATCACCGAAATTTATGCTTTTTATAGGAAGCTAGAGTCAAATTCAATGGCATAGTACATTGAAAGTGAAAGAATGGAAAATTATGTACTAATCCAAAATTAATAAAGGAAAAACAGGAGAGAGGATATTAATATTTGATAAAGTTGACTTTGGAGGAAAGGAAATTACTAGAAGCAAAGAGAGGTACTACATAATAATAAAAGAATCAATCCATCAGGGAGACATACTGATTTTAAATTTGTGTATACCAAACAGCAGCGGGGCAAAAGATGTCATGCAAAAGCTGATAAACTCAAAAGAATAGGTAAATGAATCCATAACCATAGTTGAATATATTAGCAGCTCCCTACCAGCAACTGATGGAACACCAGACAGAAACTGCAAGAAGCAAGATCTGGGGCGCCTGGGTGGCTCAGTTGGTTAAGCGACTGCCTTCGGCTCAGGTCGTGATCCTGGAGTCCCAGGATCGAGTCCCGCATCCGGCTCCCTGCTCGGCGGGGAGCCTGCTTCTGCCTCTGACCCTCCCCCCTCTCATGTGCTCTCTCTCTCATTCTCTCTGTCTCAAATAAATAAATAAAATCTTAAAAAAAAAAAGAAGCAAGATCTGAACAACACAACCAACCAACATCATCTAATGCATATTCTTAGAACACCCCACCCAACAACAACAGAAGGCACTTTTTCTTAAGAACCTACAGAACATTCATCAGAGCAGAACATACCCCAGGTCATTAAAAAACCTCAACAAATTTCAAAGAACTGAAGTCATATGGAGTGTGTTATCCTAGCAGAGTCAAACAAGAAATCAATTAACAGAAAGAACAGGAAAATCTCTAAACCTGCCAGTTAAATACATTTCTTAATCATTCTTGTGTCAAAGAAGTTTCAAGGTAAATAAGAAATTACTTTGAGCGGAACTAAAATGAATACAAAACTATCAACATTTGTGAATTTTGTCAATTACACCTTGGTAAACTGGTTAAAAAGCTGTGGGACACAACTAAATGCTGAGATGGAAATTTATGGTATTGAGTACCTAATTTAGGGAAGAGGGAAAACCCATTGACAATGTAAGCTCTCACCTCCAGAACTTAGGAACAAAAGCAATATAAACCCAAAACAAGTAGGAGGAAGAAAACAATAATGAAGATAAGAGTAGAAATGAATAAAATTGAAAATAGAAAATAGAGAAAAAAAAAATCAATGAAACAAACAGCTAGTTCTTTAAAGAACTCTTCCAGTGAATTCATGCTGGTTCTAGTAAGACAGGCAAAAAATAAAGGGAGAGAAGACAAAAATCACAAATATAAAAAATGAAATAGAGAATATCACTATAGTTCCTGTAGATTAAAAAGTTAAGGGAATGTTATGAAAATTTTAATCTCATGAGTCTATAAACTTAGAAGAAATAGAACAATTCCTGGAAAACCAAGAACCCAAACTCAGCCATATGAAATAGGTAATCTGAACAGCCCCATAATATTTACAGAAGTTTAATCCATCATTTGAAGTTTCTGATAAATCTCCAGGTCCCGATGATTTCACTGGAGGATTCTACCAAATAGCACCAATTTTAAACAATCTTATCCATCAAACAGAAGACTTCCCCAACTCATTTTTTGAGACCAGTGTTTCCTTGACACCACAAAGAGGCAAAGAGAGTACAAAACAAATCTATATCTGACATGAACTTATGTGCAAAAATCCACAACAACATATGTGCAGATGAAACCCAGCAATGTATTTATATATATATTTAATATGTTATATATATATTAATTAAAATGTACATATGTACACCATGACCAAGTGGGCTTTGTTCCAGATATGCATGTCTGGTCTTAAAAGCCAATCAATGTCATTTTCCGTATCAACAGGCTAAAAAAGGAAATTCCTATGGTCATACCATTGATATAGAAAAGCATTTGACAAAATCCAACACCCAGTCATGATAAAAACTCTTAGCTAGGAGCTCATGGGTGGTTTAGTCAGTGAAGCCTCTGACTCTTGGTTTCGGCTCATGTTAGTTATAATCTCATGGTTGTAAGATTGAGCCCCGAGTCAGGCTCCATGCTGAGCATGGAGTCTACCTCAGATTTTCTTGCCCTCTCCCTCTCCCTCCCCCTCTGATCCTTCACCTGCTCTCTTGCCCTCTCTCTCTCTAATAAGTTCAGGAATAAGGCAAAGATGCTGTTCTTGCCACTCTACTTCAACAGACTACAGCAAATACAAGCTTCTGGGTTAAGAAAAGGAAAAAAAAAAAGATACAGATTGGAAAGAAAGAAGTAAAACTGTTTCTATGAGCAGATGACACAACATAGAACATTTCAGGGACTCTACCAAAAAAATAAAATACCTCCTAGAACTACCAGGTGGGATATAAGATCAAAACACACAAAAATAACTACATTTCTATTTGCTAATGTGAACATGTGGAAACCAATTGTAAATACACGATACCACCCTAATCACCCCAAAGTTAATGAAATATTTAGGTATAAAATTAACAAAACATGTAAAGAATATGTATACTGAAAATTACAAAATGCTGAAGAAAGAAATTAAAGAAGACATAAATAAATGGGGACACATAGTAGTGTTTTATGGATTGGAGGATTCCACATAGGGAAAATTAATTCTCCCTAAATTGAGCTATAGGTTTCATATCACAATTCCACAAAATTTCTCATGGAATAGTCAAGGTTATTCTAAAATTTGTATGGAAAGAAAAGGGAGTAAAATAACTAAAACAGACAAGCATAAAGTGGGCAGCATTATTCTACCCAATATCAAGGCTTACTACGTGGCTATCGTAACAAGACATCATGGCATTAACTCTATTAACGGAGAATAACAGAAAATGCAGGAATAAACTTCCATAAATATGGCCAACTAATTTGTGACAGAGAAACAAAATATTTTAATGAAGGAAGGTAGTCTTTCAACAAACGGTGTTGTAACATTTGGAAATTCCTGTGCAAAAATAAAATGAATTTTGACATAAACCTCACAACTTACATAGAAATTAACCTAAAGTGGATCATAAAGTTAATGTAATATGTAAAATTACAAAACTTTTAGGAAAAAGCATAAGAGAAAATCTTCATTACTTAGGCACAAGACATAAAAGACAAAAAATATAAATTGGACTTCATCATACTTAAAAAACTTTGGCCCACAAAAGACTTGGTTAAGAGGATATCAAGTCAAATTACAAACATAGAGATTTTTTTCTGAATCATATTTTTATTAAAGAGTCATATCCTGAATATATAGAGAGCACTCTAACCCAACAAGAATACAAACAATTGGAAACTGGGAAGATATACGATGAGCCATGAGGGAAACACAAATTAAAACCACAATGAGATAATCACTACACACCTATCAGAATTTACTAAAATTAAAAAAAAAAGCACTAACAGCCAAATTCTGGTAAGGATGCTGAGAAATTCTTTTATCCATACATTGCTGCTAGAAGAGTAAAATGGTGCAGCCAATCTGGAAAAGATGGGCAGTTTCTTATAAATTTATGTATGTAATTACCAGATGGCACAACCTGGAAATTGCATTTCTGGGCATTTGTCCCAGATAAATGAAATCTTAGTTCACACAAAAACCCGTACATGCATGTTCATAGTCGTTTCATTTGTAATAGCTCAGTAATGGAAACAGCCCAAATGTCCTTTGATGGGTGAATGGTTAATCAAACTTTGGTACAAACCAACTATGGGAATCTACTCGGCAATTTAAGAGGAACAAACATAATACACACAACAGCTTGGACGAATCTCCAGGGAATAATGCTGACTGAAAGAAGCCAATCCCATAAGGTTACATATTGCATGATTATAGCATTTTAAAAACAATATCATTTTGGAAATGGGAACAGATTAATGTCCATCAGGCGTTAGGAATAGGAATGAGGCAGAAGAGAGGTGCACAGTCATCAAGGGCGGGCACAAGGAATCCGTGTTGTGACGAATCTGTTTGGTATCTTCACTATGCGGTGGACACAAAAACCCGGCCACGTGATAAAAGTTGTCTAGCGAATCAAATACAAAAAGAAATACACAAAAGTAAAACTGGGATATTTGAATAAGGGAGGCAGATTGTGTCCATGTCAACACCCTGGTTGTGATCTTATTACCACCCTTTTGCGAAATAGTTCCTGTTGGAAGAAACTGGTAATATGTACATGGAATCTCTCTATTTTCCTTTGTATAATTTCATGTGAATCTATATTTATCTCAATAAAAATTTCAATAAGTGAAAAGAGACAGTGCAGCTTAATTAAGTTTTTTGAAGCAAACCCATAATACAAAACCAAGAAGGCTGAGTCCAGATGGTCCACGTCTAAACTTCGTTATTCTGCCTCTATGGGGATGCTAAAGAGAGCAAGTCCTTGGAAAGGAGATTACCTTCAAACACACACGTCCTAACCAAGTCAATCCCCTGTGCTCGGGACTTCTTGCCTGGGAACAGAGCTCAAATACCATTTATAGGTGAAGTATCTAAACCCAGCGAAGCCTTATCTAGAGATGTTGATGGACTTGGAATTATTATGACAATCTTGAATATTTAGGGCATCGCTCCCATTTTGTGGATGAGATATTTGTGGCTGGTAAAGACTACAAAGCTAGGAAGTAGTAGAACAGTGATTTTTGTGGGAGAGGAAGCAGCTTGAGTGCTCTCACAGAAGAGGACCCTGCATCATCCAGGGTGTCTGGGGAAACTTGAATCCGTGGCATTGTATATAGCCTACACAAGTCTGTGCTGAGTAAGAGAGAAGAAGCCAGGTCTGCAGCTAACAAGTGTGGGTAGGTTCTGAGTTCCCCAGAGCGGAGGGGTGAGGGAGACGAATGCACACATTTCTTCCATTAGTACTGGCTTGGGAACTGAGCCTCGGTTGAGAACTTGGAAGAATTCAGCTTAGTTGGGTTGGAGAACAAAAGTCCGCAGAGAAATTAGTCAGAGCCTGATAGAAGTGGATTTTATTAACAGCTTGATTGAAATATCATTGACATAAAAATATTGTATTTATTTAAGGTGTAGGACATGATGTTTTGATAGGCGTATACATTTGGAAACAATCACCATAATCCATTTGATTACATCACCTCCACCTAGTTACTATTTGTGCAGGAGTATAGTGAGCAGATCACCCTTAAGTTCTGTCCTCCTAGCAAATTTCAGTCACACAATACAATATTGGTGACTATCATCGCCTTTCCAGAGCTTTCGCAATTATAAGCACCAATGTTCATTTTTGTTTGTTTTGCAGTTTCTGCAAAGATTCATTTGTTCCTGTGCACAAGATGAGCTATTTGAATACATACATGAGTGTGTGGAAGATCAGGGCAAGACAGACAAAGAGAAGCGGGGTTTGAGTTACCCCAGATGACCTTAATTTCCACCCCACAGACCGTGAAGGTTTTCTTTTGTGCAAGAATTAAAATCAGTAAGTTCTTAGGTCTCTTAGTAGGACTTTCAGATCCTTACATTTACATAGGATTGCCTGATCTGTAGGCTTTCCCTATACACATATCTGGCTTCGTTGAAATGCTTTTCATGGTAATATATGTAATGCAAATTATAAGCATGAAAATGGATTCCTTCCAAAGCTTTCCCGGCCCCCACCCCGGCATAGCAGTGGGCGTTCACCTTAGGGAGCTTGTGAACAGCAAATATTTATTTCTCACAGAGTGGATCTGGAAGTCCGAGATCAGAGTACCAATGTGGTCAGGTTCTGTGAAGGCCCTCTTCTGGATGTAGACCATCAACTTCTTGCTGTATCCCCATGTGTTGCAAGGGGTGAGGGATTTTTCAGGGCACTAATCCTATGGTGAGGGCTTTACCCTCAAGACCTAATCACCACCCAAAGGCCCCACCTCCTAATATCATCACAACATCAGGTAGAATTTCAACATGTGAATTTGAGAGGGACACATTCAGATCAGAGCACAGTGTATGAGCCCATGCCTAATTAGCAAATCAACTTCTTAATTTCCATTCTTTATAAGACTAAGAGCAGGGGCAAAATTGAAGCAGACTTGCTAACTGACATCCTCAATGCTGTGAAACTCATTAGTCTATTGATTCTATATTAAACATTCACACATCACCAAAAAATTAAATGTAGCATGTTAATAATGATTCATGTAGAGGAAGATACATACATCTATAAGAGTCCATCTGGAAACCATGAAATATGTCACATATTTGTAATCTATACATTTTTACTTTTATTTTTATTATTTTTTAAAGAGTTATTTATTTATTTTAGAGAGAGAGAGCAGGGACTGGAAGGAGCAGAGGGAGAGGGAGAGAGACTGCCAAGCAGACTCTGTACTGAGCATGGAGCACGACGTGGGGCTCGAACTCACGACTCCTGACAACATGAGCTGAGCCGAAATCAAGAGTGGGGAGCTCAACCAACTGAGCCACCCAGGCACCCCATTTTTTTTTACTTTTATTTTAAAACACATCGCAGCATGCTATCGTTTTATCATTTCATATTGAATATTCCTACATAGAATTTCATAAGTGAATATGAAATCCACCTACTTTTTTAGTCATACACTAAGCTATAAAAATGTTGTTATATACTGTGAAAGCAATTATACTGTGATTAAAATAAGATAAGCTGTAAATAACAATAAAAAAGAATGCTCATTTTGAGTTGCAAAGCTCAGTAGAAAAATGAGCTAATTGACAATCATTTTGTCCTGCTTTTGTTTGTTTGTTTCCTGAGACACATAGGATATTTCCATTCAATTACCTTCCATTCACACATTTATAATTTCCTCAGTCCCCTTCCCGGCATGTGTTGCAGATAGCAGGATAACTGGTAAGCGGGGTACTTTATACAATCAGCCTCTATTCTGTGCCCAGTAAGGGTTAGATGCTGGTCAAGCACAGACCGTCAGAAATAAACCTGATTCAGAAGACCCAGTTCTCGTTTTCAAGGAGCACCAACCCCCGGGTCGTGTGCGAGATAGACAGCCAGACACATTTACTCCATATAGTTACTGCTGACGCACACAGAAGCTCACACTGTTTTGCGGGCTGAATAGGAAGTTAGGAAAAATATGTCAAAGTGCTGATTTGGGGACATAGCAGAATGGGTAGAAGCGGCTTGCACACAGGTGGGTGCAAGAGAGGAAAGACGTGGTCAGTGAAGCCACATCACTGGGTGGTCAGGATAAAGCACAGTGATTCGTTAGTGCTTAACAGAGTCATTCGTGCTGAGAAAACGCCTCAGCAGGGAGTAAAATGACTTATCCAGAAGCTTCACAGCCACAGAAAGGCATGCGAAGTCGATGCGAATTTAGCTAATGCCCTTTGGGAATTCACAGGGCTCTTGTCTATGGCTATGGTCACTATAAAATGAAAAAAAAAAGTCAGGGGGCGCCTGGGTGGCTCAGTCGGTTAAGCGACTGCCTTTGGCTCAGGTCATGATCCTGGAGTCCCGGGATCGAGTCCCGCATCGGGCTCCCTGCTCAGCAGGGAGTCTGCTTCTCCCTCTGAGCCTCCTCCCTCTCATGCTCTCTGTCTCTCATTCTCTCTCTCAAATAAATAAATAAAATCTTTAAAAAAAAAAAAAAGTCAGGAGAACCAGTGACACTAAATTAATGTGTATAAGAAAGTATCTGCAGGATTGATAACAGAAAGCATCTCCATTTCAGGGTACTTTGGTGCAAACCTGATCATCTCACAATGTTGAAGAATGTGTTATGCGGCCACATGTGAATTGAGCCAAAAAGGACACGTGATTGAAGAAAAACAATGAGAAGCAGTTTGCCAAGGTATCAGAGAGACCCTTACTCGTGAACTGCCTGATTCAGAAGGAAGCTGCCTCATGCCGGGGGAGGGGCAGTGCCCAGCCTGTGTGGACGCTCAGGCAAGCGTCAGTCCCAAAGGCCCCTCAATGGCTCAGCTTGAAAGGGGCAGACACACCGTCATCACAAATACTGAATGCAACTCATTTATAAGAACCTAAGATATTTCACACTGAGCCAATCTGAAAAATCAGCAAACCTAGGTCATGATTCACTGTTTACGTGGAATAAAGTGATGGCCTATTGGAAAAAAAATGTTTTGCTCCAAAAGAGTAACTTAACACTTTTGTTTTCCCCGAAAGTCGACGGTCACGCTAAGAAAGCTCCTTCACATTTCCTACTTGTTAGATGATAATTGATCATATATTTAATCCTTTCTTATTTGAGTCTGCAAATTGTTACAAATTTCAATTTTAACGCCTTGTAGTTTCAATGTAAGGAATTTTATCTTCACTTTTACACTGATACTGGAAACGGAATGCTACTTCTAAGTACAGTGCTTTCCCAGCGTATGTGCCTAGATATCAGTCTTCACTTTTCATCATTAATATTGTTATTTTATTTTTAAGGAGGTTCCACCCCTGGTGTGGAGCCCAACGTGGAGCTTGAACTCATGACCCTGAAATCAAGACCTGAACTGAGATCAAGAGTCGGATGCTTAAATGACTGACCCACCCAGGCATCCCTCATCATTAAGGTTTGAATTAGACCACTAAATACTATTTTCAGCAAGTGCTTCTAGATTGAACATAAATTACAAAATGTTTAAGAAACTATTCAGGTGGGGGGCGCCTGGGTGGCTCAGTCGTTAAGCGTCTGCCTTCGGCTCAGGTCAGGATCCCAGGGTCCTGGGATCAAGCCCCACATCGGCGGGAAGCCTGCTTCTCCCTCTCCCACATCCCCCCGCTTGTGTTCCCTCTCTCACTGTCTCTCTCTCTGTCAAATAAATAAATAAAATCTTAAAAAAAAAAAGAAAGAAACTACTCAGGTGGGGTGGCTGGGTGCCTGAGTTGTTTGAGGTGCTGCTGACTTTTGATTTTGGCTCAGGTCCTGATCTCAGGATGGTGGGATTGAACCCCGCCTGGGGCTCTGTGCTCAACAACGAGTCTGCTTGTTTCCTCCCCTGCTTGCACTCTCTCTCTCCTCTCTCTCTCTTAAATAAATAAATAAATAAGTAAAATCTTAAAAAATGTACTGAGGCTTTTCTCACAATTGAAACAAATATTTCTGGGCATTAAGCTTTTAAATCACAAACCTTTCCCATAACACACAGTGCTGCACTGCATTAGGGCATGACCTTTTAAAAATTTAGAGAAAAAAAAAATCAGAGGAGGACTTCTGCTTCCTGGTTTTTGGAGTAGACCTGTTTGTCCTCTGCTTCCTGCTAAACACAAGTACAATCCTTACACATTACAGATTAAAAAAAAACATTACAAGACTGTACAAGTTCATGTTCACGGGTTCCAAAGAACATCGCAAAGGTAAATGGCCTCGGGTTCCTGTTTTGCCTCATGTATGGAACTGAAGGGACCAGCCACCTGGAACTGTCGATGGGTGTAGACATAACAAGCCCCAACGGAAGCCTGCTCTTTCTCACCAAAGGGTCTGGAAAGGGGCAGCCGAGAAAGACAACTTTCAGACAGGAACAACTCTACCCCAGCCGACATCATAGATGAAACTGTGTCCTCCCACCTGCACCCCCATACACCGGGGCTGAGTGGGCAGCCTAGAGTAGCATCCTCCCGGAGCTGCAAGGAAGCATCCCCAAATCCCTCCTGAGCTGGTGTTGGAGAAGATGATGTTCATTCCTGCCAGCCAGTAATGAGGACCCTCCCAGCCCCACAGCACCAGTGGAGACCGCATGGGGCGGGAGGGGGGCGGAATTCTACCTACGCCCAGCATTATGGCCAGGTGCCTCTCAATCCCTGCTGGGGTGGTGTTGGAGAGGGTCGAGTGGAGAGCCATGAGACTCTCCACCATGATAAGGCTGCCTGCACTGCAGGGTCTGCAGAGACAGTGTGTGGAGCTGGAGAATTCACCCCTGCCCAGCAGTAACAGGAACCCCCCTTCCTTGGTGCCCAAGAAGGCAGAATGGGGAATCTAGACTTCTAGGACCATCCGGCATCAATGAGACTGGGCAAGGGGTGAGGGTGTCAGAAGAAGCCCCCTAAAACTGGACATGTCATTACTACCCAGAGCCTCAAAATGGAATGCAACGCTTTCTAGGTTTTGGCAGAAACTCATCTACCAAGAACCAGGAAGATATCAAGCAGAATAAAAAAGGATAATAGAAGCCAACACGGAAATGATGAGGATGTTAGAACTATCTGACAGTGAATTTAAAACAGTCATAATAAAAATGCTTCAGTGAGCAGCTGCCAATGCCCTTGAAACAAATGAAAAAAAAAAAGAGAATTTCAGAAAGGAAATGGGTCTTCTGGGAAAATAAATAGAAGATACGGGGGGTCTGGGTGGCTCCGTTGGTTGAGTGCCTGACTCTTGGTTTCTGCTCAGGTCATGATCTCAGGATTGAGAGATGGAGCCCTGCACTGGGCTCCATGCTGGGCATGGGACCTGCTTAAGATTCTCTCTCCCTCTCTCTCTGTCCCTCCCCCTGCTCATGCTCGTTCTGTCTCTCTCTCTCAAAATATAAATAAATAAATAGATAAATAAGTAGAAGATAGGAAGAACTAAATAAAAAATATAGAATTGAAAACTTGTTTTTCTTTCTCAAATTCCTAATGTAGCTTAGATTATGGATTTTAGATCTTCATTTTTATCCGACACATGCATTTCATTGATATACATTTCCCCCCAAGTACTGCTTTTGTATTTTCACATCCACTTATTTCAAAACATTTTTTAAAAATTTCTCTTAAGATTTCTTATTTGACTCATCTTATTTAGAAATGTGTTCTTCAATCTCCAAGTATTTCAGGATTTTCCAGCTATCTCTCTTTATCGAATTCTGCTTTAATTCTGTTATGCTGTTATGGTCTGAGATTAGACACTGTATGATTTCTTTTCCTTTACATTTGTCCAAGTGTGTTTTATGGTCCAGAAGGTGGTTCATCTTCGTGAATGTTGTGTATGCGGATGAGAAGAATGTGTAATCTGCTCTTGGTGGATGAGATCGTCTGCAGACATCAATTATACTCGGTTGATGGTGGTATGGAGCTCAGCCATGGCCTTCTGATTTTCTGCCTGCCGGATCTGCCCACTGCTGATCGAGAGCCGTTAAAGTCCCCTAGCATGATAGTGTGTTCATCTATTTCTCCTTGGGGTTCTTCTAGTATTAGCCTCATATCCATTGATGCTCTGTCCTTAGGTGCATACACATTAAGTGCAGTGAAGACATTCTTGGAGGGACGCCTGGGTGGCTCAGTGTCATGATCCAGGGGTCCTGGGATCAAGTTCTGCATCCCTGCTCAGCAGGGAGTCTGCTTCTCCCTCTCCATCTGCCCCTCCTCCCTGCTTGTTCTCTCTCTCAAATAAATAAAATCTTAAAAAAAAAAAGACATTCTTGGGTTATGACCCCTTTATCATTATGTAATGGTCCTCTTTATCACTGGTAACTTTCCTTGTTCGGAAGCAAACTATTCTTTTTAATTGTTCTAGTAGTTTCCATAGACTTTGCAAATACATATTCGCAACTAATCTGTGTCTTCATTCAAAGACCACTATAACGACTGACAGGTGGTATGGGTGCATTGTAAAAGAGTGTTCCAAATTCCTCCATCTTGTCTCTTACTAGTTACTATCATTTGTTTCCCTTACTCATAAGCATTGACCACACAATCCATTATTATTATTACTTTGAATAAACATTATCTATTAGATCAACTGAAGATGAAAAATAAAATGTTTTATTTTACCATCATGCCCTATTTCTCCAAAACATTTTTTTTTAAATGTACATCCAAGGTTCTGACCTCGATCATTTTTCTTCTCCCTGAAAAATTTCTACTCTTTCCTGTGGGGCTGGCCTGCTGATTATGATTTCCCTCAGTGTTTTTGTTTGCTGAGAATGATTTTATTTCTCCTCTAGTTCAGAAAGATAATTTCACTGGATGTAGAATTTTCTGATGGTGAGGTTTTTTTTTTTTTTCTTTTTAATATTTCACTCGACTCGGTTCCCACTGGCACGCTTTTGGATGAGAAGTCTACTGTAATTTATATCCTTGTTTCTCTATAAGTAAGATCTCCCCCAACACCCTGCAAACTGATGTTTTTCAGGATTTTCTCTTTGTCTTTGTTTCTCTGCAGCTTGCTTATGATCTTCCCAGGTGCTGAACATGGGGTGTGTTTCTTGTTTCATATTTTCTGGGCTACCTGATTCTATAGGTTGATATCTGTCATTAACTTCCCAAATTTCTTGGCCATTATTCTTTAGAATATTTCTGCTTCATTGTCTCTTTTTCTGGTATTTCAAGTATTAATATCTTATACCATTTGTAATTGGCTACAATTATCCAGTAATTATTCTTTTTTTAAAATTTTTTTCCTCCATTTATTTCAGTTTGGTTAGTTTCTTTTGTCATATATTCCAGTTCATAGATTCTTTTCTGGGCTGTTTCTAGTCTATTAATAAGCCTATCAAATGCATTCTCATTTCTGCTACACTGTTTCTGTTTTCTGTCATGTTTTTTTTGATTCTCTACACCCAACATGGGGTTGAAACTCATGACCCCTAAATCAAGAGCTGTGTGCTCTACTGATTGAGTAAGCCAGGAGCCTCTCTTTTGATTCTCTAGAAGAATTTCCATGCATCTGCTTCCCTTATGTATCTGTTCTTGCATGTTATCTACTTTTTTCATTGTATTTTTGAGATATTACTCAGTTATTTTAACTTCCTGGTGTGATAGAAATCTGCACCCTATGTAACTTTGTTCTGATGCATGCTTCATCTCTTCAGACTGTTTTTCTTTCCTTTCAGTATAACTTGTAATTTTATTGTTTAATCAAAATCTAGATATGCTATATTGATAACAGGAGCTGAAATAAATAGGTCTTCAGCATGAGATTTTATAATAGTGTGGCTGGAAACTGGGTGTCTTTAACATTTACTGTAGCTTTTGGTGCCAGAGCTTTCAAATTCCTTTAGTGTCTTTGTTTTGGTTTTCCTAATTTTCTTTGGATTTCCCTAAGAACTCCTTCTTAAGTAATGTCTGAGTCTCTTAGCTGCAGCCCGCTGTTATTATACCAGAGTTAATGTGTGGTAAGGAGTGGGAGGGAAGCATTTTATAATCTTATGGTTGAATCTTGGTCTTTGAGTAAGCCTGTGTTCTCACAATGTGACCTTCATAAATCTTTCTTACCCTTGAGTGACTCAGGAAGGTTTGGGGAGCTAGAATTGGTAATTTCCCTTCTGACTACATGAGCTATGATTCTGGTGAAGTATTTTTCACTGGAGAGTAGGCCTTTGTTTTGGAGAATGTACTAGGCATAATTCAAAATAGTTATCTTCTCTCCCTGCCAAAGACATGAGTAAATTTTTCTTGACTCTTTAATGTGAGAACCCAGTGAGTGTCCTGGGGTAAAACCCATAAATATGTTGTTGTCCCTCAGATTGAAGCCCCTAGAAGTTTTTCACTCTCAGACTGGTCTAAACTCAGCCTCTAGGAATTTGCCAAATGATCATTTCGGTGTTCTTACCAGTTTATGGCTCAGAGACTTCTGCTCCAGGCAAGTTACTCTGGGCTTCTTTGTATTTCCCCATTTCTCCTAGATTTTAGCATTTTGATTTGCTCTGAAACTTCAATTCTCTGAGTCCAAGGAAAGTCACTGATTTTAGGTTCTTCAGCTTTTTTCATAAGAATGGAAGTGAACATTCCAAACTCTTATCTTCGTGGAGTATTTGTGCGACATCTGATAAACTGTATTCTCCACGTAGTCGTGGGTATATGTGTGTGTTCATGTGAGCACACATGCACACAAAGGAGACTGAAAGAACATTTAATTTCATAGGAAACTATCCGTCTGGATTTAATAACCTTTGCATATTTCTCTGTCACTTTAAAGGCTACTTCCACACTCAATAGGTTCTATGGTAGACAGTTAAATTGATTTTTGTACTTTTGACAAGAGTTTCCAAAATCAAAATCATTTTCATTCGAAGTAATAAATACAGTCTGAGGTAGGATTCTTCCCAAATTTAACACTCTCAGAACAACTGAACTACTCGGCTGTCGGGAACATATATGGCAACAATCGCCTCATTTTCCTGTTGTTTAATGGATAACGGGAGAAAGAAGTTGCCTGGCCAATGAGTAATAATTTTCTTTTTTTAAATTTTATTGCGGTATAATGGAAAAACTTGTTATATATTTAAAGTGTACAACATGATAATTTGATATGTGCACACATTGCAGAAGGACTTGTTCAATTAAGTTGATTAACACACCCATCACCTATTTACCTGTTTTCGTTTTTTTCTTTTTTGTTTTTTGTTTTGGTGGGAACACTTAAGTTCTACTCTCTTAACAAATTTTAATTGTAAAATACAGTATCGGGCCCCTGGGTGGCTCAGTTGGTTAAACATCCAACTCTTGATTTCAGCTCAGGTCATGATCTCAGGATCGTGAGTTCAAGCCCCACGTTGGGCTCCAGGCTGGGTGTGGAGCCTGCTTAGGATTCTCTCTCTCCCGCTCGCACTGCCACTCCCAACCCTCCTCGCACTCTCTTTCTCTCTAAATAATAATAATAATAATAATAATAATAATAATAATAATAATAATAAATATTTATTAAAAATAAATAACAACAAATAATAATAAAAATAAATAAATTTTCTCTAAATAATAATAAATAATAAAAATAAATAAATAATAAACAAATAGATAAATAATAATAAATGATAAAAATAGATAATAAATTAATAAATAATAATAATAAAATAAAATAATAAATAAAATACAGTATTGTCAACCTTATTCACCATGTTATACATTTTTTAAAAGATTATTTATTTATTTGTCAGAGAGGGAGCACAAGCAGGGGGAGCAGCAGAGGCAGAGGGAGAAGCAGAATCCCAGCTGAGCAGGGAGCCCGATGCGGGGCTCGGTCCCAGGGCCCCGGGATCATGACCTGAGCCGAAGGCAGTCGCTTAACCAACTGAGCCACCCAGGCACCCGAGTATTTTCATTTGGCAGGGTTTGTTTGTTTGTTTATTTGTTTGTTTGTTTTTTCCAGAAGTCTTAATATATCATCCCACTTTCTTCTGGCCTACAGTTTCTGCTGAAAAATCTGCTTTTATTCTTATATGCGTTCTCATTTATTTAAGAAGTATGTTTTGGTTGTTGTTATTTTGGGGTTCTTTTGTCTTCCCTTCTTTTTCTGCCTTTTTTGGCTTTTAATGTGCTTTTTATATAATTATATTCTTTCCCACTTAGTATATCAAGTACACATCTGTTGTTTGTTTGTTTTTTTTTTTACATTTTTAAGAGATTGCCATAGAATTTGTAAAACACTTTTAGAACTAACCCAAATCTACTTTCAAATAATACTATGCTACAGTTTTGATAAGGATTATGTTTAATGCATAAAATCTAGTTCTTTGACTAACACAGAAAATTAACCTGATAAACTCAATGTTATTATTTGTGGGTAAGAACAGGTTTAAATAACTGTACACACTTTTACAATTTGTAAACCTTGTTTTTGTTAAAATTTTTTTTGGCAGATCAGAATATAAAATAAAATTAGTCTACCTTATGCAAGTACTCGCATACATTAAGTGTTTATTATAAAGGAGCTGTTTAAAAAGATATTTTTTCGTTCCAGAGTACCTAGCACAAAACTCGGCATTTTACAAATTATACTCACCCATTTCTGTAGTATTAAAAAATATTTTAAAGTTTCAGGGTAAAACAAGAAAAGACAAAATGTTTCCCCCAAATCCCAGAAAAATCAAGTTGTTTTGTTGTTGCAACTCAACAGTGCAGACTTATTACCACTTTGTCACTAACTCTCAGTCTTCCAAATTCATACTGATAGAAACCATTGTATGTATCTATCCCCACCCCCACACACAGGGGTGAACGCCCCATAAGGCAAAGGACATTTGTGGGTAACAAAACAAAAGAAAGCCAATGGGCTTGAAGTAATTGTTTTCCTTTCTCAGAATAAAAGCTGGATCCCCTCCATTCGTGTCATATCACAAGTTCAGTAGAAACAAAAATTCTTTGATTTTACTATATTGAAATAGTCCCCTGTTATAAAGTATTTGAGAAAGTTCTCAAACACGTGTCTCATCAAAGTTTTTTCTTGCCGTTCACAGCCCTTGCTTCTGTCTGGTTTTGTTCTGTTTTGTTTTCTCTTTTTTTTTTCCTCTCTCTCTTTCGTTTCAGTTAGTCAAAAGAAGAAGGTTAAGGGGGAACCACATATCTTATTTTCCTAGATATCTCACCGTTAGTTACTCACATTTTTCTTGCTGGCAGTTGGCCCAGCACTTCCATCGGAACATTCTTCCTCCTCCACAGGCCAAATGACATGGTCCCTGCTTAAAGCTTCCAGCGTTGGCCCGTATTTTAGTACAGTCTATATAATGCTTCCCTGTAACTGAGACTGTATGTTTACTCTAAGACCTCAGTTGCAAGCTTTTCAATGAAAAAAAAACTAGAACACTAATGATTCTCTTGCATCTAATCTGATAATCTCAAGCAGGAGTTACAAGTAAACGTGTTAAATATGATACTACGTTTCCTTCTACAAATATGGTGTAAAAAATCCTTAACCGACTCTTAAAAATAAATGCATGCTCACTCTACAAGTTCACGTAAGTAGTACCTGTACAAAAATTATGGGATAGAAAATAAATTATTTTATTATATTATTATAAATTATTATTTATGATATTATTTAACACAAAATGACCAAATGGCCATGTTAATAAAGTTTGATATTGGTTTTGTTTCTTAAGTAATTTTTTTCTTTTTCAAATGTTAAAACAATAATTTGACAACACCAATCTATCATAAACTATCTTTCACTATATTTTAAAGTAAAGTTGATTCTAAGATTTGGTTATTTTTTCCTCTTTTACCATATCCGCTTCACAGATTAAGATGAGTCAGTGCAAGACATTCTGGAGCTATTGATCCCCATGAGGGGCTTGTGATGTAAGTACAAATACAAAATAAATTTTGGATAAGATTTTCAATGTCCTGATCACATGTTTTTCTCTGCATGCCTTCATTGATTTTTTCCAAATAAGTCATATCATAGCAAATAAACAAAATAAATATCTAAACAAGTATCTTCCTGAGTGAATATATAGATAGATAGAAATAAATATATATTATATATATTTGATTGAAATATTGATATATATATATTGATCTATATATTGAAATATTGATAGATAGATAGATATAATATATATATATTATAAATACAAACATTCCATATTTGAAATGCTTATTTGGATTTAAATCAATTTAGTATGAAATACATTTTGAATGTTCCTGGGGCAAAAAGGAACTAAACAGTCATTTCCTAAGTGAAAAAAAATAGTTTAAAAAGAGGCACTTCTGGGAAGGCAAGATGTATACTTGAATAAATTGTGGAAGGGGGAAACAAATACTGATTTAAAATATAATCTTCAGGGGCACCCAGCTGAGTCAGTTGGCAGAGCATGCTGGGACATCGAGCTTACTTTAAAAAATTAAAAATATTAAAATGTGATCTTAAAATAAAAAATTACAAGGGTAGAGCTCCCTAGTGCAGTCCTTGATTTGCAATTAAAACACTTTATGGGGCACACTACTCAAGTGAGACACTCAAGAAGATCTATTTGTTTAACAGAAACTCTCCAAAACAATCATGGGGCTAAATATGCACAGATAGAGCTCAGAAATTAAGTCCAGGAATCATTCTGTCCCCTTTACAGGTAGCCACAGCTCAAAGTATAGGCCACACGTGGGGGCTTGGGTTGTCATCTCCTTCATTCGACATCCTTTCTGTTGTGATATATTCCCTCTGCATTTCCTGACTTTCAAGCTCTTTCAAAACTGTATCTTCCAAATGATAGACCTGGAGTCCCTGGTAGGCATGAAGAAAATCCTATGTATTAGGCAAGATTCCCTCCGACAGACCAAGTTGAGCTCACAGTCTAAAATTCCAGAATTCATAGAGACAGGAGGCACAAAGGAATAAGTGTCATTATAAATGATTCATGGTAGGATTAGATTTATAAGTAATCTAGCATATGGAATTATGAGATAGAAAATGTAAACCATGTTGAGTTTGGAAGGTTTATAATAATAAAATACAGTGTAAAAACATAAAGAAAGAGGGTGCCTGGGTGGCTCAGTCAGTTAAGTGAAAGACTCAAGTTTTGGCTCAGGTTGTGATCTCAGGGTTGTGAGATCCAGCCCCTCCTCAGAAGGGAGTCTGCTTGGGATTCCCTTTCTCTCTCCCTCTGCCACTCCTTCTGCTCACACTCTTTCTATCTCTAAAATAAAATAAATAAATAAAATCTTTAAAAATAATAAAAAGTAAAATGAAAACATAAAGAAGGGACAAGACAGTGTTAATAAAGATTGTGTTCCTTTTCCAAGTCATTGGGTGAAAAGCTCATCCAAGGATCATGTAATTATTTAGGGGAACATACCTGTCTGTGATTTGTTTTTTACCTTGTTAGAGCCCAGACACTGTGAGGCTCTGTATTAATTTGTGGATTTATGCAGGTAGAAATAATCTCCAATTATTGTTATTTCCCTTTAGTTTTGTTTTGTATTCCACCTAGTACTTTTATTCTAACATTTCTTTATTAAATTTCCTACAAGTACTCACCTCCTCAAATATTCTTTGTATTAGGGTTCTCCAGAGACATAGAACCAATTGAATGTGGGTATGATAAGGAATACATGAGATTTGTTATAAGGAATTAGCTCACACCATTATGGAGACTACAGTTACCCAGATATGTAGCTACCAAGCTGCAGATCCAGGAGAGCTGATGGTGTATTTCAGTTTGAAAGCCAGCAGGTTCAAGATCCAAGAAGACCCAATATCTGAAGGCTAAAAAAGACCAATATCTCAGCTTAATCGGTGAGGCAGGAAGAGTTCCCTCTCACTCGGCCTTTTTGTTCTAATCACGTCTTCAACCTGATTGGATGAGGCCCACCACATTGAGGAAAGCAATCTGCTTTACTCAATCCACCAATTCAAACGTAAATCTCATTTAGAAACACCCTTACAGACACACCCTGGATAATTTTTGGCCAAACGTCTGGGCACACCATGGAGCAGTCAATTTGGCATAAAATTAACCATCACACTTTGAATTCATCTTACCGATATGCACTTGCCTCATTAATTAACGAGCTGAATACACTAAAAAGTGACTTATCATTTTAGCCAATAGATGTTTAATCACAGTTCCAGTGAGATCGCAGTTATAACTGAGATTTTGTAGAAATTGCAGATTGTCCTTCCAAATCCAATTCCCCTCTTCCATAATAATAGAATTAGAGCTGGACATGTGGGTGAAAATGACTATATTCCCATGCCCCAGTGCAGTGTGATATGAGTAAAGGACCAAATCATTACTAATGAAATGTGAAGAGAAGTGATCTCTGTTTTTCCTAAGTCTGGGCCATAAGACATTATATTTTATTCCCCCATCTTGCTTCCCCTCTAATGAGCTATAACACAAACGTGTCTGTGACCCAGTTTTGACAAAGAGATGAGATGAGCTCTCTAAGAGAAACAAGTCTTGGAATGCAGAACATATATATAGTACAATGCCTACTTGCCCTGGATTTTTCCATGAGAAAATATATACAATTGTTTGTCATTTGGGCTAAAAAAAATTAACATTGTATATTAAGCTATTTATGATGTGGTTTCTTCCTTGTATTAGTTTCGTATTTACCTTAACTCATGGAGAAATCAGTATACCTTCCAGTGAGGGCCGGGGCAGGGGTATAATACCAGAACCTAAACTATGTGGCTTAGGCTAAAATAAAGCTCTAGAGAGGAAACGTATATGGTAAGCTAGCTAGCTGGTGGGACTTTTCAATAAGCCATGCAAAACATTTAGTAAAGTTTTTGTGTTTTACAACTTGGAAGGACCACGTGTCTACTCAAGAAGAGAGCAGACGTTGAAACTATAGAGACTCTAAAAGGAACTTCTCCTCCCATGTATACATGGCCCGAGAGGAAAATGAACGAGGAAGAAACTCCCAGTGGGCAAGACCAAAGACTGTAGCAGAAAATCGACAAGGCACAGAACCCAAAGCATTCAAATGGTCAAAACAAGAAAATCCCTCTCAATGTCAGCTCTTGAGCAGAATTCCTTATTGCTAGGAATCCATTACTGCTGAGTATTTTTCAATAGTTTCTTCTCCAAATGGTAGTTACTTTAGCCCCCTACCCCACCTTATTTTTTTTTCCAAGTAACTGATTGTTGACTGGGTATTGGGCATTTGGGTGGAGGGAGAGTGTCCTAACTTGTCTTATTTATGTTATCAGCCTGCAAGAGCTCTATGCTGACCATGTAGAGAATAGTAATCAGTAGACAGGTTTGGGGTCAGCTTTTTGGAAAAAAAGATGAGTCAGTTCTGTTTGTGGGAAGGTGCATGCACATAAATAATGCAGCCAACCAGAGAGGCAGCCTATAGTAGAATCTGCTAGTTTTTCGCCAGGAAATCTTTTGTCTTTCTTTGTCTATTGCCTTAGACTCAGCTGATGCAAAAATAAAACTTTCCCCTCACAGCAGCATTTGCTCAAGAGATAGAAAAACCGAGTGCTGTGCTCCATCAACCCTTAATTAATTAACCATGAACACTCAACACCCGCCGCTCTTCACTAGCTCCTAAATTTTTTTTCACTTCGGTGAACTACTAAGTAAATTTATTACTGGAGTCTGTCCCTTTGCTTTTCAAGTAAATACAGTGAATGCGCATTTGTTGTTTATTCTCCATTAGTGTGGAGATCCCACCAATATTTGCCCCACCTGGATCACTGAATATGAAACCTTGAGACCCAAACAGCAAAGAGCACATTGATCCCACAATTCTGAGTGTGTTGCTTGGGGTGAGAAAGAAACCCACAACTCCGGGGCTCTTTTTGACATATAGACTCATTACAATCCTAATTCCTATGACTATATGGCAGTGTGTCAGCTTTTCACTGAGATCATAATTGTTGTTGTTGTTTTTTTAAGATTTATTTATTTATTAGAGAGAGAGAGAGGCAGGAGGAGGTGAAGAGGGAGAGGGAGAGAGAATCTTAAGCAGCTCCACGCCCAGCATAGAGTCCGATGCAGGGCTCGATCTCACAACCCTGAGATTATGACCCGAGCAGAAATCAAGTCAGACACCTAATCAGCTCAGCCACCCAGGTGTCCCTCACTGAGATCATTTTGAATTACAATGTCCAGAGTGGAGAACTGAATTTATTAAGGTTTCACACCTCTCTGGAGTTCTAGAACACAAAGGCAGGCAAAATTTTAGTTCTGTCATGGTCAGGTTCTTAATTGTTCATAAAATCTGAAACATTGGGTGTATGATTTTTTTTTTTTTTTGGAAATTTTATTTATTTATTTATTTAAGAGGGGGAGAGAGAGAGAACACAAGCAGGGGGAGGGAGAAGCAGACTTCCTGCTAAGCAGGGAGCCCGAAGTGGGGCTTGATCTCAGGACCCTGAGATCATGACCTGAGCTGAAGGCAGATGCTTAACCAACTGAGTCACCCAGACTCCCCTGGATATATGATTCAAATATTTAGTCCAAATAGACTGACATAAAATCAAAATAAGAAAATCCATGACTCACATCATAAGGCCTCTTAAAAGACAGGAGCCATAATGCTGATCAATTTAGAAACTCATAAGAATATATGAAAATTGAATTACTAATGCTTTAGATGTGATGGCACTTAAGAAATTCTGATTGTCACTCTGGTTAATAAAGTAGCCAACTTAGTGATCACTTGTTATTCTTAGAGCCATCGCTGGTGGGTCTATTTGTTATTTTATTTTTCAAACTTAATATCCCAAATTCAAAATAATAGAATATCCAAGGTTTACTTTATATCCAAAATATCAATTTGAAGTTTTCTCATTGCCCACTAGAGCATGAAAAAAAGATGTGCTCTTTCCCTTTATAAAAGGAGCAATAATAGTATTTTCCCTAACTCATGGATTTTATAAAATTTAGTGACTCAACACTATTGCAAGAGGTGCTTTAAAAAATCCATTCTATAAAAAGGGGAATATTCAGGCTCTTAAAAGTTAATTTAATTAACTTATTATACAAATACATTTTAATGATTCCATACTATTCACATTAAGAAGAGATGCACTTGTATTCATTTATAAAGACAATAGATATCTAAAAGTCTTTTATTTTAGAAAGATTTTGTGTTTAGGTCTAATACAGAATAATTATAATACCATTTAAAGCAAAAACAAAAGGCTCTAGAAATGTTGTTAATATGCAAACCACCCATAATGGAAGCTTAATCAATATAATTATTAACTAAATCCTTATAAACTGATACAGCATAACTCAATGGTTTGATTTCACATATTCTGGTTTTCTTGGTTGTTATAATAAATAGTCTTAGCTCCACAGATCATTTCCTATTTTTTTTCTTAACACTGACTGAAAGGCTCTTGGTATCTCCTAACCATTAAAACATAATTAACATACTTAAATAAAGACCATATCATAGACTTACCTTTTTGTTTGTATTTGCTTAGTATTTTAGAACAATTTTAAACTTACAGAAAAGTTAAACAAAGATTTTTTTTTTTTTACTTGAACAATTTGAAAGTCATTTGTGGACATGAAGCTCTTCCCACATCTTACTATGCACATTCTACAAGCAAGGATGTTCTTGTACACGGCCCATATAAAAGCCAACACCAGGCAAGGGATGCTGTCATAATGCTGTCATCTGATTGTCAGACCCGCCCAGGTTCTGCCATGTTTTATGTTTGGGGAAATGTTCTGGCTGATAATTACAAATTGCACTTAGCCGTCATCATTTTCATGATCTTCAGTCTCAACTAATCTTTCTTTGACTACCACATTTTGGTACTTTTGAAAAGTAGAGGCCAGTTATTCTGTATGATGTTCCCCAATTCATGTTTCCCTAAATGGTTCCTCACATTTATTGACATTCAGGTTATGCATCTTGAGCAGGCATGTTTCAGAAGTGATCCTATGTTCTCATTGCATTCTCTCCAGTAGAACACAGTCACAATCTATCCAATTATTGGTAATCCTTTGATTAAGGGGTGGCCTGCCAGGCTTCTATGCTGAAAGGTACTCATTTTCCCTCTATAATTAGTAAGTGCATTGTGTAGACTTGAGACTATTTATTCATACCAGATGGATTTATGAATTCAAAATGTAGTCAGTGGGTTGTAATCTGTTACTATCAGTATTTATTTAGATGTTTAAATTGTCCCAGAGTTAGACAGTGGTGCCCCCTTACATTGGATTTGCATCTGCTGGTGTGTCTTCTTAGTTCTTTGGGTGCTCCCTCGCTTTCAGGGTGAACAAGATGTTCAAGCTCATTTTGTATCTTCTCTGTCCAACACTGGGTTCTACCATTTCTCCTGTGAGGCCTTGTTTCTTTTAATGAAAACTTGCATTACTTACTAAGGCCTGGTATTAGATGTGGTCATTATTATTGGGCTCTCACTTTTTGTAAGCTGTATCCTTAGACAGAGTTAGGGAATGAATGTGTGTGTTGTCAGAGAAAAAAAATTATTCCGACACTGTTCATATGTTCAGTACTATTGTAATAGGTGTCAAGACTATCATGACAGGGAGAGAGATCCAAATACAGCTCAGATCCAAATACAACAGAGACTGCTGAAAATTTATAGTCAAAGAAGAATGAGAAGGGCAGTCAGTGGGTGGACAGTTAGAGAGGGGACATGGATGGTAGGGGGGATTCTTGCTAAACTGATGTAGTAGGATTCTTGCTAAAGCTGGACTTAGTAGGCCGAAGACAAGGCCCAAGGACAAGGCAAAGTTGCCAAAAAGGCTTAGAAGAAACTGTCTAAAATTTGGTCAAGGAGAGAGATTGTGTGTGTCTGTGTGTGTGTTTATTCATATGAATAGAAAATCATTTGTTCACACTGATGTCTCAAATTCTAATCCAATACCACAAAGTGCTCATTTCAGTGTTCTCACCTTCTGTAGTTGTGATGCTCTAAAAGTGATCACTTGTTTCATCAGTCCCTCTGTATATTACAATCTGTCATCATGGCCATAGAGCCCCCTGCCTGGATCCACCTGAGCCATGGGGATACCCTCTCAACCTGCTTGGGCTCAGATCCCCTGTATCAAACACTAACTTTATTCTACCTTGTCTCTAATACCCTGCAACAAGCTACCCTCATCTAGACTCTCTCATTCCCCCATTTGGTTTTGACACCTTGCAATAGTTTGTTACTCCTGCTGCCAATACCCCCGTCATGTGGATGACACTTTATATCACTTCGTTTGTGTGATGATTAATTATATGTGCCAACATGGTTAGATCATGGTGCCAGATCTTTGTCAAACATCAGTCTAGATGGTGTTGTGAAGATATTTTTAAAGATACGATTACCATATAAATCAGTGGACTTTGACTAAATCAGACTACCCTTCATAATATAGGGTGGGCCTTGTCCAATCAGTTGACAGCCTTAAGAAAAATTACTGAAGTCCCTGAGAAATTAAAAAAAAAAAAAAAAATTCTGCCTCCAAACTGCCTTCCTACTCAAGGCACAACATCAACTCTTCCCTGTTTCACCTTGCTGGCCGGTCCTAAAAATTTCAGACTGCCAATCCCCACAATCACACGAGCTAACTCTCAAAAATCCCTTTTCCCTTGGGCGCCTGGGTGGCTCAGATGGTTAAGCGTCTGCCTTCGGCTCAGGTCATGATCTCAGGGTCCTGGGATCAAGTCCCGCATCGGGCTCCCTGCTCCTTGGGAGCCTGCTTCTCCCTCTGCCTTTCTCTCTCTCTCTCTCATGAATTAAAAAAAAAAAAAAAAAAAAATCCCTTTTCCCTGCACCCCATTCTCTCTCTGTCTCTCTCCTACCATCTTCTGAGATAGGGGTAACTATCTATACTATATATATCTCTCTATATCTATTTATATCTATTTATCTATCATCTATCTATCCCACTGGTTCCATTTCTATGTAAAACTCTTACTTATAATACAGTTAATGACATCTTTTCAAGCTACTGCCCCTACTCCCCTCCCTAACACTCACCAAAAGGGTAGAATTATTTCTTCTGAAAACAGCCTTCCCCAGTATATGCTGACATCATTAATGTGAACAACCACTTGGCAGATTATGTGAAGTTACTGAGTTAGGATTTCTCATGGCTCTTCTGGTCCAAATTAAAAGACTTAATGGAAGCAACCTCTTTATAGAAGACCTTCAGAAGAAATTTGGTATATGCTACATGGTAACTGATTTTTATCACCAAGAAAGGTATTTTTAACTTGCATGGTAAATATGTTTACTTAATAAAATATAAACTTTTATTTTTATAATGACTTATTTTATGTTCAACTCATTTGTTATATTTAGAAAGCTGCATTACAAGATTTAACTGACTATAAGGTTTGTCAAATTTTCCTGATCTTCCAAGAAGGACAAGTATAACCATCATTCCTGTGAATAGGGCATAAATAATTTAGCTATAAAAATGATTATTTTTTTATTTGTAAAGATACATAATAGAAAATCTTGCCAGTGGTATGACATCACAGATAATAAGCAAGAAAACTCCTTAGACTCAATAATTCATCAAGGAAATGCCCCTCCTGTGGTTGAGCTAACTACATTTTTCTATTTTGACCTACTATATGTGTTGCTCTAACAATCCCTGAATTTTGAGATATTACTTAAAAAATAATCAAAATTACTCAGGCTGTGCACCTGTGGGTTTCTGGCATTTATGCCAAGGTTCTATCAACCCACAGTGAATGCGTTGGAGAGAGAGGAAGGGGTCTGCCATCTAATAAAGTTTGAATACCTTGAACGCCTTTGCTTCTACACTCCCTGGTGGTATCTTAATTGACCAAACATTCATTCATGGATGTGCTTACTGAAGTGTAGCTCTTCCAGAAGGTGTGAGAGACTCTGGTTTCCATTGTTTTATGTGTGGATTACTCCCTTGTCTTGGGGTCACTGAATTAGAATATACAACGTGTCCTTTTCAAAGGCAACCATGAAATGAGTCTGTACAGAAGGTCAAAAAAAGAATCTTATCTGCTAAGGTGGTGATTGACCATTCAGTTACCGTAGGTCATCTATCAGCAGGAAAATCTATCATTGGCATGATGGCTAACAACACCTGTTGAATGTGGGTCAGTGGTTTCAGTTAACTAAAGAAGTCCTGAAAACAGTAAGAAAAATTAACAATGAGCCAGCTCTTTGTCTGATATTGGACAGAGCACACTCTGGGATCTACTCTCATGACTTGATATGGTGTGCTGTGTGTTGTTCCATAAATATTAGTATGATGCTTTTCCCCTTGCTCCCAACCATTGCTGTTTGCAAGTTTATCATTCATAAGGCTCTGAATATCACGGTGTCTCATCAATCCATATATCTGGTGTTTCTGTATACAAAAAACTGAAGGAATTCTGATACACTCAATGGAATCTTCTACAAAAGACATGGAAACAGGACGATTACATGAAAGACATGTAATTGGATTCATATGGATTCCATGTTGACATGAAAACCTCATGATTTGCATGTCTTTTGTGTGCCCATTCTATCATCCCAGCCTGAGAGAGGGGGGCAAGAAGAGGAATTGCAAAGGGAAAGCCTTTCCATTTACCCCAGTGCTTGCCTAGAAAATCACAAAACCAAACACTCTTTTCTACAAACACGTCTCATCGGGTGCCTCTGTCTTGAGTAAGCCCAGACAGTTGTAGTTATATAACTGCTCCATCTGTTAATCATCTGAGAACTGTGCCCCAATAAATAGGAAACCAGACTCTCAGAACCCAATCAACTAATGAAAAATCACACCCTACCAACTTACAGACGTGCTTGGCCTTTCTGGACTTCTCTTTCTCACCATTCAGTTAGCATTCACACCAAGGAGACCTCCCACTCCTTCTAGGACTTGGATGCCTTAGTGAATAATTTGGTGATTTTTGAGGTTCTCTTCAGTGATATGCAGGTGACCACGCTGTGTGTCTCACGTAGGAAGCAGAGATGTTTGCGATTCCATATCTTTAGATCCTTTCTTCCTGTTGGTAGAACTATCGATCTGTCTGCGGCTGAACATCAACCATGCAGATGGGATCCATCCCATAGTCAATGTCAGGTGAGAAAGGTGGGAAGAACATGGTAATGCTTCCTGCTTGCACCAGCATGTGCTTTCCTAAACTACAATAATTTAGTTTCTCTGTTATGGGACCTAAACTGTTTATTGTAACTAATCAGTGTATTGCAGAGAAGTTAAAAAAAAAAATCCCCAATTTTTTCCACATTGATGAAAAATGTCAATCCTTAAAATTAAGGAAGATAAATTTAAATCCAGGTAGAAAAACAGATATGTATTCTTCAAACATTGTAATGAAATTACAGGGAAGTATAAAATTAAAGAAAAACTACTAAGATTATTTAAATAGATCATAAAGAAATAAGAATTAGACTGATGATTAATTTCTAAGAAAAAAACGAAACACTATGAAAATCATGAGATTAAAAACGACTCTCAGGAGCGCCTGGGTGGCTCAGTCGGTTAAGCCTCTGCCTTGGGCTCAGGTCATGATCTCAGGGTCTTGGATTGAGCCCCACGTCAGGTTCTCTGCTCAGGGGGGAGCCTGCTTCTCCCTCTGCCTCTACCCCTCCCCCTGCTTGTGCTCTCTTTCTCTCTCTCTGTCAACATAAATAAATAAAATCTTTAAAAAAAGTTTCTCTCTAAAAAAATAAAAAATAAAAAATAAAAACAATTCTCCATTTATAATTAATAGTTGTCATTGAAGAACAAAAAGGAAAGTATTTTGAAGAAAGGATTTGAAGTACAAAATAACTGATGGAATTTACAGCAGAAACTTAACTTCAGGAAGAAGAAAAATGATCCCAGAATGACATCCCATCATGTAAGTAGAAATTCTGAGTGCATGGATTGGTTAATAGAGTTAAATAAAATTAACCCTCAGAATTCTAGGCGATAATCATAATTCCTATTTTGTGGAGTTAAAATCTGGAAATTTAGTTCCAAATCAATAGGTACATAAGGCAAGCTAACCATATCTAGGGATATCAATAGGACATAAGGCAAGCTAACCACTAAAAAAAGACAAGTAGTAGATAAATTCAAAACTAGTGGAAGAAAAATAAATAAGGCTAAGAAAAATTGAATTAATATAAAAGAATTAATATAAATCACAAATTAACATAAAAGAGAAATATAGTAACATTTAGAAAAGCAGCATAAAATAAAGCAGCAGAAATAAACTACAATATATCCATAAATATAAATGTATGTATTGTTCTAGGAAAAGGACAAAAATTAAAAAGGCAGATTATCATACAGGTGAAAGGCCAAGTCAGCTATCTGATGCTTTAGGTTATGTACCTGCAACATTTTACTTACAGTATTTACAAACAAATGCTAAGGAAGCATTGGCAGATGTATTATCATATGGACAAATTTTAACAGCTCCTTCAACATAACAATTTTTAACCGGGGGGTGAGTGGAAGGGAAGGCTGACCTGAGGATCGCAGAGAAACTGAAGACAGAATTACTAAGAAGAGACACGAAGAACAAAGAGAAGATCTTAAGAGAGATTTGAATGAAAACACATTTTAGCTGTGAGGAAGGAAGTTTGGGTAAAGTATAAGTTTCTTAACAGCAGAAAGGGAACCAGAAGACAGCAGTAGAGAATTTCATTGTGTCAGACGGATGCAAAACCACAGCAGAAAGAAGTATATCCATGCTAAACTGTTTTCTAAGAAGTGTAGACAGAGATTGAAACCAACAGACCACTCCTAATGGCATTTATAAGGAAGGTAAAAGTTACTTGAGGCTTTTGAGAAAATAAAGTAGTTGCAAAAAGTGGGTAAGTACGCAAAGGAAAACAAAAAGCCCTTGGCCACATAAAATAGTAATATCTAACGTTAAGAGAACATAATAGAACACCTTGTTCAGCCAACGAGACAAAAAAAATTTAAAAAAGGAAGGTTCCCTCGGGCAAAATCCAGGACAAGTTGAGCATTAAAGTGCACCTTGATAGAGACACATTGTAACCCACTGAATAAATGAGCAGTCCATGCGTTCACACTGATACAAGCAAAGAAACAAACAAATACAAAGTTGGAGAGGAAGAGATACTACATAGTTTCAAAGGAACCCCTGCACAGCTAACATTAAGTGTAAGGAGAAAACAGATAATTTGAGGGAAATGATGGAAGAGGTCATCGAAAGGACATGACAGCCAGTTGAGCTGTGGCTGGACCCTGGTGATCTAGGCTCCCCACTCCCTCCCCACCCTTGGAGTGGGCCTCCTGCTTGCTTTCCGGCTCCCAGAGGCCACCCCCAAGGACACCGCCCTGAGAGAGTGACATGGTGCTAGGATCATCCATGTGACTGAACTTTGTTAAAGCCTCTTTAAAAACTTTAAGATTTGGGGGTGGGGTGGAGATCATCTTGGGGGCACTGAAGACAAGCCTCAAATGTAAGTTTCCTTGCTCCTTACACCTGCTGCCTACCCCTCGGAGTGGCTGCCTCCACGGTCGGTCTCTTCCTGCCCTGCACCCCCAGTGGTAGGTTTCAGATCTCACCCCAGGAGCTCCCCACTGGCTGTATGAGAACAGGGACGCCCTGAAAACTCCAGTGGCTTCAGTGCACTTGCCTGAGCACGCTGCAGCCAAGAGGTGCCCGGGGAAGCGAGGACAGGGGAGGGGAGGGCATTGTGGTACCTGACACAGACATAGATGCCGTGCCCTGAGCCTCTCCCCACCTCCGCCTCTAATACAAGGGAAAGCAAAAACACAGTCAGCCGGGCAGCCCCAGGCCAGGAAATGCTCATGATGACAGAAAACATTCCCTCGGAGCTCACTGATACAGCTACCAAGTTCCAGAAAAATGCTGGGTCATCCATGTGTGGTAGGTGTGGCGATGGGATATGGGGGCCAGGGGAGGGGGCATGGTGGCATTTCTCTGATGAGGCAGGTGGTGGAAAAAGTGAGCAATACCACCACCCACCTGCCCTCCAGCAGCACCTACGAGGTGCTCAGGGGGCTCACAGTACTCACTTCCTTATAGGTTGGGTCATTCTAACCTGCTCCAGCCAGGCTTGACCCAGGGACCTTCCTATGCCGGACCTTGGAAATCCATAGGGAGTTACGACAAAGTCTCAGGGAGCAGGAAATGTGACAGACCCCTGTGTCTGAAGGTCTGATGGGGCCACATTCATTGCAGAGATGGGAGCCAAGATCCTCCAGTTCTTCTGCAGCACCTGGTATGCGATGCTGATACCCATGCTGAGCACAGTCACGCGACAAGACATTTATGATGTTGGGCAATTTGTTGTTGATCTAGAGGAACCAAAAAATCCTGGGAATGGGCACAGGTTGTGGGAAAGACCCAAGAAAGAGAGAAAGTTCAGAAAGCCAAAAACCTTCCCAGTCAGCTATAAAGGACTGGTAAAAATAACCCGGACGTCAATGTGGTTTGACCTCATTGCTGCAGGGACCCCACCTGAACATCTAGATGGACAACCCAACTCTCTGTTGGTTGGCCTGTGGGAAGCCTTAAAATCTGAACAGTTCGGACCTGCCCCATCTGGCCCTCCAATCCCCGATGCACCACCTGCTCCAGAAGAGGCCTTGCCGATCCATCCCATCAGGGTCGGGTGAGGGTTGCCAAAGACTGGAGCTGATTGGAGGCCTCGTGCTGAGCTCGCCATTCTCTGGTCCTCCAGAAATGAACAAAAGGCAGGACTCTGATGGATGCTAGAGCTGGATGTCCCCTAATACATGGTACCCCTCCGAAGTTTTCTGGTCCCCTCAGCACCACTGGTGATAATGGGGGCAAACAGTTACAGACAGGAAGGTCCTCTGACACTGCAAATTGGGTGTTCTTCCCCCTGAAAATCTGACATTTTTACTTCTCTAATACCAGAGAACCTGTTGGGCAGGGTTATCCTACAAGGTCAAACTCTGCAAATCTCTGTCAATGAAGTGTGCCTCCAGGTTAGAGTAATCAAACCAGAGCTGAGGGGTAATGCCAGCCAGGAACCAGTAAGCCTGCCAACCCCATGAAGCGTGGTAACGTCGGGCAATATAAGTTGCTTGGGATGGGGGGCATGAAGAAATAGGAGAAACTAAAAACTGTACTAAGTGGGTACTGTAGGCCCTTCCCGTAGTGTTTTCAACAGCCTTGTGTGGCCAGTGACAAAGCCAGATAGTTCCTGGTGGGTGATGGTGGCAGGACTACTGAGAACTGAACAGGGCGGTGCCCCTTCCATGCGGCTGTGCCCAACATTGCCGCCATCTTAGTTACCTTGGCCACAGTCCTGGGAGTGGACCTGCTAGTCTATCCTTCACAAATGCCTTTTTCATTATAGCCCTGACCACTGAGTCATGGGATCAATTTGCTTTCATGTGGCAGGACAACAGTGGACCTTTCACGTGTTTCCCCAGGGATATTGGCCCAGTCCCGCCATGGATCATAATGGCAGCCCAGGACCTATCTCTGTTCTCCTTCCCAGATCATTAAAACAGGCCCAATTACACTGATGATAAAATGTTAACATGTGAAGACTTGTCTCTGCTTCAGGACACTGCAGGCTTTGTGGGAGCATCTGTGAGGGAGAGAATGGGCCATGAACCCACAGAAATGGGTCCACCTTAAGGTTTGGGAGTCATATGTTTGGGTAAGATGCACTGTTGTCCCAGGAGCTGTGATTGGTAAGGTGCAAACCTATCTGGCCCCTGAAAACGTGAAAGAGGTGCAGACCAGGGGGGTGTCAGTGCCTTATGAGTGGTCCCCTGGCAATCAGAAAGTCAAAGCCCTAGCTGTGGTACCAACCCTAGACACTGACCCTTCAGTAGACATGGCGGATTGGGTGCATAGGAAGAGTGGCCTTTGTTGTCCCCAGGTGGGATGGCAGACTACCAAGGATGCTGGATTGCCCTAGAAATACAGTGACATCGTTAATGCAGTAACAGCATGTCCTGTATGTTCTAAACAATGTCCAAAGCAACCGCCGAAGGAGTCTGAAGCCATTCACCAGAGTTCCCAACAAGTAAAGGACTGGCATGGTGACCACGCTGGCCCCCTCCCTCTGAGTGAGGGTTCTAAATATACGCTGGTTGGTATAGACATGCAGAAGAAGCTGGGAGAGATGTAGATCAGGAGCTAGCCAGGGAAATCTGTGTAGGAAGGGGGCTTTATTCAAGTTGAATCTCAAAGTCATCCCAGACTACTCAGTTTCTGTTGGGAGCCCCTTCTCTTGCTGCAGGTGGACCTGTTGAAACATGCCATGCCTAGAATGGAAGGCATATCACTGAAGGAGGGAAGGTGGTGGGGGCCCTGGTCTGGCACATCCACCCCCAGTCCGTCTCCTCACACCTGACAATGCTGCGTCCCCACCCAACATGTGCTGTATGCACAACTAGGTCAAGTTTCTAAGACTGCCAACCTCCTTCTTCCCTTTTCCTCAGGGCTAGGTGGGCTCATTCTGTTTTCCACATATACTATCATTGGCCATGGTTTTTGTTTCCTCTACTGGCGTGGAGGACTTTATAAGCACACATAGAACACCTTACTAACTTTACCCAACAAGACTTGAATGACAGACAACAAAGTCTGTCCTTCCAGAACACTGAAATGTCTCTAATGAGAAAAGCTGTCCTCAGAATAGGATGGCCTTATTGCCTTTCAAGGAGGCACTTGTATCATTATCCAAAGAAAATGTTGTGTGTTCATACCTGATGAGTCTGTTAATGCATCATCTTTATCAAATTACATGAGGACTCAAGTGATCGCCTTGAGGGATCGGATCCCCAGCCCAGGGAACTTAATAAATCAGTGGTTCACATTATGGAGCTCTTGGTAGAAAAAGTTGTCCCTGACTTCAGGAATCATTGCCTTAATCTGTGTTTTCTCTTGTTCGTGTCTGCATCGTTGCCGTGACATCTACTTCTAATGCAACCAGACGGCCACCTCTTTGCTAGTGACACTCCTTCCTGAACAGTTGAGGCACAGTGCAAAAGAGGGGCGCATATAATATTGTAAAAGCAGGTCATGAGGGGTGGAGTGTTGGGAGAGGTCGTGGAGAGGACAGGACCTTGGTTGACCCTGGAGCTGGGTCTGTCCCCCTCCCCTGTCCTAGGAATGCGCATCCAACTTGCATTCCCTGCTCCCAGAAGCTGCCCCCAAAACACAGCCTTGAGCTAGTGATGTGGTTCTGAGACCATCTGGATGGTACACGTGACTAAAGCCAGGTAAGACCTCCGTAGAAACTTTTAAGATTTGGTGGGTGGGAGTAGAGATGTCTCATCTTGCTGTTGTTCAAGAGAAGCCTTGTGTGTAAGTCCCCTGGCTTGTGAAACCTGCCGCCTGCCAATCTGGAGTGGCCTGCCTCTTCCTTCAGTCTCTCCCTGTCCTCCATATACAGAGGCTGATTTGAGATCTTACCTGGGAAGCTCCCATGGAGGTTTTGAATCAAAGGAAAGTATGACAGCCCCTCATCAAATGATCACCAATAATGGGGTGAATCCCCTGAGCTACCTGAGCAGATGCAAATGTCCATCAACACAACAACGGCTAAATGAGGTGGAAATCTACACAACAGTGAAAGTGGGTTAACTACAAAAACAGCTAATATTATGAAGGAATTTCAAAAAATACGTTGAATAAGCAATCACTGAAGAATATACATCGATTCCATTTTGGATGGAACTAGAGGGTTTAATGCTGAGTGAAATAAGTCAGTCAGAGGAACACAAATACTGTATGATTTCACTCATATGTGGAATTTAAGAAACCAAACAAATGAGCATAGGGGAAGGGAAGGAAAAAGAAAATAAGATGAAAATTGAGAGGGAAGCAAATGCTGAACTCTAGGAAACAAACTGAGGGTTGCTGGAGGAGAGGGAGGTCGTGGGGGGATGGGGTAACTGGGTGATGGGCACTAAGGAGGATACTCAATGTAATGAGCACTGGATGTTTTATGCAACTGATGAATCACTGAACTCTACCTTGGAAACTAATAAAGCATAAAAAATAAAAAAAAAACTTGAAAAAAGAAAGCCTAACCACATATATGCGTTTGGGTTTCCTATGTGCAAAATCATAAGGAGTAGCAAGAGGTATCAATGCAGATACTTGGCACAGTGATATTCTTTGGGAGGAAGAGAGGAAACTGTGAATAAGCACGGACATACAGAGGATTTCAAATATAGTAGTAAGATTTCATTATTTTAGCTAGGATGTGGTCCACCATGCTGATTATATAATTACTTAAACCCATTTATATATCTGAAATATACCAGGATATGTTTTTGAAAGATTCCTTGAGCTGTTGGATGGATTATTGGCAACAAGAGTAGAAGAAGGAATGGGGGCTCCAGGGTGATTCAGTTGGTTAAGCCCAGACTCTAGATTTTGTCTCAGATCATGATCTCAGGGTTGTGAGATCGAGCCCCGTGTGGGGCTCTGCACTGGGTGTGGAGCCTGCTTGGCATTCTCTCCCTCTGCCCCTCTCCCTGCTCACACCTTCTCTCTCTCAAATACATAAATAAATCTTAAAAAAAAAAAAAAAAAAAGGGTGGCAGGAGGAAGACCAGCTGGAAAGGCACTGCCGTAATCCTGCCAAGAGATGATGTTGGCCCAAACTAAGGTGTTGGCAATGGACACAGAGGGATGTACATGGTGAAAGCGTGTATTTGGAAGGTAGAATTGATTGATGTTGCAGATGAAATGATACAAATACTGAATAAAAGGGAGATGTGCCAGATGACTCCAAGTTTTTAGCTTTGGTGACGGGAGGGTATTATCCTGTTGGAATTAATTCATTACAGAAAAATTGACAAGCAAGAGAAAAGAAGTGACAGAAGAAATGAAGTTCTCATGAAGGATACAAGGGATGGAATCTAGAGTACAGACTGAAGAATCAGCTTTGGATAGGAACAGACAATATTTCCAGAATACAACAAGAGGGAAGAGGAAGGAAGAAGTCCCCACTTAAAAACTTCCATTTTTGTCAATGAAACATAAGGTGAACCCATCATCTGATAAAAGGGAGCAGTGCGAGGTTTGAAGAAAGAGGAGAAAGTTATAAATTTTTATTGTTTTTATCAATTTCACATGATTATTGGATTCATCTGAGTCCTTGTGATCAATATTAACTAAACTTTATCCTGTAAGATATTTTCAGGGACAGTGGTTCTCAGAGCGCAGTTGAAGGACACGTGGGGGCTACGAGCCCTTTTCAGTGAGGTCAAAATTATTCTGTTAGTAACACTAAGATGTCATTGGCATTTTCCTACCCTTGTTCTCTCACGAGTTTGCAGACGAGTGTTCCAGAAACTTAATGAGCTGTGATGATGTCATTGCTCAGATGAATAGAGGGATATGTATTTGTGTATTCTAGTGTTTTAATTTTTAACATAGTAAATATCAACAGATGTAACCTACATTAATCAAATCTCTTTAGGGTCCTCAATAATTTTAAGAGTAGAAAGGGGTCTTGAGGCCAAAATTTTGAGAAACACCGCTTTAGGCAAATTACTTTGTCCTTAACATTTGGGAAAAGTTTATTTCTTTAAGAAAAATGTGTTTTTCAGCTAACAAATTTTTATGAGATATATACTGTCCAAAGCCTTATTTGAAATACTAATGCCTAGTCATTACATGTTTTTAGGAAGATTGCTTGCCTAACACTTATTTTGCAGGCTCCAATATTGATTTTTGCAGGAGGTCTGTTGGCTTTTCCTGGAATCATTTTCATGGGGATTCTCTACTTCCATACTTGAGTGTGTTTGCATGCAAATACTTTAGTGCCACCTTGACTGTGATGCTTTATCTGAGCACCATATCTTATTTTACTTTAATTAATTAGTTGATTAATTAATTAATTTTTTAAAGATTTTCTTTATTTATTCGAGAGAGAGAGAGAGCACAAATGAGAGAGACAGAGAGCGCACGAGTGCAGGGGAGGGACAGAGGGAGAAGGAGAAGCAGACTCTCCGCTGAGCAGGGAGCTGGATGTGGGGCTCGATCCCAGGACCCTGAGATCATGACCTGAGCCGAAGGCAGACACTTGACCTACTGAGCCACCCAGGCGCCCCAGTGAGCACCGTAATTTAAATGACTAAACCAATGTCACTTCTTCCTCACCTTCTACAACTCAACCCAGTCTGATACGATTTACCCCGAGATAGCATCAGACCCCACAGGTTAATGGCTCAGGCCTATGACTCCCCAGCATCCAATTCAGATGTCCATGTTGTCACATGTGCTTCTGACCAACAGGCTATAGATTGGAGATTCCCATGACCCTCTCCTGTGGTTGGATTAACATGCTAGAGCTGCTCACGGAACTCAGCTCCCGTTGTGTGTTCATACCTGATGAGTCTGTTAATGCATCATCTTTATCAAATTACATTTATCAAAAAAACATTTTACCCTCTAGATCACCAGTCCATGCATAGGCCATGGGAACAGGGCCTTTTATGCTCTCTCCAGAGCACCACTCTCCCTGAAGCTCCATATGTTCACCACCTCAGAAGTTCCCTGAACCCCATTCTTTTGGGTTTTTATGGAGACCTCATGAACTAGGCATGAGTGATTCAATCATTGGCCATTGGCCATTGAATCCTATCTCCATTCTCTCCCGCCTCCCTTGAAGTCACAGGGGGTGAGGCTGGAAGTTCCAGACCCCTAGTCACATGATTGTGTCCACCGGCAATCAGCTCCAGGTGAGGTTCAACATAACAAAAGATACTTTTATTGCTCTCATCTCTTAGGGGATTCTAAAGTTTTAGCTTTGGGCCCAGAATAGTCGAATACCAAATATATATTTCTTATTAAAAATCACAATATCACACCCCCTTAAAGTGTTTTTGAGCTATGGCGAGGTGAGTTCAGTTAGGCAAACCAGAGACAGACTTTGGTGTCAGTTGTTCACGTAGCCTCCAGACAGGTGACAGAAGCCACAAACAATAGTATGTTAAAGTGTTCTGCTCTTCTGCCTCTGGAACTAAGGACCAGTTTCCCACTCTGGGAACCGTGGGCCAACATCTTCAAGACTGATGTCACCTCAGGGTATCTGACAAAGTGAAAAATGCCACAAGGCTTTCCTACCATTTTCATGCTGTTTTTTCCTAAATTCAGCATTTGCTTGGTTGCTATAAACCTTTGACGGCTTTCTAGAGTTCTGACAAAACTGGTTCTGATCGTTTTTGCTTGTTTTTCAATGTTTTTGTGGCAGGTTGGAATCTCAGAGCTGCCTACTCAATCATTTTGCTGACACCACTTTGCCAGTGATATTTTTTTTTATTCTTATGTTAATCCCCATACATTACAACATTAGTTTTAGATGAAGTGTTCCATGATTCATTGTTTGTGCACAACACCCAGTGCTCCATGCAGAATGTGCCCTCTTTAATACCCATCATCAGGCTAACCCATCCTCCCACCCCCCTCCCCTCTAGAGCCCTGTTTGTTTTTCAGAGTCCATCGTCTCTCATGGTTCGTCTACCCCTCTGATATCCCCCACTTCATTCTTCCCCTCGCGCTACCTTCTTCTTCTTTTTTTTTTTTTCTTAACATATATTGCATTATTTGTTTCAGAGGTACAGATCTGAGATTCAACAGTCTTGCACAATTCACAGTGCTTACCAGAGCACATACCCTCCCCAGTGTCTATCACCCAGTCACCCCATCCCTCCCACCCCACCCCCCACTCCAGCAACCCTCAGTTTGTTTCCTGCAATTAAGAACTCCTCATATCAGTGAGATCATATGATACATGTCTTTTTCTGTTTGACTTATTTCACTCAACATAATACCCTCCAGTTCCATCCACGTCGTTGCAAATTTTGCCAGTGATTTTTAAGTGGTTTATATTCCTGTGTCTTGCCAGAAAACTGGGACTGGAGAAGGTCACTCAGGATCAAATACCATAAGGAGTTTTACTAACATTAGATATTTCAAAGATACCAAACGCACTTCTTTGGGGAAATTTGCTTATGGAGAGTCCACTTAATATACGGTAACAGCATGATCATTGCAACAGGAAGCACTCCAGATTTAAACTGAGCAGAACTGGTTATGGTCACCCTCCACTTCCTGAGGGAGCTTCCATAAGTCACTAAACCTTGTGAGCCTGTTGTCTCTAAGATGTTGGTGATCATAATTACCTAATGTTATTCTAAACACACGCTGGAAATGATGAAGAGAAAAAAAACTGGGATGATTATTAACATAAAACGTTCTAGTAAGATAACTTATAAACATAATAACAATGATATTCTTTTACCTAAGTATTATCTCAATTTCTATCATAGTGTGTCACTTCTTTTTTTTTAAGATTTATTTATTTATTTGAGAAGGAGAGAGCGTGAGCTGGGGGTGGGGTGGGGGGAACATTGGGAGAGGGGAAACAGACTCCCTGCTGAGCATGGAGCCCGACATGGGGCTCAGTCTCACGATCCTGAGATCATGACCTGAGCTGAAACCAAGAGTTGGATGCTCAACCGACTGAGCCACCAAGGCACCCACACATCACTTCTTCTATCATACTTTTGGATTTTTAAAATCAAAGTGACTTTGTTGAAATCACAGTGTTTCTCAGGGAAAGATTCCGGTCCACTTACTAAAATGTCTATAGGTAGAAGAAAGAAATAAGTAGAAGAAAAAGCCCCAGTGGATCTGTCCTAGAATCTATGAGTCCATTGGTTTTTCACACGTTGACTCTATTTTCCATGGGCGCCCACAACTAAAAGAAAAAAATAATAACTCAATAATGTCAGCATCAGTGAATTATTTAGGTGTGGTTCAGAAAAGTTCACTTTATTCCATTTAAAAGTATTCAGAGACCTTATCTCAAAAATTCTTTGCATTTAACTAGACAGCTTGAATGTTCGAGTTCACATAGGGCAAACCATCCCTTAGCATATGAAGGAAATCAAGGGTAAAGGAAATTTGCTCATAAAATGTGCAAGACAAAAATATCCATGAGACAATTTTAATGCAGTAAAAATACAGTTTTGGGTTTCTAAATGAGTTCAGTGTATGAGGCATTAAAACAGAGCTTCTGTACCTTTACTGAGGTGTGAATTGGTCAAAAGGATTCTCAAACTTGAGCTCACCAGGAAAAAGTTGGCCTGTTTGGGTGAAAACCTAAGAAGTGACCATTTCTAGGGGTAAAGGGCACAGTTGGCAAACTAGTGTTACACTCTAGCAATAAAAGATAATTTTTAAATGTCCTGCTTTAGGACGCCCTGGGTGGCTCAGTCAGTTAAGCGTCTCCCTTTGGCCCAGGTCATGATCCCAGGGTCCTGGGATCGAGTCCCACATCGGGCTCCTTGCTCAGCGGGGAGCCTGCTTCTCCCTCTCTCTCCCTCTGCTAGTGCTCTCTCTGTCAAATAAATAAAATCTTTAAAAAAATAAATAAAAATTTAAAAAAATAATAAAATGTCCTGCTTCAGGCACATTTTTCAACTTAACTAGAAATTTTCACATTTCTCTCTATCAAAATGTAGAGAGAACAGTGAAAAATAGATCCCCACTAATCCACCACCAAGATTAACAATTATTTGCACTTTATGAATCTTATTTCATCTAGACTCCACACTCACACGCACTCACACACAGTAAATTATTTTGAAGCAAATGCCCGTCTACCAAATCATCAATGAATACGTCAGACTGTTTCTCTTAAAGATTCAGTATCTATTTTAACAAAATTTGAACACCATTACAACAACTAAAAAATAATAATCCTGTAGTATCTTTAAATACTCAAACAGGATTAAGATTTGCCCATTGTTTCATTTTTTAAAAAATTGATCATTTGGATCAGAATCCAACTAAGGTTCACATATTACATTTGCTTGATGTGTCTAGTAAGCTTATTTTAATCTACCAGAGTCTCCTTCTTTCTTTATTTGACCTCGTAGTTTATTTATTGTAGGTACCAGTCCGTTTTCTTGTAGAATTTTCCACTCACTGAATTTTACAGCTGCACATGTCCTCATGTCATTACCAATTCCTGTGTCACCTGTGTGTCATGTAAACTTGTAGTTAAGTGTATGCTCTTGAACTAATTCAGGTTGATTTTCATAACAAGGAGTTCTGGCGTTACACTGAGTCTCAAAAGTGTAAAGTATCAACTGCAAACTTGAGTAGATCATGGGTGAAGGTTGATCTAATCATAGGGTCAAGATGAAATATCAACTCAATATCTGGGGAGAAAAAAAAAAAGATGATCCATAGAGAGGTTGCAAATCTTAGTTCATAAACTCAAAGTTACAAAAGATCACCTTTCCCCACCCCCCAAAAAATCAGCATAAATTCTGACTTCAAGCTCCCTGTCTCCAGGCGGGCAAAAACATTAACTACGATTTACCATCAGTTTGGCAGAATGAAAACTTATAGTCAAAAATAAAGTTTATCAGAAAGAGGAAAGAGATGTCGTATTTCCGCACATTTGCATTTGCAAAATGAATCATACCAGCCCTTAGACAATGATTCCCTACATCTTTCACAAATCCCCTTGTGCATATTTGCATATGCTGGTGTAATTAATACCTAGAAGTGGGGCTGCTGGATTTCAAAGGTTGTGAATCTAAATATTTAGTGATCTTATCTAATTCCCTCGTGGAAACTTGCTTTGGCTCACACTTCCATAATTGGCCCCATTTTTGGAAACAGTATGCCCTGTCGAATTTTTAATCAGAAAAGAAATTACAAAGAGCCGGTTGCTTTCACATACGCAATCTCGTTTTATTATTAAAATAATCCTATGAGTGAGGCGGGCCACTGTGAAGCCAATGTGCCACTCCACACAGCTCCAAATTAGAAACTGTTGGCTGGACTTGAATCTGTCCGACTCCCAAACTGGTTCCCTTGGTAACGCCTGGGCTGCTCTCCTAGGAGCAAGCCCTAGAGATGGCTTTTTGATGATGGCAGACAAACAGGCGAGACTTTTAGCAATTGCTGAGAAGTAACAAGGTTCAAGTGTGTAGGTTTATAGATTTCTACAGTGTGGGGGGCCTGAAACAATAGTAATGATCTAAATGACCTTTATCTGAACTTCCAGATGGCATTTCTAAGATGGCGGATGTAATTCAAGAATCAAAATTCACAAATCCACATAACAAGACTTAAAGAGATTTTCATCTTACATATTTTCGGGCCAACAAAGGTGTGTGTGTGTGTGAATGTTTAAAATAATTAATGCTTTATTCCCTCAAACTGCAGGTTACTTTTTGAAATGGGTGTTGTTTGAGGAACTTCATGCTGTTTTTTGTTATTTGTCCCTACAAACAAATCACTCTTTCCCAGCAAGTTCCGCGTTCCATTTGTGACAAATTTAAAAACCTGACTCACTGAAAAATGGGAGGGTTTATTTTTCTTTCCCTTTTGTGAATGAGGCATTAAGTCTGAAATTGCCGTCTGTGACAAATTCCTTTCATCCCTAATCCCTCATAGAAATACCTTAGTGAATGACAAGGGACAGAGCCTTCAAAGAACCAGGTGATCTCATCCTTGTAAATAAAACCCATCTTGAAAAATAAAAGTAACAGAGAAATGTTTACCCTATAGATGTTTTTTAATTGGCATTGAGTCTTCTAATTATTTTCTCACCTATAATTTGCATAACATTCCATTCACTCACTTAAAAATGTACAACGCAATGCTCTCTGGTAAATGCCATTATTTCTTTTTACATTATTAATTTTAAGAACTTGTCATAAAATGCATACAGCATAAGTTTGTCAATTGTACTGGTTTTTTGGTATGCAATTCAGGGGCATTGATTACATTGCCAGTGCCGTGTAACATCACCACTGTCATTTCTAAAACTTTTCATCACTCGACACAGAAACTCTGTTACCTGTAAACATTAGCTCCCCATGTACTGGACTTTCTTCCCTGTACTTTCTGTCCTTACAAATTGCCTATCTAGGTATTTCACACAAATGAAATCACTTATAAGTTGTGTTATAATGTGTTCTGTTTCCATTCATCTCAAGGTTTTTTCTAATTTCCTTTTTTAAAAGATTTATTTAGTTAGAGAGAGAGAGAGAGAATTAGTGGGAGGGGCAGAGGGAGAGGGAGAGAGAATCTCAAGCAGATGCAGCACTGAGCGGAGAGCCCTATGTGGGGTTCAGTCCCAGGACCCCGAGATCATGACCTGAGCTGAAACCAAGAGTCAGATGCCTAATGACGGCACCACCCAGGTGCCCCTGCTAATTTCCTTTTTGATTTATTCTTTGACTTATTGGTTGTTTAATTTACACGGTTTTGAATTTTCCCCTTTTCTGTCTGTTACTCATTTCTAATTTAATTTTACTGTGATTGAAGACAATTTTTATTTTTTTTTCAATCTCTTTAAATGTATTAAGATTAATTTGTGTCCTGAAATGTGATCTATTCTGGAGAATATTCCATGTGCATGAGAAGAATGCAAACTCCGCTGTTGGGTAGAGTGGTCTGTTAGGTCTGATTGGTTTGCAGTGTTGTCCAAGTCCCTATTTCCTTAGTGATCTTCTGTCTGGATGGCTTTTCCCTTACCAAAAGGAGGGTACTGAAGTCTCCACAATTATGATGTTACTATTTTTCCCTTCAATTCTATCAAGTTTTGCTTCATATATATTGGGGCTTTTTTGTTAAGAGTGTATATAATTCTGTATCTTCTTGCTATATTGATCCTTTGTCAACATACAATGTCCTTTTTTGTTTATTGTAAATCAGCTTATTCAGAGTCCATTTTGTCTGATAAAATACAGGCACCACCACTCTCTTTCATTACTATTTGCATAGAATATCTTTCTCCATTCTTTTACTTTCAATCTCTTTGTGTCCTTATATCTAAAGTGAGTCTCTTATAGGTGGCATACAAATGGATCTTGGTTGTTATATTTTAATCTAGTCTGTCAATATATACCTTTCAATAGGAGAATTTAATACATTTGAACTGAATGTGATTAGCGATAAAGATTTATATCTCCCATTTAGCTTTTTGTTTTCCTTGTATATATTTTTCTCAATCTCTTCATTCTTTTTGTATTCTTGAGTTTTTGTGGTATCCTATTTTGATTCCCTTCTTCTTCCTCTTCTGTATATTTTTTAGTTATTTTCTTAGTGGTTAATGGGAGGTTTACAATTGACATCTTAAACATATTAATGATCTAGTTGACTAATATCAACTTAGTTTTAAGAGTATACAAAACACTCTATGCCTGGCTGTCTCCATGCCTCCCCCTTTATTCTATTATTTTCACAGATGGTCGCTTTATATATCGTACAGCCATTAATGTTGGCATAATCTAACATCTTCACCTCTTTCAAACTTTTTCCTTAAAAGTACTCCAAAGCTTTCTGGCATTAGATTTTAAAAATTCTTTCGAGTGCATATTTCATTTAGTCTGAAGCTTCTTAAATTATTAAATAGAATACCATGCATAAATTTGACTTTACTCCATGAACAAGTTAATTTATATCCCATTAAATGGGAGACAACATAAAGCCTGTGACATAAAATGAAATCACTATTTTACCCATCACATTAATATTCTTCTTAGGTTGAAAAGTTTCCATTAAATCTGCACATTATCAGGAAGAAATAAACAGATGATGAAAGGATGTTACAAGTTATGTATGCATGAAAAATGGAGCCATCAGATGGTAATTAGAGTACAATACCAGCCCTACTTCTTCAGGACCTGAAGGAAGAGATTAATGCTGTCAAAATTATGATTCTCTTTAGAAAACACAGAAAGAAAGTTGTAGAAATAAGGAACTTTAATGGACTGTCAATGTTTCTTCTTGGTTTATACATCCTTAGATCATATCAACTTTCGATGACCATCCTAAATGCTCCTTTCATGAGAAACTGTTATATTTTTGCAAATGTTTACTTCTGCAGGGGGCAGATAGTCTCCCTTTATATATCTTTATTTTTTATCCCAACCCAACTCTACCTTGATATTCTTACCTAGAACTTAGCAGAATTCTTCCTCAGTAAATCCATGAATCAAGTGTGTATTTGTGCCTGATACTTATTGTTCAGAGAAAAATCCCGGACTTTTTAAAATGCACTGTTAGAATCATATGATTCATATATTTGGTTTTGTTGGGTTTCCAAACATGCTACTATTGGATGAAAATCTCTCCTAATTGCATTTAAGACTTACAGCCATCTCTCTCAAAGAAAGAAGTTTGATTTCACCAATTGTGTTTTGTTAGTGTTGACGCTTTCCAGTAAATTTAATTCAGTGTGCCCCGGAAGCATCATGCTGAAGAACCCTTGGGCAGTTCCCTCAAGCTTTCTGAATATTAATATTGAAACCAAGAAAAAAGGCCCAAAATGGAGTTACTTATGCTAAGTCCCAAGTGACCAAAACCAGACTTGCCTAAATTGCAATTTGGCTCTCCCTGAAATGGAATCTTAAACCAGAGAATCAGGAATTGCCTGATCAGCATTAGTAGGAAATCTGCCTGATGGACATCTGCCACCCTGGAAGGAAGGTGACCCTGCATTACCCTCTCTGCTTTTCTGCCTAACACAACTTCATTGCTCCTGAGCCCTTCTGCTTATAAAATTGCTTGCCTTGTATAGCTTTTTGGAGCTTCTGTCTATCTGCTAGATTGGATGCCACCCAATTCATGAATTGTTGAGGAAAGTCAATAAGATCTTTTCATTGTATTTTTTTGGTATTAGCTTGTTCATTTCTATGGAGTTAGTGATGTTAACTTCATGGTGTTGCAGGTGACAATTAAAATATATTGTAACACAAAATGTCTAACACTTGTGATTACTATTATTCAAGAAATGTTTGTTTCATTTCTTTTTGGTGATTCTCACCACTCTCAAGAGTTTATAGCATTTCTGTTTTCAACGTGGGAAGGGGATGTCAGGGAGATGGTGAGGGAGATCATCAAATTACTGCAGCTCAAGGAATGAAGCATGTCAGTAATCCATGGGGTTGGAATAAACTCTTAGTGCTATGTGACATTTCTTGCAAAATTTGGCTGAATGTATGTCGCTAAGCAATCACAGATGAATAATTTACATTCTAATATGGGAATAGAAATTTTCTTGTTTCATAGCACAGTTTTTTTAAATTATTTGACCTGTTGGGCTTTACACAAATGTACAGTCTTTTAAGCTAATCAATTAGTCATGGCATCAACATTTCTGAGAAAAGTTCTATAAAATGAGAGCTACAAGCTGTTTTAGAACTTTCAGGGAACAAAACAAAACAAAACAAAAGCAAACTGTATTTGAAACTAAAAGGATATATTTTTGGTCAAGTGTTAGATGTGTAGAATGATAAAATTCCTTTCTTCAAGCTCTACCACTTTCTATGTTAATCTAATGCTTATCTTAGCACATCATGAACACATACTTGTGGAGCTGAACTGAAATCAATTTAATTGAAATCAATACACAGTTCTCCAGGGGCAGCCACTCCAGGGTCTGAAAGCCCAGGTACTAATTTTTAAAATATCTTCCTTGTTTTTCAAAGCACAGGTTAAGAGCTGCAACAGGACCTTGTTTGATTTTTGTTTTCTTAAAATCCTGATTCCAGAGATCCATCAGAGACAAGGAAACAAAAGCTCTGGCCATCAGCCTTTTAACAAGCTCCCCAAGGTGATAATTTGACACAGAAAAGCTTGAGAACCATGCCCTCAACAGAAAGAATTGCTTTCACGGCGAAATACCATGCTCCCTTCCTTGACAAGAGCCATGATGCTAGGTCAAATCATAATAAAGGTCATACCTTAAAATCCCTACATATTTACATTCATGTGAGTGTTTCCTGTGACATCTAAATATGATCCTCTCTTTCATATGTCTTCATTTTTTTCTTGTGCTTTCATTTTCTTCAAATACTAATCAACACAAGCAGTGCTTCTGCTATTGGAACCATAGGTCAAATCCCCAGCTGGATGCTCTTGAATCTGATATTTGCTTTGAGATGAGGTAGACTCTAATTTTTAGGATGCAAACTTATAGTCAAGTGGAGTAAATTCAACCAAATATGCGGAGTTGTTTCCCAGGCAAATCAGAGCATCCTGGGTTTGGACTATAATCTAAGACCTGACTGCTTGTCGAAGGGGCAACTTGTTGGATAGAGAAGTTGGAATAAAGACATGAGACAGAACTTCAAAGTGGGTTCATAGGATGAGATGTGAATGATCACCTCCACAACTCCTACCGCCGAGGGTTGTAATTCTATGCTGACCTCCGTCTGGTCCCCTGGTCCACATCAGCATCTATCTGCAGGACACCACTAGGAGAACAGCCTACCTGATCATTTTCTTACAACGCAGGAACCTGCTCCTCCTCATGACTTCCTGATTTCTTTTTAGTCAACTGCCACTCAAAAGATCATTGCATTTTTAACACATTTATTATTATTATTTAAATTAGTAGATTGGGGTACCTGGGTGGCTCAGTCTGTTAAGCATCTGACTCTTGGTTTTGGCCCAGGTCATGATCTCACGGGTCATGGGATGGAGCCTCCTATCAGGCTTCCCGCTCGGTGTGGAGTCTGTGAGACTCTCTCTCCCTCTCCCTCTATCCCACATCCCTCTCCTTCTCCCTCTCTCTCAAATAAATAAATAAAATCTTAAAAAAAAATCAGTAGATTTTATTCTTTGGACACTTTTTGGCTTATGGAAAATTGAATGAAAATTACAGAGTTCCAAAGTACCCCATCCCTCCCCTTCACTTTTCCCCATTCTTAACAACTTGCCTTAATGTGGTACAAATGTTATTAATACGTTACCAAATGTTACCAATGAGCCAACATTGATAGCCTTTTCACACTGATTTGTTATACTTAGCACTATGCTTTCAAGGTTTCTCCCTGTCTTTTCATGGTTGGATAGCTCATTTCTGTTTAGTGCTGAATGATCTTCCATTGTCTGGATGGACCACAGTTTATTACCCATTCACCTACTGAAGGACCTCTTGGTTGCTTTCAGTTCGGCAATCGTGCATGCAGCTGTTATAAACATCCGTGTGCAGGTTTTTGTGTGGACATATATTTTCAATTCATTTCAGTAAATACCAGGAGAATAATTCCTGTCTCCCAGAGGGTATGTAGTTTTATAAGAAACCACCAAAGTGTCTTCCAAAGTGGCTGGCTGCACCCTTTTGCATTCCCACCAGCAATGGATGAGAGTTCCTGTGGCTCAACATCCTCACCAGCACTGGGTGTTGTCAGTGTTCTGGATTTTAGCCCATTCTAGTAGGTGTATAGTGATAATTCATTGTTTTAATTTGCATTTTCCAAATGCCATATAATGTTGAGCTTATTTTCATATACTCATTTGCCATCTATCTTCTTTGATGGGGTGTCTGTTCAGATCTTTTGACCACATTTACTTATTTATTTTCATGTTGTTAACAGTTCTTTGTATATTCTGAAATCCAGGTCTTTATCAGCTATGAGTTTTGCAAAGATTTTTCTCCCAGTCCATGGCTTGTCTTTTCATATATTAACAGTGGTTGTTTTTACAGAAGTTTTTAATTTTAAAAAGTCCACCTTATCAATGTTTTCATGGGTTGTGTTTTTGCTGTCACATGTAAGAAACTACTGCCAAGTCTAAGGTCATCTAAGATCCTGTATTATCTTCTAGGGGTTTATACTTCTGCATTTTTACATAGAAGTCTATGATCCATTTTGAATTAATTTTGTGAAAGAAGTAATGTCTGAGTCTAAATTGTTTCTTCCTTCTCTTCTCTTCTTTTCTATTCTCTCCTCTTCCTTTTCTCTTCTCTCTTCTCTTCTCTTCTCTTCTCTTCTTCTCTCCTCTCCTCTCCTCTCCTCTCTTCTCTTCTCTTCTCTTCTCTCCTCTCCTCTCTTCTCCTCTCCCTCTTCTCTTCTCTCCTCTCCTCTCCTTCTCCTCTTCTCTTTCTCTTCTCTCTTCTCTTCTCTCCTCTCCTCTCCCCCTTCTCTTCTCTTCTCTTCTCTTCTCTTCTCTTCTCCTCTCCTCTCCACTCCTCTCCCTCTTCTCTTCTCTCTTCTCTTCTCTTCTCTTCTCTTCTCTTCTCTTCTCTTCTCTTCTCTTCTCTTCTCTTCTCTTCTCTTCTCTCCTCTCCTCTTCTCTTCTCTCCTCTCCTCTCCTCTCCTCTCCTCTCCTCCTCCTCCTCCTCCTCCTCTTTCTCTTCTCTCGTCTCTTCTCTTCTCTCCTCTCCTCTCCTCTCCCTCTCTCTTCTCTTCTCTTCTCTTCTCTTCTCTTCTCTTCTCTTCTCTTCTCTTCTCTTCTCTTCTCTTCTCTTCTCCTCTCCTCTCCACTCCTCTCCCTGTTCTCTTCTCTTCTCTCTTCTCTTCTCTCCCCCTCCTCCTCCTCTTTCTCTTCTCTCTTCTCTTCTCTTCTCTTCTCTTCTCTCCTCTCCTCTCCTCCTCCTCTTCCTCTTCCTCTTCTCTCTTCTCTTCTCTTCTCTTCTCTTCTCTTCTCTTCTCTCCTCTCCCTCTTCTCTTCTCTTCTCTTCTCTTCTCTTCTCTTCTCTTCTCTTCTCTTCTCTTCTCTTCTCTTCTCCTCTCCTCTCCTCTCCTCTCCACTCCTCTCCCTCTTCTCTTCTCTTCTCTCCTCTCCTCTCCCTCTTCTCTTCTCTCTTCTCTTCTCTTCTGTTCTCTTCTTTCTCTTCTCTTCTCTTCTCTTCTCTTCTCTTCTCTTCTCTTCTCTTCTCTTCTCTTCTCTTCTCTTCTCTTCTCTTCTCTTCCCTTCCCTTCCCTTCTCTTCTCTTCTCTTCTCTTCTCTTCTCTTCTCTTCTCTTCTCTTCTCTTCTTCTCTTTTGACTTTTTTGCATGTGGATGGCCACTAGTTCCAGCATCATTTCTTTAAAAAAAAAAAAAGATTTTATTTTTTTTATTTTAGAGAGAGAGCAAGCATGCAAGGGGGGAGGGAGTGGGACAAGCAGACTCCTGCTGAGCCCAATGTGGGGCTCAATCTCATGACCCCAAGATCATGACCTGAGCTGAAAACAAGAGTTGGATGCTTAACTGACTGAACCACCCAGGTGCCTCTCCAGCATCATTTCTTAAAATGACAATCTTTGTTGCTTCTCAGAGGTAAGTTGACGATATATGTGTGGTCTATTTCTGGGCTCTCAATTCCGTTCCTGATCTACTTGTCAATTTTTTCAACATACTGTCTTAATTACTGTGGCTTTATAGTAGTAAATCTTGAAGTTAAGGGTAGTGTGAATTCTCTGACTTTGTTCTGCTCCTTCAATATTGTGTTGGCTGAGCTGGGTCTTTTGCCTCTGAGTGTAAACTTTAGAATCGTTTTGTTTCTATCTACAAAATAACTTTCTGAGCTCTAATTAGTATTGCATTCAATCTGCAGATCAACTTGGGAAGAACTGATATCTTGACAAAAGTCTAAACATTGAATATTCATTTTTATTATATCTTTCCAACAACTGAAATGTAAATTTTGTAAAGAGAGTGTTTTGTTTTTAAATCTGTTTTGATTATTGCTCTATCCCCAGATTGAGCCTGGCACATATAAGGTACTTAATAAATACTTGTTGAATGAATGAATATCACTTACTTACTACTTTGGATTCTATAACTCTGTATATATGTCTAAACTCATTGTCGATTTGTACATTTATTAAGGGCAAGGCTGTGTTTTATGCCAGAATGTCTTCTTCATATCCTGCTGAATAATCAGTATGTACTGAATACATAAGTTTAGTAAGAAATGAGCCAAAACATTTCTGATTTAAAAAAAAAAACAACTGGTATTTTTAAATCCCAATAACAATACTACATTTGCCAAAACAAAATAACAATAAGCAATAGCATTGTTTCTATGAGAATAATGCAAAGCCAATACATATTCACATCTTATACTTTATTTGGAGGTTGGGCTTTTCATATATTCTTATAATGATCTGATTTTCCAGTAGCTTCCAAGATAGGCTCTCTGTAAGCATGTTTATACCCACGCAATTATTTATCATTTCTTTCCAGGGCTCTGCCCTCACATCCTTCTTTTCTCTAATGGCATTTCTTCTAATGAGGCAGCATCCAAGTCAGGAAGTCCAGGAAGACCAGAGATCATTATCACCTTAATTTGCAAAAATGCACTAAAATCTACATTACGCATCCTGCTTAATGGCTTAATTTCCCTTTTGGTAGGATCCCAAATACTTATTGATTAGCATTTCAGTTCTGCAGATGGCATGCCTGTGTCCACTGCATTCTCCATCCTGTGCCAATACCTTCCATATTCTACTCTCAGGTGAGGGAACTCACTGGGTGGCCTTCTGCCCTATTAGCTGAATTTGTTGAAAATGGAATGTGCTGTATTCATCTCGGCAAGAAAGGACCTTTCTGTTGCCAGCTCTTCTATAACAGACAGATGCGATATTTGCAGCAAGAGCAACTTCCATGGCTTCAAATAGAACTGTTATTACCAAACATCATTTCCCTGGCAGGTCCTACCCACACCCCCCACTAATATCTCTGAGGCACTAGGCAGAGAAGGAAATGAGTGCCTTTTGAATATACGTTTTGTGCCAGCCTTCTATGAAGTTCAGAAAAGGAGCACTTCCTTCTGCTCTTACAGAATGGTGGAATCACCTCTTCTCTACCTGTGTTTAAAAGATGTCTCTGAGGGGCGCCTGGGTGGCTCCGTCGGTTAGGTATCCGACTCTTGATTACAGCTCAGGTCATGATCTCAGGGTTATGAGATTGAGCCCCGCATTGGGCGTTGCAATGGGCATGAAGTCTGCTTGGGATTCTCTTTCTCCCTCTCCCTCTATCTGCCCCCTCTAAAAAAAAAGTCTCTGAAACTTATCTCACACATGACCATAGGTATGGTTCTTATTTTTTTTCTCCCTGAGGCTTGCATTTCTTTTCTTTTTTTTAAATTTGTTTATTCTTATGTTAATCCCCATACATTACATCATTAGTTTTAGATGAAGTGTTCCATGATTCATTGTTTGTGCATAACACCCAGTGCTCCATGCAGAACGTGCCCTCCTCAATACCCATCACCAGGCTAACCCATCCTCCCACCCCCTTCCCCTATAGAACCCTCAGTTTGTTTTTCAGAGTCCATTGTCTCTCATGGTTCGTCTCCCCCTCCGATTTCCCCCCTTCATTCTTCCCCTCCTGCTATCTTCTTTTTTTTTTTTTAACATATATTGCATTGTTTCAGAGGTACAGATCTGAGATTCAACAGTCTTGCACAATTCACAGCACTTACCAGAGCACATACACTCCCCAGTGTCTATCACCCAGTCACCCCATCCCTCCCACCCCCCACCACTCCAGCAACCCTTGGTTTGTTTCCTGAGATTAAGAATTCCTCATATCAGTGAGGTCATATGATACATGTCTTTCTCTGATTATTTCGCTCAGCATAACACCCTCCAGTTCCATCCATGTCATTGCAAATGGCAAGATCTCATCCCTTTTGATGGCTGCATAATATTCCATTGTATATATATACCACTTCTTCTTTATCCATTCATCTGTCGATGGACATCTTGGCTCTTTCCACAGTTTGGCTATTCTGGACATTGCTGCTATAAACATCAGGGTGCACGTGCCCTTTCGGATCCCTACTTTTGTATCTTTGGGGTAAATACCCAGTAGTGCAATTGCTGGATCATATGGTAGCTCTATTTTCAACTTTGTGAGGAACCTCCATACTGTTTTCCAGAGTGGCTGCACCAGCTTGCATTCCCACCAACAGTGGAGGAGGGTTCCCCTTTCTCCGCATCCCCGCCAACATCTGTCGTTTACTGATTTGTTAATTTTAGCCATTCTGACTGGTGTGAGGTGGTATCTCATGGAGGTTTTGATTTGGATTTCCCTAATGCCGAGCAATGTTGAGCACTTTTTCATGTGTCTGTTGGCCATTTGGATGTCTTCTTTGGAAAAATGTCTGTTCATGTCTTCTGCCCATTTCTTGATTGGATTCTTTGTTTTTTGGGAGTTGAGTTTGATAAGTTCTTTATAGATTTTGGATACTAGCCCTTTATCTGATATGTCATTTGCAAATATCTTCTCCCATTCCGTCGGTTGTCTTTTGGTTTTGTTGACTGTTTCCTTTGCTTTGCAAAAGCTTTTTATCTTGATGAAGTCCCAATAGTTCATTTTTGCCCTTGCTTCCCTTGCCTTTGGCAATGTTTCTAGCAAGAAGTTGCTGTGGCTGAGGTCGAAGAGGTTGCTGCCTGTGTTCGCCTCAAGAATTTTGCTGGACTCCTGTCTCACATTGAGGTCTTTCAACCATTTGGAGTCTATTTTTGTGTGTGGTGTAAGGAAATGGTCCAGTTTCATTCTTCTGCATGTGGCCGTCCACTTTTCCCAAAACCATTTGTTGAAGAGACTGTCTTTGTTCCATTGGACATTCTTTCCTGCTTTGTCAAAGATGAGTTGACCATAGAGCTGAGGGTCCATTTCTGGGCTCTCTATTCTGTTCCATTGATCTATGTGTCTGTTTTTGTGCCAGTACCATGCTGTCTTGATGATGACAGCTTTGTAATAGAGCTGGAAGTCCGGAATTGTGATGCCGTTGGCTTTGCTTTTCTTTTTCAACATTCCTCTGGCTATGCGGGGTCTTTTCTGGTTCCATACAAATTTTAGGATTATTTCTTCCATTTCTTTGAAAAAAGTGGATGGTATTTTGATGGGGATTGCATTGAATGTGTAGATTGCTCTAGGTAGCATTGACATCTTCACAATATTTGTTCTTCCAATCCAGGAGAATGGCACGTTTTTCCATTTTTTTGTGTCTTCCTCAATTTCTTTCATGAGTATTTTATAGTTTTCTGAATACAGATCCTTTGTCTGTTTGGTTAGATTTATTCCTAGGTATCTTATGGTTTGGGGTGCAATTGTAAATGGGATTGACTCCTTAATTTCTCTTTCTTCTGTCTTGTTGTTGGTGTATAGGAATGCCACTGACTTCTGTGCATTGATTTTATATCCTGCCACTTTACTGAATTCCTGTATGAGTTCTAGCAGGTTTGGGGTGGAGTCTTTGGGGTTTTCCACATAAAGTATCATATCATCTGCAAAGAGTGAGAGTTTAACTTCTTCTTTGCCGATTTGGATGCCTTTTATTTCTTTTTGTTGTCTGATTGCTATGGCTAGGACTTCTAATACTATGTTGAATAGCAGTGGTGATAGTGGACAACCCTGCCGCATTCCTGACCTTAGGGGGAAAGCTCTCAGTTTTTCCCCATTGAGAATGATATTCGCTGTAGGTTTTTCATAGATGGCTTTTATGATATTGATGCCTATAATCTGAAGAGTTTTGATCAAGAAAGGATGCTTTACTTTGTCAAATGCTTTTTCTGCATCTATTGAGAGGATCATATGACTCTTGTTCTTTCTTTTGTTAATGTATTGTATCACGTTGATTGATTTGCAGATGTTGAACCAACCTTGCAGCCCAGGGATAAATCCCACTTAGTCGTGGTGAATAATCCTTTTAATGGACTGTTGGATCCTATTGGCTAGTATTTTGGTGAGAATTTTTGCATCCATGTTCATCAGGGATATTGGTCTGTAATTCTCCTTTTTGATGGGGTCTTTGTCTGGTTTGGGGATCAAGGTAATGGTGGCCTCATAAAATGAGTTTGGAAGTTTTCCTTCCATTTCTATTTTTTGGAACAGTTTCAGAAGAATAGGTATTAATTCTTCTTGAAATGTTTGGTAGAATTCTCCTGGGAAGCCATCTGGCCCTGGGCTTTTGTTTGTTGAGAGATTTTTGATGACTGCTTCAATTTCCTTAGTGGTGATAGGTCTGTTCAGGTTTTCTATTTCCTCCTGGTTCAGTTTTGGTAGTTGATACATCTCTAGGAATGCATCCATTTCTTCCAGGTTATCTAATTTGCTGGCATAGAGTTGCTCATAATATGTTCTTATAATTGTTTGTATTTCTTTGGTGTTGGTTGTGATCTCTCCTCTTTCATTCATGATTTTGTTGATTTGGGTCATTTCTCTTTTCTTTTTGATAAGTCTGGCCAGGGGTTTATCAATCTTGTGAATTCTTTCAAAGAACCAGCTCCTAGTTTCGTTGATCTGTTCTACTGTTCTTTTGGTTTCTATTTCATTGATTTCTGCTCTGATCTTGATTATTTCTCTTCTCCTGCTGGGTTTAGGCTTTATTTGCTGTTCTCTCTCCAGCTCCTTTAGGTGGAGGGTTAGCTTGTGTACTTGAGACCTTTCTTATTTCTTGAGAAAGGCTTGTATTGCTATATACTTACCTCTTAGGACTGCCTTTGCTGCATCCCAAAGATTTGGAATAGTTGTGTTTTCGTTTTCATTGGTTTCCATGAATTTTTTAAATTCTTCTTTAATTTCCTGGTTGACCCATTCATTCTTCAGTAGGATGCTCTTTAGCCTCCATGTATTTGAGTTCTTTCCGACTTTCCTCTTGTGATTGAGTTCTAGTTTCAAAGCATTGTGGTCTGAAAATAGGCAGGGAATGATCCCAATCTTTTGATACTGGTTGAGACCTGATTTATGACCTAGGATGTGATCTATTCTGGAGAATATTCCATGGGCACTAGAGAAGAATGTGTATTCCGTTGCTTTGGGATGGAATGTTCTGAATATATCTGTGAAGTCCATTTGGTCCAGTGTGTCATTTAAAGTCTTTATTTCCTTGTTGATCTTTTGTTTAGATGATCTGTCCATTTCAGTGAGGGGGGTGTTAAATTCCCCCACTATTATTGTATTGTTGTCGATGTGTTTCTTTGCTTTTGTTATTAATTGCCTTATATAATTGGCTGCTCCCATGTTAGGGGCATAGATATTTACAATTGTTAGACCTTCTTGTTGGATAGACCCTTTAAGTAGGATACAGTGTTCTCTCTTATCTCTTATTACAGTCTTTGGTTTAAAATCTAATTTGTCTGATATAAGGATTGCCACCCCAGCTTTCTTTTGGTCTCCATTAGCATGGTAAATGGTTTTCCACCCCCTCACTTTCAGTCTGGGGGTGTCTTTGGGTCTAAAATGAGTCTCTTGCAGACAGCATATCGATGGGTCTTGTTTTTTAATCCAATCTGATAGCCTGTGTCTTTTGATTGGGGCATTTAGCCCATTTACATTCAGGGTAACTATTGAAAGATAAGAATTTAGTGCCATTGTATTGCCTGTAAGGTGACTGTTACTGTATATTGTCTGTGTTCCTTTCTGGTCTATGTTGCTTTTAGGGTCTCTCTTTGCTTAGAGGACCCCTTTCAAGATTTCTTGTAGGGCTGGTTTCGTGTTTGCAAATTCCTTTAGTTTTTGTTTGTCCTGGAAGCTTTTTATCTCTCCTTCGATTTTCAATGATAGCCTAGCTGGATAGAGTATTCTTGGCTGCATATTTTTCTCATTTAGTGCTCTGAATATATCCGGCCAGTCCTTTCTGGCCTGCCAGGTCTCTGTGGATAGGTCTGTTGCCAATCTAATATTTCTACCATTGTAGGTTACATATCTCTTCTCTCGAGCTCCTTTCAGGATTTTCTCTTTGTCTCTGAGACTCATAAGTTTTACTATTAGATATCAGGGTGTTGATCTATATTTATTGATTTTGAGAGGGGTTCTCTGTGCCTCCTGGATTTTGATGCCTGTTTCCTTGCCCAAATTAGGGAAGTTTTCTGCTATAATTTGCTCCATTATACCTTCTGCCCCTCTCTCTTTCTTCTTTTTCTGGGATCCCAATTATTCTAATGTTGTTTCATCTTATGGTATCGCTAATCTCTCAAATTCTGTCCTCGTGATCCAGTAGTTGTTTATCTCTTTTTCTCAGCTTCTTTATTTTCCAGCATTTGGTCTTCTATATCACTGATTCCCTCTTCTGCCTCATTTATCCTAGCAGTTAGCGGCCCCATATTTGATTGCACCTCATTAATAGCCTTTTTGATTTCTACTTGGTTAGATTTTCGTTCTTTTACTTCTCCAGAAAGGGTTTCTCTAATAACTTCCATGCTTTTCTCAAGCCCAGCTAGTATCTTTAAAGTGATGATTCTGAACTCTAGATCTGACATCATACTAATGTCCATATTGAGTAGGTCCCTGGCAGTCGGTACTACCTCTTGTTCTTTTTGTTGAGGTGATTTTTTTTCCCTCTTGTCATTTTGTCCAGAGGAGAATAGACTAATGAGAGAACAAAATGCTGACAGGGTAACAACATTCCCAGAAAATATACTCTAAACAAATCAGAAAAGACCTGAAGCAGTGGGAAAAAAAAGGGAAAGAGAGAAAGAAGAAAAAGAAAAAAAAAGAGAAAAAGATAAAGATAAAGATAAAAACAAACAAAAACAGAACAAAACAAAACAAAAAAAACCAGAATGTGATCAAATATGATCTATATGGTATATAGATCAGTGCCACACACTAGATTTTGGGTGTATTTTGGTCTGGTAGAAGAAAGTGCCTCCCAAAATTTTAAAGAAAGAGTTATATAGGTACAAAAATAAGGGTTGATATGATGAACGGATGGAATATGACTGTAAAGATGGAAATTATAAAAATTTTATAAAAGGAATTGATGAGAAGTTGTTTGAAAAAAGAAAGAAGAGGATTTAAAAAAAAAGAAAAAGAAAAGGGATAGAATGTGATCAGGCAGGGGAGTAGAAAAAAAACCATACACTAGAGATTTAGGGTATATTTTGATCTGTTAGAAGAAACTCTCTCAAAACTTTAAAGAGAGAACAGCTTATATATATATGCCAAATATACAGGTAACTACTATGAAGGGACAGAATATAACTCTAAAAATGAAAAATAAAAATGTTTTTTAAAAAGGGGATTGATAAGATGTTGGTTGAAAAAGGGAAAAAGAAAAATTCTAAAAAGAAAAAAAAGACAGTTAAAAAAAAATTAACTTTGAAAGACTGAAGAATCATGGTAAAAAAGCCATGAATTCTATGTGCAGTATTCCCCTAGCGCTGGAGTTCTGCCGTTCTCATTGATCAGTAAACTTGGTCTTGGCTGGCTATTCTCGCTGATCTTCTGGGGGAGGGGCCTGTTGCCATGTTTCCCAAATGTCTTTGCTGGAGGCGGAATTGCCCCACCCTTGCCCGGCTGGGCTAAGTAATCTGCTCGAGTTTGCTCTCTGGAGCTTTTGTTCCCTGCGAGCTTTCTGTACAGCTTTGGAGGTGGAGAGTGAAAATGGCAGCCTCCCAATCTCCGCCCTGGAGGAGCCGAGAACTCGGGGTCCCGCTCCTCATTGAGCCCCCAGAGAAAAGCCATCAGTCACTCCCGTCTCCCCGGTCTCCGGCCGCCCTCCGTGCTCACCCAGCCTATGACCGCGCGTTTCTATCTCTGGCACCCGACCCTGGGTGGAGTCTCCAAACCCAGCAGATCCCTGCAGTGCGCTCCCGCGCCACTCCTCCCTGGGGAAGAAGGTGAGTCTCCCTGGATCTGACGCTTGTTGGGTCCCTGCTGGAGGAGCAGGGGCCCGACTGTGCCGCGGATCACAGTTTATGGCAACCCTGAGCTGAGAGCCCGCGCCTTGGCTCCGTCTCTGCAGCCGGCTTCCCTGCTCCGTTACCTGGGAGCTCTGCCACACTCAGGCACCCCCGGTCTTTCTGTGACCCCGAGGGTCCTGAGACTACACTGTCCTGGAGGGTTCTACCCCCTGCTTAGTCACTGGAGTGACGTCCCTCAGCGGAGCAGACTTTTAAAAGTTCCGATTTTGTGCTCCGTGGTTCTATCACTTGCCAGAAGTGGACGACGGAGGCCCCTTCCCCGCCATCTATCCTCCCGAATATTGCCTCGGATTCACTTCTCCGCACGTCCTACCTTCCAGAAAGTGGTCGCTTTTCTGATGAGAGAGTTGTTGCTCTTCTTTTCTTCGATCTCCTGTTGAGTTTGTAGGTGTTCAGAATAGTTTGATCCCTATCCAGCTGAATTCCTGACAGGAGACGAAATCCAGGTGTCCTACTCCTCCGCCATCTCGCTCTTAAGTATGGTTCTATCATGCTTCTGTCAGCTTCAGCTTTTTGTCTGCAAAAGGGCAATACTAGTTACTTCATTGTGTTTAAACTCAATGAAATAATTCATCTAAAGTAATGTCCTGACTTCTGCATAACAATAAAGTGTATCTTTATGACTATCATGTTACTTCATGCCATTTTCACGGTAGTATGTGGAATAATTAGATTTTCCATTATTTCTTTTGCTTACCTGGATTTAACAGACTTTTACAATGATGTACTAGTGTTCTAAACTCAGTCCCCTTCTCTTCTCACAGCCTGAGGGGATGACACCACTCCTGTTGAGAAATGACTGGAATCATTTCAATTGTTGATCATGTCACATTCTTTTCATCAGTATGGGTTCTCTCCAGTGCAGTGCTTGGAAGGAGCTAAAGATCAAACACACACACACACACACACACACACACGCACACACATCTTGCTACTAAATTTTATGTTAAAATAAAGGAAACACAGATCTGAATCAGCCAAGCATAGAAACATGCATTTTTTTCCACATATAGACCCAAATCATAACTTCTTCTTAGCAGCTTTTTGCAATTTCTGTTCTCTGTCTCAGGTAAGTTTCTCTAGGAAGCCTTTAGATGAATGGTTCAATCTAAGATGGGAATCCAGGACCAAATTGAGTATCTCAATTTGTGTTGAGAGTAACATAATATTTTGTTGCCATATCAGTGAAACATTTAGGTGGATAAGGCAACACAGATCATCTCTAAGTGGGAATCCAGGACCAAAATGAATTCAAGATCTAGATGACTATGGGGCACATGGGTGGCTCAGTCTGTTAAGTGTCCAACTCTTGGTTTCAGCTCAGGTCATGATCTCGTGGTTGCAGGATCAAGGCCCATGTCGTCGGGCTCCATGCTCAGCCCAGAGTCTGCTTCAAATTCTTTCTCCCTCTCCCTCCCACTCTCTCTCTCTCAAATAAATAAATAAAATCTTAAAAAAAAAAAAAGATCCAGCTACATACTCCAAAGTTGTCTGAGGGGTGGGCACATCATATTCTGTTCACTATTCACGTAAGAGACAGAAGGATCTCTACGATAACTTATTTATCTCGAATATACCTTAAACTCATTTAGATCACAAAAGATAATTCCTATCTACTGTTATTCACCTCCACTAAAGATCTAGATAGCACTATGTGAAGTGCTTTGGGGATATAAAGCCTACTTGAGAGACCTTCGAACATTGTTAATCCCTGACTATCATAATCTAAATTTTAGCAAATCAGCTTAAGTTTGTAGGTTAATGTCATTTCACACCCAAACATGTCACACTATCGCCACCTAACTGCTTTCATTTATACATACTTAAAGTAAATTGCAGACAATAAACAAGTCCCCTGGTTTCAATTTGCATCTTTAGTCAGAAGACTCTCAAACTTAAGTCTTTGTTTCAAATGTTGCAGTAGCTTTCCATTACCGCAAAATTAGTGGCACAAAACACAGACCTTTTATCTTGCAGGACCGTAGGTTGGAGGTCTGCCTCGCGCCTCATGGGGTCTCAGGCAGGGTGCACTGGGGCTGTGTCCCTGCAGGTGGCTCCCAGGGGGTCTGCTTCCAAGCCCACATGGACTGCTGCTTGTTCCTCTCATGCTTGTAATATCTGCTGCACCTTCAGGTGCATGTCTGTAATTTACTCTTCTACCCTCCTCTTCCTCTTTTAAGTACCCCAGTAATTAGCTTGGGCCCACACAGACAATCCAAGGTAATCCCCAAATATATAGTCCATAATTCCATTGACATTCCTTTTGTCACGTGAGGTGACGTCTTGACAGCTTTCATGGATTAGGTGTGGACAATTTGGGGGCCATTATTCTACCTCGTGTAGATGCTGATATCTAAGAGTCTGCTGGAAAACCGTTCTGGAGTGCCTTAGAAGCACCACTAAATAATCGTTTCCAGCACTGACGTTCTTGACTTTTAAACTCACTCATGTACTTACGTATATGTGTTTAATGTCAAAGAACAGCTCCATCTATTCACTAACGTGACATCAGGAGGATCCTAAAGTCTTCTTTCGTATTCGTCCTGATTCCCAAGTCCTTTCGGCTTTAGCTCACCAAACGTTTCCATTAACACGACTCTTAATTTAGGCCATGGTCAACTGTGAGGATGACAGGTTTGCAAAATCCTTTTAACTGGTCCCCTGGCTTTCACTTTCACTCCATATTTCCAATTCCCTTTTCCAGATCTGAGTTAGCAAGCTCTTTTCTAAAGAGCCATGCCATGCTCAGCCTGGAAATTCTACAGAATGTGCCCCCTTCCTGCTGCCCTTATATAAAGGGCAAATTTTAGTCAAGGCAGTCAGAAGACATCTCTTTTTTTGGTGACTTCTGAGTACTCCGGGCTCATTTATCACTCTTTGAATGTCCCTTGCTCTATTCCAGTCACACTGAGATACTTAGAATTTTCTAGAGGTGCCATTGTGTTGAGAATAACATAATAGGCGATGTTTTTAGACGAATTCCTATGTGCCAAGCTGCTACAAATACTTCACTGATGTTAATTTCTTTCTTTTTTTTTTTTTTTAATTCTGCGCTCTACCCCTGATGATGGTTTTATCCCCATTATAGAGGAGAGTGAAACCCAGAGAACTTAAAGTAACATGTCCAAGTCAACAGCTAGTAAATGGTAGTGCTAAGTTTCCAGCTCAGGCACTCTGGCCCCAGAACCTGTGCTTGAAACCTTACACCATCTTGTTTCCTGAAGGAAAACTTGATCTAGTTAAGAGCCGCATCATGGCTTTGTATAATTGCCTGCTGGAGGACAAGGAAGTTTCCCCAGGGATGGGTTAAGGGTGGCTCTTTTTTTGTTTAGATTTTGTAATAAACTCAATAATGCCCCCCTCCCAAAGCATCCACATCTTTAAACCCCAGAACCTGTGAATGTGTGGTCTTGCATGGCAAAGGACCTTTGCAGCTGAGATTAAGGATGGTGAACCTAAAGTAGTGAGATTATCCTGGATTATCTGGATGAGCCCAAGCTAATCATGTGAGTCCTTCAAAGCAGAGAATCCTTCCTAGCTGCAGTGAGGGAGGGAAAGAGAGATGTGGCAATGGGAGAGGGTAAGATAGGAGTCCCTGGCTTTTGAAGATTTAGTGAGAGAACATTCTGATTTACACCAACCTTTCACTATCACGAGTGTTTCATGAAATCCTTACAATATGGGGAGCCATGACTACATAGCAACACATATAAAGAGTGTTCCTGTGGATTTGAAATTTACACTGTCATTTTCATATCTCAGGATGAGATGAAGTTTACAATGTCATTTTCATATCTCAGGATGCTCTAGTGAAACAGAAGACTGATTTAGAGCGAGACGAGACAGTTCTGGACGAAATCCTAGATCTTCCTGCCAGCATGGTACTGAACACGGTCCAGGAGAAATGTGCAGCACAGACAGAGGTGTGGGAACCTGGTAGGCAAAATAGTGTCAAGCAATCTGGAGCTCGTTTATTCTCCCTTTTTAAAAAGGTCCAACTTGAAATACCATCCACATCAAGTAATTTTTGCTTAGTATTGTTTTATAAAGTGGAAAACAGCCGTGATACAAGGAGCTGCTAACTTTAAGAAAATCCAATAATGAAATCACAAATTAACATGGAGAGTGCTTGCTCCAAAGGATTGCATGCGAATCAGAATGCAATTTGCTCTGGCAATTTCAGGAACATGCTTGTTGTATGATGTCAGGGAAAATTAACTGAGCCTGAGTTAATCAGTCCATACGCTCCGTACTTCACAGAATGACATTATTGCATGTGATCACTGGATTGTAATTATCCACTTATCTCTCTGTCATCAAGCGGTAGGATGTATGAGAACTCCGGAAACCATTCTAACGGAATTCCTAATATTCATGATTATCAATCAATCTGGGTCGCATGAATAAATTTTTTAATGCCTGAAAATGAGGCCACATCATCACAAAATACAGACCAAATAACAAGTTTTATTACAGTCGCTTCCTAGATTTGGATGGGTCAAACTGAGACTGTTGTGATCTCCATTACCCATTTTTATCTCTCTTCCATAAAAACCCATGGATTTGACTGTATTTTGTGTATCTTTCATTGCGCAACTGTGCTGTTTTTCCAGTCTCTTTCTGAATCTCTTCCCACAGACGGGAATTCCTGGCAGGGACGTTAAGACCTTGGTCACCTGCTGTCCTCCCTGGTCTAGCGTCATCCTTGATCTGCGATTGGAAATGCCCACTCTGATTATCCTTCCCTTCCTTCTCCCACACCAGATGCCAGATATGCCACCAAGAGTGTTAGCTTCTGACCAATAGCAAGACCTCTGTGAGATTAGAGCTTATAACATGAAGGTCAAAGGAGGCAAAGGTATGTGAATAAGACCCCTCAAATCACCGCAACTGGGAATAAGAGTTCAGATGTAAACACACTTGGATGACGTCACACATGTTGATGACATCACACGTGTCGATGACGTCACACGTGTCGATGCCATGGTATTTCTCAAGTTGTATACTGTAGCGTGATGTTACTGCAGGATTAGCCCTGCTAACCTTGCCTTTCTCAGCCCAGTCTTTTGTATTTTATCCCCTGCCCTCCCCCAACTCAACCTATGCCTTGAGCACTGCAATCTGTCCACCCAGATAATGCAATGAGATGCCCTCATGCTTCAGAAACTTTTCATTGCTCTGGCCTTGATGTCTGGAATGTCCTTCCACTGCTCCCTCTTCTGCAGGAAAAACCCTTCTCAACCCTCATGGCTCACTGTGCAGGGCATCTCCGTGTGAAGGATTAGTCACTGTGCCCAGGTGAAGCTGGTCATGCCCACCTGTGTTCCCCAGTACATTGAACACTTTGCGTGTGAACACACTGAACATATTTCTATTTTACCGAGACAGCGTGGACTTTACACCCCAACGGTCTCTGCGGATCCACTTGGCTGCAGGGCTTGGCACGAGGCAAAAGGCACAGAAAATGCTTTTGAGAGTGTTCGAGTTGCATCAGATTGAACTGAATTGAACGGGACTGCGTTCAGGTTTATAGAATCGCCGGCCACCAGTAGGGCCTCTGAAGTTTTGTGTTTGGTTTGGTTTGGTTTGGTTTTTAAACAAGTGAATCCAGATTTAATTGAAGCAATTAATTTCATTTTAATCGCCATAAATAATAGGCCTCTAATTTAATATTGGTATTAATATTCACTTTTAAATGTACTGCAATAATTCTCCTCCAGGGTTATTACAGTGGAAATACGTGCCATTTTTCCTCCGGGATTAGTTTAAAATTACAAGAACACAGGGGGAATACGTTGGATTTTAGAGGCTGAGCCATCCTGGAATGGTCAATTTTGCTCTACTCTGTGGCTTTAAGGGGAGTTGGACACATTACCAAATGTCATTCAGATACCTGGGTTGTGTCTAAAGGGGGAGAAGGTCGGAAGACCAATGCTTGTCTCCCCAGTCTGGAGGGTCCGGCACACACGGGGCATGCCTCTTTAAAGGGGGGCCTGGGGGGTTCTGGAGTGATGTTTCTGGGAGCGCCCACCATCTCATGTGTCATCTGCACTGTTCACCAAAATGCAGAAACGCTGAGTCCTCCTCATGAGCCTCTGTTTGGAGTTCCAGAATGTTCCCTGGACTCTTCCTGCAGGTGGAGGATCTATATTCCTCCTCTACACCACCCAGCCCCCTGAAACGTCCTCTCTCAAGACATGCTCTGTCAAAGGTGAGAGGTACTCCTTAACCCTGGTTGGTACTTTGTATAATTGCGAGCCTGTTTATCTCCTTCCTCCATTCTAACAGAACATTTTTCTGTTATTGGAGAGCCACGGTCTACCACAATACATGTCATATTTGTATGTATTTGTTGTGTGAGAACAAGGGAAGGAATGACTAATAATCCAGCCTGCTGAGGCGAGTTGGCCAGGACACCCAGAGCTATACTGAATTTCCAGATATTGGCAGAAGTAATCAGTGAGCCAAAGGGGAGCCCACTTAACCAAGCAAAAGCCCTCAGATACATTTACTTTCTACTTCTCTGGAAGTCAGACAACTGAGAAGCCTGTGCAGAAATGGACTTTTTCTGAGATTCAAGAGGTGTGTGTTGAGCCCTCTGGGCATGCACCACTTTTGTTTTCCTGCCCGGGGCAGGTGCCCATGACCAACCCAATGAGTTCTGGAAGCTTGGCTCCCAGCTTCAGGAGCAGGTTCACAGCTAGAGGAAAGCATGCATTCAGCCTGAAGGTAGTTTCACAGATTGTTAGAATGAAGAGAAAGAAAATGATAAAGAAAAACATTACAAGGAGATGCAGAGGAATCCAGAGCAGATTCAAGGGGACAGAGAGTGACACTGAAGACCCTAAGGACAAACACAGGTAAGGGCAGCTCCTTGCTGGTGTCAGTCATTGGAGGAGACACTACCTGGACAGCACAGAGGGACCCCAGCCCCCCAAGAGAGCCCGTTTCACTTTCCGCTTCATACACCAGCGTGTCTGGGAAATGCTTGAGTGACAGAAAAACAAACACAAGCCACACAACGGGGAATGATGCTGAAGGCAGGGGCATAGTTCCTACACGGGATCGTTCAATTAGATGGCACTGTCAGCTCATGCGTACTTTGTAGCCCCTTTTGACGCCTCGTCTATCCTCAGTCTGGTTGTGCGTGTCACCAGGAGCTGGAGACACGTGTTCACACTTGGACCTGAGCGGGGACAGGCCGCCGGGGTGGCTGCTTCCCCGATGAAGAGGTGCCCAGGACTCAGAGGCAAGACCCCATAGTCCTCAGTCCCCAAGTGCTGACTTGCCGTTCATTGTCATGATTTCCAAAACTAATGATGTTATGTATGGTGATTAACATAACAATAAAAAATAAAAATAAATTAAAAAAAGAAATGGCAGTTTGCCTAAAAGGGCTTTCAATCAAGTCTGGGGTTTTTGTTGTTTGTTTTTCTCAATTACTGGTGCTTAATTGTTTTGAAACCATAGATCTTTTGTGAACCCGATTAAAATTATGAGCCCCAATAAAACAAATATTCTCATAATCACAAACCTCCAAACCCACCTGATGATGACAGGGAAGTTTTAAATTCTATAATGTCTATGCAATTTATTTAATCTAAATAAAGAAAATAAATTTCTAAAAATGCAGTCAATGTGACTGGTAGTGTGACAAGCTCAGGAAGAGTATAGTTGAAAGTATAGAGAGAGGAAACTAAAATGGCCAGCAATGGAAGTCTCCCCATGTTTTTCCCCCTGCGGGTAGAGTTTTAGAATGTGGACTACAAAGCAAAACACAAGTTGGAAAAAGTCTGGGGAAGCAGTTAAGGATTTCCAGGGAGCGTCACGGCACGTGTGCAAACTCTGTGAGGTCTGTCATCTCTGGGAGGCTGGAGAGGATTCAACAGCCCCTTGAGGCTTCCGGCTTATTGCCATAAAAAGCACAGATGTAAGTGCTCAGCAACACACACCTGCTTTGGGAATGGATTGACTCTCTGCCTGAACCACTGAACCTCGTAAGAAGTCTGTGGTCACTGGACGCGAGCAGAGGCGGGAGGGCGGGGGGGGGGGTGGGCACTGCTGACAGCCCATCACAGCTGCTGCCAATCAAAGTGCTCTCTTTTTTTTTTAAACCATGTCTTCCATTTGTTCTCCAATCATCCATTCCGCAAGTATTGAATGGGCACTGCTCCAGGCACTGGAGGATCATCACCAAACAGACCAGACAAGTTCCTGTCCCTACAGTGTGGTTTGGAGATGCCACTTAACCAATATATGTGATGTCAAGTGCTATGAAGAATAGGGCAGGGTAAGGGCATTGAGGGTGTTGGGGCAGAGGCTTTTTTTTTTTTTTTTTGAGAGAGAGAGAGCATGAGCAGCAGGGAGGGGCAGAGGGAGGAGAGAGAGAATCTCATGCAGACTCTGAGCTGAGTTCGGAGCCGACTGGAGGCTCAATCTCACGACCCTGAGATCATGACCTGAGCCGAAATCAAGAATTGGACACTTAACCGACTGAGCCCCCCAGGTTCCCCGGGGCAGAGGCTATTTTTTTTTCACATTTCCTTTTTATTTTTTAATTTAAATTCAGTTAGCCAACATATAAGTACATCATTAGTTTTTGATACAATGTTTGATGATTCATTAGTTTCGTATAACACTGAGTGCTCATCACATCATGTGCCTTCCTTAATACCCATCATCCAGTTCCCCATCCCCCTACCCCCCTCCCTTCTGTAACCCTCAATCTGTTTCCCAGGGTCCAGAGTCTCTCATGGTTTTTCTCCTCTCTGATGACTTCCTATTCAGTTTTCCCCCACTTCCCCAGTGGTCCTCTGCACTATTCTTTATGTTTCCACATATTAGTGAAACCATATGATAATTGTCTTCCTCTGCTTGACTTATTTTGCTCAGCATAATCCCCTCCAGTTCCATCCACGTTGCTGTAAACAGTGGGTATTCATCTTTTCTGATGGTTGAGTAATATTCCTTTGTATGTATGAACTACATCTTCTTTATCCATTCATCTGTTGAAAGGCATCTGGGCTCCTTCCACACTTTGGCTATTGTGGACACTGGGCTATGTTATACAGAGACATCCCATCTGTGCAAACAGCATTAGAACAGAGAGGAAGCCAAAGTCCTGGGTGTATTTTGAAAGTAGAACAAATAGGATTTACTGATGGATAGGGGGCTGGGGGGCCAGGGAAAAGAGAAAATTAAAGGATGAATAATTCAGAGTTTGGGGCCTGTGCAATTAGTAGAATAGAGATGCCATTGACAGACCTGGGAAGTCTGTGGGAGGAGCAGTTTCAAGGGTGGTAGGAGACAGGGTGTTTGGAACATGGCTTCTATTTTGGACGTCTCATTGTTGGCATGTCTATGGAATATCTAAGTAGAAGCACCTACTATGCAATGCCATATATGAACCTTGAGCTTAGTGGAGGTCGGGGCTAGTGATATACATGAGTGCGTCCGTGGTATTTCAGCCAAGGGCTGAAGGAGGTTGTAAAAGGGGTAGAAATGGGTGGGAAAGAGAAGAGAGAGAGCACCAAGTCCTCAGTCCAACGATGACAAGTTTGGAAGACAAGATAGAACCAACACTGAGATATCACTTCACACCTGCTAGGTTGGTTATTATAAAAAAAAAAAAAAAAAAGAAGACACAAGTATTAGTGAGAATGTAGGGAAATTGGAACCCCATTGCTGGCGTTATACAAAAGAGTTTGGTGTTTCCCCAAATGTTAACAGAATTCCACATGAGCCAGCCATTCCAGCTCTGGGTATATACCCAGAAAGGACTCGGTGACGGAATCAAACAGGTATCTGTGCGCCCATGCTCAGCACAGCATATTCACCATTGCCAAAAGGTGGCAACTGTCCCAAGGGCTTTTGACACCAAAGTTATGATTTACAAATAGGGGATTGCAAACATGGCAGGGCGCTGGGCTTTATGAAATTATCATTTTTCCCTGAGTCAAGAAAATGACTTTCGGTTACCATGCAAAGCTTCATGGATCAGTCAGCGGCAGGTTTGCGATTCTCAACACACTATTCCAGCCACTGTCAGGGATGCTGGCAGGTCATAGGGCTTCCAGGGAAATACTCCAGCCGTAAAAACAGGGGAGATACAACCTGGTGAGGAATAAGAGTATATATGAAAGTACACATGAGTGGGACGCCATCTGTACCCTGGATGGGAGATGCCATGGAAAGAATCGGTGGTAGAGAACAGCTCTTGTCTGGACGCTATCAACAAAAATAGATTGGAAGAAAGGATTAGAAGAAAAGAGGAGCCAGAGGCTAATCCAGAGCCTGGGTCCAGCCTTCAGTATAATTTAAGTACATTTGCAAGAGAAGCTTTGAGAAGCGCCTGGGTGGCTCCATCGGTTAAGCGTCTGCCTTCGGCTCAGGTCATGATCCCGGGGTCCTGGGATCGAGCCCCACATCAGGCTCCCTGCTCAGCGGGAAGCCTGCTTCTCCCTCTCCCTCTGCTGCTACCCCCGAACCATGCTCTCTTTCTCTCTCTCAAATAAATAAATAAAATCTTAAAAAAAAAAAAAAAGGAAGAAGAAGAGCCTTGAAAGTCATCACAGCCTTTTCTCGGACGTACAATCCTGGTCTTGTCCCTTGCCCCTCTGTCATTCCCTTTGCTCAGTGACATTAGTTACATTCAGCATATGCATTATCAAGTTCGTCATTTTACAAGTGCTAATAATTTTCCATGCTAGAAATTCCTCTTTTTAGAACTGGTAAAATTCCCACAAAACTTTACAATCCAGTTCAAGTATTTGTACCTCTATTTAGACGCTTCTGCCTTTTTCACTTAAACCTTATGGGTATCTCTTCTGTTCTCAAGAGTTTTTGCACTGCTTCTCTAATAGATTATACTGCACAGTATTATAAATAATTGGAGCATGGGGCGGAAGCTGTGTGCGTGTGCGCACACCTGTGTATCTATCTGCCCGTCTCTTCTAGAAGGTAAACTCTCTGAGGCTAGTTCCTGTCTGTTATTTATCTCTGTTTCCTTGAACACTTTCACAGTGAATTTCACATAATGAATGTTCAACACACGTTTATTCAATAAATAAATGAATAAGTGTCGGACATTTTAAGTTCTGGAAATGGAATTTCAAAAAATCTTTGCACCCAGGCATGAAAATGACAATCCACTTCCTAATCCCCTAACGTAGGAGCTGTGATTGCTTTCAAATGTATTTTTTACGAGCAGCTCTGAATTACCTACAGGTTTCTGAGCGCCGAAAGCCCGAGCTCACACTCAGGGGCCGCCAGTTTCCAGTGTAGAACACCTGTTGTGCTGATACCAGGAATAGCTACACACGTCCTCCCGACTCTATTTCCTGAAATTTTCATTAAATACAGACACAAATACTGTAAGACAGCATGAATTATATAAATTATATAAGGCCTGAAAATGATAAATTAGAAACAGAACAGTATAACTAACAAATGAGTAAATATTAAATCTATTTCTTGGAGAAGATCAACACAATAGAAGAATCCCTATCACACACCAAAATGTACGAAATGGGGCAGAAGAAGAACACACAAAACACAGAGTAAGAATGTGTAGCAATAGATAACCATCCACAGAGAGAAACTATAAGTACGTTTGTATTTACCCCAAAATACAACTCACTAATTATGTACTTTACCTACTAAAACTAAATGTATTGGTGACAGGAACTCAAAAAGTCACATTTCCATGGAAAAAAATAACAAAAAACTTTGATAATCTGCACCCCCCCCCCAGTTGTTTTAAAGGGCATATAATCCCACTCTTACAAAAACTGCTCAAGACCATAGAAGAGAAATAAAAACCTTTTAAATTGTTTGTTGGAGTTTAACAACATAAAAACTTATAAGCATTGCCCAAAAATGAAGCTCAAACAAATCTCACTTTCAAGCATCAATATAAAAATTCTTCAATAAAATATCATCAAACAAAATCCAATAATAAATTAAAATGCATCATATTATAACCAAGTAGATTTGATTCAAGAAATACAGCCCAATGACTTGGGCAAACATTTTGAACACAGTTCTTAGAAGAAGAATGCACGAAATGCAGCAAAACTGACATTGCATTTGTTAGGTGTGATTTCGGGATGTGCAGAATTCAAGTAAGCATCAGCTCCACCCTTACAAGGAAATAAACTAGAAAACTGTAAAGTAACAAATGTCTCTTGAGGCCATTGGAGAAATCAGGTAGCAAGGCACACTTCCAACTCAAAATTTGGAGAAAGATGGGCACCTTTATAGGGAAACAAGACTTGTAATTTGCTTGCTGGGAGAGATGCCTCTGAATGTCAGATAAGCTATTAAGAAGACTTACATAAAATGTCTGAGGAATCGCTGAAGGATGAGGAGGCTAGCATGAGAACGTGAAGCTGAAGTCCTAGTGACCCACTTTTAGTCAATAGAGTAGTGATAGGTAGAAACAAGAGCTTCACAGTAGAGACATCCGCAGACAGCACCTTATAGAAGCTCCATATTGAGATCGTGTTCCTTGGTAAGAAGGGCACCTCACTTCTGTCATCTTCTACCCAAAATGTATAATCCAGGTGCGATTATGAGACTATACCAGACAAAGTCAAGTCAGGGGCATTTGACAACATACTTGACTGGTATGCTCGAATGTGTCAAAGTCATGACAGATGAAGGAGGGCTTAAAACAGGTCTCCAAGTGGAGGAGGCTGAAGAGATGGGAGACAAGGCAATGTGGGTCCTGAGTGAGATCCTGGAGCAGAGTAAGGACTTCAGTGGAGAAAACCATGAGATCCAAACAAAGCCTCATTTATTTATTAGTATTGTATACTAACATCTTAGTTTTGTTAATTAACCATGATCCTATAAGATATTAACATTAAGGGAAGCAGGACAAGGGCATGTTTTAACTCCCTGTACTCTTCTTGCAGTCTTCTGTAAATCTAAAGTAATTTCAAAAACTAAAAGTTAAAAACATTGCCTTTCAATGTGGAATATTTTTCAAATTCAGTTATTGTAGGAAAAATTAAAATACATTAAGATAATATTTTTCATCTATCAGCTGGCAGAAATGCAAAATTACGGCAACATATACTTAGGCTGTACATAAACTGGGGCTATAATATATTCCTGGTAGGAATGTAAAATTATACTCTCTCTATGGGGAAAAAATCAGAAATATCTGGAAATATCTGAAAAAATGGCATATATATATTTCCCTCTTAGTTTATCAATATTATTCTTTATAACAATGCTGGCCAAAAGTAATCATTTCCATTACGATTTTATTTCTAACAGCAAAAATTGAAAGCACATCCAATGTCCATAAATATGACATTGGCTATATAAATAGATCCATACTCGGCTATATTGTGCATCGGTAAGAAGGACATGAAGGATCTCTGATAGGAACTGATCCCTAGAAGATTTTAGTACATGAAAAAGAGCAGAAATCTGTTTATAGCATACTACCTTTTGTAACTCTGGAGGAGAGAAAAGGTAAGGGGATGGGGGAAGGGCAGAGGAGATTATACACTTTCAGAAAGAAAACCTGGAAGTCTCAAGTATAAAGCAATGAATAAAGTTTGGGAAGGAAGAAGGTGAGTAAGACAGAGATAGAAGTAAGACTTTTCTGAAAATATTTTGCTAAATACTGTCAACTTCAAAATCCTTTAATTTACCTTTACATATTAGAAAAGTAAAATTTAAGAAGGAATTATAGTTGACCCTTGACCCTTGAATAACACAGGTTTGAATTGCACAGGTCCACTTACACGTGGATTTTTGTCGAGGTATACGGTAGAGTACTGTAGATGTATTTTCTTTTCCTTAGGATTTTCTTAAAGACGTTTTCTTTTCTCTAGCTTACTTTATTAGGAGAATACAGTATATAATACATGTAGCATACAAAATATGTGTTAATTGTGTACATTACTGTTAAGGCTCTGGTCAACATTAGACTATTAATAGTTAAGTTTGGGGGCTGCCAAAAGTTATACATGAATAGTGCTTCTACACCCCATGTTCAAGAGTCAATTGTATTAAATATTGAAAATAATAATCTAACTCTATATTGATGTGATGACTTAATCACAAAGATAACAGTTCAAGAAAACAATATTTTGACTATCTATACTTGGTGGAATATAGTCGAGGCCTGCAAAGAAATCCTCAGCTTCAATTAATAGATTTATTGGTAATATTAGTATCTTTAGTTTAAAGCTGTATCATTTATGTGGTAGAAAAATGCAAATAGTTAATATGCTATTATTGTCAGGAATCAGTATTTTTAGTGTAAGAGAAAAGGGAAAACACCATAAAAACAATGAAATAAAGTAAAACCTAAACTTGTAAAATTTGAATTAAAAAGAGTAGAGTCATGCTTTTCCTTTTAAAATATATACATTCTAGGGGCGCTTGGGTGGCTCAGTCGGTTAAGCATCTGACTCTTCATTTCAGTTCAGGTCTTGATCTCAGAGTCAAGAGTTCAAGCCCTGCAATGGGGTCCACATCCAGAATGGAGACTACTTAAAAATAATAATAATAATAATAAAAAACATTGGAGCACATGGGGGGCTTAGTCAGTTGGGCATCTGACTCTTGGTTTCAGCTCAGGTCATGATCTCAGGGTCATGAGATGAAGCTCTGCATCGGGCTCATGCTCAGTGTGGAGTCCGCTTCTCCCTCTCCCTTCCCCTCTGCTTCTTCCCCAGCTCACAGGTTCATGCTCCCTCTGTCTTTTTCTCTCTCTCTCTCTCAAATAAATAAACAAAATCTTTTAAAAAATAAATAAAAACGAAATACATACATTCTAGTTCTGTCCACTAAAAATGTATGGGAGCCATGACGATCCATTGGCCCAAATCACAACTAGCACTAGAGTTAATGGCCTCTAAATACTATTTCCTCAATCTGAACGTACCAGAGTGCCTTCTAGGCCTGTTTGACTCTACGTCTGGTACAAGAATTAAACGAGATGAACTGAGGTTCTGTGCCAGAAAGCAAGGGATGTATCACAGGTGAGTAAGGTCATGCAGGAGGAACATAGGACTCAATGAGAAAGGCCCTATGGGGATGGAGAAGGGGAATTTTGAGCATAAAAATATGAATAATAATGGAAACCCTCGAAAAACATTAAATGTACGCAGTGAGAAGTATAATGTGATATTAAATGAAGAAGAAAGGAAGGAAAGGGGCAAGGGAGGGATGGAAAGGAAAAGAAAGGAAGAAAACCAGTTGGGTGCCACCATTGGACGCTGCAGTGGTCTGGAAATGTGTGGGCAGGTTCTCTGATATTCCTCCCTCAAGAGGGGAGGCCTGGTTCTCTTCCTCCTGACTGCTGACTGGACCCAGTGCACAGCGTAAAGCAGAAGAGATTAGGTCATAATTGGCACAGTGGTTTCCGCCTTCCTTGCTCTTTGGATTCTTCATTCTGGGGAAAGTAGCTGTCATGCTGTGAGGAGCCCTCCAGGGAGGTCCATGTGGCCAGGAACATGGCCTCAGCCCTGGCCCACCACTTGATGCAACCTCATGGATCCTGAGGCAAGATCTCCAGTGAAGCTCTTCTGTGCACCCAGCCCTCAGGAGCTGTGGGAGACTACAAGTATTTGCTATTTTAAGGTGCACCTTGGGATTATTTTGAGAAATGAATAACAAATGAGGATCTAATTAGAAGCAACCTAGGCCCCCACTATCACCTATAAAATTGGACTCAAATGTAAGATTACGTGTTGGTTTTACTATTCAGGTAGGAACTACAGTTCTGGGTGATCTAACACCTAGTTAATAAGGGGAAGTTTCTTTCTGCAGAAACATTCCAACTAATAAATCTGGAAAGAAGGAAAGCTTTAGAAAATCACTATTTTGTAATGGATGTAGGCAATCATCAGTAACAGATGTCAACGTTAGATTAGATGGGACGTTTGTCAGTGGCAGGACTATGCTGTCACTAAATGAACTCAATGATTACTCTTAGCATAATAACTAAATGTAGTATGTGGACTCTTTTTTATTCTTGTTCTAACCAACCAACCAACCAACAGAAAAAGCCATTTTTTAGAAATCAGTGAAATCTGATGGGCGCCTGGGTGGTTCAGTTGGTTAAGCATCTGCTTTCGGCTCAGGTCATGATCCCGGAGTCCTGGGATCGAGTCCCACATCGGGCTCCCTACTCAGCAGGTAGTCTGCTTCTCCCTCTGACCCTCTCCCCTCTCATGCTCTCTCTCTCTAAAATAAATAAATAAAATCTTAAAAAGAAATCAGTGAAATTTGAATATAGTATGGGACAATACCAATGGCATTATGGTTATGTAAGAAATGCTTATGTTTTTAGAAGCACAAATTAATATGTATGCATGAAATGACATTGTATCTTGGATAGCTTTTCAAATAAGGAAACAAAAAAGCAAATCTAATTTAAATTGGAACAAGTCTGCTGTCATTAAAATGATACAGAAAATGAAGTACATGATTATCACCAAATGGTGGAGGGAGCTCTCAACACAGTGGAGTGTGGAGAGGCTTCTGGAGAGCTGCCGGTGTGTTCTTGCTTGCCTGCATTGCATGGACACCTACTGTATACTTATTCAGTATATCCAACTTACAGGTTTTACATACAACTCTATGTGAGTTCCAGGTGATAATAAAAATTAAAATTAAATATAAAAACTTGCATTTGTTTATAAAACATAATTCAGACTGATGATGTCATGTTATTAGTCAATAAAATAGATTCATCTTTCATTAGCAAGGAATAAGTCTATAATCTTTACATTTGATAAATGAGGAAAGAGATACATTATACTTGGATTTCCACTTGTGATATTAAGAATAATCCATATCAATAAACCTTGTCCAACTAGCAAAAAAAAAATGGAAAAGAAAAGATTTGCTTCTGAATATTGGACTTGAAAGCAAATGGGGAGATTTTCCTTTTTGATATACTACCTTTCTGGGGTGTTTGATTTTTTTTTTTTGCCCTGTGTTTATTTATTATTTTTATGAACAAACCAACAGACAAAACACTCACGAGGTAAAGACATAAAGGGATTCCAGAGGAACTGTAGTGGCAAGCCAATTAAACTTGAAAATTGTAGCCTAGCCGATGAGTCAATCTGTCCATGGGTCATAAATGACAACGCACACACCATTATTCTCCACCTTGAGAATCTGTCCACCTCCTTGTCAGAGTTTCAGCTCCTATCACCTTTCTGTCTACTTGCATTCGCCCAGCAGGCTTTCCCTTAGTCTTTACAGGTACTACTTGTCGGGGATATTGTTTAAATATTAACTCTCACACAGTTTTCTTTTCCCTTGGGCCAGATTTCTACCCAGTTCTCTCCCCAGTTTCCAGGATGCCTGGGCTCCAGGAAAGAACTTGCTTCTTTGTCCTGCTCCACAGTTGAGCCAGCGTCTCACTTTGGGCTCAATATTCAGCTTCCGAGGTCCCATTAGAATAGGGAGGCTGGGGTATGTATATAAAAAAGGAAAATAGGGCTCCTAGGTGGCTTGTTAGTTAAGCGTCTGCCTTCAGCTCAGGTCATGATTCCAGGGTCTTGGGATCGAGCCCCACATCGGGCTCCCTGCTCCTCAGGGAGCCTGCTTCTCCCTCTGCCTCTGCATCTCTCTCTCTCTCTCTCTCTCTGACTCTCATGAATAAATAAATAAATAAAATCTTAAAAAAAAAAGGAAAATAGAAGTCAGGCAGGTTTTGCTGCTTGCCTCGTTCATACCTCTCAGTCAACAGTGAAAAAGTGATGAATACACGGATAAGAAATGAATAAGTAAACACAGACTATGGAAACATTGAAGAAAGAGATGGTGAAGATCTCTCTAGGGAAAACAGATTGTTGACAACTGCATTGCTGCTATAATGCTTTATAGAAGAGAATTTACTCACTTTTTTTTAGGTGATTTCATTATACAGCACCTGGGTATAACATTAAGTCTTCCTGGGTTATTTAATCAATGCTGTTGAGGAACTGTTTAACTATTTAAGAAAAAAATTTGCACCCACGTCACCTTAGCCTGTTCATTGCATTGTAAGAATGACAGAAGAAATAATACGGAACATGAAAATTTCTTGGGCTTAAGGAGAAGCACATCTTTAATTTAAAAATTAGTATTTATTAAGTCTGGTTTGAAATTGTTTTGCAACTTCACTAACCTTTATAACAAGAAAAAAAGAGTAAATTAAGGACTTTGAAGAAAAAATTAAATTATATTTTAAAATCTTGGAAAACTACAAGACTCTAATTTTTAAATGAGGAAGTATTCTGAATATGTAAAAATCAGTGAAGAGGATCTGTGATTCAACAGTCTTGCACAATTCACAGCGCTCACCATAGCACATACCCTCCCCAGTGTCTATCACCCAGCCACCCCATCCCTCCCACGCCCCCCACTCCAGCAACCCTCAGTTTGTTTCCTGAGATTAAGAATTCCTTATATCAGTGGGGTAATATGATATATATGTTAAGAAAAAAAAAAGAAGAAGATAGCAGGAGGGGAAGAATGAAAAATGAAGGGGAAATCAAAGGGGGAGACGAACCATGAGAGACGATGGACTCTGAAAAACAAACTGAGGGTTCTAGAGGGGAGGGTGGTGGGAGGATGGGTTAGCCTGGTGATGGGTATTAAAGAGGGCACATTCTGCATGGAGCACTGGGTGTTATGCACAAACAATGAATCATGGAACACTACATCTAAAACTAATGATGTAATGTATGGTGATTAACATAACAATAAAAATTTTTAAAAGATCAGTGAAGAGGAAAGACAAACCAATGGAGAAAGAAAGCAGAACAGTGGTTCCTTGGACCTGGATATAGGATGGGAATTCACTGCAGACAGATGCAAGGAGTATCTTTGGGTGGTGGTGGGGGGTGGTGGTGAAAATATTCTAAAACTGCATTGAGGTGATGATTGCACAACTTTGCAAATTTCCCAAAATCATTAAATTCTACATTCAAAACAGGTGCATTTGTGGTAGGTAACTGTATCTCAATAAAGCTGTTTACATTCAAAAGACATTTAATAAAACTATATTTCAGCTCTGACATATGAAGCACTTGGAAGTCATCATTCTCATCCCTACAACAACCATAAGCTGGACAAACTGAAATCTATGACCTTTCTTGGACACATGGAGGTGAGTTTGTGGGGACAATTTCATCCCCAAATCTGGAGAGTCAGACACGCCAGGGGAAGTTAAACCGATTTGCCCACCTGAATTAGAGAGAAAAGGAGACATGAACTGGAAGAAACATTTAAATAGTAATTGTGACCAATTACTGGAGGCTGAGTGTGGACTGTTGTAAGAGCCAGGGACTCTGTGTCCCACTGAATTGAAGGGGTATGTGCACATTTTCTAGGAAGTTCCTTCCAGTTTGGGCAGGGGAAAAGGAAGAGTAGCTTGTGAAATATACCAGACTCTTCTCCATAACAAAGGCTGATTCCCCAGGGGAAAGGGTTTTGCAGAAGCTTTTTCTCTGCCAGGGAAGGACATTCTTTCCCACCAGGGATTGGGGGATTCACGGGAACTTTGGAATGAGCAGCAAGGATGAGAGGAGGAGCAGAAGATGGGGACTGGGCAAACACTTGTGGAGATCACACTCCAAAACAAGAGTCTCCTATGAGACGGAGTCTTAATCAAGGATTATGGAACAGTCCTCCGCTGTGCCGGTTACCCCAACCACACTTGTTTACTCTACCTGCAGGATCCAGCACAGTAGGAGTGTATTACCTCTGAAAGAGCAGAGGACACAGACTCCTTGAGCATTACCCAGGTGAGCCCAAGGAGAAGAGGAGAGCCAGTGAGGACTCTAGGCAACGAGAAAGCTCTGGTACCTAGAGCTTCAGCAAACATAAGTACTGCCAGATCCTCCCCAGACTACCATACATCCTCACCCTGATATCTTACGGGGCTGCTTTACCCAGATACAACACATGCGGGTTTCAGTAACCCATTATGAAGCATGAAAATAGGCAAGAATAATTAGTCTTTGGAGTCAAAGCAATCATGACAACCAGACTAAGATACGTTATAGATGTTGAGCAGGAAATTTAGAATAACTGTGTTTAATGTTATTGAACTTATGGGGTGCCTGGGTGGTTCAGTCTGTTAAGCGTCTGACTCTTGATTTCAGCCCAGAGCATGATCTCTCTCTCTCAAATAAATAAATAAATCTTTAAAAATATTATTGAACTTATGATTAATATCTTAAAATATTAAGGGCTCTAATGAAAAAGAGAAAAGTAAATAATATGCAAGAATAGATTGGCAATGTAAGCACAGAGATGAAAAATCCAAGACAGAATCACAAACGGATGCTAGAAGTCAAACACAATAACAGAAATGAATGTTGGATTTAATGAACTCATCAGTAGACTCAACGTGGCCAAGTGTGCTTGAAGATAGAAACTTGCCATACTGAATACAGAAAGAAGAAAAAATTAAAAAAAAAAGAATAGAACATTTGAGAACTGTGGGACAATATCAAAAGTTGCAGCAGATGCAGAACTGGGCTACTAGACAAAGAACAGAGCATAAGAAATGTCTAAGAGAACATAAAGACATAAAAAGACAAAGAGAAACAAAAACCCATGTAGGCATATTATATTCAAAATGCAGAAAACTAAAGATAATGGGACTCCTGGGTGGCTCAGTTGGTTGGGCATCTGCCTTCAGCTCAGTTCATGATCTCAGGGTCTTGGAATCCAGCCCTTTGTCAGGCTCCCTGCTCAGTGGGGAGTCTGCTTCTCCCTCTGTCCCTCCTCCCCAACTTGTGTTCTCTTGCTCGCTCTGCTCTCTCTCTCTCAAATAAATAAATAAATAAATAAATAAATATCTTTAAAAAAAGAGAGAGAAAACTAAAGACAATGTGAAAATCTTGAAAGAATCCAGGGTGGGGGAGAGGGAGGGCTCCTATAAGGAAACAAGAATAAGAGGAACAGTGCACTTCTCAGAATTCATGCAAGAAAAAGAATGTCCTGAAACTGTAAAGTGTTGAAAGACAAAAACCACCAATCTGAAATTCTATATCAGCCACAAAACTAAAGGAGAAATAAACACGTTCTTAGACAAACGAACACTGAAGTAATTTATCAATGACAAACTTGCTCTTCTAGGAATGTTAAGGGAATTTCTGCAGGCATAAGGAAAATGATACTGGTCAGAAATTCAGACACATGAAGATGAGATAAATGAAGGTAAAATAAAATCTTCTGTTTTTCTTACACTTCGTTGATCTAAAAGACAGATATTATAATTCTCTCTGCATTTTCATATGATTGAAAATTTCTGGTTAAGTTGAAAAATGTGCCTGAAGGAGGACATTTTAAAATTATCTTTTATTGTTAGAGTGTGTCCTCTATTGTAACTAAAAAACAGTAATGATAAAATTGCACTGTATTGTCTGATTATAGCATATAAATAAGCGAAATGAACAACAGCAGTGTCAGAAAGGATGGAAGACAGGAACGGGGAATATTCTATCACAGCTGCCTGCACTGGTCTGAATCCATTATTCAGTTATTTAAAGGTGGTCATAGATCAGTTAAAAGTGGATATTGAAAACTCCAGAGCAAGCACTAAACACATTCTTAAAAAGAAGTGTAAGTGATACCTTAAGAAAAAATATAAAGTGGAATTAGAAAATGTTCAAATGATACCAAAGAAGACAGGAAAAGAGGGGAAAATAAAGAAAAAAATCATTGCTATGGATAGAAAACAGTTACAAACACCATAGATGTTAATTGACCTGCATCAATAATCATTTAAATGTGAATGGTCTGAATATACCAGTTGAAAGACAGAGATCATCAAAGTGGATAAATAAGAAAAATTGTGTTGTCTACAAGAAACCCACTTTAAATATAAATATACAAATAGGGTAAAAGTAACATCATGGAGAATGATGTACCCTGCTAATAATAATCACGAGAAAGGGGAGGAGCTGTAGCAATGTCAGACAAAGCAGACTTCAGCACAAGAAGGGTAATCACGGATGAAGAAATATGTTGCGTAATGACAATGGAATCACTCCTCTGAGAAGACCTAACAATCCTGACAAAAAGAACATAAGAAGGCACAAGGCAAAGCTGATGGAACTCAAAGGGGAAATAGACAAACTCACTGTTATAGCTGGAGACTTAACAGCCCATTTCAGTAATTGATGCATCAAGCAGGCAGAAAATCAGTAGGTGAATGGATGACCCGAACAGCATTATCCCACAACCTGATCAAATTGACATATATGGAATACTTCATGAAAACTGTACGCATTCTTTTCAATCCCATGCAAACCATGCACCAAGACAGACCACATTCTTGGCCATAAAAACACATCTTCATATGTCTGAAAATATAGGAACCTTACAAAGCATGTCCTCAGACCACAATGGAATTAAACCTGAAATCTGTAAGAGAAAAGACCTGCAAAATCCCCTAGCAGTTGGAGATGAAACAGCTCACATCTAAATAAGTAATGGGTCAAAGAAGAAGTCACAGGAGAAATTAAAATATATTTTCAGCTAAGTGAAAATACAATTTATCAAGATTTGTGGGATAGAACAAAAGCTGTGCATAAAGGGAGATTTATAACATTAAACGTGTGTATTAGACAAGAAGAAACAGCTAAAATTATAACCTCCCTTTCCATGTTAGGGAAATAGATTTTTAAAAAAGAGCAAATTAAGTGTGAAGCAAGCACAAGAAATGAAATAAAAATTACAGTAGAAATTAATGGAACTAATAAGAAAGTGCAGGGCATAGTCTAGAAGGTCAATATACAAAAGTCAATTGTTTTCTTAGATACCCAGATGTGGATAATTAGAATTTAAAATTAAACAAAACACAACGTAATTTACAATAGTATACAAAAAAGAAAAACTTAGGCATAAACCTCAAATATATGTAGGATTTTTTTGTGTAAAATTGGAAAACAAAAGTGAAAAGAATTAAGGAAAAGCTAAGTAAATGGAGAGATTTCATGTGCATGGATCAGAAGACTAAATATTGCCAAGATGTCAGCTCTTCCCAATGTGATATAAGTCTGCTATGGAACCCCAATCAAATCACAGCAAGCTATTTGGTAGATAACACCAAATTTTTAAAATATTAAAAAAAAATATTTAGAGGGTCATCTGGGGAGCTTAGTCAGTTAAGCATCTGACTTCGACTCAGGTCATGGATAATAGGTGAAGCACAGGGGATGTGTGATTCGGTGAAGTGATTCTGCATTATACTGTAATGCTGGACTCAAGCCACTATGTATTTATCAAAACCCTTAGAACCTGAGAAAATGAAGAGTAAAACATGATATGTGTATATATATTTTTAAAAGCATTTAGGAGGTGGGCCCCTGGGTGGCTCAGTAGGTTAAGGTCTGACTCTTGATTTTGGCTCAAGTCAAGATCTCAGGGTCCTGGGATTGAATCCTGCATCAGGCTCTGCACTCAGCAGGGAGTCTGTTTGGATTCTCTCTCCCTCTGCCACTCCCCCTGCTTGCTCACTCTTTCTTTCTTTCTAAAGTGAATAAACAAATCTCTAAAAAAACATTTAGGGGGGTTAGGTGGCCCAGGAGGTAATATAGAGTTTGACAAAATAATAGCACCATATTACAGATGTATTAAATAACCTCATTGATGGAGGGGAGATGGGGGGAGAGGTCCTGAGCTAGGAAACTCTGGAAATGACTGGAATCTGTAAGACTGTGAAAAAGAACTGCACAAAGCACTGTTACCTAGTTGATAAAATTATTCCCCACAGAGTATAGGTTAACAATTCCAATGCTGTTAGCAATGTATAATGGAGCTGAACAGTTAAGTAAAGGATGGCAGATGAGTGGAGCCAGGTGTTACAGGTAAGCAAAGGCAGGGCGGTCAGAATGATCCATGTGGCAATAGATGGGAGTTGGAGACATCTGTAGGAACATAGCTGATTGCACACAGAAAAATTGATAGTTCTGTGTTGGTTGCTGTCAGCTGAGAGCTTGGGAAGGACTCTGCTCTAGTAGTGAGGACCACACAGGGCACCCATATCTTGGATTCTAATGCCATTGTCCAATAAAAATTCCTTGCAGAACTGTGGATTCTAGAACAGGAGCAGAAAATAGAGAAGATGAGCCTGGAGCATCCGAAATGCCAGGGGATACGAAAGTGCTAAAAAAGAAAAGATGAATGCTGGAGGGGATATATTTACAGTGGCCCAGGAGACAATTGAAAGAGAGCTCCCAACAGCCAAAGCTGGAACAATTTAAGCCACAAAATAAAGCAGCACTGGATTATAACACAAAGTATAAAATAAATATCTCAGGCCCATATTACTATAAATCAGTAATTGAATGCGTAAATAATGGGGGACAACAGACAAACCTCCCATGTAAAAGATTCCAACCTTCAAGAAGTGGAGTTGAACTCTGACTCTCTAAGTGTGTCACACAGAGTGACTTCCTTCCAAGGTTATAATATGAGAAAGGGGAAACAGTAACTTTACAGCAAAGAAAGCTGGACAACACCATCTCATCAACTTCGATAGGTCCTGCTGATAGCATGTCCCCTTGACATGATGTGACGAGAATTGTGCTTGACCTCTATTATCTTCCCCATAAAAGCAGTAACCCCAGTGTAATCAGGAGAAACATATCAGACAAATCCATTTGGCAGACTCTACAACATACCTGAGCAGTATTTCTCAAAAGTGTTATAATTATCAAAAATAATATATATTTTTAAAAGTCTTAGGAATGGTCACAATCAAGAGGAGCCCGAGGAGACCAGAGAAATAAATATAAATCGTGTCCTGGATGAGATCTCGGAACAGAAAAAGGATCTTAGATAAAAACTAAGGCGACCTGAATAAAGTACTGGCGTTAGCTCCTCATATTGATATTGGTTCATTGATTCTGAGAAATGGGCCACAACGATGTAAGATATTAATAATGATGGGTACTAGGTGTAGGTTATATGTGAATTATTTGTGATCTTCTCCACTTTTCTATAAACCTGAAACCATTCTTTAAAAGAGATAATTATTACAAAATTAGTGAAGAAAATTGCAAAAGAAAATGTTGACACATCTGACCAAATAATACTGGAAGCATGGTGTAATAGAGCTCCTAAGTAGAATTAAAATATGTGTAACTGAGGAAAAACTACACTGGCATAATATGGTGTAATTTTGTCTTAAATTATCCAACTTGCTTTAAAATTATTATGAAATCATGGAGATATCTATGTGAAGTGAGACAAAGTTTCTGAAAATATAAATGAAAAGTTATAATCATATTTGTCCATTTACCTAAGCAATTCTGCTTTGAAATGTCTGATAAAAAATTTGACACACAGTGCTTGGTTCATGTTGAAAGATATTCACTGAAGTATTATTTATAGTGATGAAGTCTTAGGAGACCAACTAAAAATCAGAAATTTTTAAAGAAATTCTATTAAATCTATATGATAGGTTATCATTTCTCTTAAATAGCCTTAAAATATCTCTTTATGATAAAGAAAAATGCTTATGATCCAAACTGGTTATGATCAGAGCTGTAAATACTAAATAATCCTAAATATGTAAAAAAAAAATCAAATATTTAGATTTTAGCATGGGTTCCCTTGGGGTGTTTGAATTGCAAGTAATGATTGTTTTCTTATTTATAATTTCTTGATTTGCCACCAATTTTCATGTACTAATTTGTAATGGGAGAAAATGAAAGGAAAATAAATATTCTGCTCTTACTAAGTTGAAATACAGCCACAGGCTATCCTTTGTTAATAATAGATTTTGTCGATAAAATTTTCAGCAGAACCTTTATCTTAAGATTATTAATTTTTCTCCTGAAAGATCAGATATCCTGCCAGAATACAGAACCGGTTGCAAATTGTAACACCCTCACACAGGGTCAACGGAACCAGAGCCCTGAAGTTAAATAAGGATTTCTCTTGGCATCACTCCACTCTTCCCATAATTAACACATTATTTCTTTCAGCCATAATTTTCCTGTGTTCCAACAACCCACATAGCTTCATTCTCAATCCCACAAATCTAGAATCAACCATGCATCTCAGAGAAGACTGAAAAATAATTTTTAAAAAATAAGCTTAAAAACCATACTGATGATACCATGAAATTAGAAAAGTCTCCAAAGATTAGAAAGGATGGTGAGCTTTGACCTGGGCTTTCAAGGGAAAATATTTGGGTAGTTATTTTGATGGAAAGTGAGTATGAAGGATGAGTTTCTTTTACGTTTTAGGATACTCAAGTCTTGGGTATTCATTTACTCATTTTTTTACAGATTTTTTAAATCTCTATTCATTTGAGAGAGAGCAAGAGAATGAGAGCACAAGCCGGGGGAGGGGGGGAGGGGCAGAGGGAGAGGGAGAAGCAGACTTCCTGCTGAGCAGGGAGCCCTACTCCGGGCTCCATCCCAGCACACTGGGATCATGACCTGAGCTGAAGTCAGACGCTTAATAGACTGAGCCACCCAGGAGTCCCCAGGGTATTCATTTATTTAAAAAAATTTTTATAGCATACTGCATGCAAGACTTTCTGCTGGGCACTGGGAGTTATAAACAAACAAGTCAGACAGGTGCACCTGCCCTCATTGAACCTGAACTTAAGTATATGAGGTAACAGCCCCCCCCCAAAGTATGATGATAAATAGATAGAAAAGTGTTTTGATGGAATAAGTTGGAAAAAGTGGTAGTAAGTAAAAATTCCAGTGAAAGTGAAGGGGTAGAGAAGAGGAAAGATTTGAAAATGAAAGAGAAAGTAATAAAGATGTTTAGTGTCTCTCTAAGCCGGCGGGGGGGGGGGGGGGACGTGAAACTCTGACTTAACAGCATTTGTCAATTTCTGTGTGTTGGCCAGTTGAAAACTGGTGATGTGATTTCACTACCAGGCAGATACCTTGCGAGCATAGAGAATAGTAAAGTGGACAAAATACTTTGAAGGCAATAAGTGACAAATGAGTACTTACTATTGCTCTTAATTGATTTAATTGTAAGTTTATGTGATTTAATTTTCTATGATGGCTGTGTTAACAGCTGAATGACAAAACTGAAAAACTCTGTAATCAGCTCTCATGAGCTGGTGCACACCAGCCCCAACATAACACTGAGACACGATTGCTATGTGTCTACAGCAGTGTATACTTCGGGATGACTAGAGTTGCCTGTATTCTTTAAAAAGGGAAGAAAAGCAAGAGGGGTCTGGAGATAGAATAAGACACTTGACTCGGGTCAAGTCGCAGAGCTGGAATGCCAGTCTCGGGAAGATAGACGGAGTCTGTGGTTGATGGGGAATCACAGTAGCTGTGCGCGTGCTCACACACAGTTTTATCACCATCATGACGTAGATGCTAAAACTGTGGGTCATTATTGACGGTGGACTCAAATAGGTCAGCGTTGGAGAAAGGGGAATCAGGAAGTGTCATCTCTCTTTGGGGATGAAGGTAAACAGAGCGTGAAGAAGCAGGAGGTGAGGATCCCTGCAAGGTGCTCTGCCATCCACCCTTGGCGCTGAGAATCATCGCGAAAGCAAAACACTTCCAGTAAGAAACGCTTTCCCAAGTATAAAAGCTGGCAGTTACGAAGAGGAAAAGCTAACATGAGGCTGAAGGGAATCTACACTTAGTAAAATAAAACATTCATGCGTTAGTTTGCTGTTCCTTTGACTTTGGAATTCTTTTATGACCTGCCTAATCTTCTTATCTTGATGTTGTCGGCTAGCTAGTATTTTAAAAGGGGGATTATTTAACCTTCATTATGTCTAACAACTCAGTGGGGTGATTTTTAATATGGTTTCTAACTCTAGGAGTCACAGAACAGGAGTATAACTGTGTGACTTTATTAAAAGTCTGTGTTACAACTTCAGAAAAGGAAGTACCAGACCCTATGTGGTTTTTCTATGTGGTATTGCAGATGAGTGAACGTTCTCTATCCACAAATCAGAATAGATTTATGAACATTCAGCTGGGGGGTTTGAACCATAATTAAAATGCAAATGTGTTAGCTTAATATAATAGCTGGAAAAAATCTTAAAGATCAATCTCATTGAACCATTTTATTTCATAGATGGGAAATCTGAGACTGAAACACATCACAGACAAATGGGTGGTGAATGGGAGACCAGAGAGGTCACGTTCATGGCTAGCATGGGACTCGTTCCACCGATGTTCATCCGAGGCGGGGTCGGGGGACTGCCAGAATCAAGTTTCCAACTGAGCCCTGACCACACGCTCAGGTAACACCAACGTTATTGCTCTTAACATGGTTGTTTGAAAGTAAATCTCTCTGAAAACATGACTTGAGTATATTTTTGAACTACATATAAATTTTATCCAGCAAGCACCTCCGATAGTTTTATAGGATACACGGCTAGAAAAACTTTATACTTCATTTCTACATTCTAGACCCCAGTTACCTGTACAATGAGGAAAATAGTAGCTTTTTTGTGCGGTTAATCTGATGATTATACTGGGCCATGTGCATAAATTGGAGGGCACTGTGCCTGACATAGCTTCTTACTGCACCATGGTATTTCATAATCAAGCAAAGAGGAGGTTGAATTATATCGCTTTGTGATAATGGCCGAGGGTTGATGGCACTTATCCATAATTAGAATGCAGACTCAGAACAGCTCAGGGTCCTTTGAGAACTTAAGAATCACCAAATCCAAATTTTATAAATGAAAATGATTTTTTCTAAGAATGATTAGGTGACTTGCCCTCAGTAGGGATCGGCACCCTCCTGACCACTCAACGCAACCCAGAAAGAATTCCTTGTCAGGCACCCTTGGTTTCCCGGGCAGAAGTTGATCCTTCCATCAGATTATTGAGGGGTATTCTGCACTTAGCCTCTCTTTAACACAGACTCACTTTAATATCGGACTGAGAAGAATTGAGAAATTTCTCGAATTACTGACTGATTCTCGTACAAGAGCACTCATGCTCACTTGGCTATGACTCACTGTCCAAGTCTGACAATCTCGCTTAGTTTTTTCCCCTCTTTTACTCCACAGACTCAAGCCTGGGCCACCACACTTTGTTCACCCCAGTCTCTAGTAATTTACAGTGTGCTTAAGTCAGCCTGATAACTGGTGATTTTTTTTAACTGTTGGAGAATAGATTCAATTATATCTTCACGCTTTAAGCCAAATAAGAGAAATATTACATATTTAGAATTTAATTAAATTGTATAAACCTCCTTGAGCATCTGTAAGTACCAGGCCCTAGGCCTGATGCTAGAAATACTTTGACAAGTAAGACGAGTTCTTTTCATCAAGAACAACATCACCCTCCAAAGTGGGAGAAATAGAAAGCAGACAAGCCATGCCAGTTCAATCATTTCCAGGAAGGCACACAAAATACATAGAAAACACAGAACATCAACACAGCCTGGGGGCTGCTTGGAGTAGATGAGATCAGAAATAAATCCCCAAGGGCCAGCAGGACTGAGTTGAGCCAGGAGGAGAAAGGGGACAAGGAAATCATATGGACACAAATGTGGAAGCACAGACCATGTTTTATTAAGGGAGAGTAAGCCTGAGGAAGCAAAAAACTTGCATCATGAACATCTTTCTTGTTTCGTCTTCTTGAGGTCATGCTTCGCTAAGTTGGGTTGATCTAAAAGCAAGAGGAAGCCATCTAACATTTGAACCAGGAAAGTGACAGGATTCAGTTGTTATAGAGAGATTTATGGACTTCAGGTCTGAGGGGAGAATCTGGAAACTGGACGGCCCATTGTGGGTCTACCATGATAGTTCCAAGGGCAAATGACAAAGGCCTATCCCATGAGGAGCCATAAAGTGTCAGCCAATCCATAACACTGTTTAATTCTGAGTGAAAAGGTAACAATCCAAGTACTTGTTTTCATAAAATCCTCACTTAACAAGGGGTTAGAAATTCTATAATCCTTACAATTTCTAATATCTCTCTTCCCAGTTTTGGAGTCTCCTTGAACGTCCCCTTCCCAGGCACACAGCCTCTCCAGGGACAGGATTATGATGCGTGGTGTTACATTGCCAGCCAACCACAAGATCATCAATCTCCAGTGTATACTTCCGAGAGGTTAGAGGGACAGGATTTACCAAAATAGGTCTCTTTGTGTCAGAGAGCAGCCTCAGATTTTACATTCAAAAGATACAAGTCTGTGATAGTCATTTCAGCCTTCCCAAACCCGTTACATCATTTTCAAATTAGGGCTAGTGCCAGAGGCTCTCTCTAGTTTTGAGGTTTCTTTTTTTTTTTTTAAGATTTTATTTATTTATTTATTTATTTATTTATTTATTTATTTATTTATTTATTTATTTATTTATTTTGAGAGGGGTGGAGAAGGAGCAGAGGGAGAGGAACTGAGCTGGGAGCCCAATGTGGGCCTCGATCCCTTGACCCATGAGATCATGACCTGAGCTGGAATCAAGAGTCAGACGCTTAATTGACTGAGCCACACAGGCACCCCTCTAGTTTTGAGGTTTCTAAAAGGAAGTCATAGGGATTGCATTAGCTTGCAAACAGTAGATACAATAAACACACAATAAAAACTACAGAAATCTCTAAATGTGGGTGCTATTGATAATCGGTCTGATGGCTACCTTCTAGAAGAAAGACACCTGTTAGTTCCCAGGTGTCCTGACTGGATTCCTCTCTGCACGACCTTCAAGATTCATGCTGTTTGCTAGTTCTCTCTTGTTTTCACCTCTTGATTTTGTTCTCAGAGAGCAGTGCAAGTGAAAAGCAAGCTGATGGCATTTTTCCCCTGCGGAAGAGTCCAGCTCACAAGCAAATAGAAATTTCTCTTTCAATTCCTGAAATTTATTTGAAGAAATGGTAGAGCTTTTTTTTAAGTAACAGATAAACTATCCCTGCAAAGATATGATAGACCTTAGTGTCATTGAAAGGCACTGGGCTGTGGGTGAATTCATCTGTGTGGACTTGGCCAGGATCTGGGGGAAAATACCACCCAATGCATACTGGGGGCTCTGTTTATTCTGCAGACCTGAGGGAGAGTCTCACAAGGGTGTGGAAGGGGATAGACAAGGCCATTTTGGGGAAGGCATTGATCTTCCAGGGAAACTGTGTGCGTGTGTGTGTGTGTGTGTGTGTGTGTGTGTGTGTTTATGAGAGAGACAGAGAGACAGAGACAGAGAGAGGCATGAGAGAGATTTAACAGAGGACAAGTATACACAAGGGGCATCAACACTCCAAATGCTCAGGTTGGGTTTGTTAGTGGTTTCTTGCACAGAATGTAAAGGCAGGTATACCCTCAGTCAAAGTACAAGTAAATGCATTCTCTCTCACAAGCTTGCATTTCTTGTGTGAACAAAATCACTTCCTTTTATTCAGTTTGAGTCTTTGTGACTCAGCACAAACCAACATGTATTACTCTGTTTAAAATGTTCCAGTGACTTTTCATCAATCTTCACAAAAATAAAATTTCTATTCATCATCCTCAAAGTCCTCCATGCCTGGCCCTTTCCCAAGAATACCATGGTGATAACCTCTTGAGAGTGAACTGTTACCAGGTCAGTCAGTACTTCTCCAGAAAGGAGGTGAGACTGTGGCCAGTCTGGCTGGTTGATGTGGATCTGGAGAAGGTGGATCAGTGAATAATGATAGTCACAAAGATTCAACACCTGAGAAGTGTGGCCTTGTTCAGTAGGTGGTCCGGAGAGGTAAGTTAGAATTAACTCTAGAGACTACTTCTAGATGCTTTGAAAAAGTTGATCCTGGTTACTGAGTTTGGGCTTTTCTGTATGAAATAAATGTGTTTGAGTGGAGAGAGTGGTTTGTACAATGGTGAAGATTAATCAAAGAGCAGTAGAAAGGACATACTACACATAAAAGGGATAGAAGCAGAGATATTTGGGGAGTTTATTGAAAATACCCAGGAAGTATAGAGTAATGGAGATAAATCATCTGCATTCTCAATACCTTGCTTGGTTTGAGTCCAGACCATGTAACTCAGCAAATAATTAACTATAAAATGGAAACATTTTCCTCTTACTTTGTGGAAGCACTTTGGAAACCAATGAGTGTGAACATGTTTTATAAACTCTCAAGAATTATTAATAAGAAAGTTGTGATATTCTTTCATTCAATGCACCAAAAACCAGTAGGCTCTTAAATTTTTTTTTTCTAGATTTTCCAATATTTCTTTCAAGGATTAAGGCCTGTCAGTTACTTTCCAATGTGTTCCATAAGCAAAGACTGCTTTTGTGTGCCCTCATAATCTGTATTTCTTAGTTGTCTCTGCTTTTCAGAGAAAATATCCTTACTCCCTGGATGACAAGCCTGGTTTTCACCTTTTGAACACCCAATTATTGTGATACTGAGTTAAGATGATTGCTTGTACACAGAGTGCTTATTAAGAAATCCCAAGTATCTGAAAATTTGCAGTATAAAACAAATACCTTTTTTTGGCTTACTACAATTAATCCAGTGTACTCTTTTATAGCTCACTTCCTAGGGTTATCTGTTCTCATAAAGCAATTCCCTTACAGACTTCGTTGGGTTTTGACCTTGAACTCCTTGAGACTGCAGGGAGGTGCTTCTACGTTATTGCCTGTAGTTAATTTATTCATTACATTAAGTAAGGGCCTCTCCATCAGCCTTCCCTTCTCCATGGTCTTACTTCCTCTTCCTTCATGATCAGATTCCAGACTCCATGTGATCTGATAGCCATTTAAACTCTTGACTTTGGAGCATGAATGTGAATCAACTTTAGCTGTTCCAGCTCTCTTGACACTCTCCCATCCAATAACTCACCAACATGATGCTATTTTGTTCTTCAAAATCACCCCAAAACTTCCTTTTTCATTCATATCACTATCTGAGTTTTGCAGACATTTATAATTTAATGAAGAGGATAATGATTCACCTTAGTGTATATCATCACTGCCTTCAGGAGCTGACAAAGACTTTGACATTTGATGTTCACAACAACCCTAAGGAGAATATATTATAGTCATGCCTATTTCACAGATAAGAGATAATGAAATCCAGAGTCAGAAAATTTGGAAACTTGCTGGTAGTTTAGAAATTCTGACCTCAGAAGAGGTGTCTTTCCATAAAGCAGTGGAGAAAATGAATTTATATACTCTTCTTTGTTTTACTTTTCAACTCAAATTTTATCTTAATATGTTGAGTTTAATTTAAATTTTAATTAGAGAATACAAGGATCAGAGTCAATGTCACATTACATCCAGGTAGACCTCTTGTTTAAGAATCCCTCAGACTTGGCAATGTTGGAGACTGCAGACATCACCTAGCTTAGCCTTCTGACCACTGGAGGACTGCTGGCTACAAAAGAAGTAGAGTCTATTCCATCTGCTTCTATTTGGGCATCCCTAGTTTGGGATCACCCGTTATCCCCTTACCATGTGACTTACCCGCTACTGAGCCGCTCTGTTTCTTTGTGCTTCTTCTCTTAGATGTCACAAAGAACACATGTACTTTTTCTCTTACATGACAGCTTTTCAGTGTTTTGAATTCATCACTGTCTTTAATGGAAAAGTGATTTCCTAACCAATATTTATTGGTTACATGACTTTACTGTAATCAGTTGACAAGCTCATCTTTCTAACAGAACAGAGTCTGGACATCCTGAGGTTGAGCGGAGCTGTGATTTACAGGTAGGCTCTTGAGTTTCTCATCAGGTAACACCATGCAAAGTCTTTTCAAAGGGAACAATTACTCCATAGCTGAAGGACTTTCACATGTATTGAATTAAGATGATTATTACAATATTGTATGGATTTTCAATAACTTACTTTTGGAGAACTGCATTGATGAGGGAGACCAGGGCATCTTAGATGGATTTCCCACCCACGGTTTTCATTTTGAAAATCATGTAGGATTCCCAAGACCTCACTGAAAAGAAGCAGTGAGCTTGTCATGAAGTTAGCCTCTGTGAAAGATATTCTTCTCACACTGTTGCAGATGCCATGACCTGGAGAGATGAATCAGCTCTCCCACTGTCATGGTCATGCAGAGTTGAAATAAAGGTTCTGCTATCTACAGTACACCATATGTGGCCGTCCTCCTCTAGGAAAAATCACTCATTCTATTGTTACTTGCAGTTTCATAGCATGAATGGTATTGTTATTGGTGGATATGACATCATCCATTACCCTTGAATCAGTATGCACAGATATATCCAGGCAATGTCAAGGAAACTATTCTAAGCAGGTCTACCAGAAATTCGCTACCTCAATCTAACCCTAAAGACATATACTAAAGATGACCAAAGCCATCAGCATCCAAGTAAAGGCTGGTACAAACACCTGCATCCTTCTCTGGCTCTGTGTCACCCCAGCATCCACAGTGAGGGACACTCCAAGGCCACATGGGGGCTAAGCTTATATATGAGCTCTTGGAATGGTTTCCAAATAACTTTATTAAGTTATGAAGTTATATGTAACTCACTGTCCTTTTCTTAACATGGACAAAAAATTATGTATATCATTATATGGGACAATGCAAGATAAAATTTAAAAAAAAATTTACCATTGCTTAGCAAACAGTGCCCCTCAGGTTCTATATTAGGTGCTGAGAAGGCATTTGTTTATGGGTTTGACAATCACAATAATCCTCTGCTATCCATATGCTTTTATATATGGATTGGATGTAGATTGAGAATCATAAACTTATTTATAAAAACAAAAGTGTGTTCCCTTCAACTCATTTGAAAACTAATTATAAACTTTCATCTTGGTAGTTCAGTAACATATTCAGTGTCAGATACTGTGGTTTGTAGTATTAGGAAAATGGAGAAAGAAACACATAATGATCAGTATGCCTCAGTCACCTCATTGTGCTCAAGATATTGAAGAAGTATGAAGCAAATGGTCATTACAGAAGTATGGGAAGGCAAAGGGAGCAAACGAGAGGAGAGTACTCAGAGAATATCAGGGGAAGGGAATACCCAGCATCCTGAGAGCCTACCTTTTCCCTGGAAGTAAGTCAAAAAGATAGGCTTCAAGTCTCTAAATTCACTAAACAAAAGAAACTCTGCCCCTCCTTAGGCATATGGAAATATCACTACCACCAAGAAACACACACACGTGGAATCAAAAGACCCATCTCTCCCATTACCTCCAGGTACAATGGGCTTAATCCATTCATGGTGATCTTGTCCTTAGAAAACAAATAACATTTCTGGACTCCCGTATTTCTTTTGGTCTTGCTGCCCAGGTGTGCCTAGTGCAGTGAACAAGAGGACCTCACTTGAAATTTTCTCCAAATACAGCTAGAATAAATACAGAGTATTTGTTATCCATGAGATATGGCACAGAATAATGATCCTTGTCAAACATTTAAGAAGAAAAGAAACTTATATATCATTAATTGCAGAAGAATTAATTAAAATCCTACTGGGGGACTGACTCTTAAAATATATTCTCAGATGTTATTTTTATTAATCTTCCAAACATCCTATAAGACATAGGTAATCATCTATATTTACAGAGAAGGAACTCCAACTTCAGACATGTTGACTAACTTGCCCAATTTCACACAATTAGACCATCTGACTCTTCACAGAAAATGAAATATTCAGAACTTCAACTAATTGCTTCCATCTAGTAGCCAGAAGAAAAACACATTGGAGGGGCCAAGAAGAAAGAACAACTGTATCTAGATATTGGCTCTTCAGTATTGACTAGCCTTTTGTTAATGAGTTAGCAACAATACCTCACTAAGGGATATAAAAATTGTCCAGACTTGACTATACCATATCTCCCCCAAAACCAGAGCAAATCTGGAAGCAATGCAAAAGAGTTCATCAAAAGGCCACTGTTGTGAGTATGTTGTGAGCCAGAAGGTGATGGGGGGGGTGTGGTCAGAAGAAAGAAGGGACAAAAAATCCAAAGGGATAAATAAAGATCAAGATGAATAAATTTTAAACTATCTTTGTTCACAGAAGACATACATGTACAAAACACAAAAGAATTGATAAAAGAATCCAAAACCAGTAAACAATTATAGCAAGGTTGCAGTTTACAGGGTTAATATACAAAAGTCAATAGCTTTCCTATATCCCAGCAACAGGTGGCATTTGAAACTAAGAACACAATGTCATTTATACTAGCACCCAAAAAATAAAATACTTAGGTATAAATATTTTTAAAATTATACAAGATCTAGGGGGTACCTGGGTGGCTCAGTTGGTTAAGCATCCGACTCTTGGTTTCAGCTCAGGTCATGATCTCAGGGTCGTTGAGATCAAGCCCTGCATCAGGCTTGAGATTCTCTGCCTCTCCCTATCCTGCCCCTCCCCCCACTCATGTAAGCACATGCGATCTCTCTTTCTCTCTCTCTCAAGTAAATAAATAAATAAATAAATAAATAAATAAATAAATAAATAAACAAATAAAATCTTTAAAAGAATTTACAAGATTTATATGGGGAAACTATAAAATTCTCATGAATGAAATCAAGGAACTACATAAATGGACAAACATGTTAATGGATAGGAAAATTCAGTACAATCAGGATGTGACTACTTCTCTACTTGATCTATAGATTCAGTGCAATCCCAACCAAAATCTCAGCAAGTTATTTTGTGTATATCAACACACTGACTCTAAAGCTTATACGGAGAGGCAAAAAACTCAGGCTAATTCAATATTGAAGCAAAAGAACAAACTTGAAAGATTGACACTATCTGGCACAAGATTTACTATAAAGTTACACTGATCAAGACTGTAGTTGTGCTGAAAGAATAGACAAAGAGATCAAAGGAACAGAATAGAGAGCCCAGAAATAGACCCCCCATAAATGTAGTCAACCGATCTTTGACAAAGGAGCAAAGGCAACCCAATGAAGCAAAGATTATCTCTTCAACAAATGGCTCTAGAATGACTGGACAACCATGTGCAAAATAATAATAATAATAATAATAATAATAATAAAAAGAATGTGGACACACAACTTACACCTTTCACAAAAATTAACTCCGGATGGAGTTATAGACCTATATAAACAATGCAATACTATAAAACTCCTAGAAGATAACAAATGAGAAAACTTTGATGACCTTGGATATGGCAATGACTTTTTAGATACAACACCAAAGGCATGATCCACATAAGAAATAATTGATGAGCTGGACTTCATTAAAATTACAGTCTTCTGCTCTGAGAAAGACAAGGTCAAGAGAAAGACAAAACAACCGTAAACTGGGAGAAAATATGTGCCAAAGACACATCTGATGAGGGACTATTACCCAAAATATACAAGGAATTCTTAAAATTCAACAATAAAAAAAGAAAAACCCAATTAAAAAAGTGGGCCAAGGAGTTTAGCAGAAACCTCACCAGAGAATATACACAAATGCCAGATAAGCTTATGAAAAGATGCTCCATATCATATGTCATTAGGGGAATGCAAATTAAAACAACAAGGAGACATTACTACACAGCTATTAGAATGCCCCAAATCCAGAATACTGACACCAAATGCAGAAAAATGTGGAACAACAGGAACTCTCTTTCATTGCTGGTGAAAATGAAAAAATAGTACAGCCAGTGTGGGAGACAGTTTGCTTGTTTCTTACAAAACTAAATATATTCTAACATTATGGTCCAGCTATCATGTTCCTATTATTTACCCAAAGGAAAACTTACATTTGCACAAAAATCCTCACACAGATATGTATAGTAACTTTATTCAGAATTGCCAAAAGTTGGGGCACCTGAGTGGCTCAGTCGGTTAAGCTTCTGACTCTTGATTTCAGCTCAGGTCATGATTTCAGGGTCGTGTTATTGAGCCCCGAGTCAGGCTCTGCGCTGAGGGCAGAGTCTGCTTGAGATTCTCTCTCTCCCTCTGCCTCTCCCCCCACTTTCTAAATAAATAAATAAATAAATAAATAAATAAATAAATAAATAAATAAATAAAATCTTAAAAAAAAAAAAAGTACTGCCCATACTTGGAACCATCTCTGATGTTCTTTAGTAGTGAATGGATAAAGAAATTGTGGTCCATCCAGACAATGGATATTATGCAGTGCTAATAAGAAATGGACTATCAGTCACTGAAAAAATATGGAGGAACTTTAAATGCTCATGACTAAGTGGAAGAAGCCAATCTGACAAGTCTACATCCTGTACAATTCCAGCTTTGACTTTCTGGGAAAGGCAATGATATAAAGAAAGAAAAATGATCAGTTGTTGCCAGAATCAGGGGATGGTGGAGGGGGGATGGAGGTGGGGTTGGGGGAGGGGATGAACAAACAGAGCACAGAGGATTTTTAGGGAAGGGAACGTATTCTATATATGATAATGATGGATACTTGTCATTAGACATTTGTCCAAACCCATAGACTGTACAACATCAAGAGTGAACCCTCATGTAGATGACAGACCTGGGTGATTGCAATACATCAGTCTGGGTTTGTCAAGTGTAACAGGTGCACTACTCTTGGGGTAGGTGTTATATCTTGGGGTAGGCTAAGCATGTGTGAGGGCAGTGGGTATGTGGGAGATCTTTTTTTTTTTTAAAGATTTTATTTATTTTTTAGAGAGCGAGCGAGAGAGAAACAGCATGAGAGGGGAGAGTGTCAGAGGGAGAAGCAGGCTCCCCGCTGAGCGGGGAGCCCGATGTGGGACTCGATCCCAGGACCCTGGGATCATGACCTGAGCCGAAGGCAGACGCTTAACCATCTGAGCCACCCAGGCACCCTGTGGGAGATCTTTATACCTTCCCCTCAGTTTTGCTGTGAATCTAAAACTCTTCTAAAGAAAGAAAATCTTCCAAAAAAAAAAAAAAAATCAATGGGACTTTCCCTTTGTCTGTTTCCTTAATCTAGTAACTATCCAATTATTCTTTTAGAATGAATCAAATTTTCCAAAAACTTTTTTGAGCACCTACTATGTCCTAAGTAGCATTTCAGGTAATCAGGATGCCAATCTAATGCATCTTTATAGCATCTGTCACATCAGATAATCACTAAAATTTAGTTCCCATTTTCAACTTTTGCTTAAGTAGAGTCAAATTCATTTTCTTAATATATATTCTTAAGTCCCAATGCAATTACTTCAATCTAGAGTCCTCATAAAATTAATTTTAAAAAGTGTAGTCGAGGGGCGCCTGGGTGGCTCAGTTGGTTAAGCGACTGCCTTCGGCTCAGGTCATGATCCTGGAGTCCCGGGATCGAGTCCCGCATCGGGCTCCCTGCTCAGCAGGGAGTCTGCTTCTCCCTCTGACCCTCCTCCCTCTCATGCTGTCTCTCATTCTCTCTCGCAAATAAATAAAATCTTAAAAAAAAAAAAAAAAAAAAAAAAAAAAAGTGTAGTCGAGTATAAAAATGACATAGGAAACACAATCCAACAATATACCAAGGTACACAGGCTCAATAAAAAATTCATTTACAGACCCCAGATAAAGATGTTATCTTGAATACATGGATCTGATCTCGTTCCCTCCTGAAGCCTCACCACAGCTGGTAAGGCTATATTATCTATCCATCCATCCATCCATCCATCATTTTTTAAAATAAAATGATATAATACCACTATATATAGAGAGAAACACATCACACCACAGCACATGATACCACATCACACCCCACCGTACTGCACTATAGCACATCATACCACACCGCACCTTGCCACACTGCACCACACCAATATAACATTCACTATGGCCAAAAAACAAGCTGGTAAATTAATAGTAAGAATAAGCTTCCTTGATGACATGATTTTGGAATTAATATATGAGTTGAGCAAGGTTACATAAGTTCAATATACACATTCAACTATATGTATCCTGACAGAAATAAATTTAAAATGTAACATTTATTAAAATAAAAATATTAAATATATAATAATAAATACAAACACAATTATGCAAGACCTCTATTTACCTTTTACCAAACTAATTTATGAGATTAGAGACAACCCAAACCGAAGTATCAGTAGGTTTCTATTTGTTTAAACAGACAGGCTAATTTTAAGTTTTACATGGAAATACAAAAGACCAAGAAGAGTCAAGACAATCTTGACCAAAAAAAAAACAAGGTAGGGGAACTTTACCAAAGTCAGAGTTTTATAAAGATGCAATAAAGACACTGTGGAATTAGCCGCAGGTCTGACAAATGTTCCAGTGGAACAGAATGGACAGCCGGGAAACAGACCCACATAGGCATGGACTTTTGTCCCAGCTGAAAATGACACTTGAGAGCAGGGGTAAATGAAGTGTTTTCAATAAATGGTGCTGGGTCTATGGGACATCAATAAAGAAAAAAGAAGAGGGGCACCTCGGTGGCTCAGTAGGCTAAGCCTCTGACTCTTGATTTTAGCTCAGGTTATGATCCCAGGGTCATGAGATCAAGCCCCACACTTGGCTCCACACTCAGGGGGGAGTCTGCTTGAGATTCTCTCTGCCCCTCCCCATCTCAAATAAATAAATAAATCTTTAAAAAATAAAAAAGAAGAAAAAACTTCACCCCTAGATCATATCTTACAGAAAACCGAGTACCAGGTGATTCAGAAATCTACATAAGAAAGGTAATATAGTTAAACATAGAAAGGATAACAAAAAAATGAATATTTATATGATCTTGGGCAAATTTCACAAATGGAAAAATGAAGATTAGTAGTAAAATATTAATAAATTATACTTCATTAAAATTAAAAAATCCTCCATCAAGAGCTATCACTGGGTGGGTAAAAATTTAAGCCACATGGCCACATCTCACAGTGAGGAGTTCTTTGAAATAAATGTAACCAGCCACCTCCAAATTACTATACCACCACTTCTCCATGGGTAAGCACTCTATGTAGCCACTAACCAATTAGAAAATATTTGTTAGGCAAATAATTTTTAGATAGGTCCCAAAAAAGCATAAAGCAGAAAAGAAAAAAAATAAGACAAATTTTTATCAAAATTTAAGAATTTCACTCTTCAAGACACTTTTAAAGAAAAAGGTAAGACACAAAGGGAAAATATTTGCAAAGTCTATAACTGATAAAAAAATAACTCGTATAATCCATAATAATTCCAATAAAATAGGGGCAAAAATTTGAACAGGAACTTCACACAATATATATACAAATCTCCAATAAACACATGAGAGGAGGCTCAACATTATGGATCATCAAAAATTCGGATTCAACCACAGGGAGATTCCACATTAACTAGTATAACTATATTTCAAAAGACTGGCAATTTATGTGCTGGTGAGGATGTGGGATAGTGGGAACTCTCATTCATTGCTAGTGGACAGGTGCAATCCCATGACCACTTCGGAAAATAGTTTGACAATTTCAGAAAAAAAAAATTAAACAAACATTTAACATATGGCCAAACCATTCTTTTCCTAGGTAGATAGTCAGGAGAAACAAAAATATATAAAATCCTATACTTTATTCACAACAGCCCAAAACTGTAAACACCCAAATGTCCACTGATAGGTGAATGGATAGACAGATTTTGATACATATGATAGAGTTGGATACTGTCTTCAAAGATAGCTTCAATTCTATATCTATATTTGATTTGCATTTGAATGTGAGTCAATTGAATACTATTTAACACTAAAAAATAGACACAGCCAGGATGAATCTCAAAAACTATGCTGAAGGAAAGAAGCCAAAAGCAATAGAGTGCACATTGATTCCTCTTACTTGAAATTAGGAAGGCAAATCTATTCTGTTAGTGCCAAGGAACAGAATAGTGATTAGTTGGAACTTGGAGGGGGTATTCATTGACTGAAAGGGACCCAGGAGGAGTTTCTGGAGGCAGGGAAATATTCTGTATCTCAGTTGTGCTTGTGACTCATGTATTTCTTAAAACTCATTGACCTGTGTGTATATTTAAAATAGGCTATTTTAGGGGCCCCAGAGTGCTCAGTGGTTTAAGCATCCAACTCTTGATCTCAGCTCAGGTCTTGATCTCAGGGTTGTGAGTTTGAGCCCCACGTTGGGCTCCATACTGGGTGTGGAGTCTACTTAAATAAATAAAATAAAATAGACTATTTTAAATAAGATATGCTTATTTTCACTATATGTTGATAAGGTTGCTTAACAAAATAAAAAATATATAGGTTTGAAAAGAAAGGAGTTCAGAAAAAAAGTGATTATAAAGAGAAGTCCTTATATTTTATTCCTGTTACTCAATTGATGTTCCTGCATATCCCTCACTTTGGAAACCCCTGTCCAACATCATAGCTCTTCTGGTCGTGACTCAACATTCTATATAACACCTTGATGACTATGCTATGACCAAACAATTTGGATCCTAACCTTATATTTCTCCAGCCTGGAATGATACCAACAACTACCATCTTCATGACTTCATGTACTTTAGACGATTTCCTGTGTTTTATCCCTTTTCCCAGCTCCATTTGGGATCACTATATAATTTGTGGCACATTTGAGTTGCCATAGACTTTGATTATTTGGCATGTGACTGCATAACTTGCTCTTTGGACACCATCCTGGTTTGACTGGCACTAGGTCATAACTCTGCTCTTTCCTCGTGTGGCCATGTAATTATGGTTGCTGCCTGGAAGGAAAGAGAACATCCGAATTATGGCAATTCACTAGGAAAAAATAGTTCTTACAAGAAAATCAGGAAGGAGGAGTAGAGGGAGAGGGAGAATCTTAGGCTGACTCTGCACTGAGAGCAGAGTGTGATGTGGGGCTCTATCTTACGACCCTGAGATCATGACCTGAGCTGAAACCAAGAGTCAAGGCTTAACCAACTGCACCACCCAGGCCCCGCAAGATTTAACTGGGTTCTTAAATCCAGTTCTTGGTGAGATTGCTTAATACAGGCTGGGGGGAAGGTGTGACCACCAAGCCCACACTCTCACATGGTTTCTGGGGTTTCTGCTCCTTCTGCTCCAGAACAAATCAGTCCCTGAAAGGTCACTTTGTGACAATCACAGGCATTAAAAATAGAGTTGAAAGGGATGCAGCATTGGCCACACTGAGGTTATATAAAAGACACTCCAAATTTTTTCTTTCTAGTCCTTTCAGCTTTGCAATTTGCTCTGGACTCCCATAATAAGGAAATCTCAGGGACCAGGGTAAAAAAAGTGACCTCTTCAGGTATCAGTTTTCTCTTTGAAAAAAGGAGGATATAAGTAGATGTATGTTTCCCCACTGTACCTGTCAGGTGTTAAAACTTCTAAATCTGAAAGTGCCAAGAGATGGAAGCCCCTCACAGCCAACTTACGCCCACGAGTCCTTGGGTTTTATGTCAACCGTGTAATGCAGAATCTCTAAATGACTTGGATCAGACAGAAGCAGACGTGGTCTCAGCAAAACCACACTATTTATTACAAGTGATTCCAAGAAGGATGTTTCCAGGGATGGTCTTCACACGTAAGGGAAAACAGAATTTAGGACCTTTGGGAGGGTGACTTAATCGGACTGACTGAAAACTCTCACCCCTCATTCTGCTGACCCCCCGGGATTTGGAACACTCTTCCATTAACAGCAGCAAGTATTTGAGAGGGTCTTGGTGATTAAAGTCCCCAAGCTGAGGCACTTAATGTAAGTTACTGAAAACTGGCAATTTACCACTGCCTTTCAACACACAAGTGCCTCCAAATGATGTTGATTTGTGTGTGTGTGTGTGTGTGTGTGTGTTTGAACAGCTTTGCTGACATTTAATTCATTCACATGTAAAATCCACCCAATTAAGTACGCAATTTCTTGGTTTTAGTATATTCACAGAGTTATCCAGCCATCACCATAAGCTATTTTTATTTGTATTTACTTATTTATTTGAGAGAGGGAGAGGGAGTGCAAGTGGGGGAAAGGGGGCAGAGAGAGGGAGGGAATCTCAAGCAGGCTCCACGCCTAGCATGGAGCCCAACATGGGATTCATTCTCAGAACGCTGAGATCATGACCTGACCTGAAATCAAGAGTCAGTCACCGAACCAACTGAGCCACCCAGTCACCCCACTACAACCTATTTTGAGCACATGCTCAACACCCCATTAAGAAAATCAGAACCTTAGAGGGGGGAGGTTTCAGGATCTCATGACACTGAGCCAGAGAGATGGGAGGAGGTCAAGCTACAGAGCCATAAACTCCACTTTTCTTACTCAAGAGCAGCAACGTTTCATGAGGAAACACTCCTCAAATTGTTTTACGTTAAGTTGATTTTGATGCTTTTTGATAGCACTTTCATTTGCTTTTGTAGATGAACAGATTCATACAAAACTTTACACCACCATTGTGGAAGTCCTTCCCAGTGCTGGCTTATCTGTCACTTAATATAGAAATAACTCATTATCAGAGGACCCAGCAGACCCAGAAGAAATGTCAGCATTCTTGTGATGTTTGGAAAATCATCTAAACTTGTTGATATTTAATATTCTAATGTATCACATAGGTAAATGGTAGCTACTTGAAAATATTTTTGTGAGGATTAAATAATCCACTGCAAGTAAAGTGTTGGGCATAAAAACTGAGTGTGTCTGACATGAGTATAATGAGAAGTGGGTGTTAGGCATGAGGCTAGAAAGGGAAAAAGTGGTCAGGTTGAAGGATCTTCAGTACCTTGAGGACCCACTGAATTTTATGAAGCAGAAATAGACGATCATCACATTTATGCTAAAGGAAGAGTCATCTGTTTGCAGTATAAAGAATACAATTATCTCTTTGTCAAAAGGCATTTCTAAAACAAAGAAGAATATTAAAATTCTAAATTTGGGCTAAGAATTGCATAGAAATGCAGCATAGCTCAGGCCACCTTCTTCTTAAAGTTTTCCTGGGTTTGAGGTGGCACACCAAGTCCTGTGACAGAACAGCTCTGAGAAATTCAATCTCAATCTGCCACAAGCATTTTTTGCATCAATATCCAGGAGGAACTTTCAAAAGTCCTCTATGCACTTAAATAGTCTAATTTAAACAATGAATGTAATATGAAGAAGGCTCACTTAGTTCCTGAGCTAACATGGTGGCAGTGGGGACACAGGCTCACTCAAGGACAATGGCAGCCACACTGACTTTCACTGTTGAACTTCCCAGTGAGTCATACTTCTGTGCACGCCTGCAACTCTTACTACCAATGCTTCCTGTTCTTCAGTCCCGCACAGGAAAGAAAACTTGTCAGTAGCTACGACCTCCTATTCCATGCCTGAAAAGAAAGGACCCCAACATCCACAGAGTGAAGAGACTGAGCAATTGTAGAGGGTTTAGAAGGGATTGGGAAGGGCCTTAACTTAGAGTTCTCTTTACTTTTCACAAATTTATCATTATAATCCTTAGTTTATACGAGGAAACCAAATAATTCAGAACAGAGGTTTCTGTGAACCTGTATGTCCTTAGCTAATGAAGGCCAATTCTGTGGCTTAGGAACTGTCCCCGGTCCTCGGTCAGCACATGTACAAGGGGGATTAACTCAAGAGGCTCAAGATTGCATTTCCACACATTGTCCTTTACTCGGAATTAATGGAGGACTAGAAAAAAAATCCCTAAAGACCTCACAATGTCTAATGTGTTTAAATGGAAGTACCTGGTACACGGAGGGAAAAAGGGGAAAAAATCTTTGAGAAAAGAGGATCACGTTACTTTAGTATCCGAGACCATTCAGGCCAAATGGGATCTGACATGCACCTTAAATTTTAGGGAAAGTATGTGAAAAAAATAAAACAAACAACAAAACCCTCTAAGTGGAGATAAGTTTGATGTCAGGAAAACGGATTGTGGAAGAAAAAAAAATGTTAAGAGACAGGAAGCACCCAAAAGTATGATTATAATAATGCAAGAGATTGCAATGTCGGAGGTCCCTCAAAAATATAACGTTGCTATGTTAGAAGCACTCTCATTAGGTAATATTTGTAACAGATCTATCTATTAGTGGGATTTTTTTTTTATTCTTTTTTTTTTTTTTTAAAGATTTTATTTATTTATTTGAGACAGAGAGAATGAGAGAGAGAGCACATGAGAGGGGGGAGGGTCAGAGGGAGAAGCAGGCTCCCTGCCGAGCGGGGAGCCCAATGCGGGACTCGATCCCGAGACTCCAGGATCATGACCTGAGTTGAAGGCAGTCGCTTAACCAGCTGAGCCACCCAGGTGCCCTATTATTGGGATTTTTAAAAAAGAATAATCCAGGTGGAATAAAAGAAATATAAATAGGCCATAAGAATACTGGAAAACCGTAAGTAAACAGAACATTATAGAATTTCTAGGAACAACAAAATGACTTATTAGCTTTAACCAAAGCTTCCCCCACTGCTTAGGGAAGGAAGTTCAACAGCAGTAGCAACAGTGACCACTCACTAGGTGTCTTCTGTGCACCACGTGCTATGCCAGACACTTTCTATCCTAAAACTGAGAGTAAGAGTAATGGCAGCTGCTCACAGAGAGGTGGATGAAATTGGGGTTTGACCATCAGTCGGACCATGGCACAGCTTCTTAATAAAAGGTCGTGAGAACCACTAAGCATAAAACCAGTGATCACCCAGAAGTAGTTTGAGCTCATTAAGAAATCTACCAGATTTCCACTCATTTCCTCTTGGACAAGAGGTGACAATGGAAGGAACAGAAATGAGTAGAAGAGCATCATCTGCCTGGGATTTGGCAAATATCATGGAGAGTTTTCACGTGTGATGTCTTTGTGACAAGGCTATTTAAAAGTGAGGACCAGAGATGTGTTGGTCACTGGAAATCTGTTTATTATAGTCTATGTGGTGATATTTAAAGCTGCAGGGTACAATACTGAAAATGCTAATGAAGGGAAGATAGCATGTGTGACCTTCAACTCTTTAAATTAAGCTCAGCTTCCCACAAAGTTGAGCAACTGTCTCATGTGTTTATCTTCCTGCAATAAAAGGCCATGATGATTAGGAAATGCACAAATACACATCCCAAGGACCACATCAAGAAATCACCAGGAGACAGTCCATTCTTCTGCCTTCTCACAGCAAAGCGTCCTCCTGCACACCCTGGGGGAGTGCTCCACCAGCCACACATTTGGGAAATGATTTGGGATTCTCCGACCATGAAGGTGCCTTCCATATTTGCGATTGTGAAGACGGTTGATAAAATTGTAGATATGTTTATTTATAACTCTTTTTTTCTTGGATTTTAAGATTTTTTTTAAAGATTTATTTATTTATTTGAGAGAGAGGAAGAGAGAATGATAGCATGAATAGGAGGGGCAGAGGGAGAGGGAGAGAGAGTCTCAAGCAGACTCCACGCTGAGACTGGAGCCCAACTCCGGGCTCCATCTCACAACCCTGAGATCACGACCCGCGCCAAAATCAAGAGTCAGACGCTTAACCGACTGAGCCACCCAGTAGCCCCTAGATTTTAACATTCTTAAGAAGGAAAAAGGTGTTTTGAAATCCTTCGAAGATCTCAGCACCTCCCTCAGGTCATGCAGTTTGTGGTAGCTTCATACATATTTATTGACTGACTGACTGATTGAATGAGGGAGAGATAAAATACCACTGTCCTTGTGCACTCAGCCAGCTAAGTTTGCTCTTGACTCACTTGGAAAACACGTGGGAAGATGCCCATATCTGTGACACGTGGCCTGACTAGGAATTCAGTCCCTCTGGGTCCAGATGTGATCAGGGCTCCCTCCAAACAGCATTAGCTGACTTTATGGCTGCACGTCCATGCCCCTTCTTTGTCAAATGTCATGATTTCTCCCCTCCTTACCTTCCATCAGGCCCCGGACCCATAGACAAGGCCTCATTTGTCTCTCAAAAAAGAGATTTCTGCATTCTCTTCTCTCCCCCAAGTGCAATTCTTGTAAGTGGCAGATTTCCTTTTTTTATTTAAATCTGAATTGGTTTTTCATAACGTATATTAAACTGACACCATCAGAAGAATTTAATTAGCTCAACAGCAAGAAGCAGAAAATGCAACTTAGTGATCAGCTCATGATTCTGGTCTGGTTACCACACTTTGGACTCTTAACTTTAGGTGACCCTGGCATCCTGGACACTGATTCGGTCTACATAGGGATCCTTTCCTGACCAGTAAGGAAGGGGAGTTGTTTTAACCAGGGGCAGGCAGACCCCTGGACTGACTCCCGTCCAGCTCCAGTACTTACTAGCTTTCACTCCTTCATGAGCACAATCCCCAAACCTTGCTGTGTGACATTGAAACATCTGAATTCCCTGCTGGGCTCACTCCCCAGGAAATTTCTTCGCTGGTGTACTTTCCCTTGAATGGCAAGTCAGTGAACCTCCACACATACACGCACATGCACACGCACACGCACACATATGTGCATGGGTACACGCATAGGTACATATATGTATATACATAAATCTACATTATATATGAGTGTATGTACATAATCACCATAGATTAATTCTGGCCATCTTTGCTCTACAGACCTGGTGTTAAAAGTAGAGTTAAGATGAAAGAATAATACATAATTTGCCATCCCAAAAATGTGCCTAATTTACTTCAAATAATGCAGGAAGCTTTCTTTTCTTTTCTTTTCTTTTTTTAAATTTTTTTATTCTTATGTTAATCCCCATACATTACATCATTAGCTTTAGATGTAGTGTTCCATGATTCATTGTTTGTGCATAACACCCAGTGCTCCATGCAGAACTTGCCCTCCTCAATACCCATCACCAGGCTAACCCATCCTCCCACCCCCCTCCCCTCTAGAACCCTCAGTTTGTTTTTCAGAGTCATCATCTCTCATGGTTCGTCTCCTCCTCTGATTTCCCCCCCCTTCATTCTTCCCCTCCCACTACCTTCTTCTTCTTCTTCTTCTTTTTTTTCTCTTAACATATATTGCATTATTTGTTTCAGAGGTACAGATCTGAGATTCAACAGTCTTGCACAATTCACAGCGCTTACCAGAGCACACACCCTCCCCAGTGTCCATCACCCAGTCACCCCATCCCTCCCACCCCACCCCCCACTCCAGCAACTCTCAGTTTGTTTCCTGCGATTAAGACTTCCTCATATCAGTGAGGTCATATGATACATGTCTTTCTCTGTTTGACTTATTTCGCTCAGCATAATACCCTCCAGTTCCAACCACGTCATTGCAAATGTCAAGATCGCATTCGTTTTGATGGCTGCATAATATTCCATTGTATATATATACACCACATCTTCTTTATCCAGTCATCTTCGATGGACATCTTGGCTCTTTCCACAGTTTGGCTATTGTGGACATTGCTGCTATAAACATCAGGGTGCATGTACCCTTTCGGATCCCTATTTTTGTATCTTTGGGGTAAATACCCAGTAGTACAATTCTTGGATCATATGGTAGCTCTATTTTCAACTTTTTGAGGAACCTCCATACTGCTTTCCAGAGTGGCTGCACCAGCTTGCATTCCCACCAACAGTGTAGGAGGGTTCCCCTTTCTCCGCATCCCCGCCAATAGCTGTCGTCTCCTGACTTGTTAATTTTAGCCATTCTGACTGGTGTGAGGTGGTATCTCATGGAGGTTTTGATTTGGATTTCCCTAATGCTGAGCGATATTGAGCACTTTTTCATGTGCTGTTGGCCATTTGGATGTCTTCTTTGGAAAAATGTCTGTTCATGTCTTCTGCCCATTTCTTGATTGGATTCTTTGTTCTTTGGGTGTTGAGTTTGATGAGTTCTTTATAGATTTTGGATCCTAGCCCTTTATCTGATATATCATTTGCAAATATCTTCTCCCATTCTGTCGGTTGTCTTTTGGTTTTGTTGACTGTTTCCTTTGCTTTGCAAAAGCTTTTTATCTTGATGAAGTCCCAATAGTTCATTTTTGCCCTTGTTTCCCTTGCCTTTGGCGATGTTTCTAGGAAGAAGTTGCTGTGGCTGAGGTTGAAGTGGTTGCTGCCTGTGTTCTCCTTTAGGATTTTGCTGGACTCCTGTCTCACATTGAGGTCTTTCAACCATTTGGAGTCTATTTTTGTGTGTGGTGTAAGAAAATGGTCCAGTTTCATTCTTCTGCATGTGGCTATCCAATTTTCCCAACACCATTTGTTGAAGAGACTGTCTTTTTTCCATTGGACATTCTTTCCTGCTTTGTTGAAGATTAGTTGACCATAGAGTTGAGGGTCCATTTCTGGGCTCTCTATTCTGTTCCATTGATCTGTGTGTCTGTTTTTGTGCCAGTACTATACTGTCTTGATGATGACAGCTTTGTAATAGAGCTGGAAGTCCGGAATTGTGATGCTGTCAGCTTTGCTTTTCTTCTTCAACATTCCTCTGGCTATGCGGGGTCTTTTCTGGTTCCATACAAGTTTTAGGATTATTTGTCCCATTTCTTTGAAAAAAGTGGATGGTATTTTGATGGGGATTGCATTGAATGTGTAGATTGCTTTAGGTAGCATTGACATCTTCACAATATTTGTTCTTCCAATCCAGGAGCATGGAACGTTTTTCCATTTCTTTGTGTCTTCCTCAATTTCTTTCATGAGTGTTTTATAGTTTTCTGAGTACAGATCCTTTGCCTCTTTGGTTAGATTTATTCCTAGGTATCTTATGGTTTTGGGTGCAATTGTAAATGGGATCGACTCCTTAATTTCTCTTTCTTCTGTCTTGTTGTTGGTGTATAGGAATGCCACTGACTTCTGTGCATTGATTTTATATCCTGCCACTTTACTGAATTCCTGTATGAGTTCTAGCAGTTTTGGGGTGGAGTCTTTTGGGTTTTCCACATAAAGTATCATATCATCTGCAAAGAGTGAGAGTTTGACTTCTTCTTTGCCGATTTGGATGCCTTTGATTTCTTTTTGTTGTCTGATTGCTGTGGCTAGGACTTCCAATACTGTGTTGAATAGCAGTGGTGATAGTGGACATCCCTGCCGCGTTCCTGACCTTAGGGGGAAAGCTCTCAGTTTTTCCCCATTGAGAATGATATTTGCTGTAGGTTTTTCATAGATGATTTTTATGATATTGAGGTATGTACCCTCTATGCTTATACTCTGAAGAGTTTTGATCAAGAAAGGATGCTGTACTTTGTCAAATGTTTTTTCTGCATCTATTGAGAGGATCATATGACTCTTGTTCTTTCTTTTGTTAATGTATTGTATCACGTTGATTGATTTATGGATGTTGAACCAACCTTGCAGCCCAGGGATAAATCCCACTTGGTCGTGGTGAATAATCCTTTTAATGGACTGTTGGATCCTATTGGCTAGTATTTTGGTGAGAATTTTTGCATCCATGTTCATCAGGAATATTGGTCTGTAATTCTCCTTTTTGATGGGGTGTTTGTCTGGTTTTGGGATCAAGGTAATGCTGGCCTCATAAAATGAGTTTGGAAGTTTTCCTTCCATTTCTATTTTTTGGAACAGTCTCAGAAGAATAGGTATTAATTCTTCTTGAAATGTTTGGTAGAATTCCCCTGGGAAGCCATCTGGCCCTGGGCTTTTGTTTTTTGGGAGATTTTTGATGACTGTTTCAATTTCCTTAGTGGTTATAGGTCTGTTCAGGTTTTCTATTTCTTCCTGGTTCAGTTTTGGTAGTTGATACATCTCTAGGAATGCATCCATTTCTTCCAGATTATCTAATTTGCTGGCATAGAGTTGCTCATAATATGTTCTTATAATTGTTTGTATTTCTTTGGTGTTGGTTGTGATCTCTCCTCTTTCATTCATGATTTTGTTGATTTGGGTCATTTCTCTTTTCTTTTTGATAAGTCTGGCCAGGGGTTTATCAATCTTGTGAATTCTTTCAAAGAACCAGCTCCTAGTTTCGTTGATCTGTTCTACTGTTCTTTTGGTTTCTATTTCATTGATTTCTGCTCTGATCTTTATTATTTCTCTTCTCCTGCTGGGTTTAGGCTTTATTTGCTGTTCTTTCTCCAGCTCCTTTAGGTGTAGGGTTAGCTTGTGTACTTGAGACCTTTCTTGTTTCTTGAGAAAGGCTTGTATTGCTATATACTTGCCTCTTAGGACTGCCTTTGCTGCATCCCAAAGATTTGGAATAGTTGTGTTTTCATTTTCATTGGTTTCCATGAATTTTTTTAATTCTTCTTTAATTTCCTGGTTGACCCATTCATTCTTTACTAGGATGCTCTTTAGCCTCCATGTATTTGAGTTCTTTCTGACTGTCCTCTTGTGATTGAGTTCTAGTTTCAAAGCATTGTGGTCTGAAAATAGGCAGGGAATGATCCCAGTCTTTTGGTACCGGTTGAGACCTGATTTATGACCTAGGATGTGATTGATTCTGGAGAATGTTCCATGGGCACTAGAGAAGAGTGTGTATTCCATTGCTTTGGGATGGAATGTTCTGAATAGGTCTGTGAAGTCCATTTGGTCCAGTGTGTCATTTAAAGTCTTTATTTCCTTGTTGATCTTTTGCTTAGACGATCTGTCCATTTCCGTGAGGGGGGTGTTAAAGCCGAGAACTTGGGCCCCGCTCCTCAGTGAGCCCCCAGAGAAAAGCCGTCAGTCACTCCCGTCTCCCCGGTCTCCAGCCGCACTCCGTGCTCACCCGGCCTGTGACTGCGTGTTTCTATCTCTGGCATCCAACCCTGGGTGGAGTCTCCAAACCCAGCAGATCCCTGCGGTGCACTCCCGCGCGGCTCCTCCCGGGGGAGGAAGGTGAGTCTCCCTGGATCTGCCGCTTGTTGGGTCCCTGCTGGAGGAGCAGGGGCCCGACTGTGCCGCGGATCACGGTTTATGGCAACCCCGAGCTGAGAGCCCGCGTCTGGGCTCCGCCTCAGCAGCTGGCTTCCCTGCTCCGTTACCTGGGAGCTCTGCCACACTCAGGCACCCCCGGTCTTTCTGTGACCCCGAGGGTCCTGAGACCACTCTGTCCCGGAGGGTTCCACCCCCCGCTTAGCCACCAGAGTGACGTCCCTCGGCGGAGCAGACTTTTAAAAGTTCCGATTTTGTGCTCCGTCGTTCCATCACTTGCCAGAAGCGGCTGATGGAGGCCCCTCCCCCACCATCTATCCTCCCGAATATCGCCTCGGTTTCACTTCTCCACACGTCCTACCTTCCATAAAGTGGTCGCTTTTCTGATGAGAGAGTTGTTGCTCTTCTTTTCTTCGATCTCCTGTTGAGTTTGTAGGTGTTCAGAATGGTTTGATCCCTATCCAGCTGAATTCCTGGGAGGAGACAAATCCAGGTCTCCTACTCCTCCGCCATCTTGCTCCACCCCCTTTCTTTTCTTTTTTTAAGATTTTATTTATTTATTAGAGACAGAGAGCATGAGCTGGTGGTGGGGGAGGAGCAGAGGCAGAGGGAGAAGCAGACTCCTTGCTGATTAGGGAGCCTGACCCGGGACTGGATCCCAGGACCCCAAGCCTAAGGTAGATGCTTAACTGACTGAGCCACGCCCGTGCCCCTATAAGAGCCTTTCTTCCTTGCTCCTCCTCCTCCCCAACCAGGTCCTCATTTGTTAATGTCTATGTGGTACAATGCAAAAAATTCTCCAGGGACTAAGTGGTTATTTTTTTCCACAAATAAAAGTAAATCTCCTAGATCTTGACCCAAATCACTTGTTTCCTTCTCAAAGACAGCCTCTGATACTGATTCTGTGTGTGTCCTTCCATGAGTAGTGTACATGTATACAAATATTCATACACATTAGTACCTACATTTTCCCCCAAGTGGTGGCTCGTTATCCACGTGGTGGTGTATGTCTCCTCTTTAATTTCCCAGGAAGGTATCAATAGACTTGCTTTCTTTTTTTTTTTTTAAGATTTTATTTATTTATTTGACAGAGAGAGACACAGCGAGAGAGGGAACATAAGCAGGGGGAGTGGAGAGGGAGAAGCAGGCTTCCTGCAGAGCAGGGAGCCGGATGTGGGACTCGATCCCAGGACCCTGGGATCATGACCTGAGCTGAAGGCAGATGCTTAACGACTGAGCCACCCAGACACCCTAGACTTGCTTTCTTTTAATAGCCATGTCAATGAGCCATAATTTATTAAGCAATTCACTTAAAATGGATTTTTAGATTGTTTCTAGTGTTTTATTCTGTGAACTATGCTAAAGGATTTTATATATGTCATCCCCCTCATTTTGCATACTGGCGAAAATACCGGTGTTCATTTTCATGTGCCCTTAAGATACACACTTCCGCTTAGGGATTTTTCGGACACGTGGTCTTCCAAGTGTACAAGGGTAGATGTACATGCATTGCAGCGTCCTATATTGCCGTACACTTGAAATTCAATACGCTGCATGTATTTAAGGGACATAGCTTAAGGTTGTGACATACATATACGCATACACTCACTCCAATCAGTATAATGATCTGCATTATATATAACGATGAGCTCCCAAAGTTCTTTTGTGCTCTTTACAATCCTTCCCTCCAACCTCTCACCATCCCTCATTCCCCTCCCTAGGCACCTCCAACATGCTTCTTGCCTCTATAACTATATATATATATATATATATATATATATGGAATTATACATTATATGTTCTTTTTTGTGTGTCTCCTTTCACTCATAAGATTTGTTTGGAGGGCGCCTGGGTGGCTCAGATGGTTGAGCATCTGCCTACGGCTCAGGTCATGATCCCAGAGTCCTGGGATCGAGTCCCGCATCGGGCCCCTTGCTCAGTGGGGAGCCCGCCTCTCTCTCTCTCTCTTACAAATAAATAAATAAAATCTTAAAAAAAAAAAAAAGATTTGTTTTGAAATCCTTTGTGTCTTTTCATGTATCAATAGTTCACTTTTATTTCAGAGCATTTCCCACTGTATGGAAATACCACAATATGTTCATGTATTTGACACTTGATGAGCATTTGGATATGGAAAATAAAGCTCATAAGCATATTCATGTACAACCTTTGTGTGGACATAAGCTTCCATTTGTCTTGGGTAAATATGTAGGAGTGGAACGATTGAATCCTATAAATTTTTCAGAAGGGTGCCAATATCTTTTCAAAAGTGGTTTGTATGATTTAATGTTCCCTTCAGCAATATTTGAAAGTTGAAGTTCCTCCATATCCTCACCTTCACGTGGAATGGTTGGTCTTTTTAATTTTAGCCATTCTCCCTAATAAGTAATGGTGTTGAGTATCTTTCATGTGCTTAACTGCTATCCTTGTATCATCTTTGATGAAATATCAGTTCAAACTTTTTACTCATTTTTTAATTGAGTGCTGAGTTCATTACTTATTCTGGATACAAGTCCTTTATTGGATATATGATTTGAAAATACTTTCTCCATTTTTATAACATCGTCCTTCAAAGCTCAGAAGCTAGAATTTTGATAAAATCTGTGGGGTTTTTTTGTTTTGTTTTGTTTTGTTGGTTGTTTTTTTTTTTTTTTTTTTTGACAGAGAAAGAGCTGGGGAGGGATAAGCAGAGGGAGAGGAAGAGAGAGAATCTTAAGCAAGCTCTACACCCAGTGCAGAGCCCAACGCCAGGCTTGATCTCCCAACTCTGTGATCATGTTCTGAGCTGGTCAAGAGTTGGATGCTTACCTGACTGAGCCACCCAGGCACCCTGATAAAATCTGGTTTTAAATTTATTTTTAATACATAATGATTTTGATGTTGTATCTAAGAAATTTTTGCCTAACCCAGATCTCAAATGTCTTCTCCAATGGATTCCTTTAGAACTGTTGTAGTTTTAAGTTCTATATTTAGGTCGATGGTAGATTTGGGGTGAATTTTTGAATTTGATGAAAAGTTCCTCCTCATCCTCCTTTTTTCTTCTTATTCTCCATTTTTTTTTCTTAAGAAAATCCAGTTGTTCCAGCAATATTTATTGTAAATATTATCCTTTCCCACTGAATTGGCTTCATACCTTTGTCAAAGTCCAATTGTCCATATATGTGTGAGTACATTTCCAGGCCCTCTGTTCTATTTTCTATTTGTCTCTCTTTACAAAAATGACATGTTGTCTTGCTCACTACAAATTTATAGTAAGTCTTGACATTAAACCGATAACAACAGTAATCTTGGAAGATTAAAATGCCCACATGGAAATAGAAAGCAATATGAAGAGTAGACAACTGGGGGAGGGGGGGTCATATGTTCAGTTTTGGGCAGCTGGAAAGCCCAGTATGATTCTTTCTGTCCTTCCCTGAGAGTTTCTTCCCTTGGGTTTTAGAGCTCAGTCCACTGTCCCACCAAAAACCACCTCTTTTTATGTCGGTAATCTTACCACTATTTGCAAACACAGAAACATTTGGACCATAAAAATATAAGCAATGAGTTGTATTTGGGAAGGGTGGTAAAGTTTCAATGCTTCTCAGTTATTCCTAGAACATAGTGCTGAAACCCAACTCTGTGATGGGGTGACTGGGATTTCCAGAGGCACTTTACCTACAGATTTCATCCTCCAAAGGTTGTGACCCTGACAAGCCCCATCTCACTGTATAGGGTCTCCTCTTTTTAGTGACTCCTGTTCAAGTTTTGTTTAGTTTCCTTCACTGTCTGAGTTGTGAGCATCGTAGAGCACCCCTTCCTAAGCACAGTGTTCTGAAGACATTCCTCTTGCTCTCTGAGAGAATGTGCATTGAATAATTACATTTCAGTCTCCTCCCTGCTTGCTCACTCAGGTATAGAGATCAGGACACACCATTGTCCAGTCTAGCAGATGGGACAGGCATGTAAATAAGTGGATTTAGGGCAAGCAAGGCATAGATGGCACCATGGGGCCACAAAAGATGGGACAATGACACATGTTCTGGAAAATCTGAAAAGGGAGGGTACATTTGAGTGAGATTTCAACAATTAACAGTGAATGACACTGGAGCCAGGGGGACCTCAGTCTGAGCCAACAAATCCAATTCCATTCAATGCACACTGTGGGCTGCCTGTCACATATAGGCTGAGGTGTGTGCTGGAGGAACAGGACAGTATAAAACAGTGTTATCCCTTCCCCAAAACATTGTCTAACATGGAGGGCTCCATTGAATCAAGGGAAGTAAAGGGGCAATGGGACAGTTAGGAAGGCAATCTAAGTTAATTTAGGTCTAAAGAGAAGGCATCCTAGAAAGTGTTATTTAGGTTGAAACATAAAGGATGTATAAGAGATGGGGGGGGGTTCAGGTGAAGTGTTGTAGACAGAGGTAATAGTGAGAGGAAGCCTGAGTGTCATGAAGACTAGGTAACTTATTAAAAAAAAAAATCAAAGGAATTTCAGTGCTGCTTGCATGCCCTGAACAAATAGAGGAAGTTCATTAAATATTATATAATTCTTTTTTTTTAAAGATTTTATTTATTTATTTGAGAGAGAATGAGAGACAGAGAGCATGAGAGGGAGGAGGGTCAGAGGGAGAAGCAGACTCCCTGCCGAGCCCGATGCGGGACTCGATCCCGGGACTCCAGGATCACGACCTGAGCTGAAGGCAGCCGCTTAACCAACTGAGCCACCCAGGTGCCCAAGGCTGATCAATTTTAAATAGCTTTAAGTCTCTGTTGAAATAATCCTGGCTTCTGCCAGAGAAGGCACAGAAAGCTTTTTTTTTTTTAAGATTTTATTTATTTGAGAGAGAGAATGAGATAGAGAGAGAGAGCACGAGAGGGGGGAGGGTCAGAGGGAGAAGCAGACTCCCTGCTGAGCAGGGAGCCCGATGCGGGACTCGATCCTGGGACTCCAGGATCATGACCTGAGCAGAAGGCAGTCGCTTAACCAACTGAGCCACCCAGGTGCCCAAATATTATATAATTCTATTCTTATTATTCTTAAGAAATCAGAGGTATCAGAACAATGACCCTAATACACTGCTGGTGACGTGGTGTGTGTGATGGCACATTCAGTTGCTTCTCAACACCAGCATGAGCTCATTCTTGACACACCTGAGGTCTTCACCCAATCCTGAGGTAAAGGACCCCTTCTGGCAGGGCTGCATTTAGATATTAGGGCCAGGAAAAATTGGTGGAGATTGGTCCCTGGAGTGAACAAAGCCAGTTAACAAAATCTCTCTGACAATGCTGTGGGTGCGGCTCCTGGCTCAGGGGGATGCTGTGCTTTCTGCCCCCGGCTCAGTCCTCCCCATCCCAAGTCCCGCCTTTCACGCAGGGAACTCAGGACACTTAGGAGCTTTTCCATGGTCATCATTTTTATTTAGTACCAGGCTAGATCACTGCCTGATTGTTCCCTCTTTTGAGTAATATTCAAAACCTGCCCCGAGACTCTGAAATAAACTTTAAAGATAAAAGAGATTCTAAAACGGCAGCCAGGTCATCTTTCATGTCTTTGACAGGTTAAAAATCCACGCTTATCCTTTTAGAGTGGATGTATCGGAGACTCAGAGAAAGCAGAAGGAAGAAGAGTTTTAAATGATTTCTGAGGACAGAAAGCATCATTCCCAGAGCCTCCTTTCAGCAAATTATGAAGCATAGAGGAGGCAGGCAGTTGGCAACATCGGTAACATTTTCCATAATATTTCAAATGTCTCTCCGCCTGTCACGTAATAAATGGGAAGGGAAATGGCGGTGTAAGGAAACGTGACCATGTTCCTCCACATTAGCCTGAAAGTTATTAGCCAGTTTGATGCCTTATTATTCGTAAAGGACCAATAATCATCCAACAATAGGTGGCATGGTAATTGCTACGTTAATGTTATTTACTCCAATTGCTTCCCCTAATGATATGGTCCAAAACCTAAAAACATTTTGAATTTTGATCTCCAATTTCTATCCTCTCGTGTGAACCCTCTTTCCCGAATTTCCACGTAATAAGAGTGTGTCCCTATTTCTCTAAAAGTAACTGAATATTGGATCAGTAATGAACTCACAATAGCAACAGAGTATTAGCAATTACATAGATTTGCGAAGAGAAGAGAAGAATGAAACAATATAGTGATTGTAATACCGTTTTCTCTGGTAAGCTAATGTCTATCACTTCTGAAAAAAGAGAAACGTGTAATGAGTAGCTACTTTAGGAATAAGTTAGGGGTTGTGGAAAGTCTGAATGGAAACTGCCCTTCAGGGCCTACTTAAGAGTGAATATATATGCTCCAGAGGACGTAATAACACCAAACAGGTGGTTCTGAGTCTCATTATAAGTCAGCAAATTTGATCCAGGGACAGGGCTGTCAATTCTCATCATTGTACTTGTGGTAAAATATGCATGACATAAAATTTACCATTTTTAAGCATTCCGTTCCAAGGCCTGAAGTGCATTCATGTCATTGTGTGCCCATTCCCACCATCCATCTCCAGAACTTTCTCATCCTCCCAAACTAAAACCCTGTCCATATTAAACACTAACTCCCTCCCCCCACCCCCCACCCCTGCCCCATAGGGCCCCTGGTAACCACCATCTGCTTTCTGTCTCTAGGAGTCTGCCTACTCGGGGTATCACCTCCATGCAGAATCATACAGTATCTGTCCTTCTGTGACCCACTTACTTCACCCAGCATCAGATCTTCAAGGCTGAGACAGGTTTTATATTCCAAAGGTCAACACTCAACCATTTTTGCTTTACCTCCACCAACCTCGCCCTCACCTCAAAGGGACATCTCAGCACATCTTTTTTCGGAAATCAGTTAATATTTGCAAAAGACTTCCCCAGCACTTATTCAGTCCTCAATCTTACCCCTAATTATGGGAGAATTTGCTTTCTATTTTATACATTTCTCTGTTTGAAATTTTTACAAGAATGATTGTATTTGTTCATTCCATGGTACTAGTTTCGAATAGAGTATTACTCTTTAGGATATGAATTGTATTTTGCAATAGTTTCAGTTGCAATAAATGCTGTGGGGTTCATGCATTTCACTATGCACCTATTCAAGTATTCATAGTGTCTCAAAATTTATATCATAGCTTAAATGTATTTTAACCTATTCTCGACCTGGCGTGGCTTAAAATTTGATTCCTCAAAGGCTGTGACCAGCTGGGTGGACCATGGCCTAGTGGTCAGGAAGCACCTCGGACAGAGTTGTCCATGCCTTGCACCCTCCTAGGAACTGTGACATGCTTTGAGGTGATGAGGTTTCACCCCTTCTCCAGCTTTTCCTGTCACAACAGATCCAGTGATATCTGGATTCTTGCAGAGGAGAAGATGACTTCATTGTACTTTTAAAACATTTTGTTTCTCCTCTTCATTGATCCTCTTGGGTGGTTGCATCTCTCAATTGTGTCTCTTGTATTAAAAGCTAAAGTTATAAGAAGATACCTTGTCTCTTGACTTCTCACATTTACCATGCGCTCAATATCTTCCTTGTTTACCATGATCATTGTCCATTGTTCTCTTGTACAGTTCCCCGAGACTCTTGTCTACCACAAACATGACCAGGTTCCCAGTGACAATAATGTCAAGGATGTCCAGAGCCCAGAGCCTGTCCTGATGTGCCTAAAAGTACAAGTCAGTATGGCAGATGATCTGAAGGTCTGTGTCTTTTTGGTAGTAATGATGGCGTGAGGCTTCATCAAAGTAGTCATAAATTCATACCAAGGGATTGTGGTGTAACATTTCTGATTTGTCCGCAAGGAAGATGGATGTCTGTATATTGAGAATCCCATCAGGGCTGATGCTCTTATTCAGTTCTTAGCTTTTGAAGTTTTTGCCTACAGGACATTTTAAATCTTGGAGGTATAGTTAGCATCACCAATAAGAAATTGTCATGGCTTGAAGACTCGCCTGGCTCAGTATAATATGAAGGGTCTTGTCCACTGGGCCCAATGTGGCATGGAAGACATCAAAATTCAGTGTTTCAGGTACACTGTGGGTGGCAGATGAGCATGTATACTTTAACCTTTGAGAATCAATCTCAATTCTAGCCAGAGTGCTAAAAAACAATGCATTTGCCTGGTTCAAATATGATAGAATTTTCTTGTTCTTACTGAAATTTTCAAAATACGTCTTGAAATTGGTTGTCATCTCTTCTCTGTCTAACTGGGTGGTCTTCCATCACTGCTCCATGCAATGGGGAGCCCTTTGTACACTTGAGATTCAAAGCCCAACATTCCAGGAGCACCTGGGTGGCTCAGTTGGTTAAATGTCTACCTTCAGCTCAGGTCATGATCTTGGGGTCCTGGGATCAAGTCCCGCATCAGGCTCCCGGCTCAGTGGGGAGTCTGCTTCTCCCTCTCTCTCTGCCCCTCCCCCTCACTTGTGCTCTCTCTCTTTCTCTCTTTTTGTGTCAAATAAATAAAATCTTAAAAAAAAACAAAACAAAACAGAAAAACAACTCAGCATTCTACCACCAGGAGGCACTCAATTGAATAGTCAGCTCCTTCATCAAGTTCTAAACATTTCTCTCCATACAAAATTGCTTTTCGAAACCATAAATCATAGCAATGGTTGACGTTTTCACATCCTGGAAGTTTCCTGTCCAAGGACAGGTGATAATGAGATCAATGTTATTACAGATCAATGCAAGGGGACTGAGGCTCAGTTCTGCCCCTTGGCAGCTGTGTGATCTAAGTGACCTCACTCCTCTGAGCTTGTTAGTCTATAAAGTGAGAGCAACAATATGCAATTCACAACTTCCTTGTGAGGAATAAAGACAGAGGCAGTTTGATTTAGAATGCTGTGACATCATGAATCTATGATCACTTTGTTTAAATAAAGAAATCTCTAGAAAGCAATATTCTACCCCTAGATCTTCAATTGCTAAAACAAAACAAAACTTTTAATATGTGCTTGTTAAATTTGTTATTTAATACATTGTAAGATGAATGGAATAGAGATAAACCTGTTACAGCACATACGATCTATTGTGTATAATGTTACATATTTTATTTAATACATAAATGTAGCATACTATAATTATGATAACAATATATTTTATGCATTATATACCACATCATACATTATTCTTTATATTAACATAATTCTTACATTATAATACTAAGATTATTTAAGGAATCATAGGCTTTAAATTTATAATCTTCCAAGTTGTATTTTTAATACATTCTCATAAAGCTATCCACGTGAAAATGTTACTTTTAAAGTAATGTTAGTAAAATCTTCGGCTGACAGCCAATGTGATTTAAACTAGCTGCTTTTGTTTTCTTTAATAAAGTTTTTAAATGTCTTTTGGTTATTAATGTGAAAGTATCAGCATCAAACTATGGATTAGCTGCTGTGAGTAAATTGGCTTTTCATTTCAATGAATCTGGCAGTACATTTACCCAAATGAAATATTTCCTCTTAAACTGATGTGTGCATTGATTTGGTTGCCAATACGGACTAGCCAGGCATTAGATAGGTACGCTGTAGAACTGACAGATGTTAAAAAAACAAACAAACTCACAGTTTTTATATTTTCTAGAGTTTTTTTTTTTTTGCCAAAACAATTGCCTTTCTCAAATTCCAACTATGAAATCTTAAACTGATGTACTTGAAATGAATTTTGCCTGTCTTTTCTATGTGATAAATTCTGTCAAACATTTTTTTTTTAACTTTAGAGCAATGGTTGGTCAATTTTACCCATGGATAAAAGGCTTTCAGAAGGCTTTCAAATACTTGCTGAATATGTTGATATTCAGTTCACATGCAACTATCTTCAGACAGCATTGGACATAATTGAACATTAGAGGCAAGAAGAATCATGATCGTAGTAGTAGACAATTGTGTTAAACGAGTTGTTCTGCAAGATGGATGAAAAGAATTCTAAGTGAGTCCATATTTGTATACACTGTTCTTTCGAGCAACTACATACAACCTCAGACAATAGTTTCACTATTGACTTTTAGAGAATTCATATGTATTTGCTCTGATGGTCTGATTTCCCACTGATCAAGGTCTTGGCCTTGCTAAGATTCCAGAGATCAGACCATCAGCAGAACATCAAATAAATTGTCTCATTCCCCTCCTCATCTCAATCAGGTAGTCCATTATTTGAATCCCAGAGATTGTGAGACAATATCTGAGAGAATTGTGTTAAAATCTACGACCATGACTTTGAATTTCTCATAGTAGTCCTGACCTTTCTTGCTGTAAGTATTTTGCAACTGTGTTATTAGATGCAAACAAATTTTAAATTGTTTCTTCTCTGTGTCTTCTGAGTAACCACACCTCAAAAGCTAACAAAGGCTTGCGTTGAGCTCAAAAGCAGACCATATGAAAATAAATTGCACAGAATCACCACTTAGCCTAACCGATTTTTGCTTCTTCCCTCCAGCAAGCTAAATGGCAAGCATGGAGCAGAGAGAAGAGAGGGAGGAAGGCGGGCACTGCATTCTCACATCACGTGCACCACTGATGACCACTCAGTGGACATATCCACATGTCACAGACGTCCAGCCTCTCACTGCCCGACGGCCATTCATTCCTGGCCAGCACATCTAGCCACCACGGTATTCCACGCAACAGAATTTCTCACTGCCATGCAGTAAATGTTTGTTAGATGTTTGAAGGTCTGCAAATGAACTGTACTCCCAGGAGAGAGCAGGGCATTGATGCCTGTCGTATTTTGGAAGACCAGACTTAAAACCTCTTTGGGAATCCAGACACCCAACCCGTGCTTCCTGTTCAATTGGCTTGCAGTTGATAGAACATTCTGATTTGTTACACTCAGCTTTGCATGTTATTCCTTAAGTAAGTTGTTTACAATGTATACCATTCTTTATTAATACATTCTCCATCTTCCAGTACTTTCCAACAACACATGTACAACTTTTGGGGTGTAGGATGTATTGACCTCTTTGGGGTGGGGTAGGCATATGTGTTTATCAAGACTGCTATGCTTTTCAGGACTGGGATAAACTTGTTCACAAATTTAACCACTTTGGAAGGAAAACATCTATTCAAATGTTTTGATAAAAGCATGCCTACCAGTTCACTTCGAGAAAAGCCATGGTTACAAGCAAAGGATCCCTTTTGGAGGTAAAGCTCTTTCACCACTTGCAGGCACAGCTAAATGCACACTATCACTTTTATTAAGATGAGGGATTGAAGGGGGTGTCTGGCTGGCTCAGTTTGAAGAGCTTGTGACTCCTGATCTTGGGGTCGTGAGTTCGAGCCCCGTGTTGGGTGTAGAGATTACTTAAATAAATAAAACTTTAAAAAAGAGACAGAGAATTGAGGAATCTGAACTAAAATTCATTTTTCTACATTGTAATCCACCTCCAGATGTCTCATTCTTATATCTTTCTGGGTTTGAAGTGAACTTTTCCTCCCATATGTTATTATGAAGGGTTCCTGTTATTAAATATATTTTATTAGCTCACTGGTATCAAAATGAATCTGATTAATCCAACCTTTCCAATAATTCCAAGGGTGTTCTTAATGCATTATTTCCTCAACTGAGGCAATATAAATTAAAATATGACACCTGTCATTATTTTTTTAGCATTGTTTCTGAGTTTAGCATTAATTACTATTTCTCTTATTTATCTATTTGACAAACAGAGAATACTAGCCTTGTATTATTTCTTACAGTCATGGGATGTTAAGTAGGGTAAAAAAACTATTTTCTCTATTTCCTAATTTTCTCTTGTTCCATAAACAGATGGAAATGCCTGTTTAGGAATACTCCCAAAGTCATCCTAATATTCTTGGGTTATCTACATGTATGAACGATACCTACTCTTCCTTGCTCTTAGTTATTGCTGGATGAAACTTCCAACACCTCATATCAAATTCTCTTCTTTCTAAACTTTCTTCTTTTGGTCCTACATTGAAGTATATTCCTGATTGCTTAGTTAGAAATTATACCATGCATCCTAATACATCAAATTCTAAATGGAAGCAGTGCCTTTTCTCTCCATTAATATAACCCACAGGCACTAAGACTGCAGAAGAAAACTATTTCTGATCACACTCTTCTCTCTACTTGTAGGTTATTGATACCAAAGATTGTCTTTTTTTTTTTTATTCTAGAGAATATTGTTTACATTTTTCTCTTCTTTCCAGAATTCATCTTAGGACTATCCTCTAGCTCTTCACTCTATCCTCCAGGGCTTTTTGTCTCTTTCATATTTCCTGACTCTTCACCTCTATGGGGTGCATTCTGATAAGTCTCTTAATTCACGTCATGAATCGTCTCCACAGCTGTGTGAAATCTGCTAGTGCACCTAAATAGCACCTTTTACATTCCAATTATTGGGTTTTTTTTTCATTTGCAGATGTACTATTTAGTTCTTTCAAAAATCTGATAGCTGATCGTTGTAGTTTTATACTTCTTACAGACACATTAGAGGTCTCTTTCATTTATGCAAACAGTGCTAACGTCATTGTTTTATTATTTCTATGTATTCAATCATTTTATTGATTTGTGTTTGTGTGAGCTGATATTCCTGCTTGCTCATGGTGCCTCATTCCCCTGTGTGATGGTAGTTTTACTACTGCGACCTACAGACTTACCAGGTCAGTCTCTGTGCTCCTCAGGGTCACTGGTATAGTTGGGCCATTATGATTTCCTCCTTGATTTACAGAGCAGCTCTGGCCTTAGCATCCTAGCCCAGTTTATGCACCACACTGGGGAGAATTATTTTTGTAAATAAAGCCTGATCACTTTTCAGCCTTCCTACACTCCTCAGTGATCTGCACAATGTATACAGTAGAGTGAATCAAGGTGCTTTAGAACCTGAGCCCCTGCATGCCATTCCAGCCTGTGTTTACCTCTCTCCTTCATAAACACTGAGCCATAGCTTTACTAAGCTACTTGGTGCTCCCTGAACACAATAAGATGTGCCCTTATTTACATTTAAAGTAATTATTGATAGGTATGTCCTTATTGCCATTTTGTTACTTGTTTTCTAGTTGTTTTTGTTCTTTTCTAGTTCTCTTGCTCTCTTTGTGATTGATGTTTTTCTGCAGTGTTATGTTGAATTTCTCTTTATTTTTTGTATGTCTGTTATAGGTTTTGGGTTTGTGGTTATCATGAGGTTTATATTAAGTATACAGAGGACTATATACAGTTGATTGCCATTTAAGTTAAAAAAAAACCTTTTTTTTAAAGATTTTACTTATTTATTTGAGAGAGAGAGAAAGAGCTGGGGGAAGAGTAGAGTGGGGGGCGGGGGAGAATCCTCAAGCAGATTCCATGCTGAGCGTGAAGCCTGATGAAGGGCTCAATCTCATGACACTGAGATCATGACCTGAGCTGAAATCAAGAGCCAGAAGCTTAACCAACTGAGCCACCCAGCCCCCCCCTTCTTTTTTTCCTTTTTTTTACTCTGTCTTTCAGTTTTTGTTTATGCTGGAAAACAGTATGGAAGTTCCTCAAACAATTAAAAATCGAAATTCCATATGACCCAATAATTCCACCACTGGGTATTTATCCACAGAAAACAAAAACACTAATTCAAAAAGATATATGCACCCTGATGTTTTATTGCAGCATTTTTACAATAGACAAGATATGGGAGCAACCTACATGTCCATCAATAGATGAAGAGATAAAGATGGGATTTATATATATATACATATATATATATACATATATATATATATATGTCTCTCTCTCATATATATAAAACACAGAAATAAAAAAGGGTGAGATTGTATTAATTCCAACAACATAGATGGACCTAGAGGATATATGTTAAGTGAAATAAGTCAAATACCATATGATTTCACTCAAATGTCGAATCTTTAAAAAGCAAAGGAATAAATAAACAAAAAGCAGAATCAGACCTATAAATACAGAGAACAAACTGATGATTACTGGGACAGAGATCAGGGGGATGGACAAAAAAGGTGAAGGGGAGGGGCAGGTACAGGCTTCCAGTTAGGGAGTGAATGAGTCAGAGGAGTAAGAGGCACAGCACAGGGAATACAGTCAATGATCTCGTAATAGTGTTGCACTGTGGGGACATCTGGGTGGCTCAGTCGTTAAGCGTCTGCCTTCGACCCAGGTCATGATCCCAGGGTCCTGGGATTGAGCCCCGCATCAGGTTCCCTGCTCGGCGGGAAGCCTGCTTCTCCCTCTCCCACTCCCCCTGCTTGTGTTCCCTCTCTTGCTGTGTCTCTCTCTGTCGGATAAATAAAATCTTAAAAAGAAAAAAATAGTGTTGCACAGCGACAGATGGGAGCTACTCTGAATCACTGTGATTGAATCTCTATGCTGTACACCTGACACTAATGTAACATTGTGTGTCAACTGTACTCCAATAAAAAGAAAACAACTGCAGCAACAACAATAGTACAAAGATAGCCTCTCGTCATTTCTTGCTTTTGCATGGAATTTCACATCTTCTAGAAGGTAATTCTTTCTCTTATATACCCAGAAAGCTCTTGCACATCCTTCAGGATTTATTTTGTAGGACTTGTGTTTATTTGTTCCTATCCTCTCCACAATACAAGTTAGTTATATACTGTCTTCTCTGTCTTCCCCCACAGAAACACACACACATGCACATTCACACACCAGTATACGCAGATATCACTCTATATTACAACCCTCACTTTTCTTTGAGTGCCTTCCCCAATGGACAGCGAGAGCAAAGACCATACCCTTCACCTCTATGTGTCCAACAAAGAGCATGACATCCTGAAACATAGTCACCGGATCAATGTAAAAAGAAAGAACAATTTAGAATATGTATCACAAGAAAGATAATTTAGGAGGTTATTCTGCCCATCTTCAAATGTAGGAAGGACTTATTTGAAAAAAAAAAAAAAAACAGAGAAGAGATCCTATCATTCTGTAGAAGTAGAATTGGTGATGGAAGGTGTCAAAGAAATACTTTGACCCTTACATAAATAAGAACATTCCAAATAATAAGCACTGCCAAGGAGTAGCAGGTACCAGCTCCTAAATCTCTGAGCTCCTCCTTCTAGTGCAAAACTGAAGATGAGTTGGTGACCTTCTGTAGAAAACTGCTCCAAGTGCCCTTTGGGGTCCCTTCTGACTCCAGAACATGTGACTCTCTATACACGGGAAGCAATAAACATGTTTTATATTTAAAAATAAATGTTTTCATAAGCTAGATGATTTTTTTCTCTTCCCAGAGAGCTTTTTTGTTGTTTTTCAGAAAGAAAACCTAAATATTACTCTGATATATCAAAAGACCTTACATTAAAATCCTCTTCCTCTCTGAGTGTGATTAGAGAAAATTTTCCCCTGCCCTAGTTTCCTTTGGCTTTAAAATATAATGTCTTCTAAAGGGCAAGACTTTTTGTGACTAATATGCAGACACTGTAAATCTAAAATATCAAACAAAAGCATACGAGAACAACTTCTTGTTTAAAAAATTTCAGGGGCAGGAAAAAATGACCATTTTCAGTGAAAAGTAAGACATGACTAGGCATCATGCTAAGGGAATAGAGCTTGGCAGTTATGAAGGTGGAATGGGCAGAAAGGGGTCCGCCTTTATAATTAGCTAGAGAAGACTGCACCCCTAAAAGACAATGATAGATATGCACAGAAGAGAAAAAAGAATCATAATTAAAGCTCCCTAGCTCTGATATGGATATATTTTGCATCTGAAAATGTTCATCTTTGAAATGTTGTCATTTCTGTATCATTTCCATCAGTAAAAATATATAAATTTCCCAAGCTATCATTGATTTGATGCATACATGGATATAGGACCAACATAGGCTCTGGCTTCCATATTGCATGTTCCCAGATGTAGGACCATGCTCCCCTTTCCTGGTAGGATTGTCCTGCCCTTGCAGAGCTGTCAGTATGTGTCCACCTACACCCCCAGAAGAACTGGGTTACCCTGCAGGGCTTGGTGCCTCTAGCACTCACTCGGCCATGTGGATACCAAGCATTTGCTGTATCTAGAATCCCATGATTCTTTATGACTGCTGAGCAGATGTGCAAAAAGTGGTATTCTCACACTATCTGCTTGAGATCTGTCCATCCCAGGACATCTCCTGAGAATCTTTACATATTCAAAGACTTATTTCCAGTGGGACTGGTAATAATGGAAAGGTGCCATAGAAATAGGGGGATAAACACCCCAATGCTGTATTTGCAATCAGTGTCCCCAATGATCCTTTGTGATCCAAGGATGAGTTAATATAATTTAAGTAAATGTAGAGAAAAGAGTAAAATGGGAACCATATTTGTTTCTTTCTCTTTAGAGCAAGATGGCTAGCCCATGAAATATCTTCCTCAAAAGGCTCATACGTTCATTTATCACCAAACTGCTCCATGGCAGGTGCTCTGTCAAGCATCTCTGTCAAGGTCCCTTGACCTCCAGAAGGTCCTACAAGAGACTGACCCGTGTTCTTCTCAGAGATCTGGCTGGCTCATGGCCTAGGGCCTTGCCTATAGCAGGTAGAGAGATACTTTCTGGCATGATGTTTAGGGGAAGAGGCCATTAATACAGCTACCTCTGGGAAGGTTTTGAGGGAAGGTCAGCCCTGAGGACAGTAAATGCTACCAGAGAAAAACCAGACTCCACATTCTCTCCCTCATACTTGTGGGTCAGCATTTCCCTTCCTCTCCAGACTCTTTGTCCACACAGTAAACTAACCAAAGATTCCACAAAATTCCTCCAACTAAGTCCAGACATCTCTTCTCCTGAGTCTCTTAGTAGGTCTGACCATGCACACAGTATGTCCCCAGGAACACACGGGATCTGCCACTTGTTCTTATTTTCCCATTAGTTCACTTTCCCATTCTTTTAGCTTGTCAATCCTAGTACTCTCATGCAAAAATTTCATTTTGACCTACTGATTCTTGTTCTCTCTTTCCAGAGACACTCTTGTCCTCACTCATGTCTCAGACTGCCCCTTCAAGTCCCCTGCCTTGGATAACACATTTGGACATGGCTTCCCCCTCCACACACACACAATTGCCTAGATGTCCTGGGTTGTTCACTCAGCCATGGGCTCACATACTGCATTGAATGAATGGATTGTCATTTGAATGAATGGATTAATAAGGGGTTGACGACCAATAACCAGTCCCAAGGAAAGACATCTAATTAGATAACTTTATCTTGCCTTGCCCTAAGTATTGGATCTCCAATTCAGCCACCATTTCCTGGCATTGGATTTCAAATGCATCTTTCTGTGCACATTTGCCTTTTTTCCAGCCCCAGATTCCCTTAACCCTTCATCCTTTTATATACAAGGACTGGAGAAGAGAAGTCTGTGTCTCCCAGAGAGACACCCACTCCCTGATCTTACTGGAAGGCGTTTCTCAGTTCTGTGTCATGGGGAAAAGTTACAATCCAGAGGAATATGTGGGAAATCTTCTGTATGAGAAGACATTAAGCCTCTTCATGACAAGTCCAGGATATCTCCATGATCTGACTTAAGGGAGTGTTATCAGGGATCAGGAGAGGTGTTAGCTCACTTTCCCATTCTTTGATCAATCTGATCCACAAGAAAGTGTGTTTTCTAAAATTTCTAAAAGCAGGCAGCAATCATTGTTCCTGATCTGGACTCTGCCTTCTGCCCTCCCATGTCATCTCAACTTTTCTGGATCCCAGACCTGTGGGCTCCATGATATGACCCCAGGATCCAGCTAGAGAGGGCCTGGCTCTCCTACCCTCTTGTGCTGATTCTCAGGCTCTCACCTTGAAGCCTCTCCCAGATGTGTATGGACATTCATCCTCAGACTACACTCTTGTGGCCAATTTAAGAGATGCTCTCACTGCTAGCCTTGGTGTCTTAGGACTTCATCTGAGAAGTCCCCACCAGTCCTCTCTACTGGGGGGAGTGGGAGATTTTAAACCAAGAACCCGAACAACTACATACAAAGCCCCATCAACACGTGGGTTTACATACTGTCATTCAGCAATGAGTTCTCACTGGGGTTCTCTAAAGACATGCTCATGTCCCATGTCTAGTTAGAGAAAGAGTCTTGTCCTCTTAATACCTATGAAAGAAATCTCATGTTCTTGACTGAATAATGTAATGTGCCGTCCTCATCATGAGAAAAGGTTGGTGTTCAGGAACAGGGCTTGCAAGCTGACTCTACTCTCCAGCTGGGTGTCTGGGAAAATTAATTAACCCTATTAGACTTCTGTTTGCCATCTGTAACATGAGAATAATAATATCTGCACTCACAGGAATGTTGTGAGGCTTTCAGGGCATATAACGTTTACTGCACATTCTCTATTCTGATTTCCCAAATCACTCAACACAAGTATCTTTCCAAAACATTCTTTTTATGTCATTAATTAGACCATTTTCAAATAGTGAAAATTTCTGACCTTGTTCCCAAATTTAGGGAGGGGAAACATCTTCTTTTGGATCTTCAGTCCTTTACATATGTTGAGGGATCTTCATGCCCTTGAGAACTCATTTTGTACATAGAAATCTAATCAGAGGTTTACTTATGTTTTAAACAGTTAGCATTTCAGCTATTAAAGCTAGAAAAAAAACTAGATCTTTATGAATCTTTTAATTCAACTTACAAAATATTCTATTTATAAATTTTGCATATTTTAGCAACCACTTTAAATCAGCATTTGAATAATATTGGGCCTCATTTATAAAGTTTGTTAAATAATCACCTTTAAAAGCCATTTATACATAATGATATATTTAATTTCCATCTTAAGTATTTTAATTTTGTAGCCAAGAACAATTTATCCTCAAGAGTTTAAGTAAACTTTCTTAATATAATACATGTATTGCTTTATACTTTGTATCTATTTAAATATACTTTATGCTTAAAGTTTCTTAGATTATCCAATAATGTATACAATTTAATAATTATTTAACTTGAAACTCACAGGTAAAGTTAGTGAGTACACATTTAAAAATTATGGCTACAAAGACTATAATTATAGCCCGAATTCTTTTAAACATCACAGCATCACAAATATGTAAAATGCCAAAAAAAATATGTAAAATGCCAATATGAACTGATCCTTTCTGAACTGAAAAGATCTTAACTGGCTTTGACCTTTTAAACTCTTCTGTTCCTAATTTTGGAGTCTCCATTGTTAAAGAAGAGTATCCATTTAAAGAAAACAGCTCTGATCCAATTAATTGAGCTTACTTACTACCAAAGAATTCGACAATTTTATGTAACTCTGATGGGACATTCTGAATCTTAACCGTATTGCTGCATCCATGACTTGGGAGGGACGCTCAGTCCCAGATTCAAGTTAGCTACCCACAGAGGGAGCCACTGTCACTCAGATTATGACTGGTTGAATTTTACATTTCTTTGGCTCCTAAGAAGTAAAATGCCTGTCATCTTAGGTCTGAAGACTTTTGGACATGAGGGAACCTCTTGTTCTTCTCTATTCTCAGATATCTCATTGAGTTTTGGATGGTCCTTGGTTCTGTCCACTTGCACCCTCCACGCATGAAGTTATTTGACTGATAACACCTTGACTGTGGTGCAGTTGAGTCAAGACAAAAAGATTTAGACCTAGGGGTAAAAAGATTTTGCAGCATAAACCGATTTGGGCTTCTGGCATTGATCTTCACTCTTGTCCCAATCCTTCCTTGTATGATGAATAGGAATTCATGTGTTTTATTTCTAAGGTCTCTTATCTTTATTTGCCTATGGTTATAGATGAAGTTATTAGTTCAATCAAATTAAATTCAGATTTATTGTTTGAAGAGAAAATGGCTCGAGCACATGACCATTGAGTCTGTGTTTAAAAATCTGCATGTATGAAATCTACAGTATAACCAAAATGCACAGGCTGTTTTCATAGAAATTGGCTAATCACAGTGAAGACTTGAGCGGAATACCCTTGCTCATACTGACTGTTTAGATCAGTTCCCAAGCATTAGACCTCCCATCCTCACCAAGGGAGCTATTTTTTTTTTTAAGATTTTATTTATTTATTTGACAGAGAGAGACACAGTGAGAGAGGGAGAAGCAGGCTTCCCGCGGAGCAAGGAGCCCAATGCAGGGCTCGATCCCAGGACCCCGGGATCATGACCTGAGCCTAGGGCAGACGCTTAACAACTGAGCCACCCAGGCGCCCCACCAAGAGAGTTATTAAAAAATATATTTTTTCCTGGCACTCACACTCTTTGGTTATTCCTCTCCGTGAACATCTCTTTAATTAGGTTTGGTGTGGATTTAGAAATCTTAATTTTTTTTTTATTTCCCAGGAGGTTCTAATGCACAGATGGATTAGACAATTAATGCAGACAATACCAACAACAAGCAGACATACTGAACTTAAGAAATATTGAGAATCAAGCTAGCCCGGATGTATCATGCTACAGAAGAGCTGCTTAGGGCTAGGAGAGCTAATCTAACTTGCAAAAGGCCATCTAGTATTGTAGTCAATAGATTTTGCTTTCTGTATCCTAAAATAGTTTTTAATAACTAAATACTCCTAGATATGTGTTTCTGTTGTATTTTTTTTAATCTAGCACTTCTTATTGAATAATCATCATGCATTTAAAAGCTTGCAAAGAATGTTGTATTTGGCATATTACAAATGCCAATAATAAAAATAAAATTATCAAGTATATCTTTTAAATATAATAAATGGAATTATCATAGTATATGACAACTGACACATCATCATCCACTTAAAATTGATTTGAACAAGCTATTTTTTTCCTGGCAATAATTTTAATTATTTTGCTTTCATTCTTAAAGTAACTTTCTAATTTCATTTCCACCATAAAATCATATGTAATATAATATATTTGAGACTTGAAAGTTTTTTATTACTTCATGTTATTATCCTTTTATCTGAAAAAATGCTTATAATTAAAAATTTCAATTTTTAAAGACAATAAGGTTTTAAATAATTTAACAAATCATCTGGACCGAGTTACATTTTTTATTACTTTTGGCTCACAATTGATCAAAGCAATATAAATGCATGCAAAATTTGATAAAATCTAGTTAAACAAATAAAACTAAACTACATTGGATATATATTCTTTGATGAAATAAATGAAGGCATTTCAACTCAATTAGTTTCAACTCAATTTGAAAACTTGTTCACATATATAAACAAATGGGAATATAGGAGATTTTAAAATAGGAATAATATTGAACTCTTCTTTTTTTTTTTTTAAGATTTTATTTATTTATTTGACAGAGAGAGAGAGAGCGAGAGCAGGAACACAAGCAGGGGGAGTGGGAGAGGGAGAAGCAGGCTTCTTGCTGAGCAGGGAGCCCGATGTGGGACTCGATCCCAGGACCCTGGGATCATGACCTGAGCCGAAGGCAGACACTTAACAACTGAGCCACCCAGGTGCCCAATATTGAACTCTTCTTGAAAAATATCATGTCATTAAATATTATCAAATTTATTTTAACTGTGAGGTGTCCACTTAGTAAAATCTCATTGAATTTTGTTGAAAAAAAAAGGAGTGGAAATGAGCTGTCTTGCAAAAAGACAGGGGGAACCACACTTGGTGTCATTCACTTGCTCAGTTTCTGGGCAGTACCAAACAGACTGTATTAAGATTCTCAAATGGCTATTAATATTTCTGTTATTCTTCCACTTAGACACATATTGATTAACATAATAAACTCAGAATATCAAAATACATGAGTTTTTTTAGATCATTTTTTTAAAGATTTTATTTATTTATTTGACAGAGAGAGACACAGCGAGAGAGGGAACACAAGCAGGGGGAGTGGGAGAGGGAGAAGCAGACTCCCTGCTGAGCAGGGAGCCCAATGCGGGGCTTGATCCCAGGACTCTGGGATCATGACCTGAGCCAAAGGCAGACACTTACGACTGGGCCACCCAGGCACCCCTGAAATCATTTTTAAAATAAAAACATTCATCTCATGTGCTTCATACATTGCTCTCTAGATGAAGACCATCAGGATCACACATCATTGCAAAAGAAGTATTTGTTCAGTGCAGCTAGGGAGACCCCACATCATGGGTGTTAAGTCCAGCAGTAGGAAGGTATTTCACAGGACATCTAGTAAGTGTTGTATAATACAAAAACAAGCTTAAAAATAAATTATACTTCTATATACTACCAATGAATAATTGGAATTCAATAATAAAGAAACAGTACAATTACTATAGCACCAAAAAATAGCTATAAATTTCACAAGCTATGTGCAGGTTCTGTATACTGAAAATTTCAAAACACTGATAAAAGAAATCAAAGAAGACAAATAAATGGACGGGCATATAATATTCATGGATACCCAATAGTTTTAAGATATCAATGCCTGCCTCCATTTTGTTATATAGGTTCAAAGCAATTCCAATTCTATTTGGAATTCCAAATGCAATTCCAAGCAGGCTTTTCATAGACAGTAATATGCTTATTTTAAAGTATATATGGAAAGGCAAAGGCACTAGAATAGCTAAATAGTTTCAGAAAATAACAAAGTTAGAGAACTCACACTACCTGATTTCTGAACTTATTATAAAGGTACAGTAACTAATAAAATGTAATGTTGGCAAAGTATAGACTTACAGAAACATAACTCAATGGAACAGAATAGAGGGCCCAGAAATAAATCTATACCACTGATTTCTTACAAAAGTGAAAAAAAATTCAATTCAAAGGAGAGAATATAGTCTTCAGAAGTTGATGCCAGAATAATTAAACTTCCACCTACAAAAAAACAAAAATTAACAAAAGGTGCTGACCTATATTTCAAAATTGTATAAAAATTAAGATATAGATATAAAGATTTAAAAATAAATATAGATGCATGTGTATGTACACACATTAGCATACTTACATATATTTCCTACTTCCATCCACTAAAAAGGGCTATTGACACCTCAGTGGTTATAAGTACATCTAGTTCAGATATTGGTTTCTAAATACCACTCTCCAATGGAAAGACCCAGAGCTCCATAGAGAACCACTTCCATCCAGGGTTGGGATAGGGAAGATGCAAGATGAGCCTGGAGTATCTTATGGTGTTCAAGCTTCAGTTCATAGGGAGGCTATTTTGGTGGGTGTTCTGGAAATTTTGCCTGTACCTGTTGGTAATAAAGTTATAATAGCATGTGATTCCCAAGCTTGTTATGGGAGAGAAACTAGGATTTGGGGCTTTGGAAAGTTGAGAGACTTTGAGCTTTGATAATTTGGGGTTTGAAATTCTCCTAGTTTTTCTCTCTCTTTTCCTGAGGTTGATAGACTGTAGGGAGTGGAAATTCTGAGAGGAAAAGTAAACCTCTTCAGGCCACTTTGATACAGTACCAATAAGACATTTGCCCTTGTTACTGCAGAGAAAATTTGGGATTCATCAAGTTGGAAAAATAAGATCAAACACTTATTACTCCATTAATGTTTATAATTATTACAGCAATTGTTTTCCAGCAATAAAAACACCCCACTCAAAGAATAGGGAGTGATCAAAAGATCTCAAGGCTTTGATTCTTGCTTGGTCCTTTGTTTTGTTTTTGTTTTTTTTTTTAAAGATTTTATTTATTTATTTGACAGAGAGAGACACAGCAAGAGCAGGAGCACAAGCAGGGGGAGTGGGAGAGGGAGAAGCAGGCTTCCCGCTGAGCAGGGAGCCTGATGCGGGGCTCGATCCCAGGACCCTGGGATCACGACCTGAGCCGAAGGCAGATGCCTAACGACTGAGCCACCCAGGAGCCCCGGTCCTTTGTTTACACTCTTGTCAGAACTGTGCCATTGGCAGATGGACATGCACTGGAAAATACCTCATCAATACTTCTTAAAATCCCCCTATCGATGTCGGTTCAATGTCATGCCCTAATTTTTTCTGCCATTACAGGTAATACCATGAAACACTCTTGCTAAATTCTGCCTTTATTATGGGTATGTCTTTAGTTAATAGCAAAGCCTCTCAAAAACTTGTAATTTGCAGTTCATTTCATACAGTTTCCAGTAATGATAAGGAAATCTTTGTTTCCGGAGAAATTCAAATTCATAGAATAACAAAAGACCATATTTGTAAACTTCCAATCTGTATAAAATTTGCTGTTTTATCTTGTGTCAGTAAAAAGGTCTAGGCAAAGGCAATTGATTTCACTGTCTATCCTGATTTACTTTTTATGCAAAGCATTTATTACCAAGGGTAAATTCCTGTCTGTGACAGATGTTAAGTGATCGTGGGATTCTCTTTTTTGAGGTAAAGAAGAAAGGATGACTTGGTTTCAGGTGGTGTGGGAATGGATAGTTATGTGTAAAGAAAAAATAAATAAATAATTCAAGTGGGGGTTAGGAAACAGCTCAAAAGTATTGAAGATTTTCTGTTGATAGAAGCATCTGTAGGGGAGAAGGTTGGAAGATGGCAGCTAGTCAGAGGATGCTGGGTTTACCTCATTCCATGAGTACAACTAGGTAACTTTCAAATCATCCTAAATACCCCAGAAATTGGCCTGAAGACTGGCAGAACAAATTCCACAACTAAAGGTAGAGAAGAAACCACACTGAGGGAGGTAGGAAGTGCAGAAACAGATACTGGCCACTGTGGTGGGAAGGGAGCTGTGGTTGTGGAGGAGGGCTAGAGGCAAACTAGCACACAGGAGTGCACGGGAACATGAATCCCCATAGCAATTGGCTAGGAAAGTGAGAGGGGCCAAATTTCGTGAGTTCTTGCAACCAGCAGGGTTTAAAGCCTGGTGTGTTAAAGGTCAGTAGGTTTGCCTGAGATAGAACTAGAGGGCATTATGCTTCTTGGAGAAAAGCCAGGCAAACAACCCATGGCCATACAGTGTGGAAACACTGATCTGAAGAGTGCCTGAGGCACACAGTGGGGAGGTTATTCACTCATCTCGGAGTGCATCCCAGAGACACAGCATTCATGGAGTGACCCCTCATGGAATAAAAGAACTGGCAGGTATCATTTTCCTCCTCTACCCCTAAGCATAAGCAAAAGGCCACCTGTAGGAACCAGTCAGCACCAACACTGGCTACCTAACTTGCATATACCAAGTCTGCCCCCTCTCCACGCTTTGGTTAAAATGCCCCACCCAGTCATGCTTGCCTCAGTCCCAGAGCAGCTGGACCCCTCCCCCAGAAGACTGGCCCAAACCCCTGCCCACACCATGTCTCCCAACCTAGGAGCTTTGCAGAGTCTCTGTACCAGCAGTGGTGGCAACAGGTCTCATTTCACAAACAGCCCAGAGCACACCTAGTTGAAATGTACCACATGCACACCAGGGACCAAACACTGCCCACAGCAGGCGAAGAGGACTTCTGTAGATGAGCAGCCTGAAGGGTAAAGTAGCCAGGACAGAAGAGCAGAGCATATGCAAAACAAATTGGAGACACTTCCCAACGTACCAGACCCTGAGGAACAGAAGGCCCTACCTGGCAGGGCACTAGAGGACCTCTTCTTCATAAGGCCAATATCCTCAAAAACAAGAGATGTCGCTGACTTTCCTAACACAGAGAAACAGGCACAGAGACTTAGACAGAATGAGAAGACAGAGAAATTTATCCCAAAAGAAAGAACAGGACAAGGCCACTGCCAGAAATATACTTGATGGAATGAACAACAGGCTGGAAGAAGCAGAGGAGTTAATTAAAGACCTAGAGTTCAGAGTAATGGAAAGTAACCCAGCCAAGGAAGAGAGAGAAAAAAGGATTATGCAAAATGAGAATAGATTTAGGGAACTCAGTGACTTCATCAATCATAATAACCTTCATATTATACAAATTCCATAAGAAGAGAGAGAATAGGGAGCAAGAATTTATGTGAAGAAATAAACTGAAAACTTCTCCATTCTGGAGAAGGAAACAGATATCTAGATCCAGAAGGCACAGAGAACCTCCACCAAAATCAACAAAAGCAGAATCACATCAAGATATATTTTAATTAGGGGCACCTGGGTGGCTCAGTCGGTTAAGCATCTGCCTTTGGCTCGGGTCATGATCCCAGGGTCCTGGGATCAAGCCCCACATCGGGCTCCTGGCTCAGCAAGGAGCCTGCTTCTCCCTCTCCCTCTGCCTCTCTCCCTGCTCATGCTCTCTCTCTGTCTCTGTATCTCTGTGTCTCAAATGAATAAATAAAATCTTAAAAAAAAGATATATTTTAATTAAATTGGCAAAATATAGTGATAAAGAAAAAAAAATTTTTAAGCAATAAGACAAAAGAAGACAGAAACATATAAGCGAAAACCCATGAGGCTAGCAGGGGATTTATCAGCAGAAACTTTCTAAGCCAGAGGAAAGTGGCATGATATATTCAAAGTGCTGAATGGGAAAAATCTGCAACCAAGAATACTCTATCCAGCAAAGCTATCATTCAGAATAGAAGGAGGGATAAAGATTTCTCAGAGAAACAAAACTAAAGGAGTTCATGACCATTAAACCAGCCCTGCAAGAAATATTAAAGAAGATTCCCAATGGAAAGGAGAGACTAAAAGTGACAGTATAAATGTAAGAAACACAAAAGCAGTAAAAATGAATATTTCTTTTAAAAAACCAGTCAAGGGACTCACAAAATAAAAAGATGTAAAATATAACCGCATATACCTATTACATGGGGAGGAGAGGAGTAAAGAATGGGTTCAAACTTGAAAGACCATCAACTTAATATAGACTGCTATATACACAGCAGTGGTTATATGCATATCTGATGGTAACCATATATCAAAAACCACTAACAAATATGCAAAAAATAGACAGAAATCCAAATATATCACTAAAGAAAAGCAGAAAACCATGAAAGAGAGAAAGACAAGAAAGAATGAGGGAAAATCTTCTGAAACAACCACAAAACAAATAACAAAATGACAATAAATACATATCTATCAATGATTACTTTGGGGGTACCTGGTGGCTCAGTAAGTTAAGTGTCTGCCTTCTGCTCAGGTCATGACTCCAGGGCCTGGGATCGAGGCCCGCATCAGGCTCCCTGCTCAGCGGGGAGTCTGCTTTTCCCTCTCCCTCTGCCCCTCCCCCTGCTTGTGCTCACTCTCTCACATGTGCACTCCCTCTCTCTCTCTCTTTCTCTCTTCCTCTCAAATAAATAAATAAATAAATCTTTAAAGAAATTACTTTAAATGTAAATGGCCTAAATGCTTCAATCAAAACACAGGGTGACAGAATGAGTAAAAAAACAAAACCCATCTATATTCTGCCTACAAAAAAGCTCATTTTACACCTAAAGACACCTGCAGATTGAAAGTGAGGGGATGGAGAAACATCTATCATGCAAATGGATGTCAAAAGGAAGCCAGAGTAGGAATATTTATGTTGAACAAAATAAACTTTGAAACAAAACAGTAATAAGAGAAGAAGGACACTTTATAATAAGAAAGGAGACAATCCAACAAGATAAAAAATTTGCAAATATCTATGCATCCAATATAGGAACACCCAAGTTACATAAAACAGTTAATAATGAACATAAATGAACTAATCAATAATAATACAATAATAGTAGGAGACTTTAAAACCCCATTTACATCAATGGGCAGATTATCTAAACAGAAAAGAAACAAGGAAATGATGGCTTTGAATGACACATCAGAAGAGATAATTTAACAGATACATTCAGAACACTCCATCCTAAAACAACAGAGTACACATTCTTTTTAAGTGCACATGAACATCCTGCAGAATAGGTCACATATCAAAACAAGCTTCAACAAATTTGAGAAGATTGAAGTCTTACCATGAATATTTTCTGACCACAATGCTATGGATCTGGAGATCAACCACAAGAGAAATTCTGGAAAGACCATAAATGCATGGAGGTTAAATAACATGCTATGAAACAATTAAGTTGTTAACCAAGAAATAAAAGAAGAAATTAAAAAGTACATGGAGACAAATGAAAATGAAAACCCTACCATCCAAAATCTATGGGAGGCAGCAGAAGCAGATCTAAGAGGAAAGTTTATAGCAACACAGGCCTACCCCAAGAAGCAAGAAAACTCTCAAATAAACAACCTAACCTTGTACCTAAAGGGACTAGAAAAATAAAAACAAACAAACCTAAAACCAGCAGAAGAAAGGACATAATAAAGATTAGAGCAGAAACAAATAATATAGAAAGTAAATAATAATAATAATAATAATAATAATAATAATAATAATAATAATAATAATAAAACAGATCCATAAAAACAGGAGCTGGTTCTTTGAAAAAAATCAATAAATTTGATAAACCTCTAGCCAGACTTATCAAGAAAAAAAGAGAAAGTTTCCAAATAAATAAAATCATTAATGAGAGAGGAGAAATAAAAACCAAAACCACAGAAATACAACCAATTATAAGAGAATATTATGAAAAACTATATGCCAACACATTGGATTACCTAGAAGAAATGCAGAAATCCCTAGAAATATATAAACTACCAAACTGAAATAGGAAGAAAGAGAAAATTTGAACAGACTGACAACCAGCAAAGAAATCGAATCAATAATCAAAAACTTCCCCCAAAACAAAGTCCGCGACCAGAGGGCTTCACAGTCCAATCCTACCAAACATTTAAAGAAGAATTAATACCTATTCTTCTCAAACTATTCCAAAACACAGAAAAGAAAGGAAAACTTGCAAATTCATTCTATGAGCCCAGCAATACCCTGAGACCAAAACCAGATAAAGACACCACTAACAAAAGAACTACAGGCCAATATCTCTGATGAACACAGATGCAAAAATTCTCAACAAAATACTAGCAAACTGAATCTAACAATACATTTAAAAAAAAAATCATTCATCATGATCAAGTGAGATTTATTCCTAGATTGCCAGGGTGGTTCCAAATTTGCAAATCAATTAACATGATACATCACATCAATAAGAGGAAGGATAAGAACCATAGGATCATTTCAATAGATGCAGAAAAAGCATTTGACAAAGCACAATACCCATACATGATAAAAAAAAAAAAAAAAAGTCAGTTTAGAAGGAACACACTTCAACATAAAAAGAGTCATATATGGAAAACCAACAGCTAAAATCATACTCAGTGGTGAAAAACAGAGCTTTTCCCCTAAGGTCAGGAATAAGACAAGGATGTCCATTCTCACCACTGTTATTCAACATAGTACTGAAAGTCCCAGCCACAGCAATCAGTCAATGAAAAGAAATAAAATGTATCCAAATAGGTAAGGAATAAGTAAGAAAAACTTCACTATTTGCAGATGACATAATACTATATAGAGGAATCCCCGAAGACTCCACCAAAAAAACTGCTGAACTGGTAAATGAATTCAGTGAAGTCACAGGATACATAATCAATGTACAGAAATCTTTCACATTTCCATACACCAATAATGAAGTGGCAGAAAAAGAAATTAAGAAAACAATCCCATTTAAGGGAAAATAATAAGATACCTAGGAGTAAACCTAACTAAAGAGGTGAAGGACCTGTACTCCAGAAGCTATAAATCACTAACGAAAGAAATTAAAGACAACACAAAGAAATGGAAAGATATTGCATGTTCATGCATTAGAACAAATATTCAAATATTGTTAAATGTCTATACCACCCAAAGCAATCTACAGATTTCATGTAATCCCTATCAAAATACCAATAGCATTTTTTAAGTTTTATTTTATCATGTTGTTAATCACCATACATTACAACATTAGTTTTTGATGTAGTGTTCTTTTTGATGTAATGCATTATATCTTAAAAAAAAAAAAAAGAAGAAGATAGTAGGAAGGGAAAAATGAAGGGTCGGAAATCAGAGGGGGAGACCAATAGCATTTTTCACAGAACTAGAACAAAGAATCCTAAAATTTGTATGGGAATACAAAAGACCCCAAATAGCCAAAGCAAGCTTGAAAAAAATAAGCAAAGCAGGACTCATCACGATTCTGAACTTCAAGTTATATTGCAAAGCTTAGTAATCAAACAGTATGGTACTGGCTCAAAAACAGCACAAAGATCAATGGAACAGAACTGAAAACTCAGAAATAAATTCACAAATATAGGGTCAATTAATCTTTGGACAAAGCAGGAAAGAATTTCTTAAGGGAAACAGCCAGTCTCCTCTACAAATGGTGTTGGGGAAACTGGACAGAAACATGCAAAAGAAAGAAACTGGACTACTTTTTTATACCATACACAACATAAACTCAAAATGGACTAACGACCTAAATATGATGCCTGAAATCATCAAAATCCTAGAAGAGAGCACAGGCAGTAATTTCTCTGATATTGGCCATAGCAATTTTTTTTCTAGACATATCTCCTCAGACAAGGGAAACATAACCAAAAATAAACTATTGGGATTACATCAAAATACAAGCTTCTGCACAGCAAAGGAAATAATAAACAAAACTAAAAGGCAACCTACAGAATGGGAGAAGATATTTACAAATGACATATCTGATAAAGGGTTAGCATCCAAAATATATAAAGAATTTATACAATTCAACACTCCCAAAACAAATAATCTATTTAAAAAATAGAAGACTTGGACAGACAATTCTCTAAAGAAGACATCCAGATGGCCAATAGACACATGAAAAGATGCTCAACATCACTTACCATTAGGGAAATGCAAACCAAAACTACAATGAGATATCACCTTATACCTGTCAGAATGGCTAAAATCAACGCAAGAAATGACAGGTGTTCACCAGGATGTAGAGAAGGGGGAATCCTGGTGCACTCTTGGTGGGAATGCAAACTGGTGCAGCTAGGCTGAAAAACAGTATGGAGTTTCCTCAAGGAGTTAAAATTAGAACTACCCTACAATCTAGCAAAATCCCACTCCTGGGCATTTAGCCAAAGAATACAAAAACACTAATTCAAAGGGATACATGCGCCTCGACATTATTTACAATAGCCAAACTATGGAAATAGCCCAATTGTCCATGGATAGAGGAATGGCTAAAGAGGATGTGGTATATATATACAATGGAATATTACTCAGCCATAAAAAAGAATGAAATCTTGCCTTTTGCAACAACATGGATGGAGCTAGAGAGTATTATGCTAGGTGAAATAAGTCAGTCAGAGAAAGACAAATGACAAATGATTTCACTCATATGTGGAATTTAAGAAACAAAATAAATGAGCACGGGGGGGGGGGAAGAGAGAGAGAGAGAGACAAACCATGAAACAGACCCTTAACTCTAGAGAACAAACTGATGGTTACCAGAGGGGAGGTGGGTGGGGGATGGGTGTAATAGGTGATGAGGATTAAGGGGGGGCACTTGTCGTGATGAGCACCAGGTGATGTTGAATCAGTCTGTTGTACACATGCAACATATTATACTGTATGTTAACTAAATGGAATAAAAATAAAAACTTAAAAAGCCCCCCAAAAAGGAAGCATCTCTAGGGTCTGGAGAACCAGTAAGTTTAGTGAAGATCCCAGGCCTAAATCAACTAATGTTTTCACCCATTGTACTCTTGGTGCTACCGTTCTGAGACAAGGTGGCTCTGTCTTGCTGTTGGGTCTTAGGGAGAAGTGGGGTAAGGGACAGGTCCCTGGTAATATCCACATCAAGTCAGTGCTTGTCCATAACTTCGAAGAACAGAAAAAGAAGAGTCTGTGGGTCTGGAAACAAAGTGTTTTGTAGATAAATTAGTTGTGCCAGTCTCCATGTTGGTCATGGGAGAACTTTCAGAATGGTCCCCATGACTCCTGCCACACTAGGTGTCCACACGTGTCTGCTCACACCTACCCTTAAGTGTGAGTGGGCCTGACTTGATCAGTGAAGCCCTTTTAAAAGAGGATCCAGAGTTCAGTGTCTTAGTCCATTCAGTTTCCTTTAACCAAAAACCACAGACTGGGTGGCTTATAAACAATAGAAATTTATTCCTCACAGTTGTGGAGGCTAGACGTCCCTGATCAGGGGGCCAGCATGGTCCAGTGAGAGCCTCTTCTGGATCACAGATGGCCACCTTGTCACTGTGTCCTGACATGGAGGAAGGGTTGAAGGAGCTCTGAGGGGTCTTTTTTAGAAGGGCACCAATCCCAATCATGAGACCCCACCCTCATGTCCCAGTCACCTCCCCATATCCCCACACCTTAACACCATCATTTTGGGGGTTAGGTTTCAGTTTATGAGTTTGGGAAGGACACTTGAGACCACAGCAGTCAGAGATGGAAGACATTAGAAAGTGGGAGGGGGTCTCCATGGAGCAGGGACCCAAGAAGCACAGTTTAATTAATTATTCTACCTTTTTTGGGGTGTGGGATATTTGGCAATTTGTCACAAAAAGATGCAACATAACAATGAATTATTTATTTTTTTATCAATCTTTCCCAAGGACGTCCCCTGGATCAGGGACATCCAGCCTCCACAGAGAGGAAGAAAGAAAGAAAGATTAATAGAAAATAAAACAAAAAGGAGACAGACACAACACCATCATTGTTAAAAAGCTAATTAATTTCCTGGGAAGAACATTAAGAAAGCTGGAGTTGAGGGTTGAGCTCATTTCAAGTATAGAAAATTTCCATCATAAAATGTGATCACCAAAATTTGACCTTATTGACAAAACAATTAGATCAGATCAGCATTGACTTTGTTTCAGACGAAGTCTGACTTTCTTTCCCCATTCATGTAAACATGCATGTCCCCATGACAACCATTCCACACTACCATGAGGAGAAATAAACTAATTCCATGTCCTCACATACCACTCTTAAAAAGGCACAATTTTAATGTCCCTGGCTTAATAGTTTTATAGCAAAACTGATAATTCTTATAAATTGGAATGGAATTGTTAGCAACCAACAACTGTTCGTGAATAAAAAACGTTTGCCTAATAAATAGGATTTAAATCATGGAGAAAAGCAAAAGGCTGCTCTTGTTTCTGGAAATTGCAGTTGCTTTGTATGGAGAGATTCTTTACCATAGTTCCCAGCAAAAGCCCAAATCAGTTGCATGAAATGTATCCAAATTTTGAAAATGCCCTAACTTTATACCAGGTGAATTTCTCTCTAAGGCTTTGTACTACATAATCTTATCTGTGATGCTTCGCTGGTCACATGGTCTGCACATGACAGTGTTCATGAACATGGCTTCCTCCCAAGCGATGGAATGTTCTCTAACCTCCTCTCTTGACCAAAGATGGGCCTGACAACTGTCCATCCAGAGTATTACCATAGCACATTGCCCACACAAAAAGAAGGCTTTAATTTTAAATCAAAGATGTTGAATAAGACATCATCAACCTTCAGTTGGTCTTCAGGTCCTTAACTTAATCTGTATCTTGGCTCATGGCCCGTGATGGAATGTCCATGTTGGAATGTGCTGAGGTGTCTATTCAGGCAGCCAGAGTGATGAGAATTTTTGCTTAGTGAATTCACCTTTTCTTTCCTCCAACAAGTGTGCAAGCAGGGACAGAGTTCTGAGGGACATTTGAATGAGCTTTCTGTTAACTATCATTGCCTTCATCATGTCAATAATTCCCCAGTCGTCCAAATCCTGACATTAAAATTATGAATATAAGGAGGGCTGAGGGTTCGGGTAAAAATATAAATAAGAGTGACATTTGCAGGCACTCATCAAATTGGCTGTGAAATCTCACCGGAACCAGCACTAATTACTGTGAAAGCAAGGACATCCCACATGACCGTAGAATGATTACAATGCCCAGGGCACCTGAAAACCAGCATGGTCACAGCTTTGGTGCAGATTCCAGAAACAAATTTCCTTACCATTATCTCACAATTCTGTGCTCTCTGGAAATCCTTGATTACCTCAAGGGATAGCTGGATGCCAGGTTGAATACAGCTAATCTAGTCACTCGGGAAACCGGAAGTGAAGCCCACTGCTTACAATTTGAAACTCCGGTTGCCTTGAATCTCCCTGTACTCCACCGCTGATGAAATTACCTACGGACCTTGACATTGTTGTATGCATTGTAAAATGCAGTCATGGATGTCTTTCCTCCGTGGGTCACTTGGGCTTAGACACCAGCTTCCTAATTTGGAAAGTGGGATAATCGTGAATGTTGAATGCAGGAGTTGGAAGGTTGAGAGGTGAAGTCTGGGATGTGCTGGGTGGGCCTCCACTTTTACTACCCCTGAGAATGGTAGAAAGTGTGTGAAATGAAGACCCTGGGAAATAAGGGCTCCTCAGAAGGTGACTGTTTTATTAAGTAAGGCATTATTAATTTTTAAGCTAAAGGAAAAGAATTTGAGCCAAGGGCTAACACTGCATGACCATATTGCAAAAATGTTTTAAAAATTAGAAGGATCATTCTTAACTTAGGTTTTCATTCAAAACCATGTCTTCTATAACTTTCAGTGTTTTGTGTGCTTTTTCTCCGATGGGAAGCCTAACTTTCATACGTCAGGTCTTTCAAAATACATGATGTAACTTCTTACTTTTGTCCTTTTGCCCATTCCTTAAACTTTGTGATTAAGCATTCATAACTGTTCCTTCCTGAATTCTGCAAATATATTTGAACCAGAGGAGAAATGTGTGTTCCGTATCGGAGACACTGATTCATTCAGCACATTTTATTTCTGATCAGCTAACATGATGATGGTGTCTCCAAGTCTATCACCTTTTGTTACGGTATCAGGTTACACCATGTATCCCCTAAATTGCATTTGACCACTATTGATGGGGTAGTTACTTTCATTACTAGAATTGTTAATGGAACTGGTATGTATTATTGTTGGTTAACTTCTTTTTAATGGATATTTAAAATGTGAAGAACACTATCAATAAGAGAGAAAACACAGATTTTAGACTCTACCAAGACATGTCTAAGTTTGTACTATTAGCCTTTCTTTCAGGGCATATGAGATTATGCTGCAGTTACAAATTAACCCCAAAATCTTAGTGATACCATATCAAAGGTGTATTCCTTGCTCGTGCTGTATGTCCAGTGCAGGCCAGCAGAGCATTTTCTGCTTTGGTTACTCTAATGCTGAGATTGATGGACAGTCTTCAATCTTTTCTTTAAACAGTCTTATTGATACACAAGGAACTGCACATATTTAATGTACACAATGCAAACAATGATAAGTTTGGACATCTGTGAACACCCACATAACAGACATATCAAACACCTCCCAAAGCTTCCTTGTGTCCCTCTGTTTTGGGTTTTTTGTTTGTTTGTTTGTTGTGTGTGCATGTGTGTGTGTGTGTGTGTGTCTGTGTGTTAAGAACACTTAACAGAAGATCCACCCTCTTAACAAATCTGAAGTACACAATACTATACTGTTAACCGCAGGCACTGTGTTGTACACAGATCTCAAAACTTATTCATGTAGCATAACTGAAACTTTATACCCACTGAACAATCTTGAGATGTCACCCATCTACATATAGTTTTGTATTTTCTGCAGCAAAGTAAGAAGGAGTGATATAAAAAAAAAAATCACCTTTACTCTTAACTACCTCTTAACTACCTTTTACTTGTTGCCTTTTATTTTTTTTTTAAAGATTTTTATTTATTTATTTGACAGAGGGAGACACAGCAAGAGAGGGAACACAAGCAGGGGGAGTGGGAGAGAGAGAAGCAGGCTTCCCGCTGAGCAGGGAGCCCATGCAGGGTTCCATCCCAGGACCCTGGGATCATGACCTGAGCCGAAGGCAGACGCTTAACGACTGAGCCACCCAGGCGCCCCATTTGCTGCCTTTTAAACAGAACTAGAGAGGCACCTGGGTGGCTCAGTCACTTGAGCGTCCAACCCTTGATTATAGCTCAGGTCTTGATCGAGCCCCACATCAGGCTCCATGCTCAGCTCAGAGTCTACTTGGGATTCTCTGTCTCCCTCTCCCTCTGCCCCTTCCCACCACTCATGCACTCTCTCTCTCTCTCTCATAAATATGAGACACATATTTCATAAATGAACAAAATATTTTAAAAAATAAATAGAACTAGAAACATGTCCCCTACTATATGACAAGGGGGCTGGGAGGGCTTCTTTGTTCTTAGAAGGAGAGGAGAATTGAATATGGTGAGTTCCAGTTATCGTGGCCAAGTAATTAAATGCTCCCAATCTAGAGTAGTATTTGATGGAAGTACATTAGCATTATTCCAGAATCTATAATTCTTCCCACTGGGAAGCATTTTTTAGGATAATAGTATTCTTTTTACTTTGGCCACCTGATTATAGCAGGTTTCCTTCAGACAAGAGCTCCTATAGTCACTCAGGGCTCCCCACCTGTGCTACCCAGGTAAGTTCCCCTTTACTCTTCCAGAAAGAAGGATCTGTATAGATGTGGGGGTTGTATGTCAGCAGCTCCCTGATGTAGCAAATAAAGGAGGTTTTCACACTAGGTTTTAGGTCAAGATATCCACATAATAGGCATTATAAAGAAAGATTATTCAGTGCCACAGAAGAGTAGGAAATTCTAGATTAAACTAAGTTAACCAATGGGGCGCCTGGGTGGTTCAGTCGTTAAGTGTCTGCCTTCAGCTCAGGTCGTGATCCCAGGGTCCTGGGATCGAGCCCCTCATCCGGCTCCCTGCTTGGCGGGAAGCCTGCTTCTCCCTCTCCCACTCCCCCCTGCTTGTGTTCCCTCTCTTGCTGTGTCTCTCTCTGTCAAATAAATAAATAAATAAAATCTTTAAACTAAGTTAACCAGGGTTCCAGGAACTGTTAATATGTTTATGGGTATTATCACTCATTAACTCTTTAAGTTGGAGGCTGTGTTATGTTAACTGTCTATAAAACACTTTATTTATTTACAGAGTGTCTAAAAGGATCAGTGTGATCCCTTCTTTGCTGAACTCTTGAATTTCCACTAACCCGAAAAGCACATAATAACACAACTTTATAATACGACTTTCGTAACTGCTCCTAACCCCATGGGATGTTGTCATCTTCAGACACCATTCTTCAGTCCTTTGGAAATCAAGGTATTCTTTCAAGATTTTTAACTTTGTCTCAGCTTTATATCATAATATATACAACACAATTCCCTTGAATTGGAAATTCCCACTTTTGTTCTTGCCTCCAAGTTTCAACCCCACTTCACAATAAAATTACCTGAAAATCTTTTAAAAACCCCGGTCCCAGGACTCCTTTCCAAAAGCTTCTGATTTAATGGATCTAATTGAATAGATAAAGGACTTTTAATATTATGCTGATTATATCTCAAATCATGAAGGAAATTTATTATATAAAGCTAACGGATGCTAATTGTGAAGGAAAAAAATGCACACACAACAAAACACACTCACAGTCCCCCACCTGAAGGTTAAATGAGGTTTTGATGTGTTTCCCTCTAATCTTTTCATTATGTATTAGTTTCTTCAGGTAACTTAGAAAAAAATGTATATATACTTTGGATATGTTTCCAATGGGCACTATAGCTTGAGTTTTTTTCTGTGTCATTTATTTCTCTTTTTAAAGACTGTTTTCATTGGGTTTGTATTATTTTTTTTAAAGATTTTATTTATTTATTTGAGAGAGAGAATGAGATAGAGAGAGCATGAGAGGGGGGAGGGTCAGAGGGAGAAGCAGACTCCCTGCTGAGCAGAGAGCCCGATATGGGACTCGATCCCGGGACTCCAGGATCATGACCTGAGCCGAAGGCAGTCACTTAACCAACTGAGCCACCCAGGAGTCCCAGGTTTGTATTATTTAATCAAAGGTAATAGTTCTTATGTAATCCTTTATGTGATATGGCTGCTTATTTAGCAAATATCTTAAATAATAACATTGTGCTTGCCTTCTTGTGGATAAATCTGCTCTGGGACAATGCAGAGTTAGGCCAACTACATGGTTTGAGGGGACAGTCCTACACGACTGCCTTCATTTGAGATACCTCACTTAAGCTGCAAGGTTGGGGTTCCCAAGGCCACTCCCATTTCAGACCAACTGGCTAAATATTGGGTGGGTGTCCCATAATCACCTTCAAATTTGATATTTGCTAGAATAACTCACAGAATTCGTGAAAGTGCTATACTTATAATTACAGTTTTATTAGAGTCAAAGGAAGAGATGCCTGCATGAAGTTGAGGAAGGGTTCAAACACCAGGCTTCCAGTGGTCCACTCCCAGAGAGTGCCAGATACCATCACCTCCTAGAATGAGTGACGAGTCCACACTAGATACTGCTAACCAGGGAAGCTCATCCATGATTTCAGTGTCCAGAGTTTAAATGGGACTCAGTTACAACTGCCCACCTGGCTGACCTTCAGTCTCACATCCCTTCTGGAGTTATGGGCTAGTAGCTTTCATCTTCCCTCAGAAGCCAGAACTGATACGTTGACTCTCAAGCCCGCATCAGAGATCCCAGTATTTGTCTGGGGACCAAAGCCCCCAGGAAAACAAAGACACCACAGTTGGGAAGAAAATACGGGGCCCTCAAGACCACCTCCCACTAGCTGAAGGCAGAAGCTTCTCTTTGGGAAAAGCTGTCTTTTTCACTACACAGACACATCCCTCCTGTGTAGCCCGGCTGAACTGCATTCCATCTAGTGGATGTTTTTGTTGCTGTTCTCTCATTTAATATGTCAAGTTTTTAAAGAGTTTTCATTTCTTGTTTTTTGAATATGGATGATTTTGAGATAATCTGTAAGGCCCACCTTTCACAGAATGTGGCAAATGCTGGGTCTCCCTCCTAACCACTGTAGACCAAGACAGGCAAACCTAGGTTAAAATCCCAGGCCCACAATGTAACTGGAGAAGTTAATAAACTTCTTTAGGACTTTTTCAAATATAAAATTGGAATAATAGGGGTGCCTGGGTGGCTCAGTTTGTTGGGCGTCTGACTCTTGAATTCAGCGCTGGTCATGATCTCAAGGTCATGAGATCGAGCCCTGCACTGGGGTCCCCACTCAGCAGGGAGTCTGCTTGAGGATTCTCTCTGCCCCTCCCCCTTCAAATAAATAAATACATCTTAAAAATTTAAAAATTGAAAATTAAATTAATTTTTAAAACTTCCAACTTTTAGGATCCCTCCAGCCTCCTAACAATGGTTTATCTTAGATCTCATGAAGGAAGAGGGTGATAAATTGTTCCCAATGGCTCCACTGCATCCCAGGTCAAGCAAAGGTCACTCAGGGAAGGGGCTGTAGAAAAGGGCAAAGAATGAGTCCAGAGAAACATGTGCTCATTGGCAATGTGCTTTTATGTTGGAGTAATGATAGTGATTTTTCCAGAAGTGAAACTTTCCTCAACAGGAGATTACAAATACCGATTACAGCTGAATGTCTGTGGGACCCATTCCGGGCCAAAAGTAATGATAATAATCCTGAGAAGAAATGATACCATGGAATTGTACAGTGAAAAATTTGCAGTGAAAAGAGGTGCAATTTGCCATCTTATGCCAAGGGCTTTGTTCCCCTTTTGAGTGAAATGGCCGAAGAAAGATCCAGAATAAAGGAGAAGAGGTACTGTTTTCATTTTTATGAAATTCCTACTCTGTTTATGATTTGATGATGTTACGCATCCTCAGGGGTCTTCACAATGATAGTTATATCTCAGAAGTTCAAAAGAAAGACACACTTCCAAACATCGCTTTCAGCAGAAGAAATCACACAAACTACTCTGGAAGTAGAATAATAACATCAGAAAAATCAGAAAATAGGCCAAAGTTGTTTAAAAAATGATGCAGTAGACTCACTGAAATCATAGAAATTAATTCCGGAAGACATCTTGAGTTCACGTAGACCAACCCACCACATGGCACAAGCTTTGGGACACAGCCCTGGTGTGCATTCCAGCTTAATTATGTCCTATTTAGTAGATGTTTTTGTTGTCATGTTTGCAGACAAGATGAAGTTGTCTTCAAGTCAAAGTGAGTTCTTCCTGGTTATGTTCACCTATTTGAAAGTGGATTCTCCTCTCTCTACTATTCCCCGCTCATAATATGTTCATCGTGACTATACAACCCATGCTTCACAGAACTCCAATATCCTACAGGGACACAATTTAGCATCTATGTTCCACTGGCCAACAGAATCTTCAATAGTGTAATGAGGATGTGTGCTGTCTTTATCCTCAAAAGAGCCCCTTGCAACTACAGCTAGATGTCAGGGGAAGGGTGTTGCCGCAGTCAAGCACAAAATGATAGAGCTTGTGACTCAGGATGAATGTAGAGTCCAGCGCCTTCAAGCATTCATGACTTATGGGTCTGATCCCTCCAGGCAGGCAAAGGGGTCCCGTCTCTCTTCTCCCTTGCAAACTCCAGGTGAGTATATGTCAGCAGTCTATATTGTGTCCAGAATCCTAGCTGCAAAGGATTTGGGAAAACTCCTTACTACCTTTTCAAACACTTTCCTAGATGAACGAGTTGGAGATGAAAACCGAATGCAGTAGACAATAACTTGCCATCTGTGAATGGGATTGTAAACCTTTCAAATACCCTAATGCCATCCTCACTCTTGCATCTTATTTCAGGTAGGCACAGGCTGTAAGATGGTAATTACTTTCCCTCAGCACTTTGAAAATGTATTCTATTATTTTCCTTGGGGAAAAATAGAATCATTTTTGTTGGCTTTGGTGTTCCACTATTTTTTTAATATTGTGGATGTTTTTAAGATTTTTATTGCCTATAATGGCCCACTGGTTCTCTCTGATGTTTCTAAGTGTCTATTATATTTTTATGGATCCAGTTCAGCATTTACCATGTTTCTCCAAATTTAAAAGATTCACAATTCCTCATTCGTGTAAACTCATATACATTCCCTTTGAAGAGCGCCTGTCCCCTTTCTGTGTTTCCTGTCCTTTGAGAACGCCCGTTTTATGTCTGTCTGACAATCTCAGTATATCACATGTTTATGGAGACTCCTCCATCTCTTCTTCTGACCCATCCTGGTATTAAAACCCATGTGCTCGCCTTGATGGTCATTCTCTTCAGGGATGCCATGGCCTTTCGGTACACAGGACTTTGTTTCTTTATTAGGATCCATTTCCCCAAATGTATCTGATGTTTTATTGTATCTGGAATTGCTAGAGGCTGAAGTGGGGAGAGTTCTGGTTTCCGCAGCTCTCCTTGTTACAGGAAACAAAAGCGCTTGTTCTTCACTCTTTTAGTTGCTTAAATATGTTCCTCTTGCAGCAAACATCTTCTCCTCAGTCCCATGCCAGTTCCCATTATTGGATGAGGGTTCTTTTTTCCCATTACGGGATGGGTAGGTTTTTTTTTTTTTTTTTAAATATCATCTAGGGCAGAAACAAGAAACTGAGTTGATTTGCAGGCATCTTAGATGCCTCCTCTGAAAAGTTCCTGCTTCCTCTAGGCATTTGCCATCGATACCAATTATGTCTCTGTTCAAGGCTATTTACACCTGTGTGTGGCTAACAGCAAGCCCCATCAAGCTGTTCATCTTGCGTGCAGTGATTTAGCACTCCCTTCTCTCAGCTGACCAGTGCCCTTAGCTACAGAGTCGATTCTCGTACTTTACTCCTCCCTACTTTCCCATACCCAAAGCCCGATGGATTGGTTTTCTTTATTTTCTCCTTAGATTTATTTAATTATTTTTAGAATTGGTGGGGAGGGATGGAAGGGGAGGGAGAGAGAGAACCTCAAGCAGACTCCCCGATGACCACAGAACCTGATGCAGGGCTTGATCCCAGGACCCTGAGATCGTGACCTGAGCCAAACTCAGAGGCTTAACCGACTGGCCCACCCAGGTGCCCCCCGAGTAAATTCGGTTCTGCATATTAGAAGGAAATGCTACTTTTGTTGCATGGAGAGTTTTTCCTCCAGCTCAGCTTCCCAGCCAACACTGAGGTGTGCTTCTAGGGAAATGACCCGAGAAGAAAACCAAGCCTCTTTTGAGCTCAACAGTGAGGTCGTTCTTGGCTAAACAAAAGGACTCCCTTGGCTAATGGTAGTCAGATCCTTCTGGCCAAAGCTTGTGGAAATATTTACAGAGATGCACCAGATGAGGGGTCCACACATCCTCTCAGGAGTCCCTGATGATAGCGGGCGTGTGCCTGAGCAGACTTGACCCATGGCACGTTTCAGCTCATTGTACAAAATAAATGTGCGGAATCTGGATTTAGGAAGGAGTTCTGGAACAAACCTCACACTGCAGGGGTAGTTTCTGTTCTCTCGAGCCAATCCTTGGTGAGGAACAAAGCTATTCCACCGGAACAAATCTAGTAGATATAATCGGGCTGTGATGGTGGACCTGGGCCTTCAGGTCCTGGACAAGTGGCCTGGAAACTCAGGCTGCAGGCGAAGCTGCACTTCTTGCTGGCAGTGCCCCCGTTGGGGAAAGCATCTTCAGGGAAACAACAGGATGCTGAAAACTTCTCTTCAAAATCACTTCCTGATCCGTCTTTGAGATGATAGTTTTGGGACTCCATGCGGGATGGTCCAGCCTCCCACTTAAGGGCTGGCCCAGTCATGGCAGGAGAATAACGTGGACAGGCTGGACCCCGGGGCGGAGAGAACATGACACAGGCCACTCAAGTCATACCCTTCAGTCTAGGACCAAGCAGTCCTTCCTCTCTGTGAAAAGTCCAGCCCCACCCTCCAGCACTAGTACCTAATGCTCACTCTTACCCCGAGGGTCCTTGTTGGGATTCTCTCATCCATGCACCCCCACTACACCCACAGGAGTATTGGGGGCCTGAGGGAAAAGTAGCATTAAATACGCTTCATTTGCAGTTGGTTCAAAATTACTCTGTGCAGGGATCTAGACAGGTAGAAACGAGTTTCCAGTACTTTCAAACTAAAACGGGCTTCGTAAAAAGCACACATAGGAAAGCCTTAAAAATCTGGGACTCTCAGCTAATAGTCATGCTCCCAAAAAGCAGTACCAAAGGACTCCCTTCTCTCTACTTTCTTTTCCAATGGGTTATTCAGGAAAAGCTCAAATGTATCACTTTTGAGAAGGGCTCACTCTGGGAAGAGGATGAACTGGTCGGCAGGGGGAAGAGGAGAATAAAAGCCAGTCGTAGGATTGACGGGCTAAAATCCCAAGGCCTCAGAGAGAAAGCCTCTTTTCACACATTGCCTCGACTGAGATAGTTCCATCTGCCAAATTTTGGCACTTTCTAGAAGATTGTTTAACTTGGGGAGATTTCAAAAAGAAATTATGAATTTCTCGAAAACGAGCTGAGGAATCAGCAGCAAGGCATAGTGTGTTATAGAGAGTTTGAATTCAGATGTTAAACTCCTAGAAATTAGTCTTGAAAGACGCCAGCTCGTAAACTCGAATTACCATACACGTATTTATATTTGTTAGTGGTACTTTCTTCTTTTTTTTTTTTTCACCAATTCATTGTCACTGTAAAAACTTCATCCAGTACAGAAATATTGAGAGCTGCAAGCAAGTCTCCATACGAACACTAAGATACCTTCACTAGAAAAAATACTGGTATAACTTTTATATAAGAACTATTTTTTCTTTTTCTTTTTTTCTTTTTTTTTTTAAGATTTTATTTATTTTTTGACAGAGAGAGAGACAGCGAGAGAGGGAACACAAGCAGGGGGAGTGGGAGAGGGAGAAGCAGACTTCCTGCGGGGCAGGGAACCCGATGCGGGGCTCGATCCCAGGACCCTGGGACCATGACCTGAGCCGAAGGCAGATGCTTAACGACTGAGCCACCCAGGCGCCCCAAGAACTATTTTTTCTTTAATTTTTTTTTTTTTATTTTGAAATAATTGCAGGCTCACAAGAAGATGCAAAAATAGCACAAGGAGGGGTGCCTGGGTGGCTCAGTTGGTTAAGCAACTGCCTTCGGCTCAGGTCATGATCCTGGAGTCCCGGGATGGAGTCCTGGGATCGGCGGGGAGTCTGCTTCTCCCTCTGACCCTCCCCCCTCTCATGTACTCTCTCTCATTCTCGCTCTCTCAAATAAATAAATAAATCTTAAAAAAAAAAAAATAGCACAAGGAAGTCCTGTGAACTACTCCCCAGTGGTAATACTTTACGTAATGTTGGTACATTGTAAAAACCAGGAAATGGACCATGCATAATACAATACAACCTGGAATACAGGTGCTACTCGGATTGTATCCATTTGTGTGTGTGTGTCCACTTTATAGCCGTGTGTGTATAGTTCTATGAAATGTATTGTATGAATGGCCTCCTGGAGCCAACATCACAGCCCAGACAGAACAGGTCTGTCACCACCAGGGATTTTCTCCTGCTGCCCCGTTTTATTCACATCTGCTCCCCTCCCGAATCCCTGAAAGCCACTCATCTGTTCTGTCTCTGTATTGTTATTCTGAGCATGTTGTATAAATTGAATCATACCATATCTAACCTTTCAATATTGGTTTTGCTCACTCAGAGGAATGCCTTCGAGATCCATGAAGGTTGTTGGGTGTATCAATAGTTTATTTTCTTATAATTATGGAGTGGTATTCCATTGTGTGGAGGTGTCGCACTTTCTGTGTCTGTTCCCCTGCTGAAAGATATTTGGGTTGTTTTCAGTGTGTTATTATTACAAACAAGGCTGTTATTATTGCAGATAAACACAGGTTTTTAAGCAGATTTAAGTTTTCCTTTCTTTAAAATAAATGCCCAAGAGCGTGACCGCTGTGTCCTACAGTAAGCTTAGTTTACTTTAATTTTAGAAGAAACCCCAAAGTATTTTTCATAATGTCTGTACAATTTGACATTCTCATTCAGCAACACAGGGGAGACCCGGTTTTTCTGCCTCCCCCTCAGCATTAGGTATTTAGCTGCGTTGTGTTGTGTTGTATTGTTTTGCCATCTTAATATGTGTGCATGCTCTCTGATCATTATTTTAAGTTATATGTACCTAATGGTTAACTACGTTGAACATTTTTTCATGTGTTCATTGCTATTTATAGATCTGCGTTGTCGAAGTGTCACTTTAAGTTTTGGGGCAACTCTGTTGAGTTCAGAGTATTCCTTCTATATTCTGGATACGAGACCCCTGTCTGATAACGTGACTTGCAGATAGTTTCTCCCAGTCAGTGTCTGTCCTTTTCATTTCCTTAACAGGGTGTGTCACAGAGCAAAAGTCTTTCATTTTGGTGTAGTCGGGTTTATATTTTTTTCTCCCATTATTTTTCATGTTCCGGGGATCCCATCTAAGAACTCTTCACCTAAACTCAGGTCACAGATTTTTGTCCTATGTTCTCCTGTAAAGATTTTAGAGTGTTTCACTGTAATCCACCTTCAGACAATTTTTAAATAAGTATCAAAACTGTGTTGCTTGTTTGTTTATTTTTTTAATTTAGCCTATATTTGTCCAATTATTCCAGCACCGTAACATTGCTCATGTGCCTTTCTGACATCAGCTGGCCTTGCTCACTGGCTGTATGTCTGGACTTTCCACTCTGCTGCATTGATTCGTGCCCTGCTTCCAGCCAGCATCACACCAACTTAATTATCATAACTATAGAATAAATTTTGGCATTGGGTAATGCGATTCCTCTTTCTTCTTCTTCTCTTCAAAACTGCTTTTGCTAATCTAGTAGATTTGCCTTGTCATGCTCAGTATCAATTGTCACTAAGGAAAAGTGAATTAAAAGCAAACAAGACACATTCTACGCCAGCAAGCATGGCTGTCATCACACAGATCGACGGTACCAAGTGTGGTTGACCTTGTGGATGGACTGCAGCCCTCCGACGCTGCAGGCAGGAATGTAAGATGCTGTTTCCACTTTAACACACTGACCATTTCCTAAAGAGCTACAAATATGATATGATCCAATACTTCCACTTCCAGGTATTTATCCCGGAAAAATCAAAATACATGTCAACACAAAGTCTTATGTGTGAATATGAATGACAGTACAAATGTGGAAAAGAATCCGCATGTCCATCACCTAAGGACTAGATAAACAAATGTAGTATCTCCACATAATAGATTGCTGCTCACCCAGAGAAGCTGTTGCTACTGATAATTAATACAACATAGATGAATCCCAAAACCTTTACACTATGTGAGAAAAGCCAAGCACAAAAGGCCACATATTATATGATTCCATTTATATAAAATGTCCAGAAAATGGCAAATCTATAGACACAGAAAGTAGATTAGAGGTTGTTCATGTTCAAGTGTATAAGTTACACCTCAATAAGTGTCTCAAAACTGCATCAATAACAGTCCACGCAAATAACCACAGTGAAATTTCCCTCATCAGTTTATTCAGTTCTGTGTGATTATTTTATTATTATAATTTTGGGGGCTGGATCTGAGGTGAGCAGTCTGGTTTTGAGAAGTATGTCTGTTGCTTCCTGGAAGTCCTAGTTGGTACATGCTGAAACTTTTCTAAGCAAATCAAGTTTGGACTCCTTTACAGTCTTTTCTTTGAAGTACTAAGAGTCCAGTCCCTTCCACAGGGCTCAAGCTGTCCTTTGTTTAAATTCTAACTTGTTGCTAGAATTTCACAAATGCAAAAATTCTAGCTTGAGGCACAGAACAGCATTTTTATTACATTATATTAATATTATTTTATATTATATCATAATTATTATATTTATTATTTTATTATAATATTTTATTTTGTATTTTGTTTATTTTGCCTCAGTAGCAAAATAAGGAGAGGGCAAATCACAGACTGTTGCCAGATACCGTTTGAGCCTGAAATACCATTGCAAAGAGCCTTTAAACATGACTGATCCATTGACGGAGTTCAGATGCTTTCAAATCATAGGCTCCACAGTTCCATACATGGATTCACCCTTCCACTATACTGGACCTTCACAACAACTCCATTGCAGTTTTCCTTTGGGTTAATGTCTCTAACTCACAAAGGGGAAGTGCAGTTCAGCTGGGACCCAGACCCCCCTGACTGCAGGTGCACAAAGTCACTCTGGGAAATGTTCTACTGCTCAGGTCATCTGTGAGCATCCATCAGCAGTAGTTTCTATCAGGGGAAGACCAAACATGAATCAAAAGTCTTCTTGTCTTTCTGAAACTGTCACTCCTCTTTCTTCACATAGTAGCCTTAGTGTGTAATTGCAAGCACTGCATCATGTCAGGGAATAGGAAGCTCCTGAGGAACGAACACAGAGAACCAAAAGTCCTAAGAGGGAAAACCTTATCCCTTTCTGGCCACCATTTTTAATCTCATTGTCCTACCTCATGCTGACCTCTACACACCTTTCCTATCTTTGATCATAATACCTCATTTACCATTCCTGTGTCACCCACTATTTTCACATTTCTACTTGGCTCTAACTTTGTCTGAGCAGTGAAATGTAAACCCTATATTTTAACAGTGAAGATGAAACCATGTTTTAGGGATTACCAATCATGTGTCAGACATTGGCTATGACTGGTCATACACATGAGCCTCGCAACAATCATCTACAGTAAGAATCATGATCTCCACTTTATAGGGCACAAAATATAAGTTCAGAGAGATTAGCAACCCACATAAGGTTACTCAACACAGTTAGAATCTAAATCTCGGTGTCCCAGACTCTAGGGTTCAAGTTGTTCCCATAAAACTGTGGCCACCCAGGCAGGTTAAAACACAACAAAAAGAAACAAAACAAAACATTTCTTGATGCCAGGACTATAAATATTCTTAAAATTTATTTTATTTAAATATTTAATAAATTTATTTTTTTCTGATGTATGATAGACTCTCATATTATGTATTCACAGTATAAAGTGCAAAATATACAAAATCATGCACAAAAAATAATAAATCTACCTCTCGCTCTTCATTTTTAGCCACCCATTTGACCTCAAGGTCAACACAAAGCTTTTTATTTGAGATGTTTATGAATAGATAATACCAAGAAAAATTGCCCACAAACACCATTTAGTCACCACAACATTTACTTATTTAGTCCCCTGAACAAGTTAAGCAGCACCTGTAAGGAAGCAAGAGCGAGAGGGTAGAGGGTTTTACTATCTGGTACCTGGACTGGTCATTCTCTTTCTCTGTCTCTCTGTCTCTGTCTCTCTATCTCTCTCCCTCTCTGAGCCTTGGCTGCTACTCATGCCTAGTCCATATATCTAGTGAACTCTGTTGATGGGTTAAGACAAAGGATTAGAACCAACTTAGGAAAAGAAACCAACAACAAGGTGAAAAAAAACCTTAGGAATGGGAAAAAATATTTGCAAACTATTTTTCTGATAGAAGTTAGTATCTAAAAATTATACACAAAAAAATTCATACAACTCAGTGGAAAAAAAATCCAATTTGAAAAACAGACAAAAGACCTGAATAGACATTTCTCCAAAGAAGATGTATGAAAGGCCAATAGGTACATGAAAAGATGTTCAACATCACTAGTCATCAGGGAAATGCAAATCAGAACCACAATGAGATATTACCTCACACCTGTAAGAATGGCTGTCTTAAAAAGATGAGAAACAAATGCTGGCCAGGATCTGGAGAAAAGGGAACCCCCATGCACTGTTGGTGGGATTGTAAACTGGCATGGCCACTCTGAAAACCTGTATGGAGTTTCCTCAAAAATTAAAAATAGAACTACCATATGATCCAGCAACTCCACTTCTGGGAATATAACTAAAGGAAACAAGAACATGAATTTGAAAAGATATCTGTACCCCCATGATCACAGTAGCATTATTTACCATAGTCAAGTGATGGAAACACTCTAAGTGTCCATCAATCGATGAATGGATAAAGAGGTAATGGTATATATACACAATGGAGTATCATTCGCCATAAAAAATGAGAAAATCCTGGAGGGCACATTCTGCATGGAGCACTGGGTGTTATGCACAAACAATGAATCATGGAACACAACATCTAAAACTAATGATGTAATGTATGGGGATTAACATAAGAATAAAAAAATTAAAAAAAAAAGAGAAAATCCTGTCACTTGCAACAACACAGATGGACCTTGAGGGCATTATGCTAAGTGAAATAAATCAGACAGGTCAAGTACTGTATGATCACACTTATATATGGAATCAAAAAAAATCGGGGTGCCTGGGTGGCTCAGTTAGTTAAGCATCTGCCTTCAGCTCAGGTCATGATCTCGGGGTCCTGGGATCGAGTCCCACATCAGGTTCCTTGCTCAGCGGGGAGTCTGCTTCTCCCTCTCCCTCTGCTGCTCCCCCTGCTTGTGCATTCTCTCTCTCTTTCTCAAATAAATAAATAAAAGCTTAAAAATTAAACCCATAGAAAAAGGGATCAGATGTGTGCTTACCAAAAGGGAGAGGGGGAGGGGAAATAGGAGAATGGTGGTTAAAGGGATACAAACATCCAGTTACAAGATAATCAAGTACTACGAATGCAGTGTCCAGCATGATGACTATAGCTAACACAGCTGTATAATACAGATGAAAGTTGCTAATAGAGTAAATCCAAAGAATTCTCTTCTCAAGGAAAAAATTGTTTTTATTTTCCTTTTTTCTTTTCTCTTTTTATCATATTTATTCAGATAATGGGTGCTAACTAAACTTATAGCAGTAATCATTTCACAACATATATAAGTGAAATCATTATGCTATATACCTATACCTTACCCGGTGATCTGTATCAGTCATATCTCAATAAAACTGGGGGGGGGGGTAAAAAAGAGCCACTTATAGTCAGTATGTGGCTCTCTACAGCCAGCCCTGCACACTCAAGGGAGATGCAGAGATCCAGTGTTCCAGCCCAGTTAGGAAGGTTGGGGTCATATAGTAGGGTCCTGGGCTCCTCGAATGCACCATACATTCTGTTGGCCCAGAGGTGCATCCGTCACATTCTTCGTGATTCTATCCAAAGTTGGGTAACTCCTTACATAACTGAGAATATAACTTGTTGAAGAGTTATATGACTCTTTAACAATACATTCCAGAACGTGTCTGTACTTTACAAAGCACATTACTACAACCCATCGAAACTTTGAGGTGACCAGTTTTAACAAGAAAACATCACGTTTATCAACAACGTGACATTTCGGTGGGAACCCTAGTTGTGAATGCAACAAGTGCATTTATATATACACGTTAAAATGAAGAGTGAGAGAGCACTTGCAAGCATCAATTCACACATAACACAACCACCCTAGGACATCTCATCCTTAAATCCCCTTACATCATTATATGATGAATACTATTCCTTGAGTACATCCAGTTTTGGATTCTACGGCATTGTTAAGAAAGCTTTGGGGTGCCTGGGTGGCTGAGCATCTGACTCTTGTTTTCGGCTCAGGTCATGATCTCAGGGTCATGGGATAGAGCCCCACACTCAGTGGGGAGTCTGCTTGAGATTTTTTCTCTCCCTCTCCTTCTACATCCTCCCCTGCTCATGCTCTCTAAATTAAATAAATAAATAAAGTCTTTAAAAGAAAGCTTTGAAGGATAGATGGTCTCAAATATACATCTTAACTGATGAGTGGATTAGCCAATCATGGAATATCCATATAATGGAATATTTTTCAACAATGGAAAAGAACAAAGTATTGGTCCATGATACATTATGGGTGGATCTTGAAAATATGATTCCATGTGAAAAAGCCAGTGTCAAAAATGATCACATGGTGTGAATCCATTTATATTAAATTCCAGATAGACAAATCTATAGAAATAGGAAGTATAGTGATGTTTGCAGAGGACTGAGGAAGAGGGTGCAGGGTGTAGCAGAGAACATGGAGAGTTGGCTGCTAAAGGATACTATGTTCTTTGGGGATTGATGAAAATATTCTAAAACGAGACTATGGTGAGAACTGTGTGTCTCAAATATACTTAAAAACCATTTAATTGCCCACTTTAAGTGGATAAACTACACATACAGATTATATTTTAAGAAAACCATTAAAATTCATCTTTAATAGTGGAGTATCATAATCATGTGTTAGATCAATTCTCCTCTCAATCTAGATTTGCTAAAGATACTATGAACTGCACCACAGCACACATTTCCCATCTGTATGGTTTAGGATTCATCTCTCCTTGCTTATTATTATCAATAATATAGTTATGGCAACTGTTAGAATAACATCTTTGAATAACTCAGCAATATCAAAATGATTCCAATTGGTCCAGGCTTTCCAATCGTCCAAATCAAAAAATGATGCATCTCCAAACATGACACCTGGTCTATACCTTGTCAGGGAATTTTTTTATCATTAAATCTGCATATTTAGTATGTTCTACTGTCTTCTTGATGGTCTCCTCTATTTGGTGACTTTAGGATGCTTATCTCATTATGTAAATGTACCCTTACTTGATATAAGTGAGGAGGAGGCTTAAAAAAAAAAATTCTATTGTTATGTTAATCACCATACATTACATCATTAGTTTTTGATGTAGTGATCCATGATTCGTTGTTTGCGTATAACACCCAGTACTCCATGCAGAACGTGCCCTCTTTAATATTCATCACCAGGCTAACCCATCCTCCCACCCCCTCCCCTCTAGAACTCTCAGTTTGTTTTTCAGAGTCCACCGTCTCTCATGGTTTGTCTACCCCTCCGATTTCCCCCCCTTCATTCTTCCCCTCCTGCTACCTTCTTCTTCTTCTTCTTCTTTTTTTTTCCTTAACATATATTGCATTATTTGTTTCAGAGGTACAGATCTGTGATTCAACAGTCCTGCACAATTCACAGCACTCACCATAGCACATACCCTCCCCAGTGTCTATCACCCAGTCACCCCATCCCTCCCACCCCACCCCCCACTCCAGCAACCCTCAGTTTGTTTCCTGAGATTAAGAATTCCTCATATCAGTGAGGTCATATGATACATGTCTTTCTCTGATTGATTTATTTCACTCAGCATAACACCAGGAGGAGGCTGTTTCTTATAGTTTCTTCATTTCCTTAGAAGAGCTAATTGCCCCCTTTTTATCATATTCATTTGTTGATGCATATTCCAACACCCCACGTGAAATTCTTGGGTTTTGGCTTTTCATCTAGAGCGGTAATGCTTTCACATTTCCAGTTCTATTTCTGTTGTGCTTACAAGGCTAGACATCATTCATGGGAATCATTTTTCAGTGGATACCTCCATTAACTTTTCTCCCAAATTTAATTCAGTTACTTCTAGAGTAGAGTTAGCCTCTATTATCCAGAAGACTGGTACCAGGAATGACTGGTTAACTACAGGTCTACCAGGAAAGCCATGTGAACATTGTTGCTCCTGCAGAGACTACGTTTAATTTATTTGACAATTTCTTTTAGCACCACAGCTATGCTTTCCTGGTTTGTTTGTTTGTTGTTTGTTGTTTTTTTTTAATTCTTGTCCGTGTGTGAACTCCTGCACTTGGGCTACATATTTCATTTTAGTTCATTTTGTACAGCCATAGTTTCATTTGATACACTGGCTGATAATATCGTATCTTCATACAATATACCTTTTTTGTAAAGACATGATTGCTTCATATGATGCATTGCTCTGGTTGCCTACATCCTTTTTTAGAAAGATTTATTTATTTATTTTAGAGAAAGAGTGCACACAGGGGGGAGGGGTAGAGGGAGAGGGAGAGAGAGAATATCAAGCAGACCCTCACTGAGCGCAGAGCTTGATGGGGGGCTCAATTGCAGGACCCAGAGATCATGACCTGAGCTGCTATCAAGAGCCAGATGCTTAACCAACTGAGCCACCTAGGCTCCCCTAATTGTCTACATCTTTAAGATCATATTAATAATCTTTGTCTTTTCATGCCTTCTACAATACTAGGTTCTTTAGTTAATTTGTCATCATGGGTCATTGAATACCCACTGAAGTCCAATCCTTTACCTTATATTCACTTCCTCCTTTCTTGTGTTATATATTTTCTTAAGTTGACATTCCAGTCTTGATACCTGGCTTTCTGAAGAGCTTTGAGGTCTACTTCTGTTCCTGCACACTCAATTGGATCTCTGTCTCTCTGTCTTTCCGTCTCTGTCTCTCTTGATTTATACACTTTAGCATTGTGTCTCCCAAAGGACACTGTTACTGTGACACTTAGCCTTCTTTCTGATCCTAATGCTATAGGAGCAATGGGTCCAACCTTTTGACCAAGTAGTATTTATGTGGGTTTTAATATTATCCCACATATTATTTAGGCCAATGCTTAATTTTTAAAATTCCCTTTTTTTTTAAGATTTTATTTATTTATTTGAGAGAGAGAGAAAGAGAGCACAAGTGGGGGGAGGCAGAGGGAGAGGGAGAAGCAGATCTCCCACTGAGCAGGGAGCCAGATGCGGGGCTTGATCACAGGACCCCGGCTGGGATCATGACCTGAGCCAAACACTTGACCAACTGAGCAACCAATGAGCCCTGACAAATAGTTTCCTGCAGTAGTTTGTTTGTCCTATTTTTTTGTCATTGTTTTGGGTTTTTTTGCCTATTTTCTTCTTGCTTATTTTTTAATCATCGTAATATCAATGCTGTGTTCTCAATTCTTTTTTTATTTGAGGTGAAATTCACACAACATAAAATCAATCATTTTCAAGTGTACAATTTGGTGGCATTAGCACATTCACAATGTTGTGCAACCGCCACCTCTCTCTAGCTTGAAAGCATCTTTTTCACCCTCCAGGAGACCTCATACCCAGTCACTCTCCATTGACAGATGAATGGATCAAACAAAATGGGGTTTGTGCATATGATGAAATATTCTTCAGCCACCAAAGGGAAAGAAGTACTAACAATGTAACGGCATGGATGAAACTTTTGATTGCTTTTTGACCATACTTCACATAGAAATCTGAGGTCTTCTGGGATCCAGAATTTGCAGAAATTTGTGTGGAAGAGGGAGCAGGTCATGTCCCACTGGCAGGAATTTCCACCTGTCCACAGGATCATGGTGTGCAAGTGCTCCTCCCCAGCCCATGGCATTGAGCACCAAGGTGAAGGCCATCTCCTGCCACAGCCACACTGCTTCCAGGGAGGACAGGCTCGTGACCTTGTCCTGCTTTGTCTGGAGTCTATGGCCACCTCCCACGGTCCTGCCTGAACTCCAGTCTACACCCCAGCCTTTCCTTGTACACTGCGTGTCAGGATTAGGACTTCTTCCCAGTATTCTCATTCTTGTTTTTGAATGGTCTTCAAGGGGCAAAGAGGGCAGCATGATTTTTACTCCACCATTTTCCTGAGAACAGCTGCATAGTGTTTAAAGAGCACTTTCACTGAATAATCACCTTCTGTCTGGATGACACCTCCGTGTGGCTGGGATATTCTCTCCAAGGTTATAAATCGCCCAGTATCAAGGAAGCTGTAAATGGCAGCAACTTGATTGGAACCAGGTTCCTCTGCTCCTGAAAGATTGCTCTTCAACATTTTGCAACACAATTGTTAGGACTTGGAAAAAATTAAGATATCTGTCCCTCCTGTCTTCATATGTCAAAAGAGGACGACCAGGTTATTGTGAGGATTTGATGAAATGATATGTGTCAGGTGTTAAGCACAAAGCACGTGCTCATTGGATGTCACATTGAGTTGCCCTGAAATGAACTGAGTGAAATGAATTTAGGAGATGGGTATTCTCTTCGCTGGCAATTGTGTGACTTCCAGATCACTGGGACAGAGATCCTCTTAAAACAAGTCCCAGTTAGGACATCACATCTCACTGGTCTGAGGAGCACAGAAGAGAATTGCATTGCTAAGTGTGTTACAGTAGGTATGGTGTCTGTGTGCTGATTGGCAAGGGTGCCAAAGGTCAAGATGAAGAGAGCATCTGGGAGCGCCAAGGTGGCTTGGTAGGTTAAGCATCAGACTCTCGATTTTGGCTCAGGTCATGATCTCAGGGTTGTGAGATCAAGCCCTGCGTCAGTCTCCTTGGGATTCTTTCTCTCCCTCTCCCTCTTCCCCATCTTCCCCCATGTTCTCTCGCTCACTCTCCAATAAATAAATTAATCTTTAAAAAAGAAAAAGAGAGCATCTGTGCCAGCCTGTGTGGGGTCACAACCCACCCCACCCCACCACTCATTGGCCATGTCACTTCTGGCTGAGAAAAGCCAGTTTCCTGCCTGAAAATTAAGGATAGTAACAGTCCTAACTCATAGGTCATTATGAGTTTTAAATAAGATCTGATGTATCCAGTGCCTATGCCACACCCAGCATGGTATCTGCAAGATAAATGTCCACAGCTGTACCACTGCATCTCCACACTCACACTACAGCCAGTTCGGCTTCCTAGATAAGACAGAAGGTTCCACCAGCTTAGGAGACACCATCTTTGTCCCCGGGAAGGGACATCTCCCATTCTCGTCACACAGGTTGGCCTTCTGGTTTCGAAGCCAGTCTCTCGGTACTTACTCAGCATCTGTTTTTCTTCCTGCATCTGATCAACTCTGGTTGCCTTTAAAACAAAGTTGCTGAAACCGCAAAGCTGAGAGCCAGAATCCAGATAGTGGGGATGTTATAAATGGCACAGCCTAAGAAGACAGCTGGCCTCCTTAGATGACACTTGTACTCCCACATAACCCAAATTCCAGGGGAAGGAATTTGTGTAGAAAGCACATTATTCACAATTTGATGATGTGCCTGCGTTCTCTGTGATCTAAGATCCTCTGGAATGAGGGAGGCTTCCTCCTTTTGCCTCAGCCCAAACTACTTGCTTACTGAAGACCATAACAACACTCCATTACTCAGAGGAAGTGCTTTACACTTGCAAATCATTCTGGGAAGCCAAATGAATTGGCATTTCTAAGCTACAAATGTGGTGTTTTTTTTTTTTTTTTCCTTAAGGATGCTTACCAACCTAAATAGCGAAACAGATCCAAATTGTTACTCATCACATTAAAGAAACAGCATAATATAGTTTTGTCCCATTCAAAAAAATCAGTTATCCATCTATTACTTGTGCTAAACTCACCATAAATACCTTAAAGTTTCGAATGGTGACATCAGAGAGCTGATAACAGGGATTTGAGGCTTGTTGTTATGAGGTAGGTGCCCACAGGAGAGACAGATACAAGATACTCTGCCCAGCAACACAGGCATGGGGAAATGTCACCCCCTCCACTTCTGAGATCAGCTCACGGAAATACACGATGGGCCAGAAGACTCACACTAGGGAAAAGGAAGTCAACCACAAATAACAGGCTGAGTGTCTTGCTTCTATCAGATAGCCTCTGTGTTCTCAGCAGAATCCTTCAACTTTTAAAACACTCCCTCCAGCCCCTAAACATTAGAGAAAAAAAAAAAAAAAACTACAACCCTCGGAAATGAAAAGCCTTCTTATGTCCTGATTGTTATTTTCGAGACACAATTAGCTACATTTAACCATATCACTCCTGTGCTTTTAGGTTAGCTTGGCATGCAGATAGATCCAGCAAGTTACAAACACCAGGGATGTCTGCCATAATCACTAGGGCATCATCCCTTGTCCTCACTCCAGAACTCTTCGATCGACTTCCTTCCAGTCTCTGATTCCTTTTGTTTATTCTTATTTACTAATGAGTTTACTGTAATCCCAGTGGTCCTTTCTTAAATTCTTTTTATTTAAAATCAATTTCATTAACATATAGTGCATTATTAGTTTCAGAGGTAGAATTTAGGGATTCATCAGTTGTGTATAACACCCAGTGTTTGTTTGTTTTTTATTGAAGTACAGTTGACATACAATGTTAATGTTAGTTTTAGGTGTATGACAGAGTGATTGGACAATTACTGCAGTTACCATCTGTCCCTATACTAAGTTATTACAATATTTGACTGTATTCCCTCTGCTGTACTTTTCATCCCTGACTTATTTATTTTACAAGTGGGAATTTATACCTCTTCATCCCCCTTTCCTATCTTGCCCATTGCCACCCACTGGGCAACCACCAGTTTGCCCTCTGTATTTATGAGACCATTTCTGTTTTCTGTTTGTTTTATTCTACTCCCATTTAAATTTCCGCCTTTGAACAAAGCCTTCTTGTTCTTCTCTATGACCCTGACTTCCAGCTTAAGCCCAAAGATGCTGGATGATAACATGTTTCTGGATCTAGCTCCTGAATCTCCCCTGAGAATTCCACGTCCTGCCACCCGTGGTTGAACCAGCCCCAGTCCTTGCCTGGGAATCACCCAAACTGCTTGTTGCCTGAGAGCTCTGACAAATCTCAGCCTCATGAACCGGATTCTGTACCCACCCCCGCCCCCCGTCCGAGATCAACAAGGCTTTAGAAATGGTTTGGTGAGAGTCAGAGAACATCGCCCCTTAGGGTTTACTCAGAGGGTGTGACATTTTCACCAAGGAGCATTTACTCTTCTTCCAGGAAACCCCATCTGCTCACAGACTAAATAAAGGGTACTTCAGAGCACCCCTCCTATACAGTAGAGATCCATGGGCTTTAGAAATTTCCTTTTCTCCACAAATAAATTATCTCTGAGAACTTCTGTGGGCAATCCCTCTAAGATGAGACCAATCCCCCACTTGGACAGTACTGAAACGACCACCTATCAGCAGACACACACTTCCCTCTCGACCAGCAGTCAACTAACAATGACCACTGCCTGTTTTTTATGAATAAGATTTACTGGAATTTAACTGTACCATCTGTGGTAACTTCCCACTACACTGGCAGAGATGAGTAGCCACAACAGAGACAGGGAGACCCCCAAACCCAAAATACATGTTCTCTGGGCTTAATATACAGAAATTGTTGACTACTGCTCGAGACCATGAGCTGGTCAGCTTTTCGATAATGCTGGTATCTATTTTTCTCATAGGGTGTTCTTCTCTGTTATCAATGGGCCTGTTCAGTATTATATGATTTTTCTCTGAAATTGATTGAGACAAGTAATGGTGAACCTTACTGGTCAGTTTTTCTAGAATGAGACTGATCCCCAATAGAAAGTGGTTCTTCACAAGTTAGTATTAAACAGAACACAGCTCAATCATGAAGTCACCTGTAAGAATCAACACAGCCTATGGTAGCACATGTCCTGTCCTGCAAATCAGTTCACAATTTAAATACTTTTCTTATTAATATAGCAATTTGTTTCCAATTCTTATAAATGTCAAAGGGAATTAATAATGAAGCCAGCATGCGGGAGAGCTAACAGATGTGATCACGCAGGCAGTGCTACTGAGAGGGAGCTGTACACAGTCTACAGTGTAAATAGAGCCCTTGAGAGTTGTGCAGTACCCAATCTACACAACTGTACATGGTGGACCCATGAATTTCTGGGGCAAATTCACAAAGAGATCGAGATAAAACAGGATCAGACTGTCAAATCAGACTTACACAAATCGCAGATCTTTTCCAGCAATGATGTTTATTCATAATTTCAAGGGTGCAAGTAACCACGAGGCAGGTGAAGCAGAGACAGGTCTGAAGATGTTGCCATGGGTCTCCAGACCTCTTCCTGCCACATTGGACACACGCTGACCCATTTTAGCATGTGAGATCTCTAAGTAATGTATGTAGCTACATGCTATGGGAAAGAGAGAGATCTGAGTCATGAAACATCTTTGATTTATATTTAACTTATTTATAGGTAACTGTTTGGTTTACATGACATTCTCTGTGCTGTCATGCCTTATAAATGCATAGTCCTAGGTGTGTCTATCATGAGCAGCCTTAAACAAGTAAATCCATTTTGCTTGAAGTTCCCATTGATAAGGACTATCTTCTTTCCCCAGCAGACACTGTTATTTTGTTCACCAGTAAAATAGTAATAGGGAGATTTGATGGAGTCACTTTCTCTTTTTCCCTGAAGCAGCTCCTTAACCTCCCACTTCCCAGAATGTTTACCTGAGACAGCCCAAGCAAAAGCAGCCAGGTAGAATCTTCATGCACAACAAGCTGAGAGACAGTGAATCTAGTAGCAGGTCCGTATCAGTTTGAAAAGAAACACAGATTGAGGCAGAGAACAAAGAAAGTGTGCTCTGAATCACACTCCTGCAGGATGTGAGTGCATATTTTCAGGGTGGCTGCCATTTCAGATGGGGGGGCCACACAGCTCCTTAAGAGAAGCAGAAGGTTGTGGCAGAGGACACTTGGAACTCTGGAATTAGAGAGAAGAATTGCTTTCCACTAGACTTCCATCTTCCCCAACCAGAGAATATGTGAGGATGTCACCTCGCTTCCCTAGCCGTAGTCCACTCCACAATGCGGGCGAGTGGTAACACTCACTGTGTGGCAAGGGATGATGGTACTGCCTGTCCTGTGGTTTCCGGTCTTGCCACCACCTCAAGCAAGCTTCAAACCAAACAGATAGACCCTTAATTTAGAAATAAGCAAAAGAAATTTCTGAGTATTCTTTCAGTGCAGAGGTGGTGCAGACCCTCTAACTCATAGGTTAGCTTACAACTCTGTATAAGCAGAGGGTAACTTGTAGATTTTTATCCAATAGAGCTGCCAATAATTTCCATCCAGTGGAACGTAGGATCCTGAGTAGTGTGGCTTATGGCCCTGTTGGATGTTAACTAGCATTGCATTTAACCCAGCCATCCACTAACCTGCCTTTACAGACCTTGGTTCTCGAATGCTGCCTGGACTGGAATTAATATGGGTAAGTCGGTGTCCCCTCGTTAATTCATGAGCTGAGCAAAATGTCTGGGGCGTGCTTACCTTATATTAGTATGAAATCATCTGTCATCTTTGGAACAGTACAATTTGACAAAACACACTCAATGGATTAGTGCCGGATTAAAAGAAGAATCTCTGCCCTACACACTACATGGGAAGTCTGAGGCCAAGAGAAGACATTTTGTTGACACAGGGCCAGATGTAGAGTGTGAATGGAAAGGGAGGGCCCTGAATCTGCTCACTGATGTTTCCTCAGCACCCCCAACCCCTCTTGTCCCTGGGGCATGTGTCCCATCTGTCTACTTTAGGGAGATCCACCACCATGGGCAACAAGACGTGCTCTGCTCTAAACCTCTGAGGTGAACCTCATCTTTTGCCTTTTGTTTGCCATGCTTTTCCACAGGATCACTTGCTTCCATCCTCAGATGATTTTACAGACCAAGACAAGGGAACAAAGAGGCTCAAGTAGTCTTTCAACCTGCTCTTAGTATTTTAAGCCATTTAGGTGAGTCGCCAGCTAGGCAGAGCCAGTTCTCCATGTCATTTAGGATAAATCACCAGAATTGGGGGCAAAATAAATGAGAGTTCACTTTATAGACTTGGTCTCCATTTGCATGTCCTCAGGCAGCAGGAGGTGTCTGAGGACAGAGTTACCATAGGTGAGATTTTGGGGACTGGTCAAATGTCAAATGCCTCCATGACGGTACCTTTTTGGGATGAAGGCTTACCTAATTCCTTCTCATGAAAATTCTGTCCACGTATTCTCTTCAACAGCTTGGCAGTGACCTTATTTTTAGCATTTCCCTTACATTCTATCCGAATCCACCTCATCTGTCCCTGAAGGCTTCTGATCCACCCTCCTTGGCTCCAAGCTCCATAAAGAGTCCGCCTTCGATTTGACTTACCCTTAAGAGACAAAGCTTATGTGTCTTCACTTTGACAGCTTGCTGAAGAAAGCCCATGGCCACCAGAAACTAGGAACACTGAATTTACTCCATTAGAGGGAATTAGAGATAATGCATGGGCCAGGAAAACTGTTATATTTGTTAGTCAGGAAGGACAACATTAAGAACAATATTTCTTCTAACTCTGAATTGGAGACATATAGGGTAGAGCCTGGAGCTGCAGAAAGTTTTTGTGGGAAATCCTTAAAATTAGTGTTTGGAAGCCTTCCTTCCTTCAACAGAGGGGTTCTCCACCTTCACTACATGTTAGGTCCCCTTGAGGAGGCTGTAGAAGTCCCAAGACCTAGTCTGCATTCTAGATCATTCGATCAGACTTTTGAGTCTTTTCTAAACTTCCTCAGATTCCCCCAGGGTCCTGCCTTAACACCACTTCCAGATGTCTGCAAGTTAAATAAGTTATATGTTATGGTCAAAATAAATAGTGAGGCTTATGTCTTATAAAACAGGCATATGTGATTTTAAGTTACATATTCCTATTTCATGTTATCTGATCTTATTTTTTTTAAGATTTTATTTATTTAAAGCATGAGTTGGGCATGGGAAAGGGGAGAGGGAGAGAGAGAATCTCAAGCAGGTCCCACGCTCAGCACAGAGCCTGCTTCGGGGCTCGATCTCAGGACCCTGAGATCATGATTTGAGCTGAAATCGAGATTCAGGCGCTTAACCAACTGAGCTACCCAGGAGCCCCTCTTGTTATCTGATTTTAAATTAAACATACACCTAACCACCTTACAGGAGTTACCCAGTTAAGGCAAGATTCTCTTTTGGCAGCTTCAACCCTGAGTAACTATATCTGGAAGGAACTTAACAATGTTTATACTCCCACAAACTCACCCATCCTTGAACTGGAAGTGGCTGTAAGAAGTCTCTCACCCTGCCCTCATGGAACCCTCACTCCCACATCCCATGTGCACTGTCAATATTCCTCCCAACCACCATCGTGATTTCAACATGTACGTAGATGCATGCTATTTTTCCTATGTGGGTGTCTGGTAAATAGCTTTATGCAGCTATATTTATTTTAAAAAATCCACAGCACCCATTATTGAATTTAAGAGGACATGATTATTTTCTTATACTTTCACTGCAATTCTTTCAACACCTTCAAACTAAGTTACTGAAGTAAAATCATATTTCCAATGATAACTGTTTCCTGGATGAGTTCTATCACTTAACTTCCCTTCCTGCTGGTTCTGAGACTTGATTGCTTAAATACCTTGGAAATATTATGACTCATTCCGAATTTGGTTGGTATTTATGATAACATTACCCAAAAATCAGAGCGTATATTCATTTAAACTAAAGTACAGTGATTGAATTAGTTGATTTTTAGCTGAATCATTCTGTGTAGATTAAAACATAAAAATAACCTATGCTTCCTAAATATTTAGTCAGTTTTTTAAGAGTTTTGAAAGGGTTAATTAGGAAAAGGCCTAAATAATTATACTGCACAATAGTGTGAGTGCTTAGGACTACATCAGCTGATTTTCCTCAATCTCAAAAATGGCCTTTCAAGGACACAGTTGAGCGAGTTTCTTTATCACTGACATCCCCAAGCATTAAACTACACAGCAGAGTTTTGTTCTTGGATAGGGACATACCTGTAATGTTCCAAATTAAAAAATAATTTTTATAGACCCATGAACACAAGACTTATTCCTGAACTTCTGTCATGCTGTATAAATTGTGCTGGATGAGCAGACTACATTAGTGAAAATTCCCAGCTGTACCCGAGAGTAAATCACAGTCTAATGTTGAAATGGAAAATTAAGCAAGCAATGCCCATGCTGTGCAATGCATGGCATGTGAGAGAAAGCTCAGGAGGTTGTGGATTTTAAAAAGGTGCCACCTAACTCATTTTGATATTGAAGATTTCTGGAAGGAGATATTTCAACTGAGAGTCACCAATTGAAAGTGGATGCTAGGAAAAGAGAAAAATGCATGAATGGTCAGGAGTAAGATTATACAATCCACAAACTATAAGTACCTTGGCAGCTTCCATGAGGGATTTTGACAATGCCTCACAAGCAGAACCACTGACACAGATGTATGTGCATGTGTGTGTGTTGTAGTAAGATAGACAAATCTGATTAGCAATGTAAAAAAAATACAGTTTTAACAGTAAAGAATGAATTGGCACAAATATAGACAAATACACCAATGGAACAGAATAGGAAACCCAGAAATAAACCCACACTTGTATGGTCAACTAATTTATGACAAAGGAGGCAAGAATATCAATGGAGAAAAGTCAGTCTCTTCAATGAATGGTGTTGGAAAAACTGGACAACCACATGCAAAAGAATGAAACTGGACCACTTTCTTACACCATATGCAAGAATAAATTCAAAATGGATTAAAGATCTAAATGTGAGACCTGAAAACATAAAAACCCTAGAAGAAAACTTAGGCAGTAATCTCTTGGAATCAGTCATAGAGACATTTTTCTAGATATGTCTCCTTGGACAAGAGGAACAAAAGCAAGAATAAACTATTGGGACTACACCAAAATAAAGAGCTTTTGCACAGTTAAGGACACCATAAAAAAAAAACAACATACTAAATGGGAAAAGATATTTGCAAATGATATATCTGATAAGGGGTTAATCTCTAAGATACATAAAAACTCATGCAACTCAATACCAAAAAGAAACCAAATAATCTGATTAAAATGGGCAGAATACATGAACAGACAGTTCTCCAAAGAAGATAGCTCAACATAACTCATCATCAGGGAAATACAAATCAAAACTACAATGAGATATCCCTTCACACCTGTCACAATGGCTAGTATCAAAAAGACTACATGGTAGTTTTGATTTGTATTTCCCTGATGATCAACCGCACAAGAAACAACAGGTGTTGGTGAGGATGTGGACAAAAGGGAACCCTCTTCCACAGTTGGTGGGAATGCAAGCTGGTATAGCCACTCTGGAAAACATCATGGAAATTCCTCAAAAAGTTAAAAATATAACTACACTACAATCCAGCAATTGCACATGGGGTATTTACCCAAAGAATACAAAAATACTAAATCAAAGGGATACATGTGCCCTAATGTTTATAGCAGCATTATCTACAATAGCCAAACTTTGGAAACAGCCCAAGTGTCCATCAACTGATGACTGGATAAAGTAGATGTGGTATATATACACAGTGGAATATTACTCAGCCCTAAAAAGGAATGAAATCTTGCCATTTGCAACAGTGTGGATATAACTAGAGAGTATTATGCTAAGTGAAATAAGTCAGTCAGAAAAAGATAAATACCAGATGATTTCACTCATATGTGGAATTTAAGAAACAAAACAAACAAGCCAAGGGGGATAAAAGAAAGAGAGAGAGAGAGAGGCAAACCAAGAAACAGAGTCTTAACTTCAGAGAACAAACTGGTGGTAACCAAAGGAGAGGAGAGATGGGGAGAAGGGGGAGTAGGTGATGGGGAGGAAGGACTGCACCTGTTGTGATGAGCACCAGGTGATGTACGGACATGCTGAATCACTACATTGTACACCTGAAACTAATATAACATTGTATGTTAACTAACAGAAATTAAAATAAAATTTTTTTAAAAAGACAACAAATGTTGGTGAGGATGTACAGAAAAGGAAACATTTGTGCACTATTGGTGGGAATGTAAATTAGTGCAACCATGTGAAAAAGAGTATGGAGTTTCCTCAAAAAAACGAAAAATAGAAATACCATGATCCAGTAACTCCACTACTGGGTATTTACCCAAAGGAAACAAAAACACTAATTTTTTTTTCAAGATTTTTATTTATTTATCAGAGAGAGAGAGAGCACAAGCAGGGGGAGCAGCAGAGGGAGAGAGAGAAGCAGGCTCCTCACTGAGCAAGGAGCCCAATGTGGGACTCGATCCCAGGACCCTGAGATCATGACCTGAGCCGAAGGCAGACGCTTAACGACTGAGCCACCCAGGCGTCCCCCAAAACACTAATTTGAAAATATATATGTACCCCTATGTTTATTGCAACATTATTTATAATAGCCAAGATATGGAGGCAACTCAGTGTCTGTTCATAAATAAATGGATAATATAAATATTCTGTAATATATATTATGTATATATGTGTGTGTATATATATATATATATATACCTGTTTATGTGTATATGCACATATACAATGTAATATTACTCATCCATTAAAAAAATGGAGTTTTACTGTTTGCGACAATATGGATGGACCTTGAGGGTATTATGCTGAAATGAAATAAGTCAGACAGAGAAAGACAAATGCCATATGAGTTCACGTGTATGTGAAATCTAAAAACCAAAATAAACAAACAAAAAACAGACTCTTAACTATAGAGAATAAAATGGTGTTTGCCAGAGGGGAGGTTGAGGGGGAGCGAAATGAGCAAAATAAATGGAGGAGAATAAGATGTACAAACTTCCAGTTATAAAATAAATAAGTCACAAAGATGAAAATAAAGCATAGGGATAACATGCTCATAATATTATAATAACATTACATGGTGACGGAAGGTGACCACACTTGCCAAGATGAGCGCTGAGTAATGTATAGAATTCTTGAATCAATATGTTGTATGCCTAAAACTAATATAACATTGTATGATAAGTATAATTCAAGAAATAAAAACAAAATAAATAAGTCACGGGGATGAAAAGTATAGCATAGGGAATATATTTTATGATATTGTAATAACATTGTATGGTTAAAAAAATCAATAAATTGGAAAGACACTCAACCAAAGTAGGAAAAAAAAATAGAGATAAGATTTAACCTCCTGTGGTGCCTGGGTGGCTCAGTTGGTTAAGCGACTGCCTTCGGCTCAGGTCATGATCCCAGAGTCCTGGGATCGAGTCCCGATTCGGGCTCCTGGCTCAGCGGAGAGCCTGTTTCTCCTCTGACTTTTCCCCCCCTTATGCTGTTTCTCTCTTTCTCTCTAATAAATAAATTTAAAAAATCTTAAAAAAAAAAAGATTTAACCTCCCTCCTAAAGTAACAATAACAACAACAACAACAAAACTGGACAAAATATGTTAAACAATGGTTTTGGGACACTGCCCTTGAGCCAACAAATTAAACAAATGAATGTGAGGCTGCACTAGTCCCCGGAGACAGAAGGCTCAGGCTGGGGCACAGAGAAGATGGAGCTGAGTGGACTCTGAGTTAAAGGAAGATTCAAGAGTGTGGAGAGACCACAAGGGAGTACCAGAGAGGAGAGAGCTGCATGAAGCATGAACTCGGGAGACCATCAGAGGGTTCCTTATGAGTATTTATCTGAATGCTGACCACACACGTATATGTGAAAAATAGGAGTTTGGGCAAAGAAACACCTGACACCATTGGAGGGAACTGTGCCTGTTCAATATATTCCAGAAACAACCGGTGCTTCCAGCAAGCCACTGGGGGCATCAGGAGAAGTGCTCAGCTGTGCCTTGATTTAGCAGTGGAGAGAACATTATCCCTCGCCTGAGCACTGTTCTAGTCCCACCTAACAATTTTTAAAGACTAACCCTGAAAAGATCATATTGTTTCAAAGGAACGTGATTGCAGCCCAGAGTCTGGATCAAGAATACTTACAGGAAGTTAAAATAACCAGCACACAACAAGGTAAAAATATATTATTTTTAACATCCGGTCAAATATTACCAGGTACACAAATAAGTAATAAATCATGACCAACAAGGAGAAAATTAAAGCAATTGGAACAGATCAAACAGATGTTCTAATTAGTAGGCAAGAGCCTATGCAGACATTATAACTTGATCCTATAAGTTAGAAAAGTAAGTAGAGGGGTGCCTGGGTGGCTCAGTTGTTAGGCGTCTGCCTTTGGCTCAGGTCATGATCCCAGGGTCCTGGGATCGAGCCCCGCATCGGGCTCCCTGCTCGGTGCGAAGCCTGTTTCTCCCTCTCCCACTCCCCCTGCTTGTGTTCCCTCTGTCGCTGTCTTTCTCTCTGTCAAATAAATAAATAAATAAAATCTTAAAAAAAAAAAGAAAAGTAAGTAGAGAAATGGAAGATATAAAGAGAGATTCAAGTTAAAATTTTAAGTATGAAAATTGCAGTCTGATTTTTTTTTAAAGATTTTATTTATTTATTTCAGAGAGAGAGAATGAGAGAGAGCACATGAGAGGGGGGAGGGTCAGAGGGAGAAGCAGACTCCCTGCCGAGTAGGGAGCCCGATGCGGGACTCGATCCAGGGACTCCAGGACCATGACCTGAGCCAAAGGCAGTCGCTTAACCGACTGAGCCACCCAGGTGCCCAAGTCTAATTTTTTTTTAATGCTGGATGATATTAACAGCAGATTGTATCATATAGATGGAAAGATTAGCAAATATGAAAACATAGCAATAGAAATTATGCAATGAAACACAAGGAATAATAATTTAAGAAAAAAATAAAAAGAACATTCACTATGGGACAGCTTTCAGTGGCCTGACATACATGTGACTGAAGTCCATGACGAAGGAAGTAGAGCAGAAAAAAATACTTGAAGAAATAATGGCCAGAATTTGTATAAATTTGGTGGCAATTATATGCCCACAACTCTGAGCAAATCACCAAAACTCAAGCACCAGAAATACGTAGCAAACACCAGGACACATCATGATCAAATTGCTTCAAACCAGGGATAAAGAGAAAAAAAATAATTAAAGCAGGCAGGGGTAATGCTGGAGTCTGAGATATGGCAGTATTTTTTTTTGAATTATGGGAAATACATAATTTAATGGTAATTGACATTTATATATTACATTTTAATATCCATTCATTTCAGTTATGGCAGTATTTTTAGAAACAAAACAAGTGAAAAGAGAATGCAACAACATCTTTAAAGTTCTGAAAAAGGAAAAAAGTATATTTTGATTTAGAATTCTCTGTATATTGAAAATATCTTTCAAACACAAAGCTAAATTCATCAAGTTTTGATCACACAACAGCTAAAAGAACTCACCACCAAGAATCTTGCACTATAAGGGGCACTTGGGTGGCTCAGTTGATTAAGCATCTGACTCTTGATTTCAACTCAGGTCATGATCTCAGGGTCATGGGATCAAGCCACAAGGGTCAGGCTCCACACTCAGTGGGGAGCCTGCTTGAGATTCTCTCTTTTCCTCTCCCTCTGCCCCCCCTCCGACCCCACTCTTTCTCTATCTCTATAAAGTAAATAAATATATCCTTTTTTTAAAAAGACTCTTGTACTTATCTAAGACAAACTAGAAGAAGTCCTTGAAAGTTACATAGGAGAAAACCTACATGACTTTGGGTATGGCAATGCCTTTCTAGATGCAACTCCAAAGACTTGATCATGGAAGAAAGAATTGACAAGCTAGACATCATTAAAATAAGAAAATTTCTGCCCCGCACAAAACACTGTCAAGAGAATGAGAAGACAAGCCACAGGATGGGAGAAAATATTTGCAAAAGACCTCTCTGATAAAAGACTGTTAATCAAAGTATACAACAAACACTTAAAAAATAACAATCAGAAAATTAACAATCCTATTAAAAAATGGGCCAAAGACCTTACCAGATACTTCTCCATAGAAGATGTCCAAATGACAAATAAGCATATGAAAAGATGATCCATATCGTATGTCATCAGAGAGATGCAAATTAAAACATCAATGAGACACCACTACTCATCTATTAGAATAGTTAAAATCTGGAACACTGACAACAACAAATGTTGGTAAGGATGTGGAGCAACAGGAATTCTCCCTCCACTGCTGGTGGAAATGCAAAATGACACAATCCATTTGGAAGACAGTTCAGTGGTTTCTTACAAAACCAAACATACTGTTACCATATTATTCAGCAGTCATGCCCCTTGGTATTTACCCAAAGGAGTTGAAAACAGGCCCACACAAAAACTTGCACATGGATGTTTAGAGCAGCTTTATTTGTAATTTCCAAAACTTGGAAGCAACCAGGATGTCTTTCAATAAGTGAATGGATAAATACTCTGTGGTACACCCAGACAATGGATTATTATTCAGCACTAAAAAGAAATGAGCCATGGATGGGCACCTGGGTGGCTCAGTTGGTTAAGCGACTGCCTTCAGCTCAGGTCATGATCCTGGAGTCCCTGGATCGAGTCCCACATCGGGCTTCCTGCTTGGCAGGGAGTCTGCTTCTCCCTCTGCCCCTCCCCCCTCTCATGTGCTCTCTCTCATTCTCTTTCTCTGAAATAAATAAATAAAATCTTATAAAATAAAATAAAATAAAATAAAATAAAATAAAATAAAATAAAATAAAATAAAATAAAATAAAATAAAATAAATGAGCCATGGGAAGACATGGAAGAAACTTAAATGCATAGTCCTTAGGAAAAAAAGCCAACATGAAAATCTGTATGAGCTCAAATATACGACATTCTGATAAAAGGAAATACTATGGAGAAAGTAAGAAGACCTCATGGTAACTACAGTTATCATGGTGAGCAGTTCATATTGTATAAAATTGTTGAATCACTGTTATACACCTGAAACTAATATATTATATGTCACCTATGCTATGCTGACTCAAGTCCCAAGTTTCTAATAACATGGTTCTTCTTTCTTTAAAAAAAAAAAAAGTTTCTTTTATGTGAGAGAGAGAGAGAGGAAAGGAGAGCAAGTGAGTATGAGTGGGTGGAGGGGCAGAGAGAGAAAGAATCCCAAGCAGACTTGGGAGCTCTTCACAGGGCTCAATCTCATGACCCCAAGATCATGATCTGAGCTGAAACCAAGAGTCAGATGTTAACCAACTGAGCCTCCCAGGCATCCCAACATGGTTGTTCTTTCTGGTGATCAGCCTCCATCCTGAGTCATTTCCTAGGACAAAGTCAGGCGTGATTCAAGAGGTTCATGAGAAACAATGACATTACTATTGCTCAAGAAATTCCAAAGCCTTCCATTGTCCCATCAAAGAATGAAGGATAAAGGTCAGTTGAATTTTTTTATTATACAAGTCATGGGTAATATAATTAACATCTTAATTTTGATTCAATACTAACTCAGTGTCAATAGTATACACATATTTACTCCTATAAAATCCTGTCTCCAATTTATGTTGTTATTGTCACAAATTACATCTTTATACATATGTGTCCATCAAAATTATAAATATTTTTCACTCATTTTTTATTGAGGTATAATTGACATATAACATCATATTTCAGGTGTACAACATGATGACTTGATATCTGTATATATTGTGAAATTACATACAGTAATCTTTTTTTTATTAAAGATTTTATTTATTTATTTGACAAAGAGAGACACAGCAAGAGAGGGAACACAAGCAGGGGGAGTGGGGGAGGGAGGAGCAGGCTTCTCGCTGAGCAGGGAGCCTGATGCGGGGCTCGATCCCAGGACCCTGGGATCACGACCTGAGCCGAAGGCAGATGCTTAACGACTGAGCCACCCAGGTGCCCCCATGGAGTAATCTTTTAAATAATGTAGGAAAAAAGAAATATTACAAGCCAAAAATATATTAATACTGATGTTTATATTTATCCTCATAGCTATTTTTAGAATTGTTCCTTATTTCCTGGTATGGATGAGTTGTTGTCCAGTGTCCTTTTATTTCAGTCTGAATCCCTCTTTGGCATTGCTTTTGGACAACACCTACTAGTGAAGAACTCTTTCTGTTTTTCTTTATCTGGGCATGTCTTAATTTCTCACTGATTTTTTTTTTATTGTTATTGTTTCTGCTTTAATGATTGATCATCTGTTAAGGAATGTAGAAAAAATGTTTTGTATATATACGTTATATTAACCATTTTCAGTGATTTTTATTCCTATGTGTAATTCTGAGTTTTCATTGGGTAGTATTCTTCAGTCTTAGTGCAAGTCTGATAGCAATGAATTCTTTTTTTTTTTCCAGATTTTTTTTTATTATGTTATGTTAATCACCATTTTTGATGTAGTGTTCCATGATTCATTGTTTGTGTATCTCATTGATTTTTTAAAGGACAGTTTTGCTGGGTATAGAATTATTGAGTGATATTTTTTTCCCTTCAGCCCTTTGAATATGTTGTCCCACAGTCTTCCATCACACATGATTTCTAATGAAAAATCAGGGCTGATCTGTTAAATATGGCTGGTATGTTAAAGTCACTTACCCCTTGTTACTTTCAAGATTTACCCTTTTTAAATCTTTCAACAGTTCAATTATTAGGTTTCTCAGTGTGTTCATCTTCAGGCTTCTTGGATATGTGGAATCATGTATGGCCTCAAATTTGGTTAAGTTTTTGTCACTATTTCTTAAAATATTCTCTCAACCTTTTTCTCTCTCTCCTCTTCTGAGATCACAACTATATCTATGGTGATATATTTAATGGTGTCCTATTGGTCTCTTATGCCCTATTCATTTTTACTAATTATTTTTTCTTTCTGCTTCTCAGACTGGATCATCACCTAGCTTCGGGTTCACAGATTCTTACTTCTGTTTGTTCAAATCTATTATTAAACCCTTCTAATGAATTATTCAATTTATATAACTTTTCAACTCCAAAATTTTTATTTGGTTCCTTTTGTAGAATTTCTTTCTCCTTATTGAAATTATTCTTTCTGTAAAACATCTTAATCCTGGCTTCCTTTAACATCTTATTTATGGTTTCTTTTAGGTCTTTGAGAATATTTAAGAGTTAACGAAGTTTTTGTCTCATAAATTCATGTCTGGATTTCATTAGGGGTAGTTTCTATTAATTCATTTATTTCTGTGTATAGGCCATATTTTCTTTCTTTTTTGCATGCCTCAAACATTTTTGTTGAAACCTAGACATTTTGAATATGCATAATGTGCCAATTCTGGAAATCAAATTCTCCCTCTTTACCAGCATTTGATGTTGCTTGCTGCAGTACTTGTTATATGGTTAGTGACTTTTATGAACTAATTTTATAGAATCCATATTCTTTGTCATGTGTGGCCTCTGAAGACTCTGTTCCATTAGCTTACTGGATATCTAGTTGTTTGACAGAATTCATTAAACACCTGAAACAAGCAAACAAAAATCCCAGTCTTTGCTGATGGGCTCTGTGTGTTTGGAAATGCCTTAAATACTCTGCCAGCCCGTTTGAACCTTGCCTTAACTATCCCTTCCTGTTTGCACAGAGTCCAATGGTCAACCAAAGACAACCACTTTCTCAGATCTTTCCTGACTGTGTGCCCAGCCCTAACCCTGCACCTGGCCAAGATTCCCAGGAACAAGTGGGGGCTCTTCAAATCCTTATTTCCTAAACTCCTCATTCCCCAGCCTTTCCTCTCCAGCTTTCACTTAATCTATTGTTTTCTCTATAATTTATCCCTGCCCCAGGTGGCAACAATATATTTGTCTCTAATTGTTTTAAACAAACATCCCTGATTAGGTTAGTCGACCCTGGGAGAGTTATGAGTTATGCAAAATAAAGGCAAATCGCTTTAACCAGCCCTACAAGGACACCCCATCTTCCAGATGGGTTGAAACAAACAACCACAATTCTTTAAGAAGAAGGTCCATCCTGCTCCCTCCAGTAATAGCTTTGCATATCAGGAATACAATACATTGTTTTCAAGGCCACCATTGAGCTGAGGAGGGAAGGATGGTACCACATCAATTAAAACACTGCAAAGCTCTCTTCTTTATATTCCTTTTTTTTTTCCTTGATTATTCTCCTGGTAGATATAAGCTTTTGCTTGAATTCTAGAGTTCTGAGAAAGTTTATTCTTGCAAATTTTGCCAGTTAATTCATTGCTTTGTGGACGAATAGACTCGTGGAGCTCCCTACTGATGTCTACCTTGAGGATCTTGTAGAATGAGAAAGTAAGAATGTACTAAAACAAAAACATTTTGCATTTGTGAGAACCCACAGGTTGGTATTACACAGAGTGAGCCCTAATGTAAATGATGGACTTTAGTTCATTATAATACATCAATCTTGATCCATTACTTGGGATAAATGTACCATAATATCTTAAAAAGTTAACAATAGAGAAATCATGATAAATGGAGTAGAATAAATTATTAAAGATGTTAGGGAAGATAATTTCTCAGAGTCAAAGCACAGGCTATATTTTATTAAAAGTTCCTAATGGGTGTGGAATATAATGAATTTTAAAAATAATCATCAACTTACTCAAGATTATGAAATTATAAACCATCAAAGATAAAGATGGTATTCTGCAAACTTCTTGGAAACAAAATAGGTCATCACAAAGAACTAAATATTTGGCTAACTTCAGATTTTTCACTAACACCACTATATACTAGAAGACATGAGTATTACCTGTAAATTCTCAGGAACTTTAATTTTTAAGATTCTTCACCCAGTCATACTACCAACAAATTTTGAAGCCAAGATAAACAAGTCTTTTGACATGCAAGAACATATATATTCTATTTATCACACTTTTTAGGTAGATACTTGAGGATATGATGCAGAAAATAAGGGAATAAGCCAAGAAAAAAAAAATCAATCATGGATGAAGGAAATTCCAGACAGTAGAACAGTGTGGACAAATTTAAGAAAAACAGTTGTGAGTAGTTGGAGAGATAAAGCAATCTATAATAAAACAAGGTAAAATTACAGAATTTTTTAATGAATCAAAATTATAATACATTGAGGAAGAGAGAAAAGCTTAGAGTAAAATAAAAGTATTTGATGAGGTTTGAAAATGGAATTAATATCAACTTTACACCAGGCATGTCTCTATTGGATGCATGGTATTGACACACAGAGCATACAATTTAATCCTAACATATGATTAGATTTTACTCAACTTTGAAAAGTAAAAATAGTAGTTGAAACTCTGAGACTGAGAATAAGCTAAGAATACTGACATCACTGTTCTATTCAATATGTACTGAACATCTTAGTTCAATGTCCAGTAAAATAATATAAATATCTCAAAGGAAATAAATTGTCATTACATGCATAATTTTTTTTAAATTGGGAATTTAAATAGCACAGAAAGCTCAAAGAAACATGAACTAGCTGAAGTTTGGTGTTGCTTACATGTAGATTTATAAAAGGTGTTGAGCAAAATTTCAGATGACCTAAAAAATGGAGTGGTATCCTGTGTTCACAGATTGGCTCAATATTGTGAAGGTAACAGTATTTCACAAAGTAGTTAGCCCTTGAACAACATGGGCTTGAACTGCACAGGTCCACTTGTACATGGATGTCAATAAATATATGTACAGTACTGTAAATGTATTTTCTCTTATGGTTTTCTTAATAACATTTTCTTTTCTTTAGCCTACTTTATTATAAGAATATAGTATATAAAACATACACAAAATAATTGTTAATCAACTATTTATCTAATCTATAAGGCTTCCAATCAATAGTAGGCTATCAGTGGATAAGTTTTGGGGGAGTCAAAAGTGATATGTGAATTTTCAACTGTGCAAGGAAGAGGGGTTGATACTCCAACCTCCAATGTTGTTCCGAGGTAAACTGTAATCTATATATTCAGTGTCATCTCAAAATAAAATTCCCAGTGGTGTGTGTGTGTATGTGTGTGTGTGTGAATTGGTAGGATAATTATAATTTATATGGAAACAAAAAGGACAGACATAGAAAAAATAATCTAATAAAGAATTGCCTACCTCACAAATGTAATTTGCTTGATATTTAACTTGTTCAAAAGCTATTATAAGTTAAGACATGACCGCATTTTTCTACTAGAATCAACAAATCAAACAATAGAATGGAATGGAGCTTACAAAAACATACACCAACATAATGGACACTTACCTTGCAACTAAATTGGTATGATAGAGTAATTGAGGAAAGCTTTCTCTTTTGTTTAATGTTATTGGATCAATTGGACATCAGCATAGAAGTTCGTGAAAATTGATATCTAATTTACACTATAAGAAGTCAATTACAGATGGATTTTAAATCTAAATGTGAATTATAAAGCAATAAAGACTGTAAAAAATGTTGGAAATATCTCTATATTCTAGGCATAGGGAAATACTCCCCAGAAAAGGAAACCAATACTAGTCAGAATGGAAAATATTAATAAATTAACTTTATTGAAATTAAGAACTTAATTTCTTAAAAGACATCATTTAGAGAGGTAAATGGCAAGCCATGGAACAAGAAAGTATATTTACCAGTCTTATAAGCATCAAAAGGCTAGTGTCCAAAATATATTAATCAATTCTACAAAACTATTCATCAAAAACCAGTAACCCAAGAGAAAAATGGGCAAGAAGTACTGAAACTGGCCCAGCAAAAAGGGGCCAATGAACCTGTGAAAGGTGCTCAAGCTCATGACAATAACAGAAATTAACGCTAAAACCACAATAGATATCTACTGCTAACTTGATGGTGTGACTGGTAGTCCTATTGAGCGTAACTAAATAGGCATGATATATTTTTTTTAAATCTGTTTGATGTATTCCAAGGCACCCAGGACCTGAGAACAGGGACTTGGCAGGAAAGGGAGCCTACGGCATGCTCTTTGTTCCCTCTGTCTTGCGTAATGCCTGGGCAAGGAGAGAGGCCAGAGGAGGCTGGTGAGTCACAGTGTCCCTCAGAGCTCTGGGTGGTATCATGGAGGCACAAAAGTCAACAAAGTAGAACTGACCCTGTTGAGGCTGATGGAACCTGGGGGGCCAGGGCCCCAGAGAACAGGAGGATGACAAGAAGTGAAACCAACACTTATCACCAGTTTCCCCCTTGAGGTGTTTGCCAGTTAGGCTTCCCAGCTCAAGAAGCAAAGAGCATAAGCACAGCGAATAAATAGCAGAGCAAAGATTTTCACAATCTCAAAATTGTGATGAGCAAAACTCATAATACAGGAGCCACCAAAGGGGAAGGACTAGTACACAAGAGACCACAGACACTCACATGGGACCCCAGAGCACTAGATGTTAAGAGTGAGGATAAATCAGAAAGGATAAGCCATACCAACATGCAAACCAAGCATGTGTAGGCTCCTGAGTGGATGGAGGTGATGTGCCTCTCTGCAGCCCAACACAGATATTCTGTATCCCTAGACAATCTTCTCCCCAAATGAAGGCAATATAGACATTCTGTGGCAATAATTCATATGGCCATGAAAACAAAGACCAAGAGGATAGACTTCAATGCAAATATAATAGCAATTACAATAAACTTAAATAAATCAAATTAAAAGACAATAGTTTACAGACTACATTATGAAACAAAACTTGACAATATGATGTTTACAAGACATGTGTTTATTTTTTATTTTTTAAAAAGATTTTATTTATTTATCTGAGAGTGAGAGAGAGAGAGCACTAGAGTGGGGAAGGGTCAGAGGGAGAAGAAGACTCCCCACTGAGTGGGGAGCCCCCTGGGGAGCTCGATCCTGGGACTCTGGGATCATGACCTGAGCAGAAGGCAGGTGTTCAACTGACTGAGCCACCCAGGCATCCCACAAGACACGTGCTTAAATAAAATTTGAAAGCACAAGGTTAAAAAAGGTTATTTCACACAAACATTAATCAAAGAAAGCTCGTATAATTAGGTCAATATTAATAATATTAAGACATATTGCTAGATATAAAAAGGGACATTTACAAATCACAAAAAGGTCAATTAAATATGAAAGTATGGAAATCTTAAATTGCCCGCACCTGTTAACATTCCTTGAAAACATGTAAAGCAAAAGTTGAGACATAATCATCACTGGAATTTAACACACTTATCTCAGAAACCAAACAAGTTAAGAAACCAATCAGTAAGGTTACTGAAACTGTAAACAAAAAGGATAACATACTTGATTGACTTGATGACTTGATGTATGTAGAATACTTTAAGCAACAACTGCAAAAAATACATTCTTTTCAAGTGGAAATGGAATATTTACAAAACTGATCATATTTTCTGCCTTAAAGCAAGTTACAACAAACTGCATATGACCAAAATAAAGTGAAGTTTTTATCTGATCACAGTGGAAGTAAGGAAGGTAGAAATCTATAATTAAAGAAACCTGGAGAATTTCTAAAAGTGTGGAAAGTAAGCAACAACATTCTTAAGTCAAAAAAGTTATTTTTTTTAAGATTTTATTTATTTATTTGACAGAGAGAGACAGTGAGAGAGGGAACATGAGCAGGGGGAGTGGGAGAGGGAGAAGCAGGCTTCCCACTGAGCAGGGAGCCCGATGTAGGGCTCGATCCCAGGACCCTGAGATCACGACCTAAGCCGAAGGCAGACGCTATGACTGAGCCACCCAGGTGCCCAGATAGATCAAAAAAAGTTTTAAAAATATCAAATTAGACCCAATGAAAGTAAAACAATGGAAAATATAAAAATAAAGGTAGAATTAATAGAAAAATATGCACATTGAAGAAAAATCAACAAAGCCATAAGTCAGTTCTTTGGAAAATACTTACTGGTAAATATCAAAAGTCTTTCTCCTGAGATCATTAACAGTACTGTATCCCCACTATAAATTCTTACTTTCCCATTTTACTAAACATTCTAGAATGTGAAATAAATCAAGAAAAAGAAATTTAACATTACCTGTGTGTATAATAAGCAACAGAATCTTCAGTGAAACTATTAGAATTTTAGTAAATGACTTTAGCTGTTTGCTTTATACAAAGTCAACACACACACACACACACACACATACACACTGCTTTGTGTCACACCAAAACATTAAATGTTTTGTCATGTCACACTTTACTGCTTTGTGTCACACCAAAACATTAAAACTAAAATTAGAAGAAAAAAAATCATTTACAAATTCATCAATCAACCTGAAGTACTTAATTCAAATAGATTCACATGAGCTCTACATTGAAGTCCCTACAAAAATAGAGGGACATACCATATTGGTGGATATTGCATATTATATTATTATGCATATTATGATATATCAGTCATACATACATAGAATCACATGCATGTACAATATGAATCAACAGGATGTATATGTATGTGTATGTATGTGTCTGTGATGTATACATCCTATTGATTCTGTTTCTCTGGAGAACCCTAGTACACCTATTATCCTACACCTATTACCCCTGCTGCTATCCCACCCCCAGTAGTGCTAAGAAACAATCTACTGTCTATCTCTATAGGTTTCCCTTTTCTAGATTTTCATGTGAGTGAAATCATTGAATATGTGTACTTTTGTGACTGGCTTCTTTCATTTGACATAAGGCTTTTGGGGATCATCCATATTGTAGCATTAATCAGTAATTCATTCCTTTATAATCCAAATAATAGCCCATTGTATGGATATACCACATTTTGTTTAACCATTCAGCTGTTGATGGACATTTAGGTTATTCAAATCTTTTGGTTACCATGATAAATGCTGCCGTGAACATTCAAGTACAAGTTGCGAGGACATTGGTTTTCATTTCTCTTGGATCCTAGGAATAAGTAATCCAGGCAAACTCTCATGACAATTGCAGTCCTTGTTTCTGTAACTGGTGACATGGCTGAAGCTGGCATTTATAACTAATTTCTTCCACGACTCATTCTGTATTCCTTTAGCCTTTTGACCAGCACCTCAGCTGGTCATTGTTCTTTGCCTGGTGGGGTGACCCAAACTTTCATTTCTGAAGGGACTGGCCATTGGGAGTCCTGACTGGATTGGGTTGTTGTAGTTTTCCATTGACCTTAATTACTGGGCACTGTAATACTAAGAGACATTCGAAGGGGTTCCCTGTTCCAGACATACCCTTCCTTAGCTCCACTGTGGAGTAGCAGTACAATTTCTCCTCGGTGCATGCATGAAGAGACTTAGTGGGTGGCAGGCTCTGCTTCTGGTTCCCTGGAATCCTGCTAGAGATGTAAGGGTCCTTCCTTTGGAAATAAGACCTTAAGGACAGCAGAGCATAAGATCACAAGAACAGGAAGCCAACATTTTGCTAGTGGGTCACTAGGGGTAATAGCAAATTGTACTAACCATTTCCATCCCTTGATTCCTGGACCCATGAATCCTGGCTGTGGGAGAGACAGCACCATCTATTGAACGATTCAGAGCATACACTATCTCCTGGAGAAAGTTGGCCCCAGCCCTGAACAGGATTGTCACCTAGCTGTCACTGTAACTGAGCTTTCAAAAGTTCATTCCACTGTTCTATCAAGCCAGCTGCTTCAGGAGGGCAGGGGAAGCGGTACGACCAGTGATTTCATGAGCAAGCGCCCGTTGCTGCACTTCATTTGCTGTTAAGTGAGTTCCTTCATCAGAAGCAATGCCGTGTGGAATATTGTGATTGAGGCTAAGACATTCTGTAAGCCCAGGGATGGCAGTGTCGGCAGAAGCACCGTGTGCAGGAAAGGCAAATCTGCATCCATATTAGGTGTCTATTCCACTAAGAACAAAACATGGCCCATTCCATGATGGAAGTGGTCCAATGTAATCAACCTGCCACCAGGTGGCTGCCTGAGCACCCTGGGAACTGTGCCATATCAGGGACTCAGGGTTGGTCTCTGCTGGCAGATTGGGCATTCTGCAATGGCGATAGCCAGGCTGGTTTTGTGAGTGGAAACCATGTGGTTGAGCCCATGTATAACTTCCATCTCTGCCACCATAACCATTTTGTTCATAAGGCCATGGGGGGACAACAGGGAGGCTGAGGAAAGAGGCTGACTGGTATCCACAGGATGGACCATCCTATCCACTTGATCATTAAAATCCGCTGCTAACATCAATCTCTGGTAAGAATTCACATGGGACACAAATAACTTTATGGGTTTTTTTTGTTTTGGGGTGTTTGTTTGTTTGTTTGTTTTTGCCAATTCGATGATGTCTAGCCATATATCTTTTGCTCAAATTACATTTTCATCCATTTTCCAATCATGTCCCTTCCAAGTCCCTGACCTTCTGGGCAACCCTTGGCCACAGCTCATGAATTGGTATATAATCACCCATCTAGCCATTTCTCATTCTGAGTAAGGTGAAAACACAGATGTACTGCTTGAAGTTCCGCCCACTGGCAGGATTCCCTTTCACCACCATCCTTCAGGGACGTCCCCCAGAGGGGCTCTGGGCCACAGCTGCTCATGTTCAAGTGGACCCTGTACACCATACAGCACCATCCATAAACAGGCCCAGTCTTCTCTTCCTCCATCAGCTGATAACACAGAACTCTATGGGGCCACGGGTACAGACTGGAGGCAGGTGTAACAGGAGTCAGGGCCATGTGCATTTGGGCCACTTATTCCTGTAACCTATGTCTTCAGGGTCTGGATGGGGCCAATCTCACATGTACTGCTTCCATTTGATGTTGGAGAGCTGCAGTGTGTTCATACTTCACTTTATGACTCGGTGTCAGGTAACACCTAGTTCATGAAGGACAGCGCAGGTAGCACTGTAACTAGGTGGCCCACAGAGGCCTGGTAGCAGGTAAAGAGGTGCTTCTCAAAGGGAGAGTAGTTATTTGCAGAAGATGGCAAGGCTTGGCTCCAAAATCCTAAGATCCCTCACTGTGTGATTTCCATAGAAGGGGATTTCCAAAGCCTCTGAACAACATCCCCATCTGCCATTGGCTTGTCAAGCACCATTGGACCTCCTGGGTCAGCTGGCCCAAGGGGCGGAGCAGCTTGCAAAACAGTCTACACCTGTTACAGAGAGTCCTCTTGTTCTGGATTCCACTAAAAGCTAGCAGCTTTCCAAGTCACACAGTCAGTGGACCAGAGTAGCCCACCCAAATAAGGAATATGTTGTCACTCCCATCCAGGGACTCATTAGGCTTTATGCCTCTTTTTTGGTCATAGGAGGGACCAGATGCTGCATGTTATTTTTGACCCTAGATTGGATATATAAAGGAAATGATAAGCACAGGATGGGCTCAGTGTCCCCCTAGGTCTGCTGCAAGGTGGACCTGAACTAAACTGGATGTCCCTAAGCCCCTACTCTGACGGGCGGGCCACAGTGGTATTCTGGGTCTCCTGGAGTTAGTGTCAGTTCAGAGCCAAAGTCCAGTAATCCCCCCAAATTCTGATCATTTCCTTTTCCTCTGATAAAAGGCCACAGATGCCTCTGGGGAATGGTGCGCGAAAGACTAACGGTATACATTTTGAGCACAGTACCACCTTCCTTCCTTGAGGGGACCCTGCCTCCCCTTCATTCAAGGGGTCCTGAGCTGACTAGCTCAATCCTGGGAAATGACAAGAGGGGCCAAGACTCTGTTTTTACGATCCAGGTTAGATTTTTGTTCACTCAACCTAGAAGTTTCCTGCTAATCCAGATCCAGTAAGAATGTAGTAGGCTTCCCAGCTATTTCACTTCTAGGAACACCACGATCCACCAGCTGCCAAAGGTTTCCTGGAGTCAGACTTTTCCGATTGCCACGTTGGTTTCACTGCCCATCATGGCAACCACGCTCACCTTGCTTTGGGTAGTTGAGTGCCACCACTTGGCCCTGCCACCCCGGGGATCCAATTACTCCCACTGGATTTAGGATTCCCAATTCAGTGGCTGCAGTGTCCACTGGAAGATCTGGCCCACAGAAAGAGCAATCACAAAGCTCTTCATGGCTGCCAGGGCTACCCTCACAGATTTATTTCTCCTAGTCCCCTGGACTGTGTCCCCTGGACCTTCCCAGGGTGGAGTAAGTCTTCTTTTTTTTTTAAATTCCAGTATAATTTACATACAGTGTTATATGAGTTTCAGGTGTACAGTATAGGGGTTCACCAATTCTATACATTACTCCATGCTCATCGAGAGGAGTGTAGTCTTAATCCCCGTCACCTACTTCCCCTGCCCCCCCACTTCCCCTCTGTAACCAGCAGTTTGTTCTCGAGTTAAGAATCTGTTTTTTGTTGTTGTTGTTGTTTCTTTCTCTTTTTGTTTCCTTCATTCATTTGTTTTGTTTCTTAAATTCCATATATGGGTGAAACCATATGGTATTTGTCTCCCTCGGACTTATTTTGCTTAGCATAATACTCTCTAGATCCATCTATGTTGTTGCGAATGGCAAGGTTGCATTCTTTTTTGTGGCTGAATACTGTTCTATTGTATATCTATACCTTGTCTTCTTTATCCATTCATCTATTGATGGACACTTGGGCTGTTCCCATAGTTGTTGACTATTGCAGATAAAGCTGCTTATAAACATAGGGCTGCATGTATCCCTTTGAATTAGTGTTTTCATAGTCCTTGGCATTTATTCCAGTAAATACCCAGTAGCGTCATTACTGAATCATAGGGTAGTTCTTTTTTTAATTTTTTGAGGACCCTCCACACTGTTTTCCACAATGGCTGCACAGCTTGCATTCCCACCCACAGTGCACGAGTCCCTGAACCTTTGAAATCCTTCTTCTACATTAAACCAAGGCGAGTCTGGCATTTCCAACTTGCTCACTGTGGACCACAAGGGTCCGTGTTCCAGTCAACCATCCAGTCACGCTGTTCAGGGCTGTCCTAACTCCTGGAGATGCCACCCTAAGTGCAGAATCTCAGCTCAATAAACTGGGTCTTGTCCCGCTTGATGCTCCTTTCACCATATCCCACCCGCAGCATCCATAATAATAGCTAATGGGTTCAGCCTTTAACTTTGAGGCAATGACAATATTCTAAAACTGCCTCTGTTACTGACTGCAAACATCTGTGAAAATACTAAAAACCCCTGAAGCATACATGTAAGCGAGCGAACTTTGTGGTATTTTTGATTCTATCTCAAAGCCACTGAAACAACAAGGAGGTCAGGCCTCCACTGGGCCATTGGCAATAATGTCCCTTACCCAGAATCTCCTGTCATCTGCGGGGTCCATGGAACCCGTGGCAACCTGACACAAGCTGGAGAAAGTCTCCCCACAATATTCCTCTAGGAAGTGCCCGTATTTCAACTCTTCTCTTACCTCAGTTGATTGATCCAGGGCGGAAAGCTAGCCTGAGTCAAGAAATAAAGTTCCTGTGGACTTTTGAGCTTGCACCTGATTTCAAGAGGTGATATGTAAATGTAAGAACCTCGGGGGTGGGGTGTGTTTCCCTGAATGTGGAGTGAACTAGTTTATAAAGAGGAGGGAGACGGTGAGTGTTCATAAAATTCAGCTACTGCATGGATCCTGGGGTGCAGCGAGCACCCTGTCCTTCCCGTGGCTTGGTTGTTCTGTGGGCATGCCCCCTATCCTTCCATCAATTCTGTACTTCTAAAGTACAGAAACTAACTACTAAAAGCACGTAACGCTATTTTAATTTTGTCTTTAAAACTGCGGCATGCATGCGCACAGTTGCTAGTCGCGCTCACTGCGCCAAAGGGCTAACAGTAGATTCTGCCCACATGGTGCGCTCGAGGGTCCTTCACAAGGGCGGCTCTTGTCATTGTTCTCATTCTTTCTCCGAAACTGTCACATCCACGCATTGAAATAATATACTTCCAATGCTATGGCTGGATTTTTCCCTTTGATAGAGTGTCTCTTTATTTCCTGATTTGAAAAATAAAATTGAGCTTTATTGCAATGTCTACTCCACTCTTTCCCAGCAGAATTCAATCCGTGATTTGTACTAAGCAATAAACAGGAGGCTCCTATGACAGCCATTTAAATGTTGTCCACTGAAAAGTCAAAGCGTCTATCACGCTTCTACATTTTTTTGGCATGTATTTTTCTTAGTTTTTATTTTGTTTTGTTTCATTTTTTTTTCTTTGCACTGTCATTTTTTTTTTCTTTTTCTGAAATTCTTAAACCTTCCTAAAATTTGCAGGTGTACAACAAGCACTGATATTCTTTCCCCCTAGATCAACAACTTTTAGCATTTCGCCAAAGTCGCCTTCTCTCTCTCTTTGACATGCACACCACCCCCAATATGGCTACGTGTAACCTCTTATCCCCTCACTCTGAATGCATCCCCATGGGACCCCTAAGGGCCATGCAGGGTTCCATAGAACTGAAATCCAATTATTTCACAGTTCCCCACATTCTCACAATATTTTACTATAATATATAAGCCATGTTCAAATTTACCCAATTCTTAGGTAGCTTTTTAATTTTTTCAAACCCAGACTCCAAGCCAGGACCACCCACTGTATTTAGCTGTTCAGATCTTGGTCTCCTTTGATCCAGAACCTTTCTTCAGCTCCTCCTCCTGTCTTCCTTGCCTTTCCTTATGTTGACACCATCAAAGCCTCCAAAGCAATTTTTTGAACTCCATCATACCAAATCTGTGAGCGGTTTTGAATTGTCATGGACTAATTCCTCTCCAGACCTCGAGTTTCTCCCCCCACCAAGTCTGCACTGACCTTTCTCTGGGGCTGCTGAACAAACCATCTTGGGTCATGTGCCCGGAATGCTCTCCTCGGTTGGAGTCACGGATTCCTCAAATCTTGCTTACTGTTTCTTAGTTTCTTAGTTTTCTAGAACATGTATTTGGTAGCTTTGCAAGAAAAGATGCGTGGGAACAATTAACATAAGTTGCAAGAGTTTGGACCCATTGCAACAGGAATTAGTATGTACATTAAATTTTTTTTTTTTTGCCACGTATTTGAGAACCCACTCCATTCTGTTGGATATTTTTATTAGCACCTTCTGTAGAACTTCATTTTATGATAAAGTTCATTAATGAAACGTTCCTTCTCACACCCATCATCTTGTGTGTGTCTGATGGTGGGCTTTTGTGACGATGTCTTTGTATATTCTTATTTCTAAGCTTTAAACCCATACTAAGGTTCTATTTAACTAATTTTCAGATTTGCCCATAATAAGACAACTGCTATGACCCAATTACGTAAGTGAAAAAATTTGACACGCTCCTCCATTCTTTCTGTTGAAAGGAAGGGAAAATTCTTCACCCTTCAGTGTCTTCCATCTGGACTCAGAATTAAATTGGCAGGAGACAAATTAACAGGAGAAAAAAGAAAGTTTTATTGCATGCACACAGAGGCCCAATGATGAAATTGAGACCTAAATAAATGACCAAGACAGGCAGCCTTTATACTTTTTCAGACAAAGAGATAATCTGTGAGGAATTGACAAGACAAAGAAAACTTAACTTTGCGAGTTTTAATTAGTAGGGGATTCTACACAGAACTGGGGTTGAGGTGGTAGATTAGAAAAAAAGGAACCCGGTTTGTTTCTACAGTTTTCCTGGTTTTAAAGTCCCTATCTCTGGTGATAAGGATGTCTTTTACTTGTTAAGATAGGAAGGATGTTTCTTTTTATTTTTAAATTTTTTATTGTTATGTTAATCCCCATACATTACATCATTAGTTTTAGATGTAGTGTTCCATGATTCATTGTGCGTAACACCCAGTGCTCCATGCAGAACGTGCCCTCCTCAATACCCACCACCAGGCTAACCCATCCTCCCACCCCCCTCCCCTCTAGAACCCTCAGTTTGTTTTTCAGAGTCCATCGTCTCTCATGGTTCGTCTCCCCCTCCGATTTTCCCCCCTTCATTCTTCCCCTCCTGCTATCTACTTCTTTTTTTTTTCTTAACATATACTGCATTATTTGTTTCAGAGGTACAGATCTGACATTCAACAGTCTTGCACAATTCACAGCGCTTACCAGTTCCTCAAAAAGTTGAAAATAGAGCTACCATATGATCCAGCAATTGCACTACTGGGTATTTACCCCAAAGATACAAAAGTAGGGATCCGAAGAGTACGTGCACCCCGATGTTTATAGCAGCAATGTCCACAATAGCCAAACTGTGGAAAGAGCCAAGATGTCCATTGACAGATGAATGGATAAAGAAGAAGTGGTATATATATATACAATGGAATATTATGCAGCCATCAAAAGGAATGAGATCTTGCCATTTGCAACGACGTGGATGGAACTGGAAGGTATTATGCTGAGCGAAATAAGTCAATCAGAGAAAGACATGTATCATATGACCTCACTGATATGAGGAATTCTTAATCTCAGGAAGGATGTTTCTCATATGGGAGATGTTTCCTGCTTTCTGGGGGACAGAGGAGGGTCTGAGTGTACTTGCACTGGCTGTTTCTTCAATAATTTTATTTAAAACCATCAATATGGGGCACCTGGGTGGCTCAGTTGGTTAAGCGACTGCCTTTGGCTCAGGTCATGATCCCAGGGTCCCAGGATCGAGTCCCGCATCGGGCTCCCTGCTCGGCAGGGAGCCTACTTCTCCCTCTGACCCTAACCCCTCTCATGTGCTCTCTCGCATTCTCTCTCTCTCAAATAAATAAATAAAATCTTAAAAATATATATATTAAAAAAAAACATCAATATGCTGGGGTTCCTGGGTAGCTCAGTTGGTTAAAGGTCTGCCTTCAACTCAGGTCATGATCCCGGGATCCTGGGATGGAGCCTGGAGTCTGGCTCCCTGCTCAGCAGGGAGTCTGCTTTTCCCTCTACCTCTGCCTCTATCCCCCACTTGTGCTCTCTCTCAAATAAATAAATAAATAAATAAATAAATAAATAAATAAAGTCTTTAAAATCATCAATATGCCAAAGTAGCTTGTCTGGGGGGACCAGCCCTTGCTCCTTACATCACCATCATCCCAAACTTTGCTGAGGCATTATCTTTCTCATTTTATCTTAAACCTTAAGTCCTAAATAAAGTTGTTGATATTCTACTCAACTTTATTATAACCAGAGTTATAAACAAAAGACTTGAAGTTCCCACTTAACTGTTGTGAATTATCAGAGTAGTCTTTCTGTAGTATAAATATTTCCATTTTGATTATTACTTTGGATTCATCCATTAACATCTAAATATGCTACATGACATATTTAAAGCAGCTCTTCAGAAAGAAAAACCAGACAGAATAATTTCGAGTCTTTTTATATTGTCAACCTTTATTTTAGCGCCTCAAGCTGCTTTCATTATACAAGCATCTCACTCTTAACATCAGCCATTCAGCACAAAACACTAACCCTATGCCCTTTTCTGATTAATTGTGGAAAAAACGGAATGCTTTGCATGACATCCAAAAGTCCAGCCTGGTTCCTAATACGCAGTAAAAGCACTATATATAACAAACCATCATGTTAAAATGTAAATGTAATGTTCAAAATGTAAATGGCTTAAGAGTCTTCTCTTAGGATCAGGGATTAGGAATGCAGCTATTTGCATTGGGGTCCCTTTGTATGCAGTAACAGGACCTCCCAGGGCTGGCAACATTCAAGAGACAGATACATTGTTAAAGCTGGAACAAATTTCAAACATTACCTCTGACTATGATGAATTAATACTTGTATTTGGAATGGAATGTGAGATGACTTTTTCCTCTCCACAGTTTCCTTGAAAACATGGTGTGGAGTCGTGGGGACAGATACCTTCCGAAGGATGATGCACTGTAAAATATGCACATTTTTTGTAGACTGGATATTTAAAAGCAAAAGTAAGACTGCTTGGAAGATGCTAAGCCAGGGGAGGTCTGGCAAGATGAGTCTCTGTGACACAATGATTTCTCCTTCAAACTGAATGATTGTAGATTTTCTACTGGAGTTCAATGATGTGACACCTAGGTCACCCTCATTTTTGGATTTTTATATGTAACCTTTAGGATTTTGTCCTGCAAAGGCTCTTTATTTATGGAAAGGAATGCATCTGGCTATATCTAAAGATTGTTTTTAATGGAATTTGCATCAAGTATCCATACTCAAATTTTTAATAGATTTTTCTGAGCATCTCCTCTGTGCCAAACATCGTGCAAGGATGCTGTGGCCCTCAGAGCCCCAGTAATTCTGTGATTGTTTCTAATTCCTATCACTTATTGTTCTGGAGGGCTTTCAGGGTCAACTTGCTTTTCATCTCAATCACGATTGTGCTGTTACAAACAACGGGTCCAGGGTGCCTGGGTGGCTCAGTCATTAAGTAAGTGTCTGCCTTCAGCTCAGGTCATGATCCCAGGGTCCTGGGATTGAGCCCCACATCGGGGTCCCTGCTCAGTGGGAAGCCTGCCTCTCCCTCTCCCCCCTCCCCCTCCTTGTGTTTCCTCTCTCGCTGTGTCTCTCTCTGTCTAATAAATAAATAAAGTCTTTAAAGAAAAACCCACAATGGGTCCAAAATCGAGTCACTTATGCTGAGCCCCATGTCTCCAAACCCAAACTTTATCAGTACAGGTCTGTTTCTCCCAGAAATAGAATCCTCAACCAGTCAGTCGGGAGTCACCTGAGGTGACCTGCCCCATCCTATCTGCTAGGCTAGATGCTGCCCACTTCCCATTGATTTTTGCTCAAATAAACTGTTAAAATTTTTAAATACATTTTCTCACATGTACGGTGTAGTGCAGAAAAACTAAACACCTAGAATCAATGGTCTAAAAAAAGTACAAGGCTTAGGCATTATATGTAATGCTCAGAGACTCAGTTTACTAATATGAAAAGTGAGGATGATAGAGATTTCAGAGATTAAAAAGATAAAACAAATAAAATAGTAAACATTTATGGGAAGAGTGTGATACAATGACAAAAGATCAAACTTTGGAATCTGACAAAATGCACACCCGTTTTGCCATTAATTGAGTGACTGGGCACATATTTGGGGGTTTGTCTGAGCCTTGTTGTCCTCATCTGTGTTCTGGCTCATCTTGCAGAGTTGCTGGGTGGGCATGTGCAGAAAACATTTTCTGTGCCCAGCACACGGCACCCTAGTAGATTCAACACATGTACCAACAGTTACCATTCTCTACATTTCTGTTAAAACGAACATTTTAATTTTTGCAAAGTCTAGGCAAACATTAGAGATGAGTGTAGATACAGCAAAGAGTGACGTTCAGAATATGTCCAGGCTAAGGGTTTTCTAAATGTGCGTTTGTGGGTCTGAGTGTATGTGTGCACGCACGCACGTGTGTGTGGGGGGGGGGGGTGGCACCAGGACCTCATCATCCTTATATCTACTTTTGCTGTTTGGGAAGACAGAAAACCAAACAACCAGCCAACATGCATTACAGGGAGATGCACAATTTTATATCACTGGGAAGATCCAGTTTCAAAAACCCATGGTGATTAGATGAATACCATTAAGTGGGATATTACAGAGACCATGGCAGCCCATTTTCCACATTGGTCTCAAATGAGTCCTGGTGATCTTCGGGTCTGAGAGGGAAAGCAATTTGGTCCTGACCGGGCACTGCTTGACTGAGCCACTGAAATGACTCAGCCAGCCTCTGTCAGGATGCCTTATGTGCAGATCATGCTGGCCTAGGAAAATCCGCCCAGTAACTGGCTGCTCACAGTGAGGACTCTGACCTTTCTGCTGGTTGGTGGGAAGTAGGTGCTATTTCCGTGGTGCCAGAATCCATGGGAAGCAGGGCATTCATTCCATGGGGTTATTTTTCAGTCTTGCTTTTAGTTGAACATAAACCTCGATGCAAAATTTTATAAGTAACTTCAAAGAAAGAATGAGAAAAAAATCCATTTTTTCAGTCGGATCAAAGATGTGTGTCTACTCTTATTTGATTCCTATTTACATAGTTTTTTTTTAAGGTTTTTATTTATTTATTTGAGAGAGAGATAGCAAGTGAGCAAGAGAGAGAGAGAGAGAGCACACAGAGGGAGAGTAAGAGGGAGAAGCAGACTCCCCACTGAGCAGAGAGCCCGACGCAGGACTTGATCCAAGGACCCTGAGATCATGACCCAAGTGGAAGGCAGATGCTTAACCCACTGAGCGACCCAGGCGCCGCTACATAGAGTTATTAAGAACTAAGTAAAAAGCGATGGGCAAATTTACTTGGGAGTAGTGACAATTTCTTGATCCCAACTATTTCAAAATAATAAAATTACTATTAAAAGGTGTATGGCATATCTTCTATTGCTTTCCATTTTCAAGTAAATAATTCACTATTTGGGTTGCCTATTATTAGAAAGTGTTTCTATAGAAACTAAAGTCTCACAACTTGACTTTATTAGAAAAAATCTTAATTCTGGTACAAATGGATGTTTGATCACATTTCCAGAAACCTGCCTATGTTTCTTGATTGGTGTTGTGGTTTATTTTTCTAAAACACAAAAATGAAAATGTGACCATGAGTAAGAATATTTGAATAAGGATATGGAAGCCTGGGGATGCTTTACATATAAGTAGTGGTTATGAAAAAGAAAATGGAATTGTTTACTTTAGTGTAAATGTGACCCAAAACATTTTTCAAAAAATGATAGTTAAAATTTTATACAAACCAGGTTTACAGACACAACTAACATACAACTGTTATGTTTCTAATAGCATTTCTTGCCTGGATAATATAATATCAATGTTATTTTCAATAATCATCCACTATACCTACATCCTATCAAGTACATTTTTGTTTTTTTTTTTATGTTTACTTGCAGTATTTATCCATTCATTCTTTACATACTGTAAAAACTCCAATTAAAATGTAGGTCTGACTCCATATTGTCATCCCACTGAGTAGCAGAAGCAAAAAACACTATAGTTAAGTAGCGGCTGTATGTTTGAAGAGCCAAGAGGAAAACAGTTCCTTTCTTGGACTTCTATGTACTGCAAAAGTATGCTAAATCCTGACTGTTTCCAGAGATTTAAATCCTCAGTGGAGGTTGCAGTGGGGAAGGAAGGCATCATCTTATCCTTAGCCGTTACTGTTGGAATGGATCACTGCCATCACAAGGACATGACTGCTGGTTGACCTGTGAGCTGGACCCCAGCAACTGTGGACTTCCATACTAGATGCTGCCCCCAAAACACAGCCTTGAGACAGTGATATGTGCTGAGACCATCTGGATGGTACACATGACTGAGACCAGGTAAAGTCTCTACAGAAACCTCAAGATTTGGCAGGTGGGAGCAGAGATCTCCTTGTTTTGTGGCACTCAAGGCAAGCCTTGTATATGAGTTCCCTTGTTCATTACACCTGTCACTTGCTCATCTGGCCTGGCCTGCCTCTTCTGTCTCTCCCTGCCCTTCACAGGGGGTTGGTTTCAGATCACACATGGGAAGCTCCGAGGACGATGCAAAACAACAATTAGGTCATTGCACATTAAACCTATGCCAAGAAAATACAATAGGATGATAACTGAAATTAATTTGTAAAGGTGTGAGATTGCCTGATATTTACATAGCATCTTTTGTTTGGCCAAACAATTTCACGTGCATTTCTTGTAATCATTCTTTGATGAAATTATGGCTACCTAAAATTAACAGTTGAGACTCTGCATCTGCCTTTGGGTATTCTGAACTTCAAATAGCTTAGATAACTAGATCATACTGAATAGCAAAGCATGGACTCGTATCTATATATCTAGTTTCCAGGCCACTGGATTATCACTTCCACATTTTTTAGTAACGTATGAAACATATGGAGTTTCTTAGGTTTTCCTGATTTTGCCTGTCAGAGATCATTTGAAATGGTGCTTAATTCCCAGACCAAAGTGAGTGGTTCTTTTTTTCTATTATGAATTCATGCTTATCTCTGGATTATTTTCATTTAAATCACCATGAAAAGTCTCTAATTTAAGCTGACAAATATATATTTAGTGTAGACAAAAGGATATGGAGGAATAAAGACACTTTTAAGGCCAAGACAACTTTTATTAAGAATTTTAATGATTGGAATAGGACAGGTATTGGAGATCTTTAACTGCATTATAAAGATATACATGATGCGTTGCGGCGCCTGCGTGGCTCAGTCGTTAAGCGTCTGCCTCCGGCTCCGGTCATGATCCCAGGGTCCTGGGATCGAGCCCCACATTGGGCTCCCTGCTCTGCGGGGAGCCTGCTTCTCCCCCTCCCACTCCCCCTGCTTGTGTTCCCTCTCTTGCTGTGTCTCTCTCTGTCAAAAAATAAATAAAAAATCTTAAAAAAAAAAAAGATATACATGATGTGGAACTTAAATATTATTGTAATAGAGTCAACTGTTCAGAATAGACCCAAGTAAAATGTTAGTACAGAGGAAAGGTGATATTTCACAGGATTTATCAACAATGGCCTTTTATTAGATCATGGGATTAGGATTTGTAGCAAACCAATGAAAAGAAAATTCTCTTTTAAAAGATTTTATTTTATTTATTTATTTTAGATGGAGAGAAGGAGAAAGAGAGAGAGAGAGAGCAGATGAGCTGGGGGAGGGGCAAAGGGGGAAGGAGAGGAACAAGCAGACTCCTCAGTGAGCTCAGAGCCTAGAGCCCAACGTGGGGCTCAATCTCATGACCCTGAGATCAAGAGGTGGATGCTTAGCCCACAGAGCCACCCAGGCATTCCTCAAAGAAAAGATTTTATTTTTTTTTAAGATTTTATTTATTTATTTGAGAGAGAGAGAGAGAGAGAGAAACAGCATGAGAGGGGAGAGGGTCAGAGGGAGAAGCAGGCTCCCCGCCGAGCAGGGAGCCCAATGTGGGGCTCGATCCCAGGACCCTGGGATCATGACCTGAGCCGAAGGCAGACGCTTAACGACTGAGCCACCCAGGCGCCCCCCCAAAGAAAATTTTTAAGTTAGATAAATACCATAAGCTATAGAACAAAGTAATTTGCAGTTGGGTTGAAGTTTTAATACAAAATATGAGAATAAAAACGTAAACCAATGATATATGCTTCCTCTAGTGTAGGGTAGCACTCTCTACGCATCACCACACCATAGGCAAAAATCATGGAAGAAAAACAAATAATGGCTGCAACTTCAAAGTCCACCATAATCAAAACTTAAAAATAAAGAAGAAACGAAAACATTTTCAAAATAATTTAGAGATAAGGATTCATTATAGGATACTTTGTTACAGAAAGTTAGCTCAATAGAAAATGGCCAGGGGACTTGGACATAATGCAAACAGGAAGGAATAGAAAAAGAAACTAAGCATATAAAAGCGTTCATTAAAAAATTAAGATGAACACATTGATATGACAAGAAAGTTCATCATAATATAAGGATATTTTTTAGAAGTGACGTCGCCAAAAATTTCAGTGTAGGAGGGAACTATGAAACACCATATTTCCACAAAAGTGATAATATAAGAGGGCAAAATGGTCAGAATCAAATTTTTCAGAACTGTAGAATCTATAAACAAAATTTAGAACAGCTAGGGTAATGTTTACTGGAAGAAGAAGCTGATGAATCTCAGTAAGATGAGCTGTGGTATCACAATTACGGGCTTACCATCTCTCACTACCCAGCTTTTACACTGAAAACTACAAGACATTGCTCAAAAAATTAAAGAAGCCCTAATTAAATGAAAAGACATGTCATGTTCATGTATTAGGAGACTTAACAAGGTTAAGGAGATAATACTACACAAAGGGATCTACAGTTTTGGTGCAATCCCTATCAAAATCCCAATAGCCTTTTTTTTTTTCCCCACAAATGAATATGTTGATTCTAAAATTCACGTGGAATTACAAGGGACCCCAAATAGTCGAAACAAAGAAGAATAAAGTAGAATATACACTCCCCAATTTGAAAGCATACTACAAAGTTACAGTAATCAAAAGAGTGTGGTGCTGACATAGGATAGGAATATAGATCAACAGAGTAGGCTTGATGGTACAGAGAGTCCTGCAGCTACATTCTGTTGATTTTCCACAGGATGCCAGGGTCATTCAATGGATAAAGAATCGTTTCTTCAATATACAGTTCTGGGGGGCTCCTGGGTGGCTCATTTGTTAAACGTCTGCCTTTGGTGCAGGTCCTCATCCCAGGGTCCTTGGATCGTGCCCCGCATCAGGCTCCCTGTTCAGGGGGGAGCCTGCTTCTCCCTCTCCCACTCCCCCTACTTGTGTTCCCTCTCTTGCTATGTCTCTCTCTGTCCAATATATAAATAAAATCTTTAAAACACACACACACACACACACAACACACACATATATATATATATATATATATATATATATATATATATATATATATATATATATATATGGTTCTGGGACCACTAGATGCAAAAGAATAAAGTTGAACCTTTACCTCAAACCATATAAAGTTAAATCAAAATTGACCCCCCCAAAAATAATGTAAGAGCTAAACTATAAAATTCGTGGAAGGAAACAAAGGTGTATTCTATTTTCTAATTATTCATGGACATAATTAGACAATGCTTCCTAAAATATGATACCAAGATTATAAACAACTAAAGAAAAAGTAGATAAATTAAAGCCCCAACCCCAATGTGACTGTATTTGGAGATTGAGTCTTGGGGGAAGTAATTAAGGTTAAATGAGGTCATAAGGGTGGGGCCCTAATCCCAAAGGACTAGTGTCCTTATAGGAAAAGGAAGAGACACTAGGAAGGCTCTCTCTCCTTGTGTGCCTCGAGGAAAGGCCATGTGAAGGCATAGAGAGAAGTTGGCTATGTCAAGCCAAGGGGAGAGACCACAGAACCAACTCTGATGGCACCTTGATCTTGGACTTTCAGCCCCCAAAACTGTGAGAGAATACATTTCCATTGCTTAACTGCCCCCCTACCCCAGTCGTGGGGTTTTGTTACGGCAGCCCCAGCAAATTAATACATCTATGACGGTAAAAATAAATAGTGAAATAAGAAAAAGATTTAAGCTAACATTTCCACTTCTGGAGATAAATGCTAAGGCGTGAGTGGAGATATGTGTCTGTTTTTACTTATTTTTTAAAATTAATTTTTTATTTGAGAGAGAGAGAGAGATCAGGGGGGAGGGGCAGAGGGAGAGAGAGAGAGCTGTAACTGAGGAGCACAGAGCCCAACAGGGGCTCAATCTCTGAGATCCTGACCTGAGCCAAAACCAAGAGTCACTGTTTAAAACTTTTTAAAAAAAAATGGTATATTCTCTATTTTTATGACTCATGGTGTATTCCTAAAAATGATCTTTATTTTTTTTAAGATTTTATTTATTTATTTGATAGAGAGACAGTGAGAGAGGGAACACAAGCAGGGAGAGCAGAAGAGGGAGAGGGAGAAGCAGACTCCCCACTGAGCAGGGAGCCCGATACACAGCTCCATCCCAGGACCCTGGATCATTACCTGAGCTAAAGGCAGACACTTAACGACTGAGCCACCCAGGTGCCTCTAAAAATGATCTGTAGATTCTTTGGGATGTTTGTTATCTTAGGCAAAAATGACATATTTTCCTCTCTTTTCAATACTTATAAGTGTGTTTTTTCTCAGTGCCTAATTATACCAACTGGGCTTTTCAGTAGAATACTGAACAAATCTGATGAGAACAGGACATCTCATATGTAGGTGCCCTTAATTGCCTTAAATTAAAGGAAGGTTTCAAAAATTCAGCATTAATTATGATATTTGCTGCAGGCACTTTTTCTAGGTTAATATTGTTAAATCAGAATAAGAAACATTTCTCTTATTCCTATATTCCTACAATTTTTTTTATGCCCATAAATGAGTGTTGGATATCACTGCATGATTTTTCTGTACTGCCAACGTCAGCTTAGACTAGACTCTGGCAGTTACAAATACATCCCAAACCTCACCACATTACCAGAATAAATACTTTCCCTTAAATCACATCATTGTCTGACACAGGATAAATGGGAAATCTTAATACTTCTATATCTATTAAAGATTTTCTGTCTTTAATTTAAAATATTCTCACAAAGAAAATTCCATTCCCAGGCAGCTTCACTCATAAATTCCTACTAATCCTTCCAAGAGGATATAAAAATAGAGAAAACCCAATTTGCTTTAAGAAGTTAGTGTAGTGTAACCTTGATATAATCTGAATAAGGGCATTATAAGAAAGGAAAATATCAGGAAAATATCTCTCATTAATATGAAAATATTAAATATGAAAATAATAAATAAAATATTAGCTAGTCGAGCTCGGCAATGTATAGAGCCAAAAATGGACCATGATTAATTGGTGTGTATCCCAAGGTTGGTTTAATATTAAAAAAATAAAGGCATGGGGCGCCTGGGTGGCTCAGTCATTAAGTATCTGCCTTCAGCTCAGCTCATGATCCCAGGGTCCTGGGATCGAGCCCCGCATTGGGCTCCCAGCTCAGTGGGGAGTCTGCCTCTCCCTCTGCCACTCCCCCTGCTTGTGCTCTCTCTCTCTGTCAAATAAATAAATAAAATCTTTAAAAAAAAAATAAATAAAGGCACAACAACCATCTTGATGGTTGCAAAGCACAGCCTTTGATAAATTGAAAAAGCTAGAAAAAAATTCAAAAATTTAGAAATTGATGGAAACTTTCTTAACCTGTTAAGGAGAATTTACAAAAAAAAAGAAAAAGAAAAATATAAGCAACACCTTTCTCATGGTGACATTTCGAAAACTTTCTTTTTGATTTGAAGAAAAAGAAAACAAGGTCTAGCATCCAAACTTCTTTTTGCCGTTATACGGAGGTCCTAGTGAGTGCAATAGTAAGGTCAGAAATAGCCGTCAAAGCGTGAAGGTTCAAAATAAAGTAAAGCTGTGATGATATGCACATGACATTCTCGTGTACACAGAAAACCCAAAAGAGCTCACTGTTAAATTGGGTTAATAAGTGAGTTTGGTAAAGTCACTGAATTCTGGAGCTAATCCATGCTGGATCTATAATCTGTAACTGATTAAAAAGTATTAATTGATAGCATTAGCAAACAACATACACGAACAGATTTAATAAAAATACATAAGGCCTCTACACCAAAATTAAAGAGCTAAATAAATGAGAAAAATATAAGATGTTGATGGATTGGAAAATGCAGTATTATGAAGATGTCATCAACTTCCAGTTGAGCTGTTGATTCAATCAAGATGACAGAACTTTTTACAGTCAGTATTCACGAAGTAGTTCTAAATCCATATAAAAATGTAAATGGCCGAGCACGTGGGTGACTCAGTCGGTTGGGCATCTGACTCTCAGGTCGTGATGTCAGGGTCGTGAGATTGAGCCCCATGTTGGGCTCTGCACTCAGCATGGAGCCTGCTTCAGATCCTCTCTCTCCTTCTCCCTCTGCCCCTCAAATAAATAAATAAATCTTTAAAGGAAATGGAAAGGGCCAAGAATAGAAGAGATGCCCCTATGGAATCAAAACAAAACCAGAGAACCAAGATTACCAGGGACAACGGGAATGTGATAAAGGGGTAATGAAGACACCATTGTCCTAGTGCAAAAACTGAAAAACTTGACTGAGAACCATAATAGTGGCGGGAAAGATATCCACAGATAGTTGGATGTCTGATTTATGGCAAAGGTCGCACCAGTGCAGAGGCGGAAAGTGTTTTGGTATATGTAAATGTTGCTGCATTAAGAGAATATTCTTCTTTTTTTAAGATTTTTATTTATTTATTTGAGAGGGACAGAATGTGAGAGAGAGCGAGCACAAGAAGGGGGAGTGTCAGAGGGAGAAGCAGACCCCCTGCGAAGCAGGGCCCCCCCCAACCCTGATGCGGGACTCGATCCTGGGACTCTAGGATCATGATCGGAGCTGAAGGCAGTCACCTAACCAACTGAGCCCTCCAGGTGCCCTAAGAGAATATTCTTATTGCTAAACTACTTTTTGATGCAGAAAGGCATATCAGGTGTCTTACAGATCTAAAAGTAGAGGGTAAAACAATAACAGTTCTGGAAAACATAGAAGACTCTCTTCTCAAACTTAGGGGAAAAAAAATATCTTACGCAAGACACAACAAGCGCTTGTCATAAAGAAAAAATTAATAAATATCCAAAACACGAATTTCCATTCACATGACAAGCTAAGGGAAGCAAAATGTAAGGTACTGTGTGGAAGGAAACGATTTCCATACTTCTGACAATGTACTTATATATGAAACATATCTCTTCCTTTTTTTCTTTTTTTTAGAGAGAAAGAGAGAGTGAGCAGGGAGGGAGGGGCAGAGGGAGAGAGAGAATCTCAAGCAGACTCACTACTGAGCATGGATCCCAACTCCAGGCTCAATTTCAAGACCCTAAGATCAGGACCTGAGCCAAAATCAAGAGTTGGACACTTAACAGACTGAGCCACCCAGGCGACCCTAAAATATATTTCAAACTCATACAAATCACTCTGAAAATGACAGACAGTGCCATAAAAATGGGGAAAACATTGCAGATTTACCTCTAAAAAGAGATCATCCCCATGACTGTGAGAGTTGACAAAATGTCCAACTTCATTCATTAGAAGGGGAATGCAAGCAAAACCATAGTGAGGTATCTAGAAGAGCTACATTTCAAAGGCGGACAATGGAAACACACTTAAACAGATTGTAAATGGATAAAATCACTTCAGAAAACTATTTGGCAGTACCCACTCAAACTAAAAACGTACCTACTGTGGCCCAGGAATGCTATCCTTAGGCATATTTCAACAAAGAATGTGTGTGTGTTTGTGTGTGTGTGTGTGTTCACCAAAAGACACAAACAAATTTTCATGGACACATTAGTCATAATAATCCAAAGGTAAAAATCACCAAAATGCCCATCAAAAATAGAATAGGGAATAAATCATGTTATATTCTCAGAATACCATTGGAAATTGAAGAGCTAATAAAACACGCTGGGTATCTATGATAAATATGAAGGTAAGCAAAAGCAGCCAGAAGGAAGGTTGTCTACTCTGTAGGCTAAGTACAAAAACAGAGGCAAATCTATTCTAAGCTAGGATAGGGGTTACCTTGGTAACCTGCTGGTGTGCCTGGGAAGGGTCATGAAGTGCATACCTGTGTTCTGATAAGGTTCTGACGGTAACAGATGTGTTTTCGATTTTGAACACTCATTCAGATATAAATGCATGATTAAACACCTTTCTGTAAATTTCAATTAAATTAATTACTACCATCTCTGTTGACCATGTTCTTTATCTGCAGCCCCTATGTGTTTTTCCCAACCTCAGATTCATATATCTATCCAATTACTCAATATTTCCATTGAGCATCAAGTGGACATACCAAAAGTCATCTGTTCAAAGGTAAAAATCCTGATCTTTCTTCCCAAATACACTGGACCTGTAGCCTCCCCATTTCAGTTGATGGCAACCCCATCCTTCCATTGTGACAAAAACTGTGGAGCCATCATTGACTCTGCTCTTGCTTGCTTGCTGCCAACCTCATTTGCAGAGGAAATAGGGTTGGCTCTACTTCCAAATATACATGGATTCCCACCACTTCCCCTCTTCCAGTGTTTGCTCCGTGGTCCAAGACACCGTCATTCTTTGTCTGGGTGACTAGAACACTTTGGTCCCTGTTTCAACCCATGCCACCTTCCCTCCATTCTCCATATAGTTAGTGTGATTCCCGCAGGACAGGAATTGCATCTGGGGACAGAACTGTGTGGACTGTCTGGATTAGGCAGATGTGAACTACCCATCCCAGAATGCCACTCACTTTGCCCTTCTAAAGTGCGCAGATAGGAGTGAGCAGGCACCTGCTGAATGATGGGAGAGAGCCCGGATTCATTCTGACCTCCTGCTCAGACATGGGAGAAATGAGAGGGGCCAGAAGAAAGGTAGAGGACAAGTAAACAACTATGAGTGGCCGTGCTCAGTGGGGGCTTATTTGCAATCTATTTCTGAGTTTACATCATTGATAAGATATGACTCTGGATGTCCTTTAATTTAAAGGATTTAATCCCAAATCCTTAATTTAACGTCCTTACTCCATGGACAGTAAGATGGGGGGGCAGGCAGGTAGAGGGGTAGGGGGTCTCCTGGGAAGTGTAGCAGTAACCCAATGGATATGACCAAGGGTTAACCTTATTCACTCTCTCTGCTCATTATGCAGATCCAGTCTCTGGGTGAGGCCTTCCTTGCCACGTGGGTGAAATTAGGGTGGATCCCATGATTTTTCTGGTGGTTCTCAAATAATAAGAATGTAGCCACCACAGGCCATTTTTTTTGACTTTTTGTCTGTGCATATTCTTCAGGCATAAGTCTGACACCTGTTCAACGTGTCTCCTAAAACACAGAGAACGTGTGCCTTTCTCTTCAAATGCTTTCCTTGAAACACTTCTCAGAAATTTGACATGTTGGAGACAGGTGATTCCTAGCACACTGTCATTTTTCTTTGGAGAAATCCTTTTCTTTTTCTCCTTCTTCTTCTTCTCCTTCTTCTTCTTCTTCTTCTTCTTCTTCTTCTTCTTCTTCTTCTTCTTCTTCTTCTTTCTTCTTCTTGAGAGAGAGCAAGCAAGCAGTGGGGAGGGGAAGAAGGAGAGAGGGAGAAAGAATCCCAAGCAGGCTCCACATTGAGCATGGAGCCCATCTTGGGGCTCGATCCCATGACCCTGAGATCATGATCTGAGCTGAAATCAAGAGTCAGATGCTTAACTGACTGAGCCACCCAGGTGCCCCAGAGAAATCCACTCTCCCGATCACTCCAGCTCTTCAACATATTGAGCTGCAAGAGGGCATTGGGTTGTGGGTTCCTAAACTTTTTTGACCATGGTCTTCACAAGTCCTGTATCAGTCATGTTTGGGATGTCTGGGCACTTGCCACTCTTCTTCCCCGGGGCAATAAGTCTATCTTGCATTCCTTTTAAGATCCTGTTCACAGGCTTTAGTGATTTCCTTTAACTGGGCTCATTTTACAAGCCAGTCAGCACGAATCCATCCCCCCCACCACCAAGCAAGGTTGAGATGGACAGTCACAATCCCGCCCTGACTCTGTGGGAGGAAAATGTGTTTTCTTTTCATGGTTGTGTGGTCTTGGACATATCCAGGACAGCTCTGCACTTTAGTTTCCATGTTGTAAATCATGGCCTTTGACACCTGCTCATTACAATGCCTGTAACTGATGAAGCAACAGCACGAGTGACTTGCATATGCCATGAGGGACCCTAACGACATGTATTCTGTGTGTTAATCATGGTGCTATGAAGTACAAAGGTTGAAAAATAAGTCCTAAATTCATACTCTCATTAACCCAGTGTAGTATGCTATCTAGTATGTTTATTGATGTCAGGAAAAAAAAAGCAAATGTATGTGTGCATATGTATGTGTGCACACATAGTCACATGGAAGCATGTCATTTTCCTGGTTCCAGTAGAGCATCCAAGCTCCAAGCTCACTACTTCCCTTGTGTGAGCAGGAGTACAAACCATGGTGTGCATCCAGCATGATGTTCTGTGCGGGCAGCAGGTGGCAAAGCAGACTGGCATTCCCAACACCCTGCCCCTAAAAGATTGAGATCATACCATGCCTATTTTCCGACCACAACACTATGAAGCTTGAAGTCAACCGACACCATGCCCTTACGTGTCCAATTCTGAGGTGACACTTTTTCTATATTTCTCTTAATCTAAATATCTGTTCTCTCTGCATACAAATGTCAACAAATCTTCCTCTCAAAATGCTTGGGCACTAACCATTAAAGTGTTCTATTTAAGAAAGTAATAATCCATCGCCTGGACAGGAAGCTCTAACTGAATCTTAAAACAATATTAGGACAAAAATCTTACTTTATCTTTGGGGCTTCAGCAAGTTATTTCAAGGAAGTGTCTTTTGGTTTTCTCGAGAGCACTACTTAGTTATTACACTCACTTGTTAAATGTCACATGGTTATAAAACCTTCACATATTCAAATAGTCAACCTGAGTCTGGTAGTGTCCCTCAAAATCAATAAAATGTTTAACATTTTTTTAAAAGATTATAATTGTGTGATTTCCCCCTACTGTAACTCTGGTTAAAGTTTTCATTTTGTGTCTTCATTATAAGGATCTGAATATTAGGAAGCGTAAAGGTTCTCAGATCCCATTTGCCTGGGACCAGTGATGAGTGGAGGGTATAGACTTGTCTCCCCAAGCGTGTGTAAGAACATGAGTACAATGAAGAAATTTGGGGATTCAGACTGGACCACCTTAGGTATAGAACTAGGAAGAAATTATTGTATGACATGGAATCTTAATACTTGTCAGGATTTCTCTGACGCTTGAAAATAATAGTATTATTAAGCATTATGCACCTGGATAACAATGACAGAGTGTCTTGTTTTCATAATTGCTAGGAGTAGACTTTAGATGTCTAGGGAGACACAGACACTAAGAAATAGTCCAAATTGGTCCTTTACTTTTCAGATATTGTTCCTCAGCCTAATCCAACCAATTTCCCCATGACTTACAACGAGGTACCTTCTGTTGCTCATGCACTAATCCCTTCATTTATCACTTCATATTTATTGAACTAAGTTTCCTGTAGGATTCTAGACACTGGGGATTATGCTGTTTACAGACGCACTGAGGCTTCCTTGCTGGTTTCTAGTTGATTCATGACCTCACCTGAATCCTGCTATAATTTTTCTCTTATTTATCAAATTCATGTGATTTGACCCCAGTGTTTTTGACTCCTGTGTGCTACCGGAGTTAGCTACACTTCCTTGGTACCCACATCAAAGGGATTTTAATTCCCAGGAGACTGTCTGTGACCAACCTGGGTAGGGGATGGATGAGGAGTTCTGGGACTACTCTCCTGTCACCTGCTTGTCTCTCTCAGCAAGGGAAGGTTCATGGGGAGCAAGACAGGGAAAAAGACAACCAAGCTTTTACCCCATTCACTTTCCCATTGATTAACTCAACATTTCTAGCAACCTTCCAAAGGCAAGAACAGAATTGTGTCCCACAACAGGAAATGGAGGAAGAATGCGTTAAGTAAATGGATATTCTCCCCACTTCTTTCTACCAAATTTCAGGCCTCCATCCCAGTAGTTCCAGCAAGTTCCAGGCATAGATGGAGCCATGGAGTTCACGCTGTAAAGACAGCGGGGTCCTCAGTCCTTTCTGCGCCTATTGACACAGAGGCTTTGGAACTCCCTGAAATTCTAGATAGCATCCTCTATAGGACATGTCTAATATTGTGTGTGTGTATGTGTGTGTTAATATAGGCAGCAATTTCAGAACTTCAAGGGAGAAGAGTCGAAAAGAAATTTTGCTACTTGCCTTAAGTATGTTTGTTGTTTTTCTAATTTCTTATGATGAATACCTTAGTTTTAGTCACTTTCATTTTGTAACAGGCTATACATATTTGTTCAGGTAAAATAGATAGACGTAGACATCGAGACAGGAAGAGTTCTCTTTTCGCTGCTTTTCCTCAGGGTTTCTTGTCCCTCTCCTCTCCCTAGACAGTTTTCCTCATGCTCATGATGTAATGACAACACTCACGCAACTGACTCCTCAAAATACATGGCCAGTCCACAGTGCTCTTCTCTGCTCTAGACCCATTACCAAAATGATGGTCTTTTCCCCCAAAAGAAAAGAAAAAAGTCTTTTCCGATGTGTTCTATCTTATCTACCATCACCATCACCCATCATTTTATGCACCTTGGAAAGCTGGCTTTGACGCCATTCTCCACCTCTTGCAACTATAATTGATCACTTAGTCCTGATGTATTATTTCTAGCAAATCTCTTCCCTCTGTTCTAGCCATGTTCTCAGTATCATAGTCAAAGTTAACCATCATCTCTCTCCTCTTCCGGAACACTAAGAGCCTCCTAAACAATCTACACACAACTTTTTTTACTCACCATTCATTCCCTTCCCCACATACAACCAAAGATACCTTTCAAATTCTAATCTAATGTTCAAAGTCTATGGGACCTGCGATGTCCCATAGAACCTGGGGCTACAATTGGGTTCTGGCCCTATGCCATTCTCCCACTCTTGATGTTCCTTCAGGTTCTCAATTTCACCACGCATCCCTGCGCCCCTGCCCCCGGCCCTTTGCATAGGGCATCTATTCACCCAAATGTCTTCAATCTCTATCCTTAGGCAGTGGTCAATCCCCTCCTTTGACTTAAATTGTCAGCACAGTCACATCTTCCCAGGAAAGCTTATTCTGGCCTCCGTGTAGGTCCTGTGCCTCCTCCATGACCCGGTGCATCATGTTCTCCTCCATATTCCCCATCACACTGGGGATGCATTCAGTTTAATATTAGTCTAATGCTGGGTGGGGGGTGACCTACCAGCCTGGAGACAACCTCAGATGAACTTGTAACTCTCAAGATCTTTCCAAGTGTCTCTGGCAGCTCTCCCTTTCCTTCATCCTCTTAGATTCTAAACCCACTCATTTTTTTGGAACAACATGTCACATACATTTGTTAGAAATATAAGTTGTAACCTATACATTTTTCTCACTTCACATAATTGTATCACACAATTCAAGGTAGGCCGATACGGTTCCCCAAAATTCTGAGCTTAAGAAACATCATGGTAGCATCTTTGAAAGAAGTACAACTGGTCTGAACACTGCGTTTGGGCCAGTAGCTTTTTGTGTTTATGGATGTGGTGTCTGTCGCCGTGGTGACATGAGGAACTGTCACAAGAGCTGGAGGAGGAATAGCGGCAAGCAACAAGACCAGTTGGGGTTGTAGAGGGCGGCCCAGTGGCTTTACAACGTTATCTGCAAAGAAACTGAAGTTTGAAGATGATCTACAGCTGACAAATACTCCTTGAGGAAGCAGCAAAGGACAATGTAATGTCCCAGAAAAAAAACACCTCTATCTCTTCAAGGAAGATCCTCGATGTTCAAATAACCATTTATTGGGGAAGAAATTTGCAACAAAATAAAACAAAAAGCAAATCTGAGTCAAGCAGGTTAGTTGCTTGAGTCTCACACAAATAAATGATTGGGTTTTTTATTTCTAATCTATATCTGCGTTTTTCTTTTCGTGAGGTGTTTTCTCAAGAAATATACTTTAAGGGCCCAATATACAAGTAACAAAAAACCTTTCTTAATTTTCTGCATTTTGAAGTATCTTCATTATAAAATTTTTGTCTCATGCTCCCCTCGTTCTTAGTTATAACTTGGTGTTGATACACGCAAATAAGGCTCTTCCCCAAGACCATGCCTTCATATTCCCCCCAGAAAGCATAGAAGTCGATTGAGTCACTCAAAATTGCTGAAATAACTCATGTTTATTTGTGAATTATCTGATTAAATGATAGTAATGATAATGACAATAAACATTCAATTTAATAATCTCCTTTCAAATATACTCCAGCCTTCCTGGGCATCTACCATCCCCTGTAAACCACTCCGCGTAGCGCTCACACGATTCTTTTTCCTGTTCATTAAGTACACTAATTTTGACTGAGAAAACAGCTCCTCCTCTTCTTTTCAAGATGCAAGTGAGAAACTTAGGATGAAAAAATGAATCCCTCTGGGAGGAGCTGTTAGGAAGAATGTGAGTGTATGAATGAAATAGCAATTTGCAAGCATGAATGGAAATTTCCACTCCACCAGCCCAGAGGGAGAAAGCTGCGGAAATCTTATTCAACACAGACCTAGACCCCGCCCACACTCACAGGTGACAGAGCATGCTGGCCTGGGAGAGGTCAGAGAGCACGGGGCAGACAGCAGGGCCATGGGGGGAGATGCACTGGGGCTTGCCGCCAGCATGGGAAGGGACAGTCTCGATGGGATGTGTCTCCTTGTGCTCAGAGCCATCAGCATGGCCACGTACAGGGCAGCCTGAGCATCATTCTGGGACAGTCATTCCAACCAAGACAAGACACCCGAGCCCCACGCACGTCATTTCGTCCTCCCAGCGTGGGGTTCCATGTCTGTGCTTCCTGTTGAGCCTCACAGCACGCCTGGTGGCAAAGGTTACCCGCCCATTTCATAGGCCAGCAAACAGAGCCAGGGGACACCAAACTGCTGGGAAGCCAAGCAGCACCACTCCCAGCAGGTGTCTGTAGCTCCAAAGCCTGGGTGTTCCCCACGCTGGTGGCTAGCCCCAGATGCTAGGGGCGTTGGGAGTGGCTTTTTTGGGAGCTGGAGGGGATAGGACGCCACACCCTAGGGCTGCCGTAAAGCTCAGGGAAGCTTGGGGAAGGGACAAAAGGAAGCTGAGGGCTCCTGACCACACTCCTCCCAACCCCGGCTGGTGGTGGAGGTGTTAGCTCAGAGAAGCCACAGGCTCTGGATTAAAACAGTTTGTACTCTAAACCCAGCTTTTGCTGTTTATCGTCCTTCTAATCTGGGCTGAGCATCTGGACTCCTTGCCTCAGTTTCCCCTCCTGCAGGGTCATGGTGAGGGTTCCACAAGAGGACACCTATAAAACACACAGTCAGGGGCGCCTGGGTGGCTCAGTCGTTAAGCGTCTGCCTTCAGCTCAGGTCATGATCCCAGGGTCCTGGGATCGAGCCCCGCATCGGGCTCCCTGCTTAGCGGGAAGCCTGCTTCTCCCTCTGCCTCTGCCTGCCGCTCTGCCTACTTGTGCTCTCTCTCTGTCAAATAAATAAATAAAATCTTTAAAAAAAAAAACACACACAGTCAGTACTTCATAAATGTTTTCCCTGTGAAGATATGCAGCACAGTGCTTAGGACTGAGTGAATGTCAGAGAGCATTTGAATGATAACGCAATTAATGAATTAATTAATAGTACTAAGAACGACATAGGCAGGAAGTAAAGAGCAAAGGAAAATTGATGGGAATCGTAAAATATCTGCCCACTGGATTGAAAGGCACTAAGAGGTATACATGGGCTGGATTTCTCTAATGCCAAGGAGAAGGGACGTTTGAGAAAATCCATTTCCTTTTCTACATTTTATTTCACAGTATTGTATTATTTACTAAAACTGGCTTCAAGTTCTGTAAGTAGCAGGAACTATGAGACCCGAATATGCCCCTGCCCAGCACCACGGGGTGAAAAACTGACATTTTCATTAACTTGATATAGTCTTCTTTTATTTTGTAAGCCGCCCCTTTTCCCCATTCCTTGAGATGACCTTGACCGTCATTCATTATTGGTCTTTGGGAGAACACAGCACAGGAGAGGGGTTTGTAAGGAAAAAGACATATGTCCTTAGGAGGACGAGTGACACAACTCTGTAAGTTGCTCTGGAATAGCATGATGGGGCCAGGCTTGTCACATAGGGACACTGACAGGGACAGGGTCACGCAGCCCACTCGGGTTGGCTTGGATATATGATCTGAAGCTATATTAAATTGAAACTTAAATAGACGAGATTTCCATTCAATGTTACATGGGAAAGTCACATCTCATGTAACTTCCCCATTCAACATGTAACAATAATAAATGAGATTTTTAAAAAGCAAATAAACGTGGCCTGAGATTCCCAGGCAGAATGGATCTATACACTCATATCACCACCTTTGTTGCAAACGCAAACCCATAGCCATTATAGAAAATGTGAGCAGAGGAAATTCAAATTTCACAGCCGTGCTCAGAAATAATCATCTCCACGAGCCAGAAATGTAAGTGGAAATTGGCCAGTGGGAGCGAGGACTTGGGTCAGAGCCCAGCTTGGGCTCTAGGTCAGGATGCAGACTCAGGCTTCCGACCACTCCTGCAGGTGACAGGAGCTGGGGACAGAGTCGGGTTGCTGCTTGGGCTGGCCTGGGGCTCTTCACTTGGGGCACTGACTCCAGAAACAGCTTTTGCCAATCACTTCCTGGGCCACCGCAGGGGAGTTTATGTTTTGGAAGCTCTTCTTAAGAGACAATAAAATTTGATGAATACTAAGTTGCATACAAATGTGGACATCTTTTGAGATGGAGAAAGGAAATCACAACATATTATACATTTTTAAAAGCTGGGAAATGCCACCAACATCACAAATCTAGAAAAATGACAATATTTTTCACTAATTAATTGATCTAGCGGTCTAACAATTTGCATCTTGTATTTTTATATATTTCTTTGCCGAATTCTTCCTGCTTACTCTTTCCAGAACAATGGCATTATTATAGAATGCCACATATTATATTACTATGTATTATAAATTTTCTCTAGAGAGCATACGAAGATAATGCAGACTTGGCTCTAGCATGGTTGATATAAATAGTTTTTGTGGTATTGATACTTTGTTTTTCTTCTTTTGGTCCTACAATTATTTGTTGATAATGACCTGTAAATTTTTGGTAGCTTTGCTAAATTTGAGAAAACTTCTAGTAAGTTTTTATTCATAAGCCAATTGTAAAACTGATGGCATTTCAAGATTTATTGACCAGTGACTAATAAATACCCTCGAATTAATACTCATTAACTGGCTGGTTGTAGAAACTTCCTTTGCCATGACTTATTTTTTATCTACATCAATGTAATTCTTCAAAAAATGTTGGCAGTAAATTTAACCCTTTCTCTATGTAAATATGATTCATTTCTCTTCATTAATTAGGTTTTCAAACAATCTAAGAACCTACTTGTTACTTCTATTTGAAATATACCTTTTTCTCTTAATAAGTTAAGCTGGGGGCTGGGGGCAGGAATGAGGACTTAGTGTTTATTGAATACAGTTTCAGCTTTACAAGATAAAAAATTTCTGAAGATGGATGGTTGTGATGGCCCCACAACAATGTGAATGTACTGAATGTTGCTATGAGTACACTTAAAAATAGTTAACACGGTCATTTTTAAATTTTTTATTTATTTTTAATTTTTAAAAAATTTTTTAAAGATTTTATTTATTTGGGAGAGAGGGAGAGAGAGCAGGAGCAGAGGGAGGGGCAGAGGGAGAGGGAGAAGCAGACTCCCCGCTGAGTAAAGAGCCTGACTCAGGACTCAATCCCAGGACCCTGAGATCATGACCCGAGCCGAAGGCAGGCGCTTAACTGACTGAGCTACCCAGGCGCCCCAATATGGTCATTTTTTTAAAGTAATCTCCGCACCCAACATGGGGCTCAAACTCACAATCTAGAGATCAAGAGTTAGATGCTCTACCAACTGAGCCAGCCAGGCACCGCTAATATGGTCAAATTTATTTTATGTCTATTTCACCATAATAAAAAAAAAATGTGATTGACCTATATGTACTAAGAAATAACTACTACCAGGCTATACTGTGACATGAAGATAATAACAAAAAATAGAGAAAAATTAACATCTTTATTGAAATGAGCTACCACATCCACAAGCCAAAAACCAAAAATCATACATTCTGAACATTATGAAATCTTAGTACAGGGGACATCCCATAAGTAGACAAATGCTTCTGTGACTCTGAGCAGAGTAGAAGTGTTTCAGAACTTAGTGTCTCCATCCTAAAACAAAACAAAACAACACAGAAAACAAAAAATCTATACAATGATTATATGATCAGAGCACTAAAATCTACCTTTTATAGTCCAGTCTGTGAGAGGTATATAATAGCAGGGAAAGGACATTTCAATAATTCTCTCCACAAATATTTATTGACCTTGAGCAATTTCCTAAGAACTATGTACCAGGGAGGCAGCAGTTAATTAAACAACCAAAACCATGTCCTTAAGGAGCTTAAATTATAGTGAGGATAAACAGACAATAAAGAGAATTTTTAAAGTAAAATATAGACTATGTTAATGGCAGGGTCCCCACGTTCAACAGATTAGAACACAGGACAGTAATAGGTACATACTTTCACTAAGAATTACTCACTATTTATCTGAAATTCAAATGTAATGGGGCACGCTGTGTTTTTCCTGCTAAACGTGGTGGTCCTGCTAATTAAGCATATTTTATTTAATAAGAAAGTTTGATGGGCGGTGTTGAGAGGAGGAAGATTCAGGGACAGTTACATAAAAAATAAAAATAAAAATGTGAAGGCATTTGACCAGAGGAAGACATATGTAAGTCGACAAGATGATATGGAGAGAAAAACACAAAATGTCAGAGGTCATCGCTACAGAATATTCCCATTTTGGTTCTACAGAATTGAGGTGAGATCAGAGGGCAGCTGGGGCTGAACAAATGGAATACAAAGTTCATTTGAGGGAAAACCCACACCCTGCACATAGCATGCTGATAGCACTCTGATGAGGGAATAAGGCACCTAAGATGTACACTGTATCTAGAGGGGTCCCCTTCATGCTCTGTGACCAGCATGCTGACGACAGGTATGGGCAGGGAATTGAAAGACATTTGGGCCACCAAGGAGTAATAAAGGAAAAGGTGAGTCCTAGCTGAAAAAGTGAGCTGGAAAGGCACTGAGGATGGATTCTTCGCTCACTACCTCTGGCTCCCAGGTGGGCAGAACCTCCTGTGGGCAGGTGTACATAACATCCTGCCATCAGCTCAGCTGTCAGAAGTGACAGAGACTGAAAGAGCCACAGGCTCCTTCCCGGGGAGTCTGTACCCACTGGTCTGACTGGGGCAGAACACCTCAGCAAGCCAGTGCCTTCCACTGATCTCCAGCCCTTTGTTGGCCCAAAGGGAAGGAGAAAGTTTCACCACCTCCATTCCCCCCCTGAGTTCACCATTTATCAGGTCACAATAGAACAAAACCATCATTGAAGCTCCAACCCCTGTATCTGGCAGTCTTGCCACAACAACTCAGGGACAGTGACTGGAGACTCACATCTCTGCTTCCCATTTGGGATCAATGTGCATCTTAGATGTTTAAAAGTGATGTTCGCAAGGGTCACCAACACCCACCTTCCTTGCAGGCACCTGTGTTTGTCTTTTCCCTCAGTCATTTCATACCAACAGTCTTCTGACCTCTGCACCTGCTGGGCATGCACTTGAAGACATGTTTGACCTGTTCCGTATCCTTTTCCCCATGACACCAGTCTGGTTTTCCTTTGGAACATTTGGGAATTGGAGCTGTCTGGCTGGCTTGCATCACTGTCCACTCAGCCCCTCACCACCCCGCCTTGGGTTACTGCCATGCGTCCACCAGCTTCATCGCCACACGGTTTTTTGCCCTTCATTCATTCCCTTCTACATCCGCTCCTTTCTTTATTCAGTGATACACACCTTTGCATGTTAATGCAGCCACATGACCTATGAGAAGCATCTACTCTCTGTCAGGTATGTGAGACATGCTTTCTATTTGCAAGCCCGTTTAATCTGTGTGCAAACTATTATTAACCCAACCAATTATATGGCTGACACTAAGTCCAGCATTATTTCTACTGAATTATATTGTACTATATACAAAACTGAAATGAGATTCACTCCAAGCTCTCTAATTCAGACTCAATCACATTGGAAACCCTTTCTTATCTGTTACCATCCATTCCAGAAGATTCTAGACAGAAAAAAAAAACAACCCAACTCATAAAAATCAGGAAGATATATGTTGGACAATTAGTTGATAATAGGGTTAACTGTCTCTTAGGACTGAGTTATGTCTCCACAAAGAAGTCATATCCACTTCCTAACCCCCATATCTGTAAATGTGACCTGATCTGGGAGTACAATCTTTGCAGCTATAATTAAGGATCTTGAGATGAGATCATACTCAATTTAGGTTGGACCCAAAATCCAATGACTGGTTTCCTTATAGGAGAAGAAAGAGAGAATTCTGACACAGAGAAACAGAGGAAAGGGTCACGTGAAAGTGCAGGCAGAGAATGGAGGGCCGTCACCAGCCAAGGAATGCTAAGCATTGCCGGTGGCTACCAGAAGCTAGGAGAGAAACACGAAATGGAGTCTCCCTCATATTGTCCAGAAGCAACCAACCCAGCTGACACCTTGATTTCAGGTGTCTGGCCTCCAGAACTGAGAGAATAAGTCTCTACTGTCTTAAGTCAGCCAGCTTGTGGTCATTTGTAATTGTGGCCCTGGGACACTAGTATGCTATAAACAGAACTGCTGTCCTCTCTTCAAGGATGTACCTGATGGATCATTAGTGTGAGCCTTGAGCTCAATATAAGAGCAACACCTTTGGATGTGCAGGGAAACCATTCTCTCTCTCTTCCTGTATTTCCCTCTTGGGCACATTATTGTCTGTGCTAGACAGTGTGAGGTGGGGAATCCCTGTTCGTGTGGCCATCCAGGTGACTCTTTTGCAAATACATCATCTCTACCAGTGGTTTTGTTGAGAGTTGAAAGCACCCAATAAATATTACCTCTTTTCCTCTGTTTGAATGTTATACAAATTGAAAACAAAGTTGATTATAAGATAGACAGAAACCAAAATGTTATCTTTAATCCGACAAAGTCTAAGTTGGAGGATACAGAGTATGGTTCATGTGGAGACAAACAGGCTGTGTATACTGAGCCGCAGAACTAAGCATATTTGCTCACTTGTACTTGGTACACAGTGCTTGGTACTGCAGGCTTCCTCCTCCCTAGCGGATCAGATGGGGCAGCAGAACACCCTCTGCTCTCCACAGAGTAGAATGAGGAGCTGAAACAAGCTTACCTATGGTACTCTTTCTAATTTCTCGAATCAAAATGAGCCCCACTGCCTCCCCTGGGGCAAAGAAAGTGAAAGAACAGGAGACACCTAGTGGGTCCCACCCAAGATGTTGCCTCGCCATGGAGGGAAGAAGCATATCCTGCTATAAGATGGAAAGGTCTACATTTAAGAGGAGAAAGCTATAGAAGACCATAGTGACCTTTCCTAAGAAAATTTACCAGTAATTAACATAATTTAAGAATGCTAAGATGCCCTGAAAACAAATGATCTACTTAAGGAAGAGTCACAAATTCCTTTCTCAATACCCCAATAGCATTTTGCCTCTGTATTTACAGTAGAATTTTTCAAAGAGTGCTACATATATCGATCTACATGTTTGACTTCCCATTAGACAGTGAGAACACTTACATATTTTATTGATGTCTATATTCTTCACACACTGAATGATTTTGAAAATATTCCTTTATTTAAACCTTCTCTCTCCCACTGAATTACTAGCTCCACACAACATGCTTTGCACCCTTGAAAATGAAAGCAGACTCCTGGAAATTAAAGAGTAATGTGAAGGGGTGTCTGGGTGGCTCAAAAGTTTGGGTGTCTGACTCTTGATTTCGGCTCAGGTCATGGCCTTGGGGTTGTGGGATCAAGCCCCACATCGGGTTCCACATTGAGCCTGCTTAGGATTCTTTCTCTCTCTCTCTCTCCCCCTCTGCCTACCACTCCTTCTCTCTCCCTCTCAAAAAAAAAAAGAGTAATGTGAAGTAAATGCTTGACACCTTTAATTTAAATCATACAATACAAGCATAAGAGAATAAAAACACAAAGTGTGGTTTATGACACAAAAATGATTTAATGATATATAAAGAAAATATAGGACACTGGGAAAATGATAGGGTGTAACTGGAAAGATGAATAAAGGACATCCTTGAAATAAGGTGAAAATCTAAATATATAGTATTTTATTAATTCACTATAATCCTCTGGCCACCAGGTTGTTTGAGAACATTATGTGTAGGAAGAACAGGTCCAGATGAGGGTCTGAGGGCCTGGCCACTCAAATGTGGATCCAGGCCCAAACATCCAAGTTGGAAGTGGTAGCTTTACAAATTGCACTGATATAAATTCACTCACTCATCCACTCATTCATTCATTCATTCACTCATTCATTCAACAAACACTTTATCGAGCATCTATTTCGTGTCAGACACTGGCATTATCTGCATATGGGAGGCAACTGGGCATGTGGGTTTATAGGTTTTCCCTTATAGGATTAATAGGAATGTCTTCATCTTAGCTTGTCTATCCTGTAGTGTAGTTTTGTCGTTGATGTAGGTTTACTACAGCCCCTACTCCACCCATTGGCTCATCATGGTGTGTGTGTGGCTGGGGGTGGGGGGGGGGTTGGTTATTCTCAATTAGTTATAGAAATGTTTCCTTTTGATTTTTCAATTCCTTTAAAATTATTTATTTGCATTTAAAGAAAATAGAATAACTGCTTTTAGGAAAGATTTTCATATTTTTGTAAAGTTTAGTAATGCATGCTACTTTTTAATGAACTAATACAAAATTTCTAAATTTGAATTAAGTATTACATTTGTCATTGAAAGTACAGCCTGAAGTGGTATTATTATAATTTTATATAGTTTAATATCAATTAACTTAAAATATATTCTGAAGTACTATTGTTCATAAAATACATATTCAATGTTTTTAACTAGAGTCCTCATATCTATGAATTAATTTTGTCTATTGTACTTTTTTAACGTATTAAGTTTTTTATTTTACTTCCATTATAGTTAACATACAATGTTCTATCAGTTGCAGGTGTACAATATAGTGATTCAACATGTCCATACATCAATGGGGTGCTCGTCATGACGGGTGCGCTCCTTAGTCCCCATCACCTATTTCATCCATCCCCCCATCTACCTCCCCTCTGACAACCATCTGTTCCTTCCCCAAAGTTAAGAGTCTGTTTCTTGGTTTGTGTCTCTCTTTCTTTTTTTTTTTCCTTTGTTCATTTGTTTTGTTTCTTAAATTCCATATATGAGGGGCACCTGGGTGGCTCAGTCGGTTAAGCCTCTGCCTTCGGCTCAGGTCATGATCCTGGGGTCCTGGGATCGAGCCCCGCATCAGGCTCCCTGCTCGGTGGGGAGCCTGCTTCTCCCTCTCCCTTTGCCTGCCTCTCTGCCTACTTGTTCTCTCTCTCTCTCTGTCAAATAAATAAATAAAATCTTTAAAAAAAAATTCCACATATGAGTTAGATAATATGGTATTTGTCATTCCCTGACTTACTTCATTTGGCATTATACTCTCTAGCTCCATCCATGTTGTAGCAAATGGCAAGATTTCTTTCCTTTTTATGGCTGAATAATATTCCATTGTATAATGTACCACATCTTCTCTATCTATTCATCTATCAGTGGGCACTCGGGCTGCTTCCATATCTTGACTATTGTAAGGAATGCTGCTATAAACATAAGGATGCATGTACCCTTTTGAATTATGTTTTTCTATTCTTTAGGTAAATACCCAGTATGATTACTGGATCATATTTTTTATTCTATTCATTCTATTTTTAATTTTTTGAATAAGGGCTAGTATCCAGTATCCAAAATCTATAAAGAACGTATTAAACTCAACACCCAAAGAACAAATGACCCAATCAAGAAATGGGCAGAAGACATGAACAGACATTTTTCCAAAGAAGACAGCCAAATGGCCAACAGACACATGAAAAAGTGCTCAACATCGCTCGGCATCAGGGAAATCCAAATCAAAACCTCAATGAGATACCACCTCACACCAGTCAGAATGGCTAAAATTAACAAGTCAGGAAACAACAGATGTTGGCGGGGATGCGGAGAAAGGGGAACCCTCCTACACTGTTGGTGGGAATGCAAGCTGGTGCAGCCACTCTGGAAAACTGTATGGAGGTTCCTCAAAAAGTTGAAAATAGAGTTACCCTATGACCCAGCAATTGCACTACTGTATATTTACCCCAAAGATACAAATGTAGGGATCTGAAGGGGTACATGCACCCCGATGTTTATAGCAGCAATGTCCACAATAGCCAAACTATGGAAAGAGTCAAGATGTCCATCGACAGATGAATGGATAAAGAAAATGTGGTATATATACATACAATGGAATATTATGCAGCCATCAAAAGGAATGAAATCTTGCCATTTGCAACATGAGTGGAACTGGAGGGTATTATGCTGAGCCAAATAAGTCAATCAGAGAAAGACACATATCATATGACCTCACTGATATGAGGAATCTTAATCTCAGGAAACAAACTGAAGGTTGCTTGAGTGGTGGGGGTTGGGAGGGATGGGGTGGCTGGGTGATAGACACTGGGGAGGGTATGTGCTATGATGAGCGCTGTGAATTGTGCAAGTCTGTTGAATCACAGACCGGTACCTCTGAAACAAATAATACATTATATGTTAAAAAACAAGAAGAAGAAGAAGAAGAAGAAGAAGAAGAAGAAGAAGAAGAAGAAGAAGAAGAAGAAGAAGAAGAAGATAGCAGGAAGGGAAAAATGAAGGGGGGAAAATCGGAGGGGGAGATGAACCATGAGAGACTATGGACTCTGAGAAACAAACTGAGGGTTCTAGGGGGGAGGGGGGAGGGGGGATGGCTTAGCCTGGTGATGGGTATTAAAGAGGGCACATACTGCATGGAGCACTGGGTGTTATACGCAAACGATGAATCATGGAACACTACATTAAAAACTAATGATGTAATGTATGGTGATTAACATAACATAATAAAAAATAATAATTTTTTTGAGGAACCTCTGTACTGTTTTCCACAGTGGCTTCACAAGGATTTTTTTTTCTCCACATACTTGACAACATCTGTTGGTTCTTGTGTTTTTGATTTTAGGCATTCTGATAGGTGTGAGGTGATATCTCATTGTAGTTTTTATTTTTATTTCCTTGATGATGAGTGATATTGAGTATCTTTTCTTGTGTCTGTTGGCCATCCGGATGTCTTCTTTAGAAAAATGTCTATTCATGTCTTCTGCCCATTTTCTAATTGGATTATTTGGTTTTTGGTGTTGAGTTGTATAAGTTCTCTATATATTTTGGATACTAATCCTTTATCAGATATGTCATTTGCAAATATCTTCTCCCATTCCTTAGGCTGCCTTTTAGTTTTGTTGACTGTTTCCCTCACTGTGCAAAGCTTTTTATTTCATTATAGTCCCAATAGTTTATTTTTGCTTTATTTTCCCTTGCCTCAGGAGACATATCTAGAAAAATGTTGCTATAGCTGATGTCAGAAAAATTGCTGCCTGTGCTCTCTTCTAGGATTTTTATGGGTTCAGGCCTCACATTTAGGTCTTTAATCCATTTTAAGCTTATCTTTGTGTATGGTGTAAGAAAGTGGTTCAATTTCATTCTTTTGCATGTAGCTGTCCAGTTTTCCCAACACCATTTGTTGAAGAGGCTGTCTTTCCCTCATTGCATATTATTTCTTGCTTTGTTGAAGATGAATTGACCATATAATCGTGGGTTTGTTTCTGGGCTTTCTATCTTGTTCCATTGATCTATGTGTCTATTTTTGTGCCAACACCATACTTTTTTGATTATGAATTAAAATTTTAAAATATTTATTGCTGTATTTTTGTCTTTCACTCTCCCACTGTCTTAGCTCTCATGAAAATATTTGTAATTTTTACCTCTCACAATCACAAATAAACATTTTCCTGATAGCAATAAAGATTGGAAAGTATATTTCGTTAAGTTTTAATGCAAAAATATGTAAGTTGATAAAATTTTATCTCTCAGGGGAATGTGTTTTCCAAAATCTGATAGGAGAACATTGAAAAACTGTAATAATTAGCACTCCATTGTACATAAGAGGAAGTCAATGTGGTAAAGGGAAATGAGGTATTACCATGGAGATATGAGTTAAATGTGCAATTTGCCACTTCTGAATTATGGGAGGCTTCAGTGGGTATTTTCTCTCTATTGCCTGAGTTTGTCTCCTATCTTGGCATCTGTAATCCCAATTTGCTGGGCCTATCTGTGTACATGCTTCTGTCCTGGGGTCCATCCCTTTAAATTTTTCTCCTGGATTGCCTATTTTTCAAGTTTTTATAAACTTGTTTTGAGGTATCACTGATACAGAAGAGTACGTAGACCATAAGTGAACTGCTGCATGAATTTTTGCAAGGTGAACAACTATGCAAAGTCCTAAGATCAAGAAACAGAATAATACCAGCATTACAGAAGTCCATCTTTGGCCACTGCTTACCTTCATCAGGACTGCTCTCAAAGTAACCCCTTGACTTATAACCATATATTGGTTTTTCCCCTTTTTGAAGTTTATGTAAAAGTCTTTGGATTCTTTCCCTTAACACTAATTTTTTTTTTTTTAAGACTTGTTCATTTTGTTGGGGATTGTAGTGGTACATTGATAATGATTCTGCATAATAATCATTTTATGAATATATCACAACTAATCTAATTCTTCCCTGCCAATAGGTGTTTAAGTGTTTCATTTGTTTGCTAAATTCAGGTATTTCTTCAACGAACAGTCTTGTCTATGTTTTTATTTGTAGTTTTATGTGATAAGCCTTACAAATACATTTGCATTGCTTATATAGTTAGGCTTGGAATTTTAGGGTCATAGTTTGAAATGTTTAGGGTCGAGTTTGGAATCCCAAAGTGCTGTATCAGCAAAGACTCCAACCACCTGCCTGCAAGGGAGCAAGTTGCTGCACCAGAGCCAGATTGTTCATCTTTTTTATTTATTTTTTCATTTTGTCTATTTTGGAAAGTCTATCATTGCAGTACCACACTGTAGTTACAATTTTTATTTTGCTGGTGGGCAGCTAATGATGAGGTCACATACATTTGTCAAGCGTCTGTTCCACCCTTTTGCCTATCTTTATTACATTTTTATTATTTGCAGACATTTTCATATTAGGATGTATATCTTCTTTATCTTAATGTTTTCTTTTGATAAATAAAAGTTTATAATTTTAATATGAAACAAATCATTTTTTTATTTTATGGTTCGTTTTCTTTTTGGATATCCTGTTCATGAAATCTTTACCAATGCTGAGATCATAAAGATATTTATTCTTTTATGTTTTATAACATTTCATAATTACACCTACAACACATCTGAGATTGATGATGTTTGCTTTTGGCATAGAACGAGATTAATTTTCTTCCAAATAAGCATTCAATTGACCCAATGTAGTTCATTGAAAAGAACACTATTTTGGGGGGCACCTGGGTGGCTCAGTCGTTAAGTGTCTGCCTTCGGCTCAGGTCATGGTCCCAGGGTCCTGGGATCGAGCCCCGCATCGGGCTCCCTGCTCAGTGGAAAGCCTGCTTCTCCGTCTCCGACTCCCCCTGCTTGTGTTCCCTCTCTCGCTGTGTCTCTCTCTGTCAAATAAATAAATAAATAAAATCTTTAAAAAAAAAAGAACACTATTTTTTCCACTACAATACAATATCACCTTTGTCATAAAGCTAATGTTCTTATATTGTTAAGTGTTTTCTTAACCTCACTATTGACACACCGTTGGCCTATTTCTCTCGCTTGTGTGTGTGTGTGTCAGTACCATGCTGTCTAAAATACCATCACTTTTAAAAATATGCAGTATTACCTCTTAAACAGAAAATAACAAGTGTTGGCCTTGATGTGGAGAAGTTGGGGGGATTATTGGTGGAGTTGTTGGTACAATTGTAAAATGCTACAACTGTGATTGAAAACATTATAGAAGTTCCTCCAAAAATTAAAAACAGACTCAGCCATCCCACTTTTGGGTAAATATCCAGAACACTTGAAGACAAAGTCTTGAAGAGTATTTGCACACCCATGTTCAGAGAAGCATAGCATAGCCAAGAGGTAGAAGTAACCCAAATGTCCACCAATGGATGAATGGATTTGAAAAAAATGTTATATACATACAATGGAATATTATTCAACCTTAAAAAGGAAGGAAATCCTGTCACATGCTGCAACACGAATGAAACTTAAGGCTATTTGCTAAGTGAAATAAGCCAATCGCAAAAACAAATACTGTGATTCCATTTATATGAAATCCATATAAATCCATAGAAACAGAAAGTAGAATGGTAGTTACCAGGGGCTGTGAGACGGGAGGAAAGGCGAGTTGTGTAATAGGTATAGAGTTTCAGATTAATAAGTTGAAAAAGTTTTGAAGATTTTTTCCCACATTAATGTGAATACACTTCCTAGTGAACTGTACACTTAAAATGATTCAGAGGCTAAATTTTATGTTGATTTTTACCACAATTATTTTTCTTAAATATGTAATATGGTAAATTTCTGTATCGTTAACATTGTCTTATCTATTGGAGGCCTAGAAATTCATATGCATTTTTAAATCATCTTATAAATTTCTACAGAAAAACTAATTTGTTGAGGTTTTGGTTGGATTGATTGCATTCTATAGATCAGTTTTAAAAAACAAATTTTTACTTCTACAATTTTAAGCTTTTAATTATTGAAGATATTATATACCTTTGTTCATATATGATGTTTAATTTCTCTGATATACTTGTAGTTTTGGGACTATAAGTCCCATATATCTTTTATTACATTGATTCCTAAGTGTTTATTTCCAAATACTATTGTGATCTTTTTAATCTCCTTTTTATTTGCTGCTAGTATGTAGAAATACTAATGATTTTATGTGGATATCATACTCAGTGATTTTGCTAAATTCAGTTATAAACCTGATAGCTCACTTATTGATTATTTTGGATTTTCTGTGTATTCAAATATGTCATCAGCAATATGACAGGCATATTTTTTAAGATTTTATTTATTTATTTATTTGAGAGAGAGAGAGTGCAAGCATGGTGAGGGAGAGGGACAAGCAGACTCCCGCTGAGCATGGAGCCCAACTCGGGGCTTGATCTCAGGACTCTGAGATGATGACCTGAGCTGAAATCAAGAGTTGGGCACTTAAACAACTGAACCGTCCAGGTGCCCAATATGACAAGGCTTTTTTTTACTTCCTTTCCCCTTATTTATTTCCTTTTCTTCTTACTTAGGCTAGGACTTCTAGTATAATGTTGAATTCAAGTGTGAATGGCAGATATACTTTTTGTTACTAATTTCAGTATAATGTAGTTGCTTTACTTATTTTGTTTTGGTACCTTAGTCTGGATATTTTTGATTGGTCTGTATGCTCAGGCCAATAATAATAAACAACTAAAAACAATTAATAATGGGGCACCTGGGTGGTGCAGTCAGTTAAGCATTCAACTCTTGGTTTCTGCTCACGTTGTGGTCTCATGGTCATGAGATCGAGCCCCACCAAGGGCTTTGTGCTCAGTGGGGAATCTGCTTGAGATTCTCTCTCCTCCTCCCTCTTTCTGCCCCTTCCCCCTCTCAAATGCACTCTCTCTCTCTCTTAAAAAAATAAATCTTAAAATATAAACAAATAAAAACAATTAAAAATTAAGCCACTTCCATAATCTTTTTTATTGTGTCTCATCTGCTGATAAACCCACCAATTGAGTTCTTAATTGCTGGAGAATATTTTTTAAGTTCTATAACTTTATTTATTTAATTAGCTATGTTCCAGTTATATGGTAAACTTCTCTATTTTTTCAGATAGCTATTCTGTAATCATAGCTTTTTGTTCTTTTTTTTAAAGATCTTTTTTAATTATTTGAGAGAGAGACAGAGAGAGCAGGAGGAAGGGAGAGGAGCAGAGGGAGAGGGAGAAGCAGGCTACCCCCTGAGCAGAGAGCCCGACGTGGGGCTTGATCCCAGGAGCCTGGGATCATGACCTGAGCTGAAGGCAGACTCTTAGCCAACTGAGCCACCCAGGTGCCCGTAATCATAGCTTTGTGAAGTCATTTCCTCATAACTGCAGTATCTGGATCACCTGTGTATTTGCTACTGTCTTATTTTTTTCTTGGTTTCTGTCATGGGATCCTCTATCTTGGAATGTCTGGTAATTTTACTTTAATGCCAGGTGTTGTTCATGAAAAATTGTACGATGTATATATATGTTGAGGAGAAAAAAACATGAGATTGTTCATAGCAGCAACCTTTATAAGAACCAAAACCCGAACACATTATAGTGCTGTCTGATATAGGATAAATAAAGTATGATTCTTTTATACAACAGACTGTCAAAAAGAAGTGAGAATGAACAAAGTGTTATTGTATGTGACCACAAAGATGATTTGCCACAAAAACAAAGTTAGCAAAGAAAAGGAAAAGCTGTAAGTAAGAGTATTTATACATATAAGGATGTACAAACAGGCAAATTAAACTCAACATTTCAGAAATCAGCATAATGATTACTTTTGGATAGATGAAGCTCTTGAGTGAGGGTTTCTGAGATGCTAAGATGCGATCATGTTCTTAAACCATGGACTGAGCGTACATGTATTTTCACTTTGTGAAAAATCATTGTCCTGGACACTTATAGTTTGTGAAGTTTTTTGTATACACATTAAAGTTTGATAAATTTGAAGAGAAGAAGAATTTGCACTCACATTTGTCTCTCATGTCAAGTTGAGTAAAATCCAAATGCCTGATGACATAATGTGCTGGTAAGGCTGCAGAAAAACAGAAACTCTCATGGAAAACATTGACTGTGAAGAAGAGAAATTGGCACTATCTAGCAAAATTTTATCTGAGTCACAGTTTAACTGAGAAATCCCACCTTCTGGGTATGTATCCCAGAGGCAAACTGGCAAATGCATAAGATAATGTACCCATAAATTTCTCCTATGAAACACTGAATGGAAAGGCAAAAGACTGGAAACAAGCCAAATACCTATCAATGGGGAGCTGGTTAAATGACTAATAAATCCACACAGTGGGGTATTGGGCAACTGCAAAAAAGGAATGAAGGACATCTCTATGTACTGCTGGAAAGGAGTCGCCAGAATACATTTTTTAAAATGAAATGAAACAGAAAGGAAAGAACAGTGATTGACACAGTGTCTTTTATTTAACAAAAGAGAAGAAAACCTAGAAATGCATCTGCCAAAGTTTTCCAACAAGAATGGAAGACTAAATTATACACTCACGAAAATGGTTTCCTAATGGGAAGGGAAGGAATAGGATGGTGGTGCCGAGAATTTAGATGAAAGCAAGACTTTCCTGATAGTGCATTTTTTTCATGGTTGTATTCCTGTCATATGTATATGTTTCATACAAGACTGTTAAGTCAAAATGAAAAACAAATCCTAACTGACATGAAATCATTGGTGGGTGAAAACCGTTTTCATGGATGAAACAATAGGATGTGGAGAAACTGCCTTGAAACAATCCAGTGGGGCTTGAAGGAGATGAGTGGGGCAAAGAGCAGGGTTGAAACCGTGAAAGCTGAATGATGGAGATACGGACACATTCTGTTATTCCTCCTATTTTAGCATATGTTTGAGACTGTTTAGAATGAAAAAATCATGCCAAGAAAGAAAACCTACAATAAATATTAGGACTAACCATCTTGGTGTGGTACTATAACCAATTTTTGATGGGGAACTATTTCCACTTTTGCAATAAACGTATATTGCTTTATCTTTTTTTTTAAAGATTTATTTATTTATTTATTTTGAGAGAGAGCAAGGGGAGGGGCAGGGGGAGAGGAAGAGAAAGAATCTCAAGCAGACTCCACACTGAGCAAGAAGCCGGATGTGGGCCTCGATCCCATGACCCTGAGATCATGACCTGAGCCAAAACCAAGAGTTGGATGCTTAACCTACTGAGCCATCTAAGCGTCCAACATATATTGTTTTCTAATCAGGAAATAAAAATAACAATAATGAAACAAGCATTAAAGTAGAAATTCGAGCTTTTCTTTTGACCCATCATAGCTAAGGTCTCTAAAATAACGTATGAATTCATATGTATATGGTAAGTAGAGGACATCTCATTCATGAGAAATGAATGATGCTCATGTTTGTCTTAAAGGTTCATTTCTCCATTAACATTTGGTTAATTCTGCATTATTTTGTTTTGTTTTGCTATATTAATGATTCATATTCCTGTTTGTGCATTCAAAGTATAAATCTATTTTAACTGCAGGTTTTACAAAACATAGTTGCACATTATTTAAAGTGACTCCAAATCATAAATATAAAACTTTAAAGACATAAATCGCAGTCAGGAAAATGTATTTTATCCATACAATTTTTATTCAGTTTGATTGAAATTCTAATGAAACTTAACCACTGTTCTAACCCAGGAGACAAAAGAGCAGAACAATAGCATGAACAACAGGGACAGGGCTCTGGAGAAAGGGAAAGCCCCTGAAAGCATGCCCGTGTTTTCTTTATGGAAATGTTATGGCAAAGTGATGAATTACAGAAGTGCCTTATAAAAATCATTTGACATCTGTTTGGGGAGATTTTTACCTCTGCAGTCATAATTATGTTGTGTTTAATTGAAATTTGTTAAACAAAAAATCGGGGCAAAACTTTTCCTACTCAGCTGTTGAAGGGTAACGAGATGGTATGTTTCCCATCATTGTTTAATTTCCCTTCAAATATGGAATCTGTAGACATCAGTTTCTTTATGAAGGAGAGAGAAACTCTGCACTTGATGTACCCTAAAAATTTGTTTGCACTTAATTGAGTTTCACATTTATTTTCTAACTGAATTTGACACATGCTGTGTTAACAGAGTGATTAATTGTTGATTTGTTCCCAGGGTTCTATCAAAATTTACCTTTTTGAGTAACATCTATGTGTAAAAAAGCTGATACAATTCAGGAGCTAAATCCCAGTAAAGGAATAGGGGACAGCTATCTACTCCGCTGGTGAGACACGAGCAATCATGGTGCCCAGACCATCCTGTCCAGAAGCCTGAATTTTGGTCACTTACAAGAATGGGTTCCACATGCATTGAATTCAGTAGAGTGGCGTGATCAGAGAGGTGGACTTCTGGGACCTGCTGCTGTGTGATCCTTGGTGGCACTTTTTTCCTGGCTGTATGTGACCTTAGATGAATGACTGAAGCTCCAGTTTTCTTTGTTACAGCTACTTCATTTATAAAAATAGGAATAATGGAAATAATAACATAACCATGAGACTTAGACCATCAAGTGAGCACATATATATGGCACTTTGTGAAGCACTTATCATTCAATACTTGAAAATTTTTATAGTACTTAACTGTATATTGCTTATGCCTGAAGCACTATTTTAAGTGTGACCCAGTGTTAGCAGTATTAATGCTGAGTCTTGGCTCCATATCTCTGGAATTAGGCCATTTTCTCTTTACCCACTTAAACATCCACTTGCTTTGTCTTCACTGAGCTCCTCATCCCCATCCAGCTCTCGGTACTAGATTCATTAGTTCCATTCCTCCTTGCATCACTTAGCAAATATTGCTTGAGTATCGTCTATGTGCCATGATCTCTGTGCACTGGCTTCTTGCTCATCACACTGTTCTGCTGCTCATGCTTTATTTCTTTCAATTCCCACATACTTTTTATATTTGCCTCACAACTCCAAACATTCTGACTTGGTTCAGAAGAGCCACCCCTGTGCCCACCGTGGCTCTGCAAAATAATTCCACTGGGAGGATAGCTTGTCTGCCTTCTGATGTGGTCTTCTGAAAAGGTCTGAGAAACAAAACAAGGAGCTCTGAGAAATGCCGTGCATTAACAGTGAACTCCAAAGATGTTTTCAGGAAAGTCAATGGAGAGCGGTAAATGATGATAGGAAATTATCCCTGCTCTACTTTTGTAACAAAAAATGGCAATGCTCCCTGAAATTCTTGCAGACAGACAGATAGATAGAGCCAAAACAACTGAAAAACAAATGCTAACAGTAGGCATAAACTAATAAAGTCTAGTTGATATTGCCCTTATGAAATTTGTGATCTGAAGGCTAGATTGAAAATTTTGTAATTAATAGATTGGTCTTCATGGATAAGCACACAGGCCAGTAAGAAGAAGAGCATCAGGCAAACAGATGGAGTGCCTCAGGCAATTGAACACTTTGCATGGCCATGGTTGAGTACATTTTAACAGGCAAGATTTCCGCCATAAGTACCTAGAAAACTAGACAAAATATATGAAATAACTGTGTTCAGACATCAGCCAACAGGCAGTACAGGATGGTAATCCCCGAAAGGAAACAAATGGAGTGAACATTATCATGATTACCTCAATTCTGCCTGAAGGCACCTTCCACATGGCAGCACAGGGAAAGAAAGCCTGAGCGGAACTCAGCAGTTTTTTTTTCTGAGCTGAAGGGAGAGATGAGAGTTTGGAGCGTGGAGGTAGCTGGAATTTGTAACAGACTTTAAGATTCTGCATAGGTGTTCCCTGTAACTCTTCAGCTGTGGATGTACAGGTCAGGAGTCCAAGAAAAAAGTATGAGAGAAAGAACAACTACTTGGAGCTGTGGGCTGAAAAGCTAGCAAAGTTTGCACAAGAGGATGTTCAAGTTCCAAGCAGCCAGATGGTGAAATCTTGTTGAACCCCCCGGTGACAGGAAAGAACCCAGAATGTCCACACCCTAAAAGAAACATGAGCCAAGTATTTGTTCACAGAAGTAGGTACCAGCAAACACTAGATAAGCCAATGAGGAGGTTGAGCTATGATTTTTCAGTGAATGTGAGCTAGGGGATTTTCACCTTTCTGAAGACTCTGCAGCAATGAACCCCACTAAGACCCACAAGAAAATTCGGGGAGAATTGTAAGAAAGCTCCTCCAGGGTGCAAGAGTCTGGGGAGTGGGCAAGCAATACCTAGACTTCTCCCTGACTCATGTCCTTCATGGAGAAATGACTTAATCTCCAGACAGAAGGCCATCCAAATGGGTAGGTTGATGGGATCCTACTGCAGTTGGGAAAAGGGAACGGGGCCACCACGGTAAGCCACCCAAACCTGTCTTCTTTCCCTCTAGGGAACAAAAATGTTATCTTTAGGGGATATGGCATCAAAACTGTATTGTGAGGGTGCTAGTAGAAATAATCACAGCTGGGAACAATAGGGATAGGAAAATGGCTCTAATCCAGGGGACCCAGCATTACACCTTGAGGAAGAGCAGGAACACTGCTTTACAAATTGTAGCCCAAGACCAAGACAAAAGTAGAACATCAGAGCGAACTCGTTGCCCCTCCAGCTGCTGCAAATGGTGACGGTTGAGTAAAGCAGCAGCGGAATAAACACAGGAGTGTGAAAGGGACAGCCTCTCTAGAGGGCAGTGAGAAAGAGAAGACACAGAGATCAGCGAGGAGGCTTTCACTAGATGAATTTGAAGTCTCTGGTGTACCAACAAGTGTAAAAACCAACCTGGCTCCTGATAAAATTAACATCAATACACACACACAGTAAGGGCTCTCAGGAGGAAAAGTGTGCTTATCTTCAAGCATACAAATATTTACCTTAATATCCTTTGTCTTACACAATGGGTCCGGTTTTCAGTGAAAAATTATGGTGCAGAAGAAAAGGCAAGGAAACACAGTTATAAAGCAATCCCCAGAACCACACTCACATAGGAAGCAGATGATACATCTACAGGGCAGGGAACTGAGGTGGACATGTTAGACGTTCTAAAGCAGGGATTCTCAGCTGGGGCGGGGAGGTGCTGCCCCCACTCTGGGACATCTGGCAATGTCTGGAGAATTCTGATCTCAACCAGGGGGCTGTTAATAGCATCCAGAGGGTAGAGGCCAGAGATGCTGCTAGGTATCCTGCAAAGAGCAGCCCCTGACGACAAAAAATCATCCAGTCCCAAATATGAATAGTGCTACGGTTGAGAAATTTTGCTTAAAAAAAAAAGTAAAGAAAATGTAAGACCAGATAGGAAATTTTACCTGGGAGATAAAGTATAAGAAATAATCCATGGAAGATGCTAGAAAACAAGCAAACAAATAAACGATCATACAAAAAACCCACAATAATAGAAAAAAAAAAAAAAAAAGAATGTCTGATGGGCTCCTTAGTAGACCCAAGGAAAAAAATCAGTCAAGTTAAAGATAGGCCAATAGAAAAAACCCAAACTGAAAAGCAAAAAGAGAAACAAGAGTGGAAAGACTCCCCAAAGAAGTGAACATTTCAGAATTGTGGGAATTTAGCCAATAAAACACCATAGTTGGAATCAGTAGATGAAGCAAAAGAGAGAAAAGACAGAACTATTTCTAACAATTTTGGCCAAGAATTCTCCAAAATTCCTGACATATATGAACTGCAATCCAAGAATCTCATCGAATTTCAAGGAACATGAGTAGCAAATGACACAAACACTCAGGTATAGCAGTCAAGTTGCTAAAAATCAAAGGTAGTGTGCACCCTGCAGGAGCATATATATTAAACTTGGAAAGATACAAAGAAGGGCATGACATCTGCCCAGGAGTAACATGATTTGTTAACACTACTTTACACTGAAATATGGTTAAGATGGTAATCTTTATGGTGCTTTTTTTCACCACAATAAGCGTAAAAAATTAAAATATTTTTCAAAAGCTTAAGAAAAAATATTGAAGAAGCCAAAGAAGAGAGACCCACTACATAGTGTGCATTCGGAATGGCAGTCATATTGCCCTCAAAGAGATGAAAGCCGTTCTTGGGTGGGGAGGGGGGAGCAAAAAATCTTCTCTTTTGCCATGGTCTGTAGCCATGAAAAAAATGTTTGTATTGAGAAAAATGTTATTCATTGATATTTAACTTTTATATTTAAGGAGAAATTTAAATTTAGTTAATTTTTCCCTTAAGGGGGAGGCATAATAATGATGAAAAGAAGGTTGACTGAGACCACTCCCTGCAGAAGAATAAGGATCGGCCTCATCTGAAGAAATCTGTCGATAAGTACTCCCAGAAGAGAGGCCTTAACTGAGTATCCCAGAAAGACCTCATTGTGGTTTTCCCAGGGTTGAGGCGCACCACCAGCCTACACTACACAGAACGATTCTGAGAACACCTCTCCGGAGGGGAAAACAGGCAGCCAAGAGGACTTACCTGTCATCAGCCCTGGTGCCAAGTCCCAGCTACGCCAGCTCTCATGTTGGAATCCCTCCTTGGAGATTGTATAGAAAAGTTACTGCACATTGGCTTATGATGATTATGTTGAGAAAGCGGTTTTAGTAAACAGTTCCCCAGACTTGGTGATTCAGAAGGCGGCTTGGAACTGATAGCTTTTAACGAACTCTTATCTTAAGTTGTGGTTATGTTTTTTAAAAGGGTTTTAATCCTTGGAGACACCCTGATTCCACTTACAGGTGGAATTAAAGGATGTCTGTGATTTACTATAAAAGGTTGGAGGGGTAGGAAGTGGGCAGAAACATGAATTGAACAAGATTGACCAGGAGCTGATAATCACTGACGCTGGGTGATGTGTTTATAAACAGTGTCTGCCCCTAGTGTGATATTTACTAAAGTAGAATATTAGAGGGTTATCTGAGATCACCGAGAGGTGCTTTAGTGTGAACGCTAGTTTGCCAGGATGGAAATTTAATTCTCATGAACTAATTTTACCTTAACATTCAAGGTATGGGTTGATACAGGATATCAACAGGATACAGGATCTCAAATGATGTATTCGGGATTTTCCCCTTATGCCTCCCACAGAGCCATTTAACTCTACACTAACTATATTCTTTATTATTATTATTATTATTATTATTATTATTATTATTATTATTATTATGTTATGTTAACCACCATATATTACATCATTAGTTTTTGATGTTTCCATGATTCATTGTTTGCGTACAACACCCAGTGCTCCATGCAGAACGCACCCTCTCCAATACCCATTACCACGCTAACACAACCTCCCACTCCCCCCAGAACACTCAGTTTACACTAACTATATTCTTAAACAATCTCCTGACATATGGCAGACAATACAGCCACAGGCCATTCCAGCCTTGCAATTTTTTCAAAATACTCTCACTGTAAAGAGAGTGACCCCTCCCTTCTGTGCCCCTTTACATACTGAACAGTGTCTATTAAACTCGCCAAATCGTGCTGGTTGGTCCTGCCCTGGTCACTGTACCCAAGGGACAAAAGGGATGAAGGGCATGGCCAGGTGTGCTCATCAACCCCCAGCTCATGGGAGAGGATGCAGGATCCCATGAGTGGCAAGACAAATCCTTACATTGGCCCCCGAAGACCCTCATGCTTGTGACCACTCGTAACTCTGTGCCTACATCTCCCAGTCTGCTCCAGCCACACTGGTCTTCCTGCTATTCCCCTGATATCCCAGGAGCACCCTCACATAATGACTTCAGACCTTGGCTGCAATATGCTTCCCCCAGAATCCCCATGGCTAACTCCCTAACCACCTTCAAGTCTTGGCTTGGAAGTTTCAAGTGTTATCTTACCTCCTCCTCTCTCAATCTCCCTTATTCTATGGAGTTCCTCCTACACAAGTGTCTTACATTTCTGTAGCATAATACACAGAGGGGGGCAGCTAGCAGAGAGACTGGCAAGGTGTCAGCATTACACTTGGTAGTGAAAAGTGTTATGGCAGCAGGTTATGATAACAAGCTTGGACTTCAGCCTGTGGGCATTGGGAAATCACTGAAGGCTTTTGCAAATGGAAGTGTCATAATCAGGTTCATCTAAAAATGTTCTCTCTGGCTGAAGGATGAAAAATGAACCAGAGAAGCCAAGATGGAAGACGGGAAGACTGACTTCAAGCAATGCGGAAAGAAGTGAGCGACTGGCCCAGATAGAAAGACGTGCCATCCTACCCAGGGCCCGTGTGGGACAAGGCATCTTCTGAAGTTGCTCACAGTATACGATGTTTAGAGTCTTTGCCAGAACTCAGTTAATATAGCTTTCTTCTTATAAATAAAAGTTGACTATATAGCAAAAAAGTAGAGTCCTTGGTTTATAGTGCACTTTCAGAAATTATCAGTTGGATCTCCAACTGAAAAGTCTAAATTTAGAGAACACTTCAAGACATAATTACAGGTAGTATAGGACCAAGTGTATTTTTTTTTTTTAAGAGAGAGAAAGAGAATGTACATGCAAGAAGTGGGATGAGGGGGCAGAGGGAAAAGGGGAGAGAATCTTAAGCAAGCTCCACGGTGAGCATGGAGTCCCACGTGGGCCTCGATCTCCCAACCTTGAGATCATGACTGAGTGGAAATCAAGACTTGAGCCCTTAATCGACTGAGCCACCCAGGCGCCCCTAGGATTGAGTGTGTCTTAATTGAAGGCAAAGGAATGTGAGGATTTCAGCTTGGGAAGTGTCAGCTAAGGAGCACCTTAAGTCTGGCTAAGTCTGTGTATATTTATGATAACACGTGACCAAGGGGCTCACCCACAATTAGTTTACTGCAAGCTAAGTCCTTCAGGTATTCAACGTGAACTGCCAAATGTCAGAATGTGACCTTCACACAGAGATGACTAGAGCCTCCTCCCCAAATTAAGAAGGGTTTCTACTCCAAAAGGAAAGCTTCTACTAGACACATATTTAAAATCCATTACGTTGATTTTTATTATGCAAAATGTTGTGCAATAATATTGTCATTTCATTACGTAATATTGTTGTTACCGTACACCCCCACACCCAGTTTCCCGCCATTGGCCTATTGTAGAATCCCGCATAGTGCCTGTGTTACAAATAACAACAAATATTACTAATTATTACTAACTGAAGCCCATGCTTCATTCAGATTTCCTTAGTTTAAACCTAATGTCCTTGTTCTGTTCCAGAACACGCAAACGCCATTTTACATTTCTTTGTCATGTCTCCTTGGGCTCCTGTTGGTTGTGACATTCTCAGATGCTCCTTGTTGTTGGTGACCTTGACAGTTTTGAGGAGTCATGTCAGGGACTTTGTAGAATGTTCCTCAATTTGGATTCATCTGATGATTTTCTCATGATTACACTTGGGTTATTGGTTTGGCGAGGAAGGCCACAAGCTAAAGCGCCATTTTCACACACCAAGGTGCATGGTATGGACTGGACTCTCACTTTGATGTTGACCTTCGTCATCTGGCTAAGGCTGTGCTGTTAGGTTCTCCACCACAAGTTGCTCTTATTGCCCCCTTTCCATAATGTACTCTGAAAAGTCATTATGTGAAGCCCACACTTTAGGGGTGGGGATTATGCTCCTCAAATATGCTGTATGAATTATTTGGAACTTTTTCTGCATGGGAAATTTATCTTTTGTCCTGCATTTATATATTTATTCAGTTGTTCATTTATATTATATGGCCTCATAAACATGAATTTTCTACTTGGAGTTATAATCCAACTCTATTTTCTTGTTTTATTGCTCTAGCTTTTCCAGCTTTGGCAGGTGGGAGCTCGCTCAGTTGGCTCCTGTATCCATTTGCCATACTCCCATCACTGTGGGGGTTTTATTGGAGCACTTCCTTACTGGATGACACCATAACAAGCCCCAGGTCCTCTTGTCTATTTCTGGGCCCAGTCCAAGCATCAGCCACTTCTCCAAGGAGTCCTAGCTCCTTTTACTCGGGAAAGGTATCAGAATTTATGGCACTTTCCCATACCCCATAGTGCAGTTAATTTTTTTTTCCTGTTCTGTATTCCATCCTGGATTCTGTGGACCTCCTAAAGACATTCTTTTAATACACAAGTTTCAATCTTTGTGCCAAAGAGTGCAATATTTTTTGAGAAATAGTGTCAGGTATCTACTATGAAATTATGGCACAGAAAGGTTTCAATCTAAAAACCTAACCCTTACCAACCATTTCAACCATTCATCTTTTTTACTGTCCCTATAAGTTTACCTTTTCCACAATGTCGTATACTTAGAATCAAGCAGCATCTAGCTTTTTGAGACTGGCTTCTATCAATTAACAATATGCATTAAAGATTCATTCATGCTTTTTGTACCTTGATAGTTCATTTCTTTTCATCATTGAATAATATTCTCTTGTATGGTTGTACTACATTTTGGGTATCAATTCACCTATTAAAGGTGATCTCATGACTCGTGAGATAACGACCTGAGTCCTAAGCTTAACTGACCGCACCACCCTAGTGCCCCATAGTTCTGTTTTTAATTCTGTTTTTAATTTTTGAGGAACCTCCATACTGTTTTCCATAGTGGTTGCACCAATTTACATCCCACCAACAGTGTGCAGAGCTTCCATTTTCTCCATATCCTCCAACACCTCTTAACCTTTTTGTTTATTGTTTCCTCTAAATCTACTTTTTTAAGAGTTTTTATCATGAGTGGATGTTGTGCTCTATCAAGTGTTTTTTCTGTATCTATTGAAATGAGCATATAGTTTTTATCCTTTCTCTTGTTAATGTGATGCATCATGTTGATTGATTTGCAACTATTGAACCATCCTCGCATCCCTGGAATAAGCCCCCAGTCGATCATGGTGAATGATTTTATAATGTATTGTTGGGTTTGGTTTGCTAATATTTTCTTGGGGATTTTTGCATCTGTGATCATCAGAGATATTGGTCTATAAATCTTTTTTTTTTTTTTTTTTGTAGTGTCTTTACCTGGTTTTGGTATCAGGGTAATGCCAGCCTTGTAGAATGAATTTGGAAATTTTCCTTTCTCTTCTATTTTTTGGAATAGTTTGAGAAGAAATAAGTATTAGCTCTTCTTTATAAATGTTTGGTAAAATTCAGCTGTGAAGCCATCTGGCCCTGGAATTTTGTTTGTTGGGATTTTTTTGATTACAGATTCAATTCCTTTGCTAGTATTCATTCTGTTCAAACTTTATATTTCTTCCTGATTCAGTTTTGGAAGGTTATGTGTTCCTAGGAATTTATCCATTTCTTCTAGGTTGGCCAATTTGCTGGTATATAATTTTTCATAATAGTCTCTTGTAATCTTTTGTACTTCTGTAGTTTTGGTTGTTATTTCTCCTCATTCATTTCTTATTTAATTTATTTGAGTCCTCTCCTATTTTGAGTCTGGATAAAGGTTTACCAATTTTATTATCTTTTCAAAGAACTGGCTTCACTGATCTGTTTTATTGGTTTTTTTAGTCTCTATTTTATTTATTTCTGCTTTAATCTTTATTATTTCCTTCCTTCCACTAGCTTTGGGCTTTGTTTGTTCTTTTTTCCTAGGTCCTTTAGGTGTAAGATTAGGTTGTTTATTTGAGATTCTTCTTGCTTCTTGAGGTAAGCCTGTATTGCTATAAACTTCCTTCTTAAAACAGCTTTTGCTGCATCCTAAAGAGTTTGGACCATTGGATTTTCTTTCTTTTCTTTTCTTTTTTTTTTTTTTTTTAAGATTTATTTATTTGAGAAAGAGAGAGAGAGAGAACACATGAGTGGGGAGGGGCAGAGGGAGAAGGAGAGGGAGAACCTCCAGCAGACTCCCTTCTGAGTGTAGAGCCTAACATGGGGCTTGATCCCACGACCCTGAGATCATGACCTGAGCTGAAATCAAGAGTTGGACCATGACCAACTGAGCCATCCAGGTACCCCTGGGCCATTGTATTTTCATTTTCATTTGTCTCCATGTATTTTGTTATTTCCTTTTTAATTTCTTGGTTGGCCCATTTGCTGTTTAGTAGCATGTTATCTAGCCTCCATGCATTTGTGTTCTTTCCAGATTTTTTTCTTGTGATTGATTTCTAGTTTCTGACCACTGTGGTCAGAAAAGATGCATGATATGATTTCCATCTTTTTAAATTTATTGAGACTTGTTTTATGGCCTACCATGTGATCTATTCCAGAGAAGGTGCCACATGCACTTGAAAAGAATGCCTGTTCGCTGTTTTGGGGTGCAGTGTTCTAAATATATCTGTTAAATCCATCTGATCCAGTGTGTCATTCAAAGTCATTAATTCTCAATTTTCTACACTTGTTAACTCTTGATTTTTTGAAAACAGCCATTCTAAAAGGTGTGAGGTAACATCTTACTGTGGTTTCGATTTGCATTTTCCTGATGATTAGTGATGTTGACCATTTGTATATCTTTTTTTGGAAAGATGTCTACTCAGATCCTTTGCCTATTTTTTAATTGGGTAATTTGTTTATCTGCTATTGAATTGTATGAGTTCCTTATGTATTTTGGATATTATCAAATATGTGGTTTGTAAATATTTTCTCCCATTCCCTAGGTGCCTCTTCATTCTGTTGATTGTTTCCATTTGGAGAAGCAATCATCTCTTCCAGATTTTATGGACTAGCATCAATAAGGAGAGAGCTCCACCTGTAGCTGAGGCACATTGGAACATCCTAAGGCTCCAATTCCAGTAGCTTGAGGCACGAGGTGTGGGTGGTATGTAATGGCTCCAGGTTGGGGGGTTGGGTTGTGCACAGTGTCTCATGGGCTCAGGCAGCTGGGGTTCACAACCATTACAACTGTGTGATTCTTGGTGATGAGAACTGTGGGGGTCCACTGTGGCTGGAAAGGCTGTTGGGGTACTCAGTGATGTCCCTAGGCCCAGCAGCAAGGGACCAGGTAAGCAGCTGTGATGGCTAGGGCCAGTGGTGTGCACCCACTTGGCTGTGGAGTCTGGTGCAGGCATATGCATGGTGGTGAGCACCCAGACCAGCAGCAGGGGCTGGGATCAGCTGCCTGCACGTGCAGTTGCTAGGGCCAGAGCTGATGGTGTACACACTGTGGCTACAGAGGTATATGGGCTCGGGTAGCTGGATTCTGCGAAGTCAAAAACCTGCAGCGTTTCAAGGGGTCCACGGTTGTGCTGGCTTTTGATTTTCTCAGCCCCAAAAGTTGTGGGGGTGCATGTAGCAAACTGCTGAGGTCTGCAATCACGAACACTGCAGGGTTCTCAGTGGTGAAAATTGTTGGGGTCCACAGATTCCACAAGAGCTATTGAGGTCCTCAGCAGTGAAGATGTCTGGGTTTCTCTATAGAGCAGGCCAGAGGGGACCATGGTCATTCTTGCCATGTGGCTTATCCTGGCAGCCCCTGTCCTTCTTTGTTCCTACCTGGAGCCAGACATTTCAGCTATGCTGATCTCCAAGCGATCTGGTTGGGTTCAACTGGATCCTTCATTCAGTGCCCTGAAAGGCTGGGGAAGCTATGGCTCACTCTGCCCATGATTTCCCTGCAAGGAAATCATGGATAGGGGAGTTAGTTCCCTCTTGGCTCTGAACACTGCTGTACTGGGGCATGGGAGGATGCAGGCAGAGTGAAACTATTCTCCCTATCCTTTTTGTGTAGTTATTATCAGCTTTCTTGCTCCTCTGTGTTGTTACAGCTTCTCAAGTACACTCCAGAGCTCTTGCCAAGCTACTTTCATTTGTGGACAGCTATCAAATTGTATTTTTATTGAAGGACAGAGCCTGGGATCCCCTACTCCATCATATTGGTGGCTCATTTTTTAGTTAGGTTGCTTTCTTATTGTTGAGTTTTGAGAATTCTTTATTATTTGGACATAAGTCATTTATCAGAGAGATGTTCATGAAATATTTTTTCCCTGTCTTTGTCTTGTCTTTACATTCTCTTAACAGAGTCTTTTTTGGGGCACCTAGGTGGCTCAGTCGGTCAGCATCTGCCTTCCGCTCAGGTCGTGATCTCAGGGTCCTGGGATCGAGCCCCACATTGGGCTCCCTGCTCAGCGGGGAGCCTGCTTCTCCCTCTGCCTGCTGCTTCCCCTGCGTGTGCTCTCTCTCTCTCTCTCTTGCTCTCTCTGTCAAATAAACAAAATCTTTAGGAAAAAAAAAGAGTGTTTTTTTTTTCTTAACAGAGTCTTTCACAGAGCAGAAGTTTTTCATTTTAATAAAATACAACTAAACACTTTTTCTTTATTTCACTGTGCTTTCAGTGTTGTCGCTAAAATATTGCCAAACTCGAGGTCACTTCAATTTTCTATATTTTTTTTCCTTCCAGAACTTAGAGTTTTACGTTTTACATTTAGCTCTATGATTGATTTTGAGTTAATATTTGTGAAAGTTGTAAGGTCTGTGTCTGGGTTCGTTTTTTGCATGTATTTTTTTGCATATTTATATCCAATTTTTTCAACACCGTTTGGATAAAATATCCTTTCTCCATTAAGTGTCCTTGCTGCATTGTCGGGGGAGGGGGGGGCACTGCAGGCTCTGTTTTGTTGTATTGGTCTATTTGTCTACACTTTCTCCACTACCATGCTGCTTTACTTTCTGTAGCTTTAAAGTAAGTCTTGAAAATGGGTAAATCCTTCAACTTTGTTCTTCTACATATTATGCTGGCTTTTCCAGGTCTTTTGTCCTTCCATATAAACCAGAAAAGCCGTTTGTCAACACCTTCAAAATACCTTTTTGGGATTTTGTTGAGATGGCACGGAATCCGTAGTTCACACAGAGAAGAATTAACATGTCATCAAGGTTGAGTCTCTTAATCTTAGATCTTTTTAATTCATTACTCAGAGTTTTGTGGTTTTCCACATATAGATCCCATACGTAATTTGTCAGATTTATAACTATTTTGGTTTTTGGTGCTATTGCAAATGATGGGGTTCTTTTTTCTTTATTTCAAATTCCAACTGTCCATTGTTGATACACAGGAAAGCAGCTGACTTGTGTATAACTTTGTCTCTCGTGACTTTTTTTATACTTGATTATTAATTAGTTCCAGAAGATTTTCTCTCTATTGTTTGGAATTTTCTGCATAATCATGTCATCTAAACAGAGGCAACTGTGTTTCTTCCTTTCCAATTTGTGTACTTTTTATTTCTTTTTCTTGTCTTCTGATACTAGCTAGGACTTCTAGCACAATCTTAAATTGGAGAGGTGAGGCATCATCCTTGCCTTGTTCCTTATCTTCACGGGAAAGCATCTAATTTCTCCCCATTAACTGTTAGCCGTATATTTTTGTAGATATTCTTTATCAAGTTGAGAAAGGTTTTTTCAATTTGTTTTGCTGAGAGTTTTTACGATAATCGGATGTTGAATTTTGTCAAATGTTTTTTCTTCATCCATTGATAAAATCGTGTTATATTTCCTCAAGTGGTAGATGAAATTGCTGAATTTCAAATATTGAGCCAGCCTACTTTGGATAAATCATACTTGGTATATTTATTGTATAATTCTTTTTGCACTTTATTAGGTTTATTGGGTAATAGTTTGTTGAGGCTTTTTTGGATTGCTTTTCATGAGAAATACTCATCTATAGAGTTCTTTCTCATAATGTCCTTATTTGGTTTTAGTATTAGTATAATGCTGGCCTCATGCAATGAGTTAAAAAGTGATCCTTCTGCTTCTATTTTCTGGAAGAGATTGTGGAGAATTGCTATCATAAATTCTTTAAAAGTTTAATACTCACCAGTGAAACCACTGGGCCTAGTTATTTCTTTGTTCGAAGGTTAGTAATTACTAATTTAAATTTTTTTATAGATTTAGCCCTTTTCTGATGATCTATTTGTCCTTGTGTGAGTTTTGAAAATTTACATAGTGCAAGAAATAGTCCCATTTCATCTAGGCAATCAAATTAATAGGCAGAGAGTTGTTTATTGTATTTATTCAACTTCTAATGTCCACGGGATCAGTAGTGATGAGATCTCTTTCAGTTCTGCTATTAAAAATCTGTGTCATCTATCTTTTTTTCTTCATAAGCTGGACAAGAAGTTTATCATTTTACTGATCTTTACAAAGAACAAGCTTTTGATTCTATTGATTTTCTCTAGTGTTTTCCTGTTTTTAATTTCATTGATTTCTGCTTTAATTTACATTTTTATATTCTTCTCCTTCCTTTACCTTAAATTGCTCTACTCTTTCACTGGTTCCCTAAAATGAAAGCTTAGATTATTGATTTTAAGTATTTCTCCTTTTCTAAAATACGCCCTTGATACTATAAAATTCTAAGTAAAACACTGCTTTCATCATCTCCCACAAAATCTGGTAAGTTGTATATTCATTTCATTTAGTTCAAAGTACATTTTATTATTTTTTATTTTTTTCTATTTTATTTTATTCTATTATTTTTTTGTTATTATGTTCAGTTAGCCAACATATAGTACATCATTAGTTTTTGATAGAGTGTTCAACGATTCATTAGTTGCATATAACGCCCAGTGCTATCTTGAGACTTCTTCTTTGACCCATGTGTTATTTTGAAGTGTGTTGTTTAATCTTCAGTGACTTGTGTATTCTCCAGCTATTGTTATGTTAGTGATTTCAACTTTAATTCCACTGTGGTCTGGGAACATAGTTACCATGATCTCTGTTCTTTTAAATTTGTTAGGGTGTCTTTTTTGGACCAGGATGTTGGCTGTTTGGGTGACTAGTCTATGCAAGCTTCAAAAGTGTATATTCTTCTGTGGTTGGATAGGGTGTTCTATGAATATCATTTAGATCAAATTGATTGATATACTGCTCATGTCAACTCTGTACTTACAGATTTCCTCTCCATTTGTTCTATAAGTTACTCAGGAAAGGGTGTTGAAGTCTGTTACTAAAATACTGGATTCACCTATTTTTCCTTGCTTTTTTCCTTTTCCAATTATTGCTTCTGTGTTCAGGTGCACATACGTTTAGGATTGCTCTGCCTTAGTGAAGTGGCCCCTAAATCATGAAATGCCTTCTTTATCTCTAAAAATTTTCGTTCTTTACAGTGTGCTATGTTTGAGATTAATATAGCACTCCAGACCTCTTTGATTTCTGCAATTAAAGTGTGTTTTCAACATTACTTTACTTCTTACCTAACAAGTCTTAACATCTAAAATTGGTTTCTCAGTTGAGTGTCCAACTCTTGATTTTGGCTCAGGTCTTGATCTCAGGGTCATGATCTCAGGGTCATGAGATCAAGCCCTGTGTTGGGCTCCAAGCTCAGCATGGAGTCCACTTGTCCTTCTTCCTCTGCCCCTCTCCCCACTCTCTCTCTCTCAAATAAATAAAATCTTTAAAATAAAATAAAATAAAACAAAATAGGTTTTATCCTAGACAACATATAGTTCTGTCTTATCTGTTTGCTTGTTTTCTTTTAACTGGTACATTGTTTAATTTGAGTAGTTAGGATATCAATATATAAAGTAATTATTGATGTAGTTGGATCAATATCTACCATATTTCTACTATCTTTCTATTCATGCAGCTTTTGTTTATTTCTTTCCCCACCCTCTTCTCTGCTTTTTGTGGTTGTAATTCAACCTTTTATATGATTCCATTTTATTTCCTCTATTAGCATACCGGTTATATTTTATTTTTACTTTTTTAGTGGTTGCCCTAGAGTTTGCAGTATACAATTTGAGCTCATCTAAATCCCTATTCAAAAAATTCTATACCACATCAGGTGTAGCATTTTTACCTTATAACAGATTACTCCCAATTCCTCCCATCTTTTATGGCGTTGCTATGATTCATTTCACTTATCTCTATGCCATGGGCCCCTAGTATATTGTTACTATTATTACTTTAAACAATTATCTTCACATCAGGTAAGAACCTTAAAAATACAGGTTTTATTTTATCTTCTTATATTCCTTCTTCAATGGTCTTCCTTTCTTTCTGTAGTTCAAGTTTCTGATCTATATAATTTTCCTTTGCACTGAAGAATTTATTTTAACTATCTTATAAAACAGATCTGCTGGTGATGAATTCCGTCAGTGTTTAATTACTTGAGGAATTCTTAATTTTCTCTTCACTGTGAAAGATACTTTCACTACGTGTAGAATTCTGAACTGGTAGTATTTTGCTTTCAACAATTTCATATTTACCCCACTCATCTTTTGTTTGCATGGTTTCTCATGCGAATTCACAGCAATTCTTACCTTTGTCCTCCATAGGTAATGCGCCTCCCCACTCTGGTTTCCTTCAAGATTTTCCTTTAGTCTGTTGTTTTGTTTAATTTTGTTTTTGTTTTTGTCTTTGTTTTCTGTTTTTTAAATTTTGAAAACAGTATGCCTTCGTGTAGAGTTTTTGTTATTTATTTATCCTGCTTGGTGTTCTCTAAGCATCCTGAATCTTTCTCTTAATGTCTATCATTAGTTCTGGAAAGTTCTTGGCCATTATTACTTCCAAATTTCTTCAATTCTGTTCTCTACTACTTCTCATATATTCCAATTACACATATGGTACACCTTTTGAAAACATCCCATAATTTTTAGATATTTTATTCTTTTTTTCCATTTTCTTTTTTCTCTTCGTATTTTCAGTGTATAGCCTACTGATAAACTCATCAAAAGCATTCTTCATTAGTGTTACAGAGTTTGGGATTTTAACATTTCCTTTTGATTCTTTCTTAGAATTTCTATCCCTAAGCTTGCATTCCCCGTTGTTCTTGAATGTTGCTTACTTTCTTCATTAGAGTCCTCTACATTTTAATAATACTTATTTTAAATTCCCTGTCTGATTATTCTTTTTTATTTATTTTTATTTAAATTCAGTTAGCCAAGGTATAGTACTGATTATTCTAACTGCTTCTGATGCTTGCTTTGTGTCTTCGGATTGTGGAGTTGTTGGTTTTTTTTGTTTGTTTGTTTGTTTTGCCTTTTGGCATGCCTTATAATTTTTGTTGAAAGTGGAATATGTTGCGCTGCATAACAGGAATTGAGGCAAGTGTTTAGATTTATGTTAATTGGGCCAAGAGTCAGGCTGGTTTAATATTTGCTGTAGGTATAAATGTCTGAAACTTCCCATTCATTTTGCATCCTTGTCTGTGCCTCCTGTCATGTTCTTGAGCTTCCCTGAAACTTCCTCCTTGGATTACATGAGTTTATTTCAGCTCTTTCCAGTGTAATCCGTGTTACAAACCTGGGGTCTTGGTGTGGTGGTGAGGAAGGGGGAGGGGAAAGTTCTGTGACCTTAGGATTATATCTTGGTACTACAGGAGACTGTGTTACTGGGCTCTGACTTCACCAGTGTCTCTCAGCTCTTTATTTGCCCTCTTAATTGAGAATGGAAGGGTAAGAGGACTGGAGTAGGAGAAATCTCCTTCCTCCAGGTGGGATGAATCTTGGATAAAGCCTTTCTCCCTAGAGTCTAGGTCTCTGTTATGGAGCATACGCTGGGGATGTTCCACAATGTATGTCTGCCCTCCCTCTGCCAAAGCAACAGTGCTTATGTCTTTCTGGGTCTGGGCTGATGGTGAACACAGTGGGGTTCCTGGATGTTAAGCCCACAATATGTGGGGACCCAGGGGCTCCTGACTCTCATGTTAGTCCGTGCTCATCCTCCAGCAGCTTGTTGAAATAATCATGTAAGCCTTCCTGTGAGTGTATGGCTTCCTGAAGCACATCTCATCCGTAAGTCTCAGGACTTAGTATCTCCTGAGATTGAGAGCTGAGCATTTGCCCAGCATTTCTGTTCTTTTATGGGTTCAAGATCTTCCTTTCAAATCCCAAATACTTCCCAATGAATTATCTGCCTTTCTTCATCTCCATTTCTAAGATCCGAAGAAAAGCCAGCATCTTTCTTTTTTTTTTTTTTAAGATTTTATTTATTTATTTGAGAGAGAGAGAGAATGAGAGAGAGAGAGCATGAGGGGGGGAGGGTCAGAGGGAGAAGAAGACTCCCCGCCGAGCAGGAAGCCCGATGTGGGACTCGATCCCAGGACTCCAAGATCATGACCTGAGCCGAAGGCAGTCGCTTAACCAACTGAGCCACCCAGGCACCCCAGCATCTTTCTTACCTGGAATATTGCAATGGTCCCCTCACTGATCTCCACACTTCTACCCTTGTGCTCCAGCTTCAATCAATTCTACATGCCACCCAGAGAAATGTTCTAAAATGCAGATTAAATCAGTTCCCTCCTCTGCTTACAGCTCATCAGAGGTGGTAATGGAAATTGAACTGTGAATGCTTCTGTGTACAATTTTAAGGTTTTGTCCATGCAAAACATGATGAAATGATAGCTAAGGAATATAAGATCCTTCCTATGGAAAGAACAAAAAAATGTGGAGAGATGACCATGGTTAGAGACATCATAAAATATGGGAAACACCTGGATGCATGACAACAGCATGAGAAGGGCAGAGAATATTGGAAGATGAGTTTGGGGATGGTCAAGTCCTTGAGATGCGTAGTGGTGGGCGCACTAATTAATACAAGGACCCTGATCACTCTTCAGGATGCTGCGATACATGGAAAATGGGAGCCCCGGGTACTCTGTGGACAATGCCAGGTTACACAGGAGGATTAACTGGAAGTCTTTCTAAGGAGCAGTTGGATACTCAGATACACTCCTTCACTTTAAGCACCAACAAAGCTACCACACCTTTGCCCTAGAGAATAAAAGCAAATGTGGAATAAATTTGACTCACCAAAGAAACTAAAGCAAATGAACTTAGGAAGCAGACACCAGTCAGAGCTAAAGGCAAAAATGAGGTACCACAGTGACAAAAAGGGATCAGATGAAGATGTGTAAACAATTGTCCGCATAACATGTTTCTATGGTGCTCCGTGAACATAGGAAGAAGTAACTAAATGAATGAGTGAGTGAGGAGGGAAAGATTTAAATAGTTGACTTCTACATATTTCATTTTATGGTTTTGAGATTTTACAATTTTTCCAAATATCTCCCTAGAAAGAAAACCTTTAGAAGTTAACTGTTGGGGCGCCTGGGTGTGTCTGCCCTCAGCTCAGGTTATGATCTCCGGGTCTTGGGATTGAGCCCCATGTCAGGCTCCCTGCTCAGCGGGGAGTCTGCTTCTTCCTCTGCCCCTCCCACTTTCTCATGCATGCTCTCTCTCTCTCACTCGTTCTCTCTCTGAAATAAATACATAAAGTCTTTAAAAAAAATAAAAAATAAAATAAAAGGTAACTGTTAATTGGAGGGCAAAGCCGCACAGAGCGCAGTCCGATAACCAGTCCCCTTTCACGGTAAGGAGGTGTGTTACCCCTGGTGCTTTAGCCACCTCGTGTGTGTGTTGCAGTTCACTTGCACCCTTGCAGCTCACTCACTCCCTCAGCCTGGCTCTCAGTGACACAGGGCATCTGAGCTCCTCCTGCATACACAGAAATCAATGATGACTTTCATAAAAGAGTGGCAATTTTGTGCAGACCTTCACAGGCCCAGGAAGTCGTAATTCAAATTATATTCACTAGTTCAAGACACATGCTTGTACTTCGGCCCGCATTCATATCGCATGTTTAACGCACCAGCTAATCCTGAGATAGTCTGCGTATGTCTATTAATTTCTCAAATTAATGAAAGCCAAGTACTTCTTTAACAATTTACATTTATCCACGTTGAACTGGTTTTTAGTAGTCTCGGTGTAAATCAGGGCCGGTAAGCAGGATAAATCAAACACAGTTCAAGAAAGGCCAGTATCATTTATAAATATGGATACAAAATCCTACACCTAATGTTAACAAACCAAACAGATAGTGTATTAAAAGGATGATGCATCATAATCAAGCCAGGTTTACTCCAGAAATGTAATATGGATTTGACATTTTAAAAAGTCAATTAATATTATCAGCACTAACAGAGTAAGGTCTCCAAATGTTTTTGTCGTCTCAACAGATTAAGTAAAAACGTTCAATAAAATGCAAATTTCATTTAAGTTTAACAGACACAGGCAAATTAATGACTCAGCAAACCAAAATAAAAAAAATAAAAGTACTTCCTTGACCTGATAAAAGATATCAACACAAAAACTAACTTTGAGATTAAGGAACAAGATAAGAATGTCCACTTATCCCTGCCATGCAAGAGTGTACTGAATGTTTTAGTGAGTGCTGTAGGGCACAAAAACAATATTGGTAAATGTATGTGGATCAGAAAGAAAAAAAAACTATCTCTTTTTACAGATGACTTGGTTGCATAATAGAAAATGTAAAAGTCTCTACATAAAATATTAGAGTAAATAAAAATATATAATAAGAAAGCAGAATATAAAAGTAATATGCCAAAATCTTTTACATTCTTATATATCAGAATAGTTTTAAAAGAGATGCCATTTAAATAACATCAAAAATGTAAAGTATCTAGAAATAAATCTAACAAAATATTTGCAAGTTTTTTATGGAGACCTTTATTGATAATATTAAATGTTATTATGGAAAGGTACGTAAATCTATATAAATGAGGTAATATACATGTAGTAGAAAATCATGTTCATGCATCGGAAGACTCAATATTTCAAAAATTCTACTTTTCTATGATTTGATCTATAGAATCAATGTCATCTTCATCAAACCCCAAGGTTCTTTGTTTTGTTTTGCTTTGCTTTTCTATTGCTTATTGACTAGGGCTTTTTGGGGGGAGGGTGTGTGGGAGGGAGTTGGGGAGAGGACGGCCAAAAGATTCCAAAATCTCTCTGTGCTTCTAAAACATCAAGATAGTTGGGTAAAAAAAGGATGAGATGAAGTGATTAGCCTTCCTTAACACTAAGGTTATTTTGAGGTGATAATAGAACAGTGTGGGTTTGGAATGAGCTCAAAGGGATTAGAGATCCCAGAAACATATGGATGGTTTAGGTAGTAGGTCACACTGCGGGGAAATTGTAGGCATGTTCATCAACTGGGATGAGATAACATGTATCCACATGGGCAAAAAGGAAGTCGAACCACTTTCTTACACCAATTTCAGGTGGCTTAAAGACCTAAATTTTATTTATTTTTTTTAAGTAGGGGGTGGGAGCAGAGGCAGAGAGAGAGAGAGAGAGAGAATCTTAAGCAAGCTCCATGCCCAGCACAGAGCCCGACCTGGGGCCCCATCTCACGACCCTGACATGATGACCTGAGCAGAAACCAAAAGTCGGACGCTTAACTGACTGTGCCACCCGGTGCCCCCAAAATATGCTTAATACTATTAATAAGCATGAAAACACAAATTACAACTGCAGTCAGATACCATTATAACCCAAATGGTTGGCAAAAATTAAGATGTCTTATATGAACAATTGTTAGAATGTGGAACAATGGCAACTGTCATATATGGCCAGGAAATACGTCAATTGTACAACTACATTTTGGCATAAACTAACACTTACATGTTCTTAAATCAAGAAAATTTGCATCTAGGCACATTTCTTAAAGAAAACCTTGCACCTGTGAACAAGAACTATACAACATTGTTGGTACCAACCAAAAACTAGAAACAACTTAAATCTCCATCCACAGTATATTAAACACATTGTAGCATATTATACAATGAAATGTTGCAAAGCAATAAAAAGATTGCTTTTTATTGTAATAGCATGTAATAGCATTGTAATAACAACCATGGGCATCCACACAGATAAACCTGAGACATTTTGAGCAAAATAAGTAAGTCAGAAGAATATCTGTGTATGATTACATTCATATGAATTTCAAAACCATGCAAGATCAAACAACACATCTTTAGACATTCATGCACAGGTGGTAAAATTGTATTTACAAATGGCAATGGACTATTTACTAAAAATGTTAAAATATCTCTCCGGAAGTGGTGGTGGGGGGACACCATTTGGGAATGGCATATACAGGGTGTACCTCTGGTAGTGACTGTCTTTTAATCTTGATTACACGGATCTTCACTTTATCATTCTTTAATATGTATATATTTACTTAATATATATAATATTATTATATATTATATAATGTAAATCTTTATATATATTAAAGATATATATTAAAATATCTTTATATATTTATACATAAAATATATATCTTTATATGTTTATATATATAAATATATATCTTTTATATATATATATAATTTCTCTGCTTTTTGGTCTCATGTTGTCCTTCTGATGAGACGATACAGTATTGAGTAATATTGCATGAGTGGTATTATTAAGACATAAACAGTATAGTGTGCTGATGAAGTCACTCACTCATTAGGATAATTAGAGAAGAAAGTGAGTTGTAAAAGTGGAGGAAGGAGGCGGGAGTTGATTTTGCAAAGGAACACTGTAAACAGTGGGGAGGGCTTTAGTTGTCATCCAAGGGACTTGGAATCATGCTGTGTCAATTAAGAGATATCAAAAGTTTCCAAAAAGAGATGTGATATGGATTATAAAGTCATCACAGATCTTTAGGGGACACACGTGTGCTCGCACACATGCACATGAATATAGAACACGTGAAGCTTTAGGAAGGGAATACAGAAGGTCTTAAGTGAGTCACTGGGCAGAGGGAGTCCATGCACTGTAAGTTGTCTGGCCATTTGGATAATGGAAATATATGTCCCTACAGGTCCTTGTGTTCATTTTTGAAAGTGCTACTTTAGAGAAGCCTGAAGGATAGCCAAGTGCCACCTGCCAGGTGTTTGCAAGTACAGGTGTGGAGATGAGAGAAGGTGAGAGAGAACAATGTAGACTGAGGGTCCTTCTTCATGAATGCTCAGAGAATGGGGTCCTTGAGGAATTCATATGGTTGATAAAGACAGAGGAACAAAGGCAGAACCCTCGCAAAAACTTATTCATATGAAAGACAGGAGAGAAGCCGGACCTATAATGGGGCAGAGAAAGAGGCTGAGAAGTGGTAAGAAAATAACCAAAATAGATTAATGACCAGAAGTCAAGGAAAGAGAGACATCCGTAGAGACCTAAGTAAGTTGTTTTGAGGGCCTCACTCCCTGGAAGTGTTGTCCTCTCTGACTCTCTGGCAACATTAGCAGGGGGATCAAGGCAGAAAGAGACCCCTCCCAACCATGGCAGAACAACTCTAAATTCCCCTCCAAGTCTCCAACTCTTTGAAAGCACGTTTTCCATCCCCTAAGTGTGGCCAGGACCTGTGACTTGCTTCTGTGTATGGCAGAGGTGGATGTCACTCCATGACTACTACATACGATCATCATATCTTGCTAATAGACTCCCTCTCACTCGCTAGTTTGATGAAGCAAGCTGCTATGCTGCAAGCTTTCAGTGGAGGAGCCCACATAACAAGGAACAAAAGATGGCCCCAGCCAACTGCCAGCCAGAACTACTCAAGCCCCCAGGCTCACAACTGACAAGGAACTGTCAACAGTCAACACCACATGAGCTCAGAAGTGACCCTGAGAAAAAAACCACAGCCCTGACCAACAAGTTGCTTGCAGTCTTGTGAGAGATAAATAAGCAAAGGATCCAGTTAAGTCATACTTGGATGCCTGACACCCAGAAACTATGCAATAATAATGTATGTCATGTTAAGGCACCAAGTCTGTGGTACTTTGGTATCTAGCAATAGATAACAAACACAGTCGCCATATAAACCAAATCAACCCATTGACTTGTTCTTCAATCCCTATAGTTCATCTTTTCAAGAATTCCCTATAACACACAGTATGGAGCCTTCTTTCACTCAACACGATGTGTTTGAGATTCATCTCAGTTGTTGCATTTATCAATAATTTGTTTCTTTTTATTGCTGGTAGTGTATTCCATTGCATAGATATACTATTGCTTGCTTATCTGTTTACCAATTAAATGAGATTTGGGTTGTTTAAAAAAAAGGGGGGTCCTAATAGACATCTCACTCTAATGTCCTTCATGCCCAGGACAGAGTCAGCCATGTCAAATGCACTTGAAGGGAAGACAAGAAGTTAATGGCAATCTTAACAAAGTCAGTAAAAAACAAGGCCAAAAAATTTTTTTTTTCAAAGGAGGGGTGGTGAGTTCCAGTTCCAGAATGGCAACATGAAGATATCTTGGCAGACAAAACCCTTAGTGAAATGTGTGAAAAGTGTAAAAAAAAAAAAAATGTAACCACATAATGTGTCTAGAAATCGTTCTAAGGACATACAATAACTGAAGAAACAATTATTTGAGAAAATCAAAACAAAACCAAAAGAATACTAATATAGTAGAAATAGAAGGGAATTTCCTCAGCCTGTTAAGAGACATAGATAAAAATACCCACAGCTAACATTGTACTTAACAGTGAATGGCTGGCTGCTAATACTAGGACTATAAGGTTAGGAACAAGAAAGGATGTCCACTCTCACCACTTGTATTCAAAATTTATTGGAGGTCTTAGCGAAGGCAACTATGGTAGAAAAAGAAATAACAGGCATCTAGATTGGAATGGAAGAAGTAAAACCGTCTCCACTCATAGATCACGTGATCATGTATCTAGAAATTGCTAAGGAATCCTCCAAAGAACTATTAGAACTAATGAATTCAATAGGCTGAAGGATTCAGGATCAATATGCAAAATTTTATTTCTATACTCACAATGAACAATCCATAAGTGAAATTAAGAGAATAATTCAATTTATAATAATATCAAAAAGAATAAAATACTTGGGAATAAATTTAACAAAAAATATGAAAACCATAATCTAAAACCCACAAAATATTATTAAAAAGAAATTAAAGAAGGTCTCAAGAAATGAAAAAAAATCCCATGTTCATGAGTCAGAAGATTTAATATTCTTAAGACATCAATATTTCCCAAATCTGATCTACAGACATAACACAATTACTATCATAATTCCAGCAGAATTCAGTATAGAACCTAATAAGCTGGTTCTAAAATCTAATTGCAAAAGACTAATAATATCCAAAACAATCTTGAAAAAGAAGAATAGAGTACGAGGCTAGTACTTTGTGATTTCAAAACATAGTACAAGTTATAATAATCATGACGATATGAAACTTGCATCAGGATAGAGATATAGACCAATGGTATAGAACAGGGATTCCAGAAATAAACACATATATCTATGGCCAATGGATTTTTTTTTTAAGATTTTATTTATTTATTTGACAGAGACAGCGAGAGCAGGAACACAAGCAGGTGGAGTGGGAGAGGGAGAAGCAGGCTTCCCGCTGAGCAGGGAGCCCGATGTGGGACTCGATCCCAGGACTCTGGGATCATGACCTGAGCCGAAGGCAGCTGCTTAACAACTGAGCCACCCAGGTGCCCTGGCCAATGGATTTTAACAAGGATTCCAACACCATTCAATGAGGAAAGAAGTATTTTCAACATATGGTTTGGGACTACTGGATAGGTTTGGGACACAAGAGATTGAAGTTCTACCTCCCACCATATACAAATGTTAACTCCAAATGAATTATAAATCTAAATGTAAGAAGTAAGACTACAAAATCCTTAGAAGGAAGTATAGGAGACAAATCTTTGTGAGCTTGGTCTACCAATGATTTCTTAGATATGACCCCCAAAACACAAGCAACCAAAGAAAAAAGGTAAATTTTACTTAGTCAAAATGAAAAATCTTTGTTGTTCTTGAAAGGACGTTATCAAGAAGGTTATAAGACAATGCACAGGATTGAAATATTTGAAAATCATACATCTGATAAGGGACTTGCCTCTAGAATACATAAATTATTCTTGAAATTCAATAATATAAAGCCCAAATACCCAATTTTAAAAAAATGCAAAGGATCTGAATAGATGCAGAAAAAGCATTTGACAAAGTACAACATCCAACCATGATAAAAACCCTCAACAAAGTAGGTTTAAGGGAACATACTGGGGTGCCTGGGTGGTTCAGTCATTAAGCATCTGCCTTTGGCTCAGGTCATGATCCCAGGGTCCTGGGATCGAGCCCCGCATCGGGCTCCCTGCTCAGCAGAAAGCCTGTTTCTCCCTCCCCCAAGCCCCCTGCTTTGTATTCCCTCTCTCACTGTGTCTCTCTCTGTCAAATAAATAAATAAAATCTTTAAAAACATAAATAAATAAAGGGAACATAACTTAAAATAATAAAAGCCATATATGGAAAACACATAGCTAACATCATCCTTAAAGGGGAAAAACTGAGAATTTCTCCCTTAATGTCAGGAACCAGACAAAGATGTCCACTCTCACCACTTTTATTCAACCCAGTACTGGAAGTCCTAGCTATAGCATTCAGACAAGGAAAGGAAAGGAAAGAAAAGGAAAGGGCATCCAAATCAGTAAGCAAGAAGTAAAATTTTCACTATTTGCAGATGACATGACACTCTATATAGAAAATCTAAGAGTTCAGCAAAAATTGCTAGAACTGATAAACAAATTCAGTAAAGTTGCAGGATACAAAATGAATGTACAGGAATCTGTTACATTTCTATACAGTAATAATGAAGCAGCAGAAAGAGAAATTAAGAAAACAACCCCATTTAAGAATGAAGGGGGGGAAATTGGAGGGGAAGATGAACCATGAGAGACGATGGACTCTGAAAAACAAACTGAGGGTTCTAGAGGGGAGGGGAGTGGGAGGATGGGTTAGCCTGGTGATGGGTATTGAGGAGGGCACGTTCTGCATGGAGCACTGGGTGTTATGCACAAACAATGAATCATGGAACACTGCATCAAAAACTAATGATGTAATGTATGGGGATTAACATAACATAATAACAAAAAAATCCACCAAAAATAATAAGATAACTAGGAATAAATCTAACTAAAGAGGAGAAAGATCTGTACTTTGAAAACTGTAAAACACTGATGAAAAAAACTCAAGACAACACAAAGAAATGGAAAGATATCCCATGCCCACGAACTGGAAGAACAAACATTGTTAAAACATCTATACCACCCAAAGCAATCTGTAGATTTAATGCAGTCTCTATCAAAATACCACGAGCATTTTTCACAGAACTAGAACAAACAATCCTAAACTTTGTATGGAACCACAAGAGACCCCAAAGAGCCAAAGTAACCTTGAAAAAGGAAACCAAAGTTGGAGGCATCACAATTCTGGACCTCAAGTTATATTACAAAGCTGTAGTGATCAAGACATATGATACTGGCACAAAAATGGACACATAGATCAATGGAGTTGAATAGAAAAGCCAGCCATAGAGCCACAATTATATGACCGAGTAATCTTTGACAAAGCAGGAGAGAATATCCAAAGGCAAAAAGACAGTCTCTTCAACAGATGTTGGGTAAATTGGACAGCCACATACAGAAGAATGAAACTGGACCATTTTTTTATACCATATGCAAAAATAAAACTCAAAATGGATTAGGGACCTAAGTGTGAGACCTGAAAACATAAAAATCCTAGAAGAGAACACAGCAATAATTTCTCTGACATCAGCCATGGCAACATTTTTCTAGGTATGTCTCCTGAGGCAAGGGAAATAAAAGCAAAAATAAACTATTGGGAATACATCCAAACAAAAATCTTCTCCACAGCAAAGGAAACAATCAACAAAACTAAAAGGCAACCCACAGAATGGGAGAAGTTATTTGCAAGTGACATATCGATAAAGGGTTAGTATCCAAAATATATAAAGAACTTATAAAACTCAACACCCAAAAAACAAGTAATCCAATTTAAAATGGGTAAGAAGACATGAACGGACATTTCTCTAAAGAAGACATCCAGGGGAACCTGGGTGGCTCAGTTGGTTAAGCATCTGCCTTCGGATCAGGTCATTATCTCCGGGTTCTGGGATGAGGCCCCACGTTGGGCTCCCTGCTCTGTGGAGAGTCTGTTTCTCCCTTTTCTTCTCCCCCGGCAGACACATGAAAAGATTTTCAACATCATACAAAATCAGAGAAATGCAAATCAAAACCACAATGAGATACCATTTCACACCTGTCAGAATGTCTAAAATCAACAACACAAGAAACAACAGGTGTTGGCGAGGATGTGGAGAAAGGGGACCCTCTTGCACTGTTGGTGGGAATGCAAACTGGTGCAGCCACTCTGGAAAACAGTATGGAGGTTCCTCAAAAGTTAGAAATAGAAGTACCTTATAATCCAACAATCACACTACTAGGTATTTACCCAAGGAATGCAAGAACATTAATTGAAAGGAATGCATGCATCTCTATGTTTATAGCAGCATTATCTACAATAGATAAGATATGGAAGTCACCCAAGTGTCCATTGACAGATGAAAGGATAAAGAAGATGTGATACACACACACACACACTGGAATATTACTCAGCCATCAAAATGAATGAAATCTTGCCATTTGCAATGATGTGGTTGGAGCTAGAGAGTATTATGCTAAGTGAAGTAAGTCAGTCAGAGACTAATAGCATATGATTTCACTTACATGTGGAATTTAAGAAACAAAACAAATGAGCAAAGGGAAAGAAATAAGAGAGAGAGAGGCAAACCAAGAAACAGACTCTTACCTCTAGAGAACACACTGCTGGTCACCAGAGGGGAAGTAGGTGGGGAATGGGGGAAGTAGGTGATGGGGATGAAGGAGTGTGCCTGTTGTGATGAGCACCAGGTGATGTACGGACATGTTGAATCACTATATTGTACACCTGAAACTAAGATAACACTGTATGTTAACTATACTAGAATTAAAATAAAAACAGAAGGAAGGAAGGAAGGAAGGAAGGAAGGAAGGAAGGAAGGAAGGAAGGAAGGAAGGGAGGGAGGGAGGGAAGGAGGAAGGAAGAGAGACAGAGAGAAAGGAAAGAAAGAAAGAAAGAAAGAAGAAAGAAAAGAAGGAAAGAAAAAGAAGGAAAGAATAAAGAAAGAGAAAGAAAGGAAGAAAGAAAGAAAGAAAGAAAGAAAGAAAGAAAGAAAGAAAGAAAGAAAGAAAGAAAGAGAGAGAGGAAGAAAGGAAGGAAGGAAGGAAAGAAAGAAAGAAAGAAAAGAAAGTAAAATAAAATAGTGTCCATATCTTGGGAAAAAAAACCTTATGTTTGAAAATTGGGGGTTTTTTTCTTTGTTTTAATCTAAATGGACGGTACACACAAAAGTAAAGGAACTAGGATGTACCCATGGCTGTTTGTCTAGGACTAGGTGTTTTCATGATCATTACATTATTTAATACTCAAAATAATCTCATGAAGTAAGAAGTGACAATTCTGTATTACAGCCAGGAACTGGGCATTGCAGGAAGGAGGAAGCGTCACCCTGAAAGTGATCAGAGATACCTCACCTCAACATGTTTATATATATAATGAATATATATATATATATATATATATGTATATATATTCATTTTACTTATCAAAGCATTTTCAATTTTATAGCATTCCAACTTTAAAAACAAGAAGTGGTTTTTTTAAAGATTTTATGTATTTATTTATTTGAGAGAGAGAGAGAGCATGAGCAGGGGAGAGGGGTAAAGGAGCAGGGGGGGTGGAGTTGGAGAGGGAAAAGCAGACTCCTCCCCACTGACCGTGGAGCCCGAAGCGGAACTCCATCCCAGGACCCTGAGATCGAGGCAGATGCTTCACCAACTGAGCCACCCAGGCGCCTCAAAAACAAGAGGTTTCAGAACTAGATAGATGGATAGAGGATGATGATAGACACATGATAGTTAGATGATAGGTAGATGATGAATAGATAGATAGATGATAGATAGATGATAGATAGATAGATAGATAGATAGATAGATAGATAGATAGATAGATAGATAGACAGGTAGATAATAGGTAGATACAGAAAGACTGATAGACCGATGATAGACTGAATTTTGTGCCCCTAAAATTAACAAGTTGAAGTCCTAACCCCCAGCACCTCAAAATGTGTCTGTGTACGGAGATAGGGCCTTGAAAGAGCTGGTGAGTTGAAATGAGGCCATCAGGTAGCCCTAATCCAGTCTGACTCGTGTCCTCATAAGGAGAGTTTTGGACACTCTCAGGGACAGCAAAGATGTGTAGACACAGAGGAATGACCATGTGAGGACACAGCAAAAAGGCAGCTATCTGCAAGCCAAGGAAAGAGGCCTCAGGAGAAATGAAATCTGCTGCCACCTTGATCTTGGACTTCCAGCTTTCTGAACTGTGCGACAATACATTTCTGTTATTTAAGCCAACCCACCTGTGGTGTTTCCTGATACAGTGCGTGAGAGGGATGTGAGAGAAAGACATTTCCATTTTTCTGGACTCTACTTTTACAGTTCCAATTATTTTTTGAAAAATAATATAAGGTAGGCACTCAGAGAGGAGTATTTTTAGAAGTCATTTTCTCATTTTGCTCCTAACTGCACAAATAATCCTTATTGATACGTTGTTAAGGTAATCTTTTTCCGTGGCTGATATGTCTGGAGATCATCTAGCTGAGACCCTTAGCTCCAACCACCCGCCAAGGCTCCCATTTCCACAATCACAGGGCTTAGTTGACCATGAATGGCTAAGCATGCATTCAGATTTTATGAACCTGCTCACCAATAACAAGATTTCTTCCGTGGCAATTCTCATTTGATATATACATTTAATGTGCATTATGATGAAAACTTTTTTCTTCCATGAATTGTTTACGCCGGCTTTGATGACTGTTTTTTGTTCATTGCCTTGAATTTAACCTCCTAATCCCATTACTGTTGATGGAAACTGCCAAGTTAAAACCCACGAAAGCAGATGAATATGCCCTGCAGTCCTTGGACATGACTTTGATACATTTCATTTTATTAAACTCATTCACAGACAGATTTTATATTGTTATAAATAGACATCAGCAGATGGGATGCCTTCAGCGGTGGGGGGGCGATGAGGGGGCTAGTCCTTAGGGGGTTAATTTAGGAGAAAGCCCATCTGAGAAATTTAGGAACAGCTTTCATAGAATGTTAGGAGTGACTCTGCGCTTGTCAAACGTCAGGCCTCCCGCCTCTGATTTGAGCAAGGTCTCCTGCACCTGCATGAACTGTGGTCCTCCTCTGGGTGCCTTCAAAGGAGCTGGTGCTCTGGTCCCTTCTGGAGTGAAGGGACCTGTGCACTCTTCCATTTCCCCAGGGAGGAGGAGAGCCCCTCAGGGGTCTTCACTCTGCTTTAATCGGTTTTATACATTATTGCATCTTGCACTCAACAGAGACACACAGGCTCCTGGTGCAGGCAAAGAATTTGTGGACTTTCAGAGCAATGTTTTTGGGTCTCTCTCAATGACATTCAGAGAGCAGACTTGAGGCAGGAAGGTGGAATCAGGACCACTGCCTCTCATCCACACACCCCGTAAACTACACACAGGATGCAAGCCCAGAAGGAACGGCCATCTCAGAAGGTTCTGTAGCCATGGGTCAATGTCATTGCGAGACCCTGTTCCACGAGGGGCAGCCCAGAAGCCCTACCCACCCACCTGTCCTCCTCGGCTGCGCGGGCTGTTCTTGAAAGCACCACGGCTCTTGTCCTTCCTTCCCTTTAACTTTCTTCTCTCCTCTTTCATTTTGTTGCATTGTGTTTCACTGGGAGATGAGGCAAAGACCAGTGCAGGGAAACAGAAGAGGCAAAGCCCTAAATAAAGCATCGTGGACCAAGGGGCCAGAATCCACCAAGCACAGCACTTGACAGAGGGCTGAGAGTGCTTTGCTTATTGCACCAGAAAAGGGGATTATTTTCCTATCTGGAAGCTCAGAGAATATTATCGTCACTCATTTCCCATCCTGATGTGAGACGAGGTACCGGAGCAATGGGGTGATGCCCAGCTGCAAACATGAGGACAAAGTCAGAGCAGCGAGATTGTGGAAGAAGAACCCCTTTTTCCTCCAGCACTGTCTGGTGTCTCAGTAACCGTTAATTAAGCTCTGATCACAAGCTGACTGTGACCTTTCCTCTAAATTTGTGAAAATAAGTTCACTCTGGGGACTTGAGTTTCCAGATCACCAATGATACATAGCTCTTCCTGTGTGCCAGGCAGTATTCTGTTTTTTATGTATTAACTAATTTAATCTTTACTGTAATCTTTGAGGTGGGTGCCATAATATACCTATTTTATGCAGGAGAAAACAAAACATGGCGAGGTGAAGACATTGGCCAAAGTCATCGGCGAGGGGACAGGGGAGCTGGGTTTCTGGGCATCCCAGCTTTAGGACCACTACCCATGTCCTGTCAGCCCTTCCCACACTGAAGGACGTCCCCAGGAGCACACACTGTCCAGTCTACCGTGGGGCCTTCGTAAAGACTTTCTAAGTTGCCACAGCCCAAATCCTTGAAAGAAAGAGACAAATTTTGGGGGGAAATATTAAACACAATGAAAAAAAAAAAACTATGTGAAAGAATATATATGTATTTCTGTTGACCTCTGCCCTAGTTCCTAGCACAGAGCTCCTAAGTCTCTTGGATTGTCCTGGGTGACAGCAGTGTCTTTGGTTCTGACGAGGTGACTCTTGGATATCTCCTGGACAGGTGCTGGTGACCAGAAGGACCAAGCCATGACTAGAAGCTTGCCATTTTCTGCCTCACATCTCATCCTTTGGCGAGGACAGAGAGGCTAGAAATGGAGTTAGGAACCAATCATGCCTGCGTGAAGAAGCCTCCATAAACATCCCAAAAGTATGGAGTTTGGGAAGCTTCTAGGTTGGTGAACACATCTATGTGCAGCCCAACTTCATGGGGACAGAAGCTCCTGTGCTTGGGAACTTTCCAGAACTTGCCTTACGTATCCCTTCCCCTGGCTGCTCATCTGTGTCCTTTATTATATCCTTTGTAATAAATCAGTAAACATAAGTAAGTGGTTCCCTGAGCTCTGGGAGCCATTCTAAGAAACTATGGAACCCAAGCAGAGGGTCAGGGGAACCCCGATTTACAGCCAGTTGATAGGAAGTAAGAGGACAACCTGGGGCTCATTGGTGTCTGCACTGGGTGGGGGTGCAGGGGCTGAGACCTTAACCTGTAGGTGTCAGAAGTCTTATGAGCATGGTAGCCACGGAGAGAAAAGAAGACACATGTACGACGAGTGTGGTCTTCCTGTACGAACTATGAGATGGAAAGCCTTGCTTGTTATGCACTGATTATGTGCTCAACTTGGCATAAAGGATACATTTATATATTTCCTAAGTATATAAATATATATGCATATTTAATATCTGATATACATCACATTATGTGATATATATAATACATAAAACATAATAATCATAATAATTATTAAAATGGGCATTTGCATCTCCATTATTTATTTGATATCTTTTTTTTAAAGATTTACTTATTTATTTTAGAGAAAGACAAAGAGAGTGTGGGAGGAGGATCAGAGGAGAAAGAGTCTTTTTTTTTATGTTAATCACCATACATTACATCATTAGTTTTTGATATAGTGTTCCATGATTCATTGTTTGCGTATAACACCCAGTGCTCAATGCAGAACATGCCCTCTTTAATACCCATCACCAAGCTAACCCATCCCCCCGCTTCCCTCCCCTCTAGAACCCTCAGTTTGTTTCTCAGAGTCCATAGTCTCTCATGGTTCTTCTTCCCCACCGATTTCCCCCCATTCATTTCTCCCTTCCTACTATCTTTTTTTTTTTTTTTAACATATAATGTATTATTTGTTTCAGAGGTACAGGTCTGTGATTCAACAGTCTTACACAATTCACAGCGCTCATCATAGCACATACCCTCCCCAATGTCTATCACCCAGGCACCCCATCCCTCCCACCCCCCACCCCCACTCCAGCAACCCTCAGTTTGTTTCCTGAGATTAAGAATTTCTCATATCAGTGAGGTCATATGATACATGTCTTTCTCTGATTGACTTATTTCGCTCAACATAATACCCTCCAGTTCCATCCACGTCGTTGCAAATGGCAAGATCTCATTCCTTTTGATGGCTGCATAATATTCCATTGTGTATATACATATATATATATATATATATATATATATATATATACCACATCTTCTTTATCCATTCATCTGTCAATGGACATCCTGGCTCTTTCCACAGTTTGGCTATTGTGGACATTGCTGCTATAAACATCGGGGTGCACGTACCCCTTCGGATCCCTACTTTTGTATCTTTGGGGTAAATACCCAGTAGTGCAATTGCTGGATCATATGGTAGCTCTATTTTCAACTTTTTGAGGAACCTCCATACAGTTTTCCAGAGTGGCTGCACCAGCTTGCATTTCCATAGGAGGATTCCTCTTTCAGAGGAGGGAGAGTCTTAAGCAGACTCTGTGCTGAGTTAGGAGCCTGAAGCGGGACTTGATCCCACAACCCTGAAGTCATGGCCTGAGCTGAAACCAAGAGTCAGATGTTCAACCAACTATGCCACCCAGGCACTCCTTATTTGAGATCCTTTAATATGAAATATTTTAACTTCCAGAAATAGGAAAAATCTCTGCTTATATCATCCAGATTTTTAAAATATTAGCATTTTACCATATTTCCTTTAGATCTTTCCTTTTTCCCCTTTTCCTTTCTTCCTCCTCTCCTTTATACACTCTTTCTTTACTTGCTTTTTTTTCCATTGATAAATTCAAATATTACATATACAGTTGAGTCCCATTACTCAACGTATTCACAGTCCCTATAGTTTCCTGAAGCTGGTGGGTTTGTTTTCTATACATTCAATACTTGTACTGAATGTTTCCATGCCTTTAATAACATAGAAAATTGTGTGACTGTGACCTTTTAAATTTTCCCAGGATCGACTTAGTAGATAAATATATATTTAATTTATATGCATGAAGCATATACATATAATTTTATATATATCATATAACATACATCATATATATTATCACACACGTGTAATTTTATATCCATTTCTTGTCCCCATTATACACAGTGGGTCATTTCAACCTCTCACTAAGGCAATCCCAGCGGGCACCCAGCTTCTCGGTGGGTCCCCTTCCTCACAAGCTGTTCCCATGGACGGGCATACCTGGTCCCTCCCTGAAAACAGCACTAGGTCTTGAGCTCTTTTTTTTTTTTTAAGGATTTATTTTTTAATTTGTGACAAAGAAAGAAAGCAAGTGAGTGGAGGGAGGAGCAGGGGGAGAGAGAGAGAGAATCTTAAGCAGGTTCCATGCTCAGTGCGGAGCCTGACACGGCGCCCGATCCCACCACCCTGAGATCACAAACTGAACTGAAACCAAGAGTCAGACACTCAACTGACTGCCCCACCCGGGGGCCCAGGTCTTGAGCTCTTGCCTCTCGTTCTAAACCTCCTCCTCTCCAGCATCTCAATACTTTCTTTCTCTTGAGCCCAGCTCTGGATGTAGGTTTTGTTTCTGTTCTTCTGTTTATCCAGCCTTTGTAGGTGTGTTGAACAAGAGAGATTCTGAACTAGCTCAATGTACTCTGCTGCTAGAAACAAAGTCACATTTCCATTTTATGGATGGAAAAACTGAGCCCAGAGTGATCTGCTAACTTCCCTGAGGGCACTGGGACAAGGTGCACCAGGGATTAGCATTGGAGCAGAGCTCTACCTCCAAAGTCTGTATTCTGTCCTCTCTCCCTGTACCTGCTACAGATCGCCTCCTGGTTGGGGAGGTTCAGTACTCATGATTTATTCCAAGCCCATCACTTTTTCCAAAGCAATACAAATGGGAATATCAATTTCAGCTTTTGCAGGGAAATTGCAGAAAATGTAAATGGATATATGCCAGATAATTATTTTCATTTTCATTCCCATTTGGGGTTTGATGGGGTGGCCATACTCCTCTCATGGAGACTCATCCACTCAGAGACAAAGGCTTGGGATCCAAGTCCAGGGCTGTTTCTTCCACATCACCCTCCCACCCCCTGGGGCCTCCATGTCCCAGGGTCCTTTCTGCGGATGCTACCTCTATTTTTCTGTTCCTCCCTGGCCAGCACCGTGCACACTGCCCACATAGTCACGTCTTTTCAAACCGGAGGTTCGATTTCCATGCACATGTTCGCAGCTTCCTGGATTAGCCTTAGGGGGTTTTGACTCTGATTTCAGCTCCTTTTTTTTTTTTTAAGATTTTATTTATTTATTTGACAGAGAGAGACACAGCGAGAGAGGGAACACAAACAGGGGGGGTGGGAGAGGGAGAAGCAGGCTTCCCGCTGAGCAGGGAGCCCTATGCGGGGCTTGATCCCAGAACCCTGAGATCATGACCTGAGCCAAAGGCAGATGCTTAACTGACTGAGCCACCCAGATGCCCCTGATTTCAGCTCTTCCTTAACGCCCACAAAATGTGACTCACTTCTCTTTCTGAGTCTTCACTGTCAAAGAAACCAAAGAAAATCCCCAGGGACGGGACGGTCAGGAGAGTCAGATTCTAATTAATTTGATTTTTGTTAGGCCAGGCCAGTGCCTGTCTTTGAAAAATGCAAAAGTACATGGAGAGGAAAAAAAGAACATATTCAGATTAAGCTTACCTTTAGTAATTCTCTGTAATGTATCAGATACTGTGTTAATTAGAAAACCCACCACCCATTTTTAATTTTTTTTGGAGGGGAGGAAGCACATCACTTGATACCTGAAGACCTTCTGTAGGTCTTCCTGTAGAACAATTAGTTGTTCTACACCTGTAGAACAATTAGTGTCTAAGGAACTCATTCATCCATCGAAATATGCATTCCCCCGATCTGCCCCTCAAGTGTGCACTGTGTGTCAGGCATCATGTCTATTTGGCGTCCTCTGGTATTAGGGTGTCTCCCTGGCATATTCAGGGTACACATCCTGCTCAGGGATCCATTCCAGAAGTTGACAGGTATGTTCGTTTGCTTGGGTTGCTGTAACGAGAACCACAGACTGAGTGGTTTCTAAACAACAGAAATGTATTTCTCTCAGTTCTGGAGGCTGGACATCCAAGATCAAGGTGCCGGCTGGGTTAGTGTCCTCACCTGGTCTTTTCTCTCTGTGCCCTCTGGCGTCTCTTCCTCTTCTTATAAGGACGTCCAACCCATTGGATGAGGGCCCCCCCACCTGATGGCCCCATTTAATCTTTAAAAAATTTTTTGTTATGTTAATCATCATACATTACATCATTAGTTTTAGATGTAGTGTTCCATGATTCATTGTTTGTGCATAACGCCCAGTGCCCTTTTTAATACCCATCACCAGGCTAACCCATCCTCCCATCACCCTCCCCTCTAGAACCCTCAGTTTGTTTCTCAAGTCCATCGTCTCTCATGGTTCATCTCCCCCTCCGATTTCCCCTCCTTCATTCTTCCCCTCCTTCTATCTTCTTTTTTTTTTTCTTAACATATATTGCATTATTTGTTTCAGAGGTACAGATCTGAGATTCAACAGTCTTGCACAATTCACAGCGCTTACCAGAGCACATACCCTCCCCAGTGTCTATCACCCAGTCACCCCATCCCTCCCACTCCACCCCCCACTCCAGCAACCCTCAGTTTGTTTCCTGAGATTAAGAATTCCTCATATCAGTGAGGTCATATGATACATGTCTCTCTCTGATTGACTTATCTCGCTCAGCATAACACCCTCCAGTTCCATCCACGTCATTGCAAAGGCCCCATTTAATCTTAATTACCTCCCTCAAAGACCCCATCTCTAAACCCAGTCACACTGGGTCTATGGCTTCAACGTCAGCTTTTTTGAAGGGACACAATTCGGTTCCTAGCCATGGGTTTCTTTTTTTTTTTTTAAGATTTTATTTATTTATTTGACAGAGAGAGACACAGCGAGAGAGGGAACACAAGCAAGGGGAGTGGGAGAGCTGAGCAGGGAGCCCGATGCGGGGCTCGATCCCAGGACCCTGGGATCATGACCTGAGATGAAGGCAGTCGCTTAACCAACTGAGCCACCCAGGCGCCCCCTAGCCATGGGTTTCTGTTTTCGTTTTGTTTTGTCTTGTTTCCCCCTCAACACAAGCTCAACTTGGATTCAATTTGTCATGTTCTGGAGCTCCTTGACCTCTACAGACCCCACTATGTTTGCTGTCAGAGGTCAACCCCATGCCCGAGCACCTCTGCTCCTAGAATTAGTTACTGTGAGAGCTTACAGCTTCTTTGAGCTTGACAATAGAAGCAAAATTAATTCTAGAGGAGGAAAAGTGTCATTGGTCCTGAGTATGAGACCGGGGCTGGGGTGGAGGGGGTGGGGGGTCCTAACAGACAACACCCACATAGAAAGTTCCCAGCCTACATCAATCAGGCCAAGAGAAGTGAGCACAGACATCCACGGTGGAGACAGGGGTCACGACCAGCCCCAGTAGCCCCAGCATGACCTGGAGCCTGGAGCGGGGCGGGGGGGGGGGCTGCCCCAGGCCTCAGGGGGAGGGAGAAGGGCAGTCCGCTGAGGGAGAGTGAGTCAGTATAATAGGCTCAGGACCCAAACATAATTACCATCAACCCTTTTGTGCCTTTGGGCAGAAAACTTGTTAAAAGGCTACAGACGACTGGCACAAAAACAGACACATAGATCAATGGAACAGAATAGAGAGCCCAGAAATGGACCCTCAACTCTATGGTCAACTCATCTTCGACAAAGCAGGAAAGAATGTCCAATGGAACAAAGACAGTCTCTTCAACAAATGGTGTTGGGAAAATTGGATAGCCACATGCAGAAGAATGAAACTGGACCATTTCCTTACACCACACACAAAAATAGACTCCAAATGGTTGAAAGACCTCAATGTGAGACAGGAGTCCATCCGAATCCTAAAGGAGAACACAGGCAGCAACCTCTTTGACCTCAGCCAAAGCAACTTCTTCCTAGAAACATCACCAAAGGCAAGGGAAGCAAGGGCAAAAATGAACTATTGGGACTTCATCAAGATAAAAAGCTTTTGCAAAGCAAAGGAAACAGTCAACAAAACCAAAAGACAACCGACAGAATGGGAGAAGATATTTGCAAATGACATATCAGATAAAGGGGCCAGCATTACCTTGATCCCAAAACCAGACAAAGACCCCAACAAAAAGGAGAATTACAGACCAATATCCCTGATGAACATGGATGCAAAAATTCTCACCAAAATACTAGCCAATAGGATCCAACTGTATATTAAAAGGATTATTCACCATGACCAAGTGGGATTTATCCCTGGGCTGCAAGGTTGGTTCAACATCCGCAAATCAATCAATGTGATACAATACATTAACAAAAGAAAGAACAAGAATCATATGATCCTCTCAATAGATGCAGAAAAAGCTTTTGACAAAGTACAGCATCCTTTCTTGATCAAAACTCTTCAGAGTATAGGGATAGAGGGTACATACCTCAATATCATAAAAGCCATCTATGAAAAACCTACAGCAAATATTATTCTCAATGGGGAAAAACTGAGAGCTTTCCCCCTAAGGTCAGGAACGCGGCAGGGATGTCCACTATCACCACTGCTATTCAACATAGTATTGGAAGTCCTAGCCACAGCAATCAGACAACAAAAAGAAATCAAAGGCATCCAAATCGGCAAAGAAGAAGTCAAACTCTCACTCTTTGCAGATGATATGATACTTTATGTGGAAAACCCAAAAGACTCCACCCCAAAACTGCTAGAACTCATACAGGAATTCAGTAAAGTGGCAGGATATAAAATCAATGCACAGAAGTCAGTGGCTTTCCTATACACCACCAACAAGACAGAAGAAAGAGAAATTAAGGAGTCCATCCCATTTACAATTGCACCCAAAACCATAAGATACCTAGGAATAAATCTAACCAAAGAGACAAAGGATCTATACTCAGAAAACTATAAAATACTCATGAAAGAAATTGAGGAAGACACAAAGAAATGGAAAAACGTTCCATGCTCATGGATTGGAAGAACAAATATTGTGAAGATGTCAGTGCTACCTAGAGCAATCTACACATTCAATGCAATCCCCATCAAAATACCATCCACTTTTTTCAAAGAAATGGAACAAATAATCCTAAAATTTGTATGGAACCAGAAAAGACCCCGCATAGCCAGAGGAATATTGAAAAAGAAAAGCAAAGCCGGCGGCATCAAATTCTGGACTTCAAGCTCTATTACAAAGCTGTCATCATCAAGAACGGCATGGTACTGGCACAAAAACAGACACATAGATCAGTGGAACAGAATAGAGAGCCCAGAAATGGACCCTCAACTCTATGGTCAACTCATCTTTGACAAAGCAGGAAAGAATGTCCAATGGAACAAAGACAGTCTCTTCAACAAATGGTGTTGGGAAAATTGGATAGCCACATGCAGAAGAATGAAACTGGACCATTTCCTTACACCACACACAAAAATAGACTCCAAATGGTTGAAAGACCTCAATGTGAGACAGGAGTCCATCCAAATCCTAAAGGAGAACACAGGCAGCAACCTCTTTGACCTCAGCCGAAGCAACTTCTTCCTAGAAACATCGCCAAAGGCAAGGGAAGCAAGGGCAAAAATGAACTATTGGGACTTCATCAAGATAAAAAGCTTTTGCAAAGCAAAGGAAACAGTCAACAAAACCAAAAGACAACCGACAGAATGGGAGAAGATATTTGCAAATGACATATCAGATAAAGGGCTAGTATCCAAAATCTATAAAGAACTCATCAAACTCAACACCCAAAGAACAAAGAATCCAATCAAGAAATGGGCAGAAGACATGAACAGACATTTTTCCAAAAAAGACATCCAAATGGCCAACAGACACATGAAAAAGTGCTCAATATCGCTCAGCATCAGGGAAATCCAAATCAAAACCTCAATGAGATACCACCTCTCACCAGTCAGAATGGCTAAAATTAACAAGTCAGGAAATGACAGATGTTGGCGGGGATGCGGAGAAAGGGGAACCCTCCTACACTGTTGGTGGGAATGCAAGCTGGTGCAGCCACTCTGGAAAACTGTATGGAGGTTCCTCAAAAAGTTGAAAATAGAGCTACCCTATGATCCAGCAATTGCACTACTGGGTATTTACCCCAAAGATACAAAATAGGGATCCGAAGGGGTACGTGCACCCCGATGTTTATAGCAGCAATGTCCACAATAGCCAAACTGTGGAAAGAGCCAAGATGTCCATCGACAGATGAATGGATAAAGAAGAAGTGGTATATATATACAATGGAATATTATGCAGCCATCAAAAGGAATGAGATCTTGCCATTTGCAACAACGTGGATGGAACTGGAGGGTATTATGTTGAGTGAAATAAGTCAAAAAGAGAAAGACATGTATCATATGATCTCACTGATATGAGGAATTCTTAATCGCAGGAATCAAACTGAGGGTTGTTGGAGTGGGGGGTGGGGTGGGAGGGATGGGGTGACTGGGTGATAGACACTGGGGAGGGTATGTGCTCTGGTAAGCGCTGTGAATTGTGCAAGACTGTTGAATCTCAGATCTGTACCTCTGAAACAAATAATGCAATATATGTTGAGAAAAAAAAAAAAAGAAGAAGAAGAAGAAGGTAGCGGGAGGGGAAGAATGAAGCGGGGGAAATCGGAGGGGTAGACGAACCATGAGAGACGATGGACTCTGAAAAACAAACAGGGTTCTAGAGGGGAGGGGGGTGGGAGGATGGGTTGGCCTGGTGGTGGGTATTGAGGAGGGCACATTCTGCATGGAGCACTGGGTGTTATGCACAAACAATGAATCATGGAACACTTCATCTAAAACTAATGATGTAATGTATGGGGATTAACATAAGAATAAAAAATAAAAAATAAAAAAAAATAAAAAAAAAATAAAACTAATGATGTAATGTATGGGGATTAACATAAGAATAAAAAAAAAACCTAAAAAAAAAGAATGTGCCTGAGGAAAAAGGCGGTTAAAAAAAAAAAAAAAAAGGCTACAGATGGAGCCCTCAGTCTCCCTAATGGAAGACGTGATGAGCAGTGGCCTCCAAAGTAATGTTCTGAAGTCACGTGGTAACGGGGTACCTCCCTCCTGTGGGAGCCACCGAAGTGCAAGGACACGGGCTCACGTGTACCTGGTCTGTATCTCCAGCAGAGCCCAAAACAAGGGTGGCAGGGAGCCAGGCAGAGGGGCATCTGTTCTGACCATCTCTGTCCAGTGATCCAAGGGCAGGGTTAGGAGAATTTGGGAAGACATCAGACACGGTGGCCAAAATCAATTCAGCACCCCCTAAGACAAGAGGGAGTCATAGTTGTGCGGGCCAGACCGCGGGAGGCAGGTGAACCTGCAGGCGCACCACAGTCTGGAGAGCAGCCTCAGGGACAGAGAGGACTTTTGCTCTCAACTGTCAACAGGGAGGCCCTGGGGCATCCAGGCTGGCATCACGACAAGCATTAGGATGACGTTTCCATATCCCTCCAAATGCATGTGATTATTCCAAATCCCAGGATCGTCCTGACGGCTGACTTCTAATTGCAGTAAGTTTGCAGAAGATAATTCATTTGTGTACAGGTGTGCTCTTATTCCCTCAACCGAATAAAAAAAACGAAAACTCGAACTCTTCGGTGCTGAATTGCAGGCCTGTCAGAGCTCAGCAAGAGAAGAGAAACGGGAATGAATCCAGAGCGAAGAAAGCCACTGGCAGCAGGTAGGAGACAGATGGAAGCGACCAGACAAGGGCAGGAAACTGAAGTCCGATGCACAGCTCCGGGAGAGAGACGAGAAGTCAAGGAAGATGACCGAGGATCAGGGAGGCAGATGGGCAGCTGGGGCAGAGAAACGCATTTCAGGGGACACCTCCAGCCTCCTCCCGAGGGGCCAAGAAAGGGGGGCCACAGACGAGGCTGATTCATGTCTTCGGGTTCTCCAACAGCAAGCACTTCCTTGAGGCTAATGAGACTTCTCAAAGACTCATCAGCAGGCAGGGAGGGGTAGATATACCCCCCCCCCCCAGACTCACAAGTCTCCCCTTCCAAGGGCCTGAGCCCTATACGGACTGCTGAGTCAGTGCTGCATCCATTGACAAGGGCTCTGGGTCCCTGCGCTGAGCCCCAGGCCAGTGCGCCCAGCAAGGAGATGCCCTCCGCTGCAGGAGAGCTGACTTTTCTAGCTGTACTCTGTGCTTCCAGCAGTTAGTGATCCGATACTCTGGCATCTCCCCCACATGGCAGTTCAGGGCAGCACCTGGCATTCAAGCAACCCCCACCCCCTCCCTGGACCACCCCTCAGGAGTCAAAGTTGACCAATGCAAGTCTGTCACGGGGGCCACTGCCCACCCTTGCAGAAGGGACAGGCTCCAGCTTCGGTCCTAAGCATCCTCGGCTCTCCCCAGAGCTGGACAGATCTCCGAGGACAAAGCACTCAGCTCAGTCGAACAGACGGAATGAGCAGGAGTTTCAAGTTCCTTATTTCTGAGTGTGGCTACTGGCCGGGTAAAGTCCTCTCTGACCCTCAGGGCAAGGAGAAGCCCATTAGTGATACAGGATCTAAGGGACTGCCACCTGATATGTAATGAAAATGAATCATTATTATGCTTCTTTTCCGCCAGTTTTACCCAAAGTTGAATTTTAATGCCCCCTCCCAACATAAACTTTGACAGGGTCCCCGCTTGGATTTTGAAAGTCTCTGGTCCCCTCACCAACAGAGTGGACTTTCCTTTATATCCAGAAGCATATATATCTTCTTGTACATAGAAGCCACATGCTGACCTCCTTACTCACAGACCCCCACACGCAGACCCCCACATGCAGACTCGTTTACACAAGACACTCCCCATGCAGACCTGCTTACACACAAACCACCCCATGCAGACCTGCTTACACACAGACCCCCACGTGCAGACCTCCTTATGCATAGACACCCCACGCAGACCTCCTTTTGTACAATGTCATCAGAATGGGCATGACCCCCACTGGAAAGCACCCCCTTTAGCTTAGCCTGTAGCTTCTACCCCACTTCATCCTAGGATCTAGAAAGGTTGCTGGAGGCCCAGCATCTCAGATCACTAAAATGATTACAGAGTTTCATAAAACCTATAATTGAGCCTAGTGTTCTGCTGAAAACAGGAAAATGAACGCAATCAAGAAGAAGAAGGATCTGGGAGGCAGCGAGTAAAGTTTTCACTTTTTGCAAACCCCACAGAGCCCCCCAATCAACATATGCTTCACAGAAATGTGTTTGAGCTACGATTTTCATAACATCACAGGATCTAGTATTAATTTGTTGTTGACAGATAGAAATAGAAGTGAACATGTTTTAAAATCAAACAGACCTGTCTTCAAATCCTTCTTCCTCCACATCCTAATTTTTGGCTCTTAAGGCCTGTTTCCTCATCTAGAACATGAAAGTTATGATAACTACTTCACAGACGGCTGTGACCCAAAATTGAGCTCACGTACATGAAATCCCCTCCACACTTGCTTTACAGAGGAGACAGCTAGTAAGCCAAAATCCCCTTCTTTCTGTCCTGGGACACAAAGAATAAGAACATGCAAGGTTACTCTCTTTCCTCAAACAGGATGTTTTTTTTTTTACTGTACGGGCATTTTTTTCTTTATTTTTTAAAAGATTTTATTTATTTATTCATTTATTTGAGAGAGAGACAGAGAACAGAGGGAGGAGCAGAGAGAGAGGGGCAAGCAGACTCCGTGCTGAGCGTGGAGCCTGACAGGAGGCTCGATCCCGCAACCTCGAGATCATGACCTAAGCCGAAATCAAGAGTCAGATGCTTAACTGACTGAACCACCTAGGTGGCCCTAATGGTCTCTTATTTTAGAACCAGATCTCCCATAAGTAAAGAAAATCAGACCAACTCATTATTTTTTCTTCCAAGGAAAATCAGTATAGTCAGATTTCCAAGGCCATACATGGAAACTGTGCCACAGCAGAGGAATTCATTGATTTAAAGGAATGACTTTTTCCAGATCCTAGCCTAGGAGAGAAAATTTAGGTAAAATAAAACAAACAGGGGAGAGAATCCAAGCAGAGGAAGTAATTTGAAATATAAAAGGACTGGGTGCCTGGGTGGCTCAGTTGGTTAAGTGACTGCCTTCGGCTCAGGTCATGATCCTGGAGTCCCCAGATCGAGTCCCGCATCGGGCTCCCCTGCTTCTCCCTCTGACCCTCTTCCCTCTCGTGCTCTCTGTCTCTCATTCTCTCTCTCAAATAAATAAAATCTTTAAAAAAAAAAAAAGAAAGAAATATAAAAGGACCCCCAAAGAAACGTCACTGGTATCAAGAGCTACGTCACAAAGGAAACCGGATTTTTTTGTTGTTTTGGGGTTTTTCCCACTGCAGCATCTGACTGTTCACAGAAGCTTCTCAGAGGACCTGCCTGCTTTGGCATCACAGGGATGGCATTCTCCGGCTGCCGTTGAACTTGAGTGCGGACGCGTTCCAAGGAGCAGCAGAAGGAAGCGCTGGAAGAGGTGTGTGTAAGTATCTGGACGCGATTCCCGACCTGCTACCCATTTCAGATGAGGTAGGTCCCCCAGTGCAGAGAATCCACGAAAGCGGGTGTACATTCAGATTTTCTGTCTGTGCATGTACCCGCCCTCTCTCCAATACAATCCTGCCAGCTTCTAGACACCAGCCTCCAGCGCACTGCTTGCAACTCATAAATGGAACCCACGTCATGTGATAAACAGTATCCTCGGCAATATCCCAACTGTAAACGTAACAGCAGGTGCCTTGAAGTGCCTTCATTCCGTGATCCGCAGCACAGGCAGCTGATGCAAAGCCAGCCGGCAAGTAGACCTGTCCAGTTGGAGAGAGGGGTCAGTTCCTGTGTCCCGAGCATGCTGTCCTCTGGTGCTCAGGAGGAAGCCGAGAGCCCGCCAGAAGCAGCTGAAGGAATGGGGAACAGAATGCTCTTCAGGCCATTATCCATGAACATGGACCCATGAGATAGGACATCCATGGCAGGGAGTTGGAGATGGTGCTCCCTGACAAGAATCTGGGGAAAAGCAATCCCATGTTGCCACTGAGGGCTAACCCCACATGTTGACACAGAGGCAAGAACAGTATTTAAATCTTTTCTTCAGGGGCACCTGGGGGGCTCAGTCAGTTGAGCCTCTGCCTTCGGCTCAGGTCATGGTCTCAGGGTCCTGGGATCGAGTCCTGCATCGGGCTCCCTGCTCAGCAGGGAGTCTGCTTCTCCCTTGCCCCTCCCCCTGTACATGTGCTCTCTCTCTCTTTTTCTCTCTCAAATAAATAAATAATCTTTAAATAAAATAAATCTTTTCTTCACCAATGTTTGAAGGTAGGTGGCTTTGGTGGGTGGGTCAGGGGAGAAGTCCCATGCCTTCACTCACACTGACAAAATGCAAGTAGTGATATTTACCTCACGGACCTCTTCTGAAGCCTAAATAAGATCATACCTAGCTAATGACTGACACACACCAAGCCCTCAGCAGATAGATGTTTGTTGACTCTTCATGCGAATCACAACCCTTCCATCTTACCACCCTGCGCTGACACACCCCCACGTGTACATGGGGAACCTGAGCGTCTCTTCAACTCACTAGTTTTTTTGTTTTGTTTTGTTTTTAAAGATTTTATTTGACAGAGAGAGAGAGACACAGCGAGAGAGGGAACACAAGCAGGGGGAGTGGGAGAGGGAGAAGCAGACTTCCTGCAGAGTGGGGAGCCCGATGCGGGGCTCGATCCCAGGACCCCGGGATCATGACCTGAGCCGGAAGCAGACGCTTAATGACTGAGCCACCCAGGTTTCCCCAACTCACTAGTTTTAATGGCAGAGTGTAGTTGGGCAACACGGGGTGATGCATTACATAGACAGAGGACACTTCCATTGGAAATTTTCATAATAAATCATCTCTGTCAACACGACATTTTCCAGTATAAGTGCACAATTGCTCCCTTTTGCTTTTCTTTTCTTTTCTTTCTTTTTTCTTTTTTTTTTTTTTTTTTTTTTTTTGAGAACCTTACCTAAGCAAAGCTATAATTAAGGAAGTTGTGGACGGGAGATCAATTGAGAAGAGCAGTTGGAAATATTAATAAGGTCCAGTCAGCCAAGCATCTCTGCCAACCTGTCAGCATCTGTGTCCCACCCAAAAGTGAGTGTAGACTCTAAGAAGTGGGCACACGGGAGTGACAGTGAGGTGGGACTCTGTTCTCAGATGTTCCCAAATGTTAGCCGTGCATTTTGACAAGTGGATGATACATGTATTGACCATTACAATATCATACAGAATAGGCTCACTGCCCTAAAAATACTTTGTGGCCTGCCTGTTGAGCCCTCCTTAACCCCAAACTCTGGCAACCGCTGATCATCTTATTGTCTCTACAGTTTTGCCTTTTCTAGAGTGCTGTGTAGTTGGAATCCTACGAGATATAACCTTTCCAGATTGGCTTCTTTCACTTAGTAATATGCTTATATGGTTCCTCCATGGCTTTTCATGACTCAATAGCTCCTTTCATTTTAGTGCCAAATAATAGTCCCCTATCGGATGGACCACAGTTTATTAGCCATTCACCTCCTGAAGGACATCTTGGTTGCTTCCAAGTTTTGACAATTATGAACAAAACAGCTGTAAACATCCATGTGCAGTTTTTTAGTGTGGACACACGTTTTCAGTTCATTTGGATAAATACCAAGGAGCAAGACTGCTGGATCCTATAGTAAGGGTATGTTTAGCTGTGAAGAAACCACCAACGGTCTACCATTTTGTGTGCCCACCAGTAATCAATGAGAGTTCCTTTTGCTCCACATCCTTGGTGCTGTCAGGGTTCTGGATTTAGGCCATCCTAATTAGTGTGCGATGGTGTCTCATTGTTTTAATTTGCATTTCCCAGATGATCTATGATGTGGAGCATCTTTTTATATGCTCGTTTGCCATCTTCTTTGATGGGATGTCTGTTCAGATCTTTTGCCCTTTTTTATTTATTTTTTTAAAGATTTTATTTATTTATTTGAGAGAGAGAATGAGAGAGAGAGAGAGCATGAGAGGGGGGAGGGTCAGAGGAAGAAGCAGACTCCCTGCCGAGCAGGGAGCCTGATGCGGGACTCGATCCCAGGACTCCAGGATCATGACCTGAGCTGAAAGCAGTCGCTTAACCAACTGAGCCACCCAGGCACCCTGCCCTTTTTTAAATTGGATTTTTTGGTTTTCTTATTGCTGAGTTTTAAGAGCTTCTTAAAAGATATTTTGGACACCAGTCCTCTAGCAGATATGTGTTTTGGAAATAATTTCTACCATCCTGTGGCTTGTCTTCTCATGCACTTAACCGTCTCTTCCACTGAGAGGAAGTTTTAATATTAATGAAGTCCAACTTACCAATTTCTTCTTTCATGGACCGTGAAGTTTTGTAGATTTGCATTTTACATTTAGATCTATGATCTAAGTTAACTGAATTAATGTTGGGGTAAATTAAGGTCTCTGTCTAGGGTCACTGTTTTGCGTATGATCACCCAGCTGTCCCAGCACCATCAGTTGAAAAGACTATCCACTATCAGGGGAACCCAGGTGGCTCAGTCAGTTAAGCACCCCACTCTTGATTTCAGCTTAGGTCATGATCTCAGGGGTGTGAGATGGAGCCCCGCAAAGGGCTCTGCGTGCAGCACCGAGTCTGCTTGAGATTCTCTCTCTCCCTGTCCCTCTGTCCTCCCCGCCCCGTGTGTGTGTACTCTCTCCTTTCTCTAAAAAAAAAAAAAAAAAAAAGACTATTCATTCTCCACTGAATTCCCTTTGCTCCTTTTTACACACTTTGAAAAAATTAATTTCTCATCAAAAACAACTCAGAATTAGCTATTTTATGTTCATGTGACAAAAAATAAGAAATGAGAGTCAGAGACTTACAGCATGTGTTACTCGGGGCAAAGCAGTGGGCACCCTGTCCCTGTTCAATCGGGGTGCTCTTCCATGCATGAGCCCCGGGACTTCCCTGAACCAGGTTTTCTCCAAACGGAACACCCTTGGAAGAAAATTCCTTGGGAAGGTAAGTTTGTGAAATGACAGGTAATCGATCCTTCAGCAGAGAGTCCAACTGCATCTGCCTGCTGGGAGTCTCCACTGGAGTGAGCAGCACGGGTTCCCTGGGCATGGTTTCAAGTGCCAGATTTTCACTTTCTCTCCATCCTAACTCACCTCCTATGGGGCACATTCGGGAGAGGCTGCTCTGTGGTAAACATCTTCTGGTGCTGTTCCAGGCACAGCCCTGGGGTCTCTAGACATGGATCCCCTTGCCCACAACTTGCTCTCCTCTAAAATCAGGACATTAAGATAAATGCGGGCTTCATTCTCCTTCTGTTCAGCCGGACAAGAGGGGCTGCCTCCCACCAGGCATCCCTCTCTTCTCTGCATCGAGTTTTTCAGGACCGAGTGTTTTCCTTGCTTATTGAAAACCTTGCAAGTCTAGGGAGACCATCTCAAAGCCCAAGGGGAGGATCTAAGGACAGTCTTCTCTCCCCCTGGCAGCCATGTTCCCCTGAAGTGTCGTGGGCACTTTCTTTCTTTCTTTCTTTCTTTCTTTCTTTCTTTCTTTCTTTCTTTCTTTCTCTCTTTCTCTCTTTCTCTCTTTCTCTCTTTCTTTCTTTCTTTTTCTTCCTTCCTTCCTTCCTTCCTTCTTTCCGCCTTCCCTCCCTTCTCTCTCTTTCCTTTTCTTTCTTTCTTTCTTTCTTTCTTTCTTTCTTTCTTTCTTTCTTTCTTTCTTTCTTCCTTATTTCCTTCCCTCCCATCTTCCCTCTTTCTTTCTTTTCTTTTTCTTTCTTTCTTTCTTTCTTTCTTTCTTTCTTTCTTTCTTTCTTTCTTTCTTTTTTTTTTAAGATTTTTACCTATTTACCTATTTATTTGACAGAGAGAGAGCGCGCACAGCAGAGGAAGAGGGAGAAGCAGACTCCCGGCTGCGCAGAGAGCCCCAGGCGGGACTCATCCCAGGAGGCTGCGATCATGACCTGAGCCCAAGGCAGAGGCTTCATAGACAGAGCCCCGCAGGCGCCCTGCAGTGCGCATTTTCACATGCATTCCCTGTGCCCCACCTCGTGTAAGCTGCCCTGGCCCACATGCCAACTCGCTTTGGCTTCTAAAAGGTCCTATGCGGTGGTTACGATCTGAGGAGGCGAGCAGGCGTCTCCCCTCCTGGAGGCCTGCATCCATCTGGCCCCTGCAGAAAAGCCCCGTCCTAGCTGGGCAGGCGGAGGTTAGCTGCTCCGGAAAGCCTCCCTTTCAAGGCTCTCAGGGCCTCCTGGGCAGCCCGCCCTCTGTTTGCTTTGATTGGAGCAAATGATGGGCACTGCGCTCGCCTGGGGGATGGATCCCGGAGGGGGGCACAGGACCCCGGGGCAAGAGAAGGGAAGGATGTCCTCACCAGCTCAGGACACAGAAAGAAACTGCTTCTTTCCCTTCAGGGTGATTTCAATTGCAGTTTTCAAAGATCTCCGCCAAATCCAGAGGCTTGGGTATCAGTTCTGCTCACCTCAGGAGCGATCGAACCCAGCGTGCCCCTAGGAACCCCACGTAGGCCACCCGGGGTTGGGGGGAGGGGAGTGGGCAGCTGCAGGGGGGCCCCAGGCAGATGCGGGTCCGGAACGGGAGCTGCTGGTCAGCAACACGGCTGATGCTTGCTGTACCTGGCAGCTCTCTGGGGAAGGATCTGCTATTGTCCAGCTTTATACCTGGAGAAATTGAAAGACAAAGACACCTGCCGGAAGTCTGTTTCCTTAGATGGGAGACTCTGCCATTATTCCCAACACACGGGGCGCCTGGGTGGCTCAGTCGGCCAACCTTCTGCTTTCGGCTTAGGTCGTGATCTCCGGGTTCTGGGATCGAGTCCCAGGTCCGGCTCCCTGCTCCGTGGGAAGCCTGCTTCTCCCGCTCCCTCTGTGCTCACTCTCTCTCTCTCTCTCTCTCAAATAAATAAATAAAAATCTTCAAAAAAATTATTCCCAACACATGCTAGGTGCTTAATAAATATTTGAAAATGGAAGAATGAAAGAATCAATCAATTCCTCTGCTCAATCAATAGCACAACCTGAAACCTGAGTGGGGACGAGAGGGTTGCCAGCAAGTGGACAGTGAGGGGATGCAGCTGCTCACCGAGGTGTCAGCTCACTGAGACGTCCAGCTGTGGGTCACTGGCACTGTGCGTTGGGGGCCCTCGATTTGAATGGCAGAAGTTCGGTGCTGGGCACCCAGCTGGTTCCGACTGATGCCCGGGTGTGGAGGTGGAGGGAAATGGCAAGGCAGAGCCCGCTGAAGGCCTTGTCCGGGCCTCCACTCTGCTTGGGGGGGCAGCACTCACTGGCTGTCAGTCTGACACAGCCCCCACCTGGAAGGCAGCTGAGGTGGGGTCCGGCCAGGGAAAGAGCTGAGATGTGCTGAGTACCTTCGTGTGCTTGGTCCTAACATAAGGCTATTAGAAAGGCAGTCCTAGTTCGGTGTGGTTCTGACATGTACAAGTTTCACTTACCATAAGATAGAAGATTCCTGTGCCTTCAACAACACAATTTTCACCAATTACCGCAGTATTTTAACTGCGGGTGATTGCATAAAGTTCAAACTGCCCTGTAGCTCTCCAGGCTGGAAATCACAACATGAATAAAAGACGTACATCAGGAGCTGTGACCAGTAACATTTCCTGCCACGTCGGCCAGGGACTGGCCCCTGCTCATCTGTCGCCGGGTCCCTGCATGGCAGGAGCTCCAGCTAGCTGCAGAGACGGTGGACTGCCTGGTGGAGGAAAGCAACAAGCCAAAACAGATTTAGCAACCCAGCCTCAGTCACTGCCCTAAGAGGCTAAAATAGACAAGGGCCGACTCCCCCATTCCATTGTCCTCATGGACAGTGCATCTCCAACATTTCCCCATTCTCCTCATCCCCAGAGGGTTTGGAAGAGCATCTCAGGCCTGGGACATCCACACCTGGGAATGGAGACGCCTGAACAAGGGGTGCCAATGTGCAGGCCAGGGTACCAGAGTCCTCGAGTGCAAGCCTGCATAGAGGCTGCCCTACTGGCTAAGCACTGGGCCTGACGTGAGCAGGAGTCCTCCCCGGCAGGCTTGCCCCTTGGAGCCTGTGGAACTGTCCATGGTCAGCCTGAACATCACACATAGTGTTCGGGCCAGGAGCCAGAATCCCGGGTGCATAGAGAGAAAAGTGCGTCCTCGTGTTGCCCCTGTGTCTTCCTGGAGACAGGAGCATGACATTTTATCAAAACAGGAAAGCAGGACGGTGCAGCCAAGTGAGGCGAAGGGAGGGTGCTGGAAGGGAAGTGAAATCCAGTATAAAGGGAGCTATGGAAGAAAGGGCAGAGGACGGGATATGCACAGTGCTGTCCTTGGTGCTCCAGAGGTGCCCCAGAGGAACCCGCTGTGGCAACCTCCCCCTACGAATGAACGCAGTGGTTTTGACGGACCGGCCGTGGGTGGTCCTGAAGGGGTGGCGCCTGGAAAAGTCTTCCCACGGAAGGAGGGTGCAGAGGACAGAAAGCACAGAGGACAAAGTGGCAGGAGCTGATCCGTACGTACAAAGCACAGGCAGCTTGCTGAGGCACAGAAAAGAGGGAGAGAGAGCAAGTGGGGGAGGGGAGGGACAGAGGGAGAGGAAGAAGCAGACCCCCCTTGCTGAGCAGGGAGCCTGACGGGGGGCTCGATCCCAGGACCCTGAGATCATGACCTGAGCCGGAGACAGACGCTCCACCGACAGAGCCACCCACACGCCCCTGTCCAAACTCCTCTTAATACACATGTAACAAAGACGGAAAACACTGATTCTCAACATTCCTGATGTGCTAAATTACTGTGTACTATAAAACATCACTCTACTGTGTTTTATTCTCCTACATATCTGTAACCAGCAATGGGAGTGTTTTTAACACTTTCACAAATTTTTTTCGAAGGTCACAAAACAATCGTCTTTCTCCCCATCGAATATTAAGATGGCCTTGGGGGTTCCAGCTTGCACGGTCACTGCCGTGTAGCTCCAGGGGTTGCCTGCATTATCTGATGTGATCCTCACAGCAAATCTGAGAGTCTATTGACTCGTTTCTTTGTTTTTTAAGATTTATTTATTTTAAAGAGAGTGAGAGAGAGTATGAGTGGGAGGGGCAGAGGGAGAGGAAGAGAGAATCTCAAGCAGATTCCTCGCTGAGCATGGAGCCCAACACAGGGCTTGATCCCACGACCCTGAGATCATGACCTGAGCCAAAATCAAGAGTTGAAAGCTTAACCAACTGTGCCACCCAGGCACCCCTGTATTGAATCATTCCTGATTTGAAGGTGGACATTGAAACTCAGAGCAGTGAATTCACCTGTCAGAAGCCACACGTTACAAGGTGTGCAAATATTTCACTTGAGAAATATTTGTTTCCCAGAGAAATGGCTGCCGGGGTCAATCCACTGGCCACGGACGAGGGCCCCTGTAGTTCCGCAGCCTCTCCAGAATTGACATTTCTGGACTCTTTCTGCATGCCTGTGGAATGAGCTCATGTCCTCAACTTTCCCTTCTCTCTTCCCGGATACTGTTAAACATCTGCCCGTGAGTTTGCTGCCTATGCGTTTTCATGTTTTAAGACGCCTGTTCAGGTCTTTGCCATCTTTCTATCGATCGTCTGTGCTAATAATGAGCCTGTCACCAGAGAAATTGCCTCTGCATCTTATCCTGAAAGAACACGGCCATTTCCAGGTCCCAGCCCCATGTGATTCCTCTCACTGGTCTTATCTGAGATGAGTTTTACTGTTGTAAGACTTCGGAGCAAGTCGTACTCACACTAAGGGAAACTTCTAGACGTTAAAGAGGAGGGAGGGATTAGTCTGGCCCAAGACATGCCCCCTTGAATGAGGAAATATTTCAGACCGGGTTCCAACGAGTGCCTTAGAAATTCCCAGTGGGTGAACAGGCAGATCCTCTGAGTTGGACAAGTATAGACGTCATCTAGGTGATAATGGATCTCCATGGAGAGGATCCAAGCATCAGAAAATAGCGAAGGATCTTGTGGAAATATGTTCATCCCCTGGAAGCTAGGTCCACGGAACAAAGAAAAGGTGAGGACAGCCTCGCTATGAGACAGGCTGGTGGAAGCAGGTTGAGACAGCAGGATCTGCCCTGAGTAGGAGCCCACAGGCTGGTGAATGTGGATTAACAGGAACGTTGAGTTAATACAAAGAGGGTGGGTGGGGCTGGGTTTAAGTCAAGCTAGGATTTAGACATGTCCTGCGCAACCACTCCTAAAGTGAAGGAATCATTTTCTAAGATGAAAGGACTGGGTGTGAGTAGCAGCGAAGGAGATTCTGGAATCCATCCTGGGTTCCGGGAGTCATGGCTTCCAGGCGGGGGCTGGTGGCTTCATTGAAAGGCCCAAGTGTTGAAAGACAGAGATGTTGACACAGTTCCTGGTTCATTCAGGACTAACTCAAGAACCACTAAACCGTCATGCAGGAAGCCTCTTTTTGAAGAACTACAGAGGAGAAAAAGATTACCATCTTTTTTAAATGAATGTTTTATATTCAATGTATTCCAAAGACCTGAGTTTATCCGGGGACAGAATCGAGTAAGATATAACACCCTCCTGGAAGCTGGTTGTGATAATGGCATGGATTTAGTTTTTAACCAGTTCTTCACTGTACGAAACACTTTAAATGGATTATCTCATTGAATCTTTTTTCTTTTTTTTTTAAGATTTTATTTATTTATTTATTTTATATATATATATATTTTAAAGATTTTATTTATTTATTTGAGAGAGAGAAAATGAGAGAGAGCACATGAGAGTGGGGAGGGTCAGAGGGAGAAGCAGACTCCCCGCCGAGCAGGGAGCCTGATGTGGGACTCGATCCAGGGACTCCAGGATCATGACCTGAGCCGAAGGCAGTCGCTTAACCAACTGAGCCACCCAGGCGCCCTCTCATTGAATCTTATAAAAACCACATAAACTAGGTACCAGCAATATCCTCATTGGAAAAGGACATATAAAAAGGAATTTTCCCAAGGTCACCCACACAGTAAGTGGGAAAGTCTGAACCTAAGCCATTAGGCCCTGGAGTCCACATGCTTAACCACCTGACCTGTTTCCCAAACTTTTCTTTGACAGGGGCAGGAAGTTTCTCCCACAGTCTCCTCAAACCATAACTCATTTTGTGGTAATGCTAATCACCTAAAGACATAATGCTAAGTATAAATTCCTTTAGGTCCCATGCAAATATAATATGGAACACATCTACAGGTAACAGATGAACTGCAACACCAATATAATTTAATATAACACATGAACGAGGCAGGGGATGTGGTTTTGCAATAGTAACTTGCAACTGTATATCTGTGAGCCCAAGCACCTGCCATGACTCCCACCTCCCACCATTTCCCTGTGTTCCAGTGACGGTGAAATTCATTATTGTGGTGTGTCATGGTACCATCTGGCCTCCACCAGGTGAAAGCACATCACTCATGAGTTAATTCACCTTGTGCTTTTCCCATTAGCGGGGGACAATGAAAGAAACATTCCTTGGCACCAACTGAAATATATACACAAACCAATATGTGGCCATTCAAATCTCCTGCCTGTGATCGGGTGTAAGTTAGCAATCTCCTATTGGAAATTGGGACCCCGAATTGAGAAATACTTTATTATGTTCTTCTACATCCCTCATAACCAAAAAAGCAACTGTATCCCTGTATGATAAATGCCAAGGCAGAGGAAAATGCAGGGGCCCATGGGATTGTAGAGAGCATTACCCATCAGCCCTAAGAGGATAGGAAAGTTTTCCGGAAAGTGTGATTCATGGGCTCATTGTTGAAGAGGTTGGCCTGCAGAGGAAGACAAGGGTTTTCCAGGAGGAGGAAACAGCATAAGAAAAAGCAAGCGGACAAAAAACAGTATGATATATGCATAAAACAGAAAAAAAAAAATGTAATCCATGAAGAATAAAAGCAGGGAGAGGAGGTTGGGGAAGAAATACAGGACATATCATAGAATATTTATTTTCACTTGTACATGTCTATCTACATCTTCATCTATATCCACAACTGCATCTGCATCTAGAGCTGCACCTACATCTGCATCTAGAGCCACATCTACATCTGTACCTACATCTACCTATACATTCATATCTATGTCTACGTCTATATCAATATTCCCAACCCACCCATGCCTATGGGATGCAGTCAAGACAATGTCTCTGAAGTTTCCATGTCTATTTCCTCCACACCAGCTATACAGAGAACACCTCTGCTGTGTTTGCAATGGGAAGATCAAGACTGTGGATGAGGGGGGGCGCCTGGGTGGCTCAGTTGGTTAAGCGACTGCCTTCGGCTCAGGTCATGATCCTGGAGTCCCAGGATCGAGTCCCGCATCGGGCTCCCTGCTCGGCAGGGAGTCTGCTTCTCCCTCTGACCCTCCCCCCTCTCATGTGCTCTCTCTCATTCTCTCTCTCTCAAATAAATAAATAAATAAATAAATAAATAAATAAATAAATCTTAAAAAAAAGACTGTGGATGAGGCAATCCTCCCACAATCCCCCTGGACATCCACCTGCCTTGTCAGCTTCCTGCATCCCGACACGCCAGGCCTGCAAGAGGCAGGGCTCCTCAGCTGACAAGAACAACATTTGGAACTCTTTTATCTCCCACCCTTGGCATTTGCTCCTGTAATGTGGCCACGGTTTGCTAGGTACTTAAAACTACATTCCCACTCCCCCCCCCCCCCCGCTCTGATCACTGCGGCTCTCATGGCTACATTCCTTAAAGCAATAAATTTCATTTACAGTAATGTTTCTTTAATAAGGACATGTTGGCCAATATTCATGTGCGCTTACTTGCATAGCATTTTTTCATCCAAGAGCCTGTTCCAACACTAAGTAGGTGAATTTCGGAAAAGAAGAAAAGCAGAAAGAAGAAAATAAACATGACCCCAAGCTCCCTTCCTGGAGTTACTGCTGACATTTGATGCGTTTTGCTCAGACTACTTCCTCTGCATATTGAGAACATATGGAATTCTGGGTTGTACCCTTAACGGTATAATGTCACCATGTCTATATAACTTTGACTATATTGGAAAATAATTAAATGGCTGTGTACTATTTCTTTATATTCCTTCATATCATTGCCCGCACTGCTACCATATTTTGATCCTTCTTTGGCTCATGTGTTCATTTATCAAATGCTTATTCAGTGCTTAGCAGCAATCAGGGCAGAACACTTAGATGAGTGAGATAGTCCAAGTCCCTGTCCTCGAAGGGCTTACAATCAAAGGGACAGAAGCTGATAATGACCACATGAACAAAAGCAACGAAATACCAAATTTACCCATATTATACACCAACTATGTGCGGTGAAAATTTTTCAGTTTTTAACTTTTTTTATGACCCATGGTCCACATAATTTCCCATCTACTCAAGTGCCAGTAAAAGATCAAGTTCAATACATCTTAGGACCCACCAAGACACAGGCTGGTTTATACAATGGAAACACTTTGCTTAGCTAAATCTTAGATTCTGTGCTTAAAATATCCCATCACTTAGATTCCTGCTCCTTGCGGGGTGTTGGTTTTGGGATGCCCGCCTGCAGTATCCACCCTCAAACCCTCGGCTCGCGGGGTCATCTTAATCCTGACCCCTAGGTAGGCTGGGCTACTGTATTCTCAGCATGTCTGCTGGGGCACACGAGAATTTCCAGGTCCTTTGGCTGTCACAGGAAGCCCAGGGGATCTGAAGGGACATCGCAGAACTCCTTCACCACCAACACCAGCAGCACATAAGAAACTGTCAGAAGAGCAAGTTCGTGTGCCCCACCCAGATCTCGCAATTCAGAAAGTGTGTGGGGCCCGGCTATCTGCGTGTTGAAGGGTTTGGGGCACGCTCGGGGAGATGCGGATGTTCACTCAAGTTTGAGAAGCATTGCTGTAAATGACTGCATTGTGCACTGGCCCCAAGGTCTCTGCAATCTGAATGGCGGTATCATCTGTACTATCAATCTAGATGTCTCTAAAAACCCATCCCCGTGCCAAGGCACAACCCCAAATAGTGGACGAAAAACGAGGCTTTCTGGGGCGCCTGGGTGGCTCAGTTGACTAATGTCCTGTCCTACACCTGCATCTAGAGCCACATCTACATCTGCATAAATGCATCTGCTTTCGGCTCAGGTCATGATCCCAAGGTCCTGGGATCGAGTCCCGCATCGGGCTCCCTGCTCTGCCGGGAATCCTCTTCTCCTTCTCCTTCTCTGCTCTCTCTCTCTCTCAAATAAGTAAATAAAATCTTTAAAAAAAGAAAAGAAAAGAAAAGAAAAAGGAGGCTTTCAGAAGTGAGCTGTCCCCGTCCTCTGCATCACCTCGCACAGCTTGAGGGGTTGGCCTGGCAGCCCCGAGCCCTGCATTGTGCCCCCTCTACCTCGTGCCCTGAAGCAGCAAGGCTAGATTTCATTAAAAACCTCAGTTTATCAGCTATAAAATGAGGCTGAGAATCCTGCTCTCCTGGCAGTTTGGGGGATCAGCCCCGGGGCAAGACTACACAAGGGGCGCTGTCCTATGCATCCTCCAGCTTCCGCTCCCGGATGCTACTCAGCCTTGGGAACTTCTCTCCTTCCTGCTTTTCCGATGGCTCCTGTGTGTCCCCACAAAGCCTGACTCACAATCGCATTATCTTGATATCCGCTCAAACAAACAAACAAAAATCTACTTGACAGTCAGACTGGAGAAACTAGTTTATTGATTTAACAGGTATGTCTTCTCCCTCTGGAGTTTTGCTTTAATGAGTGTGGTCTCCTGGGCACACACAAAAAAAGTCAGAATATGGAAATACACTGAAAAAAACCCAAAGTGATATCCCTGTTGTGCCGACACAAAAATAAATATGAATTCTTTTGTTCAACAAGTTTTGTTCAACCTGTGGAGCCTGGGAATGTATCATGTTACCTGGCAAGGGGGAAGCTGGATTGCAGATGGAATTAAGGTCTCCTATCAGCTGACATTGGGATGGGAGATTATGCAGTGTGACTGGACGAGTAAGAGCCCAAACTGTGTCTGCAAAAGGGCGTCCAGTTCCTGCATCCACCCCACTGACACCTTCTTGCCGTAGCCTCTAGAATGTACTTTTTTGCATGACAGCCAAGTTGAGAACTACTGGTACAATTACCACCTCTCCAGAGACCCCACAGACTATTCTGTGAAGCCTTCGCCAGCTGGAAAAAACAAAACAAAACAAAAAAAACCTCTCCCTCTGAAATTCAGTGGCATTTTCGCTGTACTTCTAGCTATTGGCAATTCACAAATTTTTGCTTTCATTGCATATTCTTCTTCCCCGGACCCCTGAGCTACAAGCCCGCGAGAGCCGGGAAGTGGTCTGCTCTGCCCTAAGAGCCTCCTGCAGGGGCAAGTAGGTGTCTGAGCCCCTAACTAGAGAAGTCGGCAAAAGAGATTCTTGAATGAGCAACAACGCACCACTCTCCCCAAGTTTGTGCTCTACAGCCTGCATAAATCATGCCTTTTAATTATCCCCCAAACTGCCAGGAGAGCAGGATTCTCAGCCTCATTTTATAGCTGATAAACTGAGGCTTTTAATGACATTCCATTGTTTGCCACAGGGTCTGGGGTGGGACTCCAGCTCGCAGCCTCTCACTGCCAGGCTAGGCTCCCTTCCTGCCCAGGAGCAGAGACTTCTCTGGATCCTGTCTTCAGACCAGGGAGCTTCTGCAGGTTCTGTCTCCCACCCTCCATCCTCTGCTTCCTCACTTGCACATTTCCCTAATTCCTCCTTTATCTCCCCTAGATTCGCCCTCTGCCAAGGGCTTCAGACTCAGGACTTCACGGCATGCTTTCCTGCTCCGACGTTTGCCTCCCACACCACCTCCAGAATCCTCCTCCAGGCTTTGTGCCCCCCCACAGCTGGTCTGGGTGGCTCAGATCCCCAACCAGCCTGGGCCAGGAGCCCTTCACTGCTTGATTATTCGGGAGGCGGGGGATCCCAGCCAAGGACAGCTTCTTGCACAAAATGGGCACCAGTAGATGTTTGTTAGACTGGCACACGGTTGAAATGATATCCTGGGGTGCAGATGGGTCCAAGCATGGTGAGGAATCATCCTCAGCCCCTCACATAACACGCCATGCCATCAGAACTGTAGCCCAAACCAAAGGGCTGCAAAAATCGACAGTGAAATAGAGATTTTTACGGTCACAAGGACCAGTGCTGCATAGTAAACTATCTTTTGAAAACTATATTGCCACAAATCTGGGAGTGAAATAAACGAAATCAAGAGCAGGGCAAGGAGTGAATAATCGAGCCAACTCAGAGCTACAAGCAGGTTTAGCCTGTGTCCTCAGAGCATCTTGCTCTGTTCTCTGCTTCCCACTTAAAATGCAATAGATTCAAAAGTGGGCAGCTTACTCAGCATCATGTTCCCTGTTCCCTGGGAATCATATACCGCCATATAGTCATTAGCATTGAAATGCATGCCTCTAGGTTAAAGCTCCAACTCCAGCTGCGCTGGGAGCTGCAGGGAAAGCCTCCCCCACAGTCGGCCCCATATAATCATCAGCTTGCATCTTGTTTGCGTGTTTGTTTTTCCTTGCTGATGTTCAGCCTTTTGCAATTAATCCATTCATTCCTTCTTTCTGCAAACATTTACGGAGCATTTCCTCTGCCCCAGCGCCAGGATACTTACAGAGATTAAAAATGAAGGAGACAGAGCCCCTGCTATGGAAAAAAAAAAAAAAAACCCACAAAATGATTGCAGGTGACCAAACATCCAGGTTTGCCCCAGGACTGGAGTGTCTCCTCTGTCCTATCAGTCCCGAGACCAAGGAAGTCCTGCGCACATCAGGACGCCTGCTCAACCCTGACAGAGTTAAAAGGCTGGTAGATCATTATGACAGTGTGAATTGCTAACCTCGGATATCCCCAGAATGTTTAGGACGTCCCCATATGGCCCAGCATCTGCAGGCTTGGCTGTGGCCATAACTCGGGGCCGTTGAGGGCTGGGAGAACAGCCGTGGCTCTGGACACCCCACCACTCGGAGTCCATGTGGAAAACGTGCCAGGAGGTCTATATGCAGCCAAACACCAATGCTATTCCCTAAGGAATAAGAAAAAAAAAACGCCCACCATCTGCTATAGACAGAATATTCGTGCCCCCCTCCCTGCCCAAATTCATATGATCCCCAGGGCGCTGGTATTTGGAGGTGAGGCATTTGGAGGTGATTAGGTCTTGAGGGTGGAGTCCCAGAGACCCCAGAGAGCTCTTTTCCTCTTCCACCGTGTCAGGGGTAAATTGCCGCGACTATGCTCATTTCCTTGTTGGGAGCTAATGCAAGTTGTACACCATGGCCCCGGCTGAGATCCACCTACTTCTGCTCACCAGCCCTGAGTTACCAGGGTACCTGGTATCCCACAAAAGCCGCTGCTGTGAGCCATAGGATCAATGAATGCATTTTTAGCAACAAACCCACAGGTTCTAATTTGCATTAATGAAGGTTAATTGTGTCCCTACGCCATAAGGGGAAGAATCAATTTCTGCTGCGATGGTAAGAACATAGAGAAACGTTCACAGGGAGAATCACCAGGAATCTCAGGCATCTGGGCACGGACTGAGATGTCCTCCTTCTTTCCCACCCCTCCTCCCCCACCTCCCATGAGCACTCGCCTCACATACATCCTGCCCACAAAACTCAAGAGGGTTCCCGCCCACCTCCCTGTTGCAAGCAGTTCCATTTGTCAGTGGGTCCCTAGATGTGATCTGGGGCACCCGACAGCCCATTCTCTACTTCTGGAATCACGCCGGGATGGCCTCCGGCAAGGTCTGTATCTCATGACCCATGCCAACTGGACACAGGACAACATCTGACCTGGAAAGACCCATCCACAGAGTGAGTTAAGTGGGTCAGACTCCCTAGAAGTCATTTCTGACCATGTGCAAAGAGAGGAAATGGGTCAGGAGGAGAATTACTGAGGAACAGACCTGAAAGAGATCTTGCAGCCCCTAAAAGTCCCCAAAAAGGAGTGTTTCAGATCCCAATGTTCTTGTGAATTTCTTAAATGAGCCAATACATATAAAAGCTTTGGAAGACCACATGTTCTTCCAAAGTCAGGGCACCGTAAATGTTGGCCGCTATTATTTGGGGTTTCTATGAGCTTGTCTGTGGTAATGTTGGAAAATAAATGTATTAGGGCAACCTAAGTGAATCCCATTGGTCCACTACTAAAGACTGTGCCAAATTGTAGGACACAGTGAGTCTCCCCCACTGCCTGAAATCGGCAGAATTGTGAATGGTACTTATTATTCAAACTAATCAAATAACCTGAAAGGTTGTTTTCAGGATCCACGTATCTCCATCCACATGTCAGTTTGGGTGTTTCATTTTCTTTGTTGTCTGTAATATAACCCCGCATAATTGAGTTTGGCACCAGATCAGAGAAAGTTTTATATTTTACAAGGATGGCTTATTTTTAACATCTGCTGAGCTCCTGTTAACGTACATTCATCCAATGCAACAACTTCTGGTCATGAGTCATAAATTAAACCTGAACCACAGAACATAGTTTTATTTTAATCTATACCATAAACCTGGCAAAACCCATGACTCAGACGACTATGTGGGGCATATGGCTAAGTCTGACTCAACACAAATTACTTCTGGGAAGCCATACGCCGACAGGCTTTTGGACTTACCTCTTGTCATATTTGAAGGAAGCGTCTCTTTGAGTTGTTAGCATGTGCATAGAAGTTCTGAGATGAAACGCTGAGAGCACCTTAGGTATAAATACTCAAAAAGGACTGGGTGGACCTCATCCTGGCATGTGAGAAGCTGGACAGGCCAAGGTCAGCAGAAATTAACAGGGGAGGGGCACCTGGGTGGCTCAGTTGGTTGAGCGTCCAACTCTTGGTTTCCGCTCAAGTCATGAACTCAGGGTCGTGAGGTCGAGCCCCACGTTCGGCTCTACGCTCAGCGTGGAGTCTGCCTGAGATTCTCTCTCCCCCTCCCTCTGCCTCTCCCACCCCCCTGCTTGCATGCACTCTCTCCAAAAAAAAAAAAAAAAAAAATTAACAGGAAAAAGTCACCAGTCTCATCAGACCCAGACCTGGACCTGGGAGTGACCATCAGGGATGAGTAAGATGCTGTCCAGGGGGGCTGATGAGAGGAAGGTCCATTCCTGGTCTGTCACAGTCAGAAGGAAGGATGTTACAGGCAGCAGCTGGGGTTGTGACCTGTTCACAGAGGGCCACCCAATGGGCTGAGTGGGAGCTGAATTCCAGCCACATTCCCTTAGTGAAAGAAAGAAGAAGATGGGGAAGAAAGAAACAAGGAATCATTGCACTGTATGATAAGCTGTTAAATACCATTTATTTTATAAGTCTGTGAATAAGTTACTTCATTTGAGATTTCAGAATTACAGAAAGATATGTCTCATAAAACAGTTGAAGAACAAAAGAGAGACAGGCTGAGCCGCTACCCAATATGAAGGTCACAAATCAGTTCAGTGTGACAACACCACTCCCAAGGAGGTCGTAATCTCCGTGGTAACCAAGGGAGTGCCACCAGTAGGGATGACTCCAAGGACAGGCAGAATTCCAGCCTGCGAAGAATATATTTCTGTCACCAGTTCCCAAATGACAACCGTTCCAATGCATCAGTGGTCCTCAGTCCAACGAGCACAGAGGATATTTTATCATCAAATTACTTTTTTTTTTCAATTAAAATGAATGTTCTTTCTTCAAATCATAAGGTGGATGGAGTAGGGAGCATGCATTACAAGGATTCATCTAACAGGATCAGATTCCGAGGAACGTAGGCATTGATTCCTATCCCCATCAAACAGCAGTTGTATGGATTGTATGGATTTTTAAAATTTCAACTTAATTAGCTGTTCTGAAGATTTGTTTTCCTGGTTTTGACCATCAGAACCCTTACGAGCCACAAGGGAATTGTGTTTTGCGTTTTTTTCGTACAAGGAGTGAAGCCAGGACCTGTTGATCCAACCTGGAACAATCCCTTTGACAGGATTCAGTAGGAATAGAGGGAAAACATACAGGGTTGAGGGATCATTTAAAATAGTCAAAAATAAATAAATAAAAAATAACATACTTGATTGGTAGTTACATCTAAATTTAAAGAAAGTTGGATTTAGAGAATAAATAGGCTTTCTGCTGGTTAGTGCCATTTATCTTTAAACTATAAACATTTTAAAAATAAATAAATAAAATAAAAGCATTTTTAAACTAAAAAAAAAAAGAGAAGAACCAATCAATAAAAAAAGCACATAAATACTTGTCAGATATACAATCCACTCCCAGAAGAATTTGACACAAAGCATTCAAAGTTCAAAGTACAGCCCTTAGGTACAAAGAGAGTGTGTGGCGAGAGGGTAAATCCTTCCTAAGTGGGGATGCTAAAATGACTCCCTTCTTCTGAAAGTGATAGTATATAGTAATTTATTACCTTGAGTTATATTTTTGATTAATTTAAAAGTTACCAACCTCATGATCGTGTCTCCATTTTATTTGTTTTAATCATATTAGTCCTTGAATTCCAAGCCTTGAACCCACTTTATAGATGTGTAGATTGATGTCTTAATCAATTCAACCCCAAAAGTGGTTGGAAAAAAAAGAAATAGAGTAAGAATTAGATAATGCTCATTTGTTGAAACAGCTTAGGAGGGCAGAATTCCTCCTAACCTAGGAGGAATTAATAAACTGGTTAACTCTCCTGGAACTAAACTAGCACTAGTTTCTCACAGGTAAAACTCTTGTAAGAATTCATTGATGCAGTCAGCCCTCCATTCAACAAATTTTGTGAACATTTCCACTGCTCCAGCCAGGGTCCTGGGTGCTAGATTCACAGGAAGACACAATTAAGGAAAACAAAACGCTTCCAGAAAAAACTACCATATAAAATAGAAACCCGGTCATATGACAAATCCAGAAAAGGTCTTAGAAAAGGCTGTAAAGGATGATTAGATTTATGTCTTATTATGTAATTATATTATTGACTATTTTAAACATTATCTGCTATACCACTCTACTTTGGGAAACATGCATTATGAACTTACCAAAAAAAAATATATCCTTTACTTTATTTGAATTATCTCCAGAGAAATAAATATTTCAACCAGTAGACAAGTAGATTCTAATTATTTGTAACCTCTTGCGGAAGCAGATGGGTCCCACTACATCGAGCAAATCCCCGAACTGGTCAAAGCAAATTCTCAAAGTTGCTTTGACCAGTTGTCTATTTTTATCTCCAGGTACAGGCATGAGCACATGTCATAGGGCTTCTGACCTCCCGAGGGCGGTCAAGGCAAATTTGAATACAAGAGAGAAGTCCTTCTAGCCTGTGTTAAGGTGAGAGTGTCAGGAGGGAAAGTATGAAGGGGGTAAATCAGAGGAGGAGATGAACCATGAGAGACAATGGACTCTGAGAAACAGACTGAGGGTTCTAGAGGGGAGGGGGGTGGGAGGATGGGTTAGCCTGGTGATGGGTATTAAAGAGGGCACGTTCTGCATGAAGCACTGGGTGTTATATGCAAACAATGAATCATAGAACACTACATAAAAAACTAATGATGTGATGTATGGTGATTAACATAACATAATAATAATTTAAAAAAAAAAGTGTCAAAGACCCTTGTAATTGTTCAATGGTATGAATCCATACAAATTTCCTAATGAAGAAAGTTAAGAATTCACATCTGTGGTGGATACAAGTGATAAACATTTTCTAGAAAACATTTTCAAAATATGTTTACAGAACCTTAACATTACGATATTCTTTGACCCAATAATTGTGTTTCCAGCAAAAATTTTGAGAAAATCATCAGAAATATGGGCAGAAATTTATATATTCACCACACTTTCGTAAGTAAGAGCAAAAATGTGAAATCTCCAACACAGAATAATGGTTAAAGAAACTAGAGTGGACCCACAAAGTGCAATCACAAGATGTAACTTTTAAAAAAAAGCAAGTAATGATGTAGGGAAATTCATATGATTGGCTATTAAGTGAAGAACAGCAGAATGGAGAATTAATATGCCAAATGATTGTAATATTGTAAAAATCAATCATGACTCTCTGGGAAATGGGAATTTAGTTGGTTTGATTTTTTTCTTTGTAACTTCTACCGTCTTAAAAATGTATACAAGGAGCACGTAATTCATCCATTGCTGGGGGAATTCTCTCCTTTTGAGATTTTGCTTCTCCATGCCACACACTTATATACCCAATTTTGTTAGAAAAGAAATTTTCCTTTTGCTCCTCTAAGGTCAAAGTCTGGTCATAGTTTGCAAGAGGCAAGTGACACCAAGTTTCCCCACGATGCTCGTTATCCAAAGTGTCAGTTTGATGGAAACCTCTGCCCTATGTGCTCTCCAAACCAACTTTAAAATCCATGTTAGAATAAAACTGCTTCCTATTTTTTGGAAAAATGGCTTCCAAGCACAACACAAGTGCTAATAATTTGCAGTCTCCAAACAACTGTCAAATTGGCAAGCCCTGAGCTTACAGCTGCTACAGTTCCCACTTGCTTTAGGAATATGTACAATTTATTATGGAAAAGACCACCAGGCACAGTGATAACTCTGGTTCATATAAACAAATGTGTGCTATTCAGAGTATCTGCTTGATGCTCATGCTTGCTTGTTATTGACAGGTTATAGGGATATATCATGATTTACTTTGGAGACTCATAAGAATATTTGCTACATAGGGGCGCCTGGGTGGCTCAGTCAGTTAAGGGACCAACTCTTGGTTTTGGCTCAGGTCGTGATCTCAGGGTCCTGGGATCGAGCTCCATGTTGGGCTCCAAGTTCAGCATGGAGTCAGTTAGGGATCCTAGCTCCCTCTCCCTTAATCCCTCCCCCCACACACACTCACTCTCTCTGTCTCCCTACAATCAATCAATCAGTCAATAAATAAATAAATCTTTTAAAAAATGAGTATTTTCTACATATTGGAACTTTGGAAGTGGTTATACTCAAGTAGTGAAGGATGGAGTTGACACCTTTCTAATTAGGAAAGAAAATAGGGTCATTGCTATTGTTTAAATCAAATTACACAGTTGTAATTATGTTGGCTCAGGAGTTAGACCTCATTGCTTCCAATGCGTCAACTACTGTCTGGTATGCCAATGAGGAAATTGATCTCCAAAGAAACTACATGATTTTCCCAAGATCACACATTGCTAGTGTGGTAAAGAGAGCTCTAGAACTTAAATCCCCCTGGCGTGAGTCCAGTGCTTTCCGTAGGCTACATCTATTTTGAGATGTCTATAAGGAGAAAAAAAAAAAAAGCCAAGTAATGATGTTTTGATGATAGGCAATAATATTAGCATGGGCCACATACTGAGGCATTAGTATTGGAAATGGTAAAATGTATTCACACATAAAAATGGAAAAATAAAGAAATCCTCTGGTCTTAAGTATAATGTCCTCATGTACACAGAATCACAAAAAAACCTATTTCTTTATATCTGGCTCTGTTCTCTCAATTATACCTTCATCATTTATCACTTTTTAAAAATATATATATATACTTTTCTTTTTTTGAGAGAGAGAGAGGGAGAGAGTGTGCTCATGAGTGTGAGTGGGGAGGGGCAAAGGGAAAAGGAGAGAGAGAATCCTCAAGCAGAGCACAGAGCCCGACGTGGGACTCAATATTACGACCCTGAGGTCATGACCTGAGCCAAAACCAAGAGTTGGACACTTAACCGAGTGACCCAGGCACCCCTCATCATTTATCACTTTATGATTTTCCGTTGTTTGGATATACCACAATCCCTTCATGGATTTTATTGTTGAAGATGGCATGGTTCTTTATTACATGAACTTTTTTGCATTTATTGAAGAAATGGATGAGTTCTCTTAATAGGCAATTTAGGAAGCTTGTTTATTTGTTTACTTCTGGATAATTTTCTTCTAGCTTACCTTTCCTAATATATTTTTGTTTGTTTTCTTCATTTTCATCAAGAGTTCCCTTCTTTCTTAGATTAAGTTACATCATGTTATTTTCTATTTCATTCTATTTTCTAAAATTGTTTCAATCCACTGTTTCTTAATTTTATCTTAAGTATTACTGATTAACTTTTCTGCAAGTTTAATCCTACTCTTTAATTGCTTCCAAATCCAATTTATTTAGTTAGTTAAGATTTTCCTTTCGATACCTTCTTTTTCTATATCTATTTATTTGATACATAAAATTCTCTAATCAAATTGAAAATCTGTAACAGCCACTCTATAACCTTATTTTGCTTTATGAAGTACTTTCAAGTGGAAGATTTTCCTCACATGCCTAAACATTATTCACTGGATTATTTCAGATGATTGCCCATGCATTGATTAATAAATCTGATACTTTATCATTAGAATGACCAATACATTTTGTTTAGAGAGAGTGTGTGAGAGGCGGTGAGGGAAGGGCAGAGGAGAGAAAGAATCTCAAGCAGGCTCCACACTCAGTGTGGAACCTGACACAGAGTTCGATCCCACAACCCTGAGATCACGACCTGAGCCGAAATCAAGAGTGGGACGCTTAACTGACTGAGCCACGCAGGCGCCCCAACCAATACATTTCTAAGAGTTGACTTTAAAGTCTAATTAGACATGCCTGTTGTAAAAGAAACTGGCTCAGCTCAAGGGGCACTTATACAGGGAAATCATCCCAGCATTCTCAGTGCTAAGGGACCATCCTAACTGAATTCAAGGTGACATTGTCGGATATGAACAAAACCCCCTTCATGAGGACTGAGCAAACACAGAGAAATCCCATAGGCTCAAAATCATGGGACGACCAAATGGGAAAACAGGGTACAGCTTATATTTCTGAAATTTTGGAATGCAGAAAGCCCTGTGGTCTTTTTTAGAAAAGGTCCCTGTCGTTGATGCTTTGTGGCTGCTGTTCCCTCTTTTGGATGCTTTTCATGCAATCATGAGCATTACTCCCATTCCATCACCTGGTAATAAAGATATTTTCACTAGGTTTTTGGCTGCTATGTCATACTCTAGGTCACATTGAGTTAGGAATCAACCGACACTTCCTCATGACATTTTTCACTGACCTGCTATCAAATCGGGCATTGTATGGCTCACAGAAACTAGGAAAGAGGCATATCATAAGCATTAAAAAGTTGAACACCATCGTATTGGTGAAGTAGGGCTAGTGTTACCATAACGACAATAGATAAATCTTTTTTTTTTTAAGATTTTATTTATTTATTTGAGAGAGAGAATGAGATAGAGAGAGAGAGCATGAGATGGGGGAGGGTCAGAGGGAGAAGCAGGCTCCTTGCCGAGCAGGGAGCCCGATGTGGGACTCGATCCCGGGACTCCAGGATCAGGACCTGAGCCGAAGGCAGTCTCTTAACCAACTGAGCCACCCAGGTGCCCAACAATAGATAAATCTTTTACCTAACATAACAGAATATCATTTCACTCAAGAAAGGGCCAGTATTAATGGCTCTGGCTTCAGGACAACACTTTCACATCGCGCGTGCTTAATAACCCCACTTAACCACAAGAAACGTTCCCAAATAGAGCCTGAGTCTGTCCTTGGGGGAAAGACAACAGGAGTGAGGAACCCAGAGCAGCCTCTGCCAGAGCCAACCCTTGTTGTGCCTGGACACCCATTCCGTTCTTTTCCTCAAATGAAGGAGCAGTCGCTCTTACCCCAGGGAAGATAGTCCAGTTCCCAATTAAGCACTCCGACCAACTCAAACATCACAACATCTAGGTGATAAACAACATCCACCTTCGGGTGCCAATAGCTCTAAAAGGGGTTGATGACTTGCAAGCTAAGACTGTTACATGACTGTTACACACATGCAATGTACGTGGGAGACCAGGGACCGTGTCCCTCGGTGATCTCTCCCTCAGAATATGGAGAATCAGTGCTTATAAGCCCGTAACTTTCCCAACGCTGAGAGGTAACTACCATCCCCGGGGTGGGGAGAGTTTCCTTGATTGGCTCCTGATTTTGATTTGGTGGAAGAATCTCCATAGTCCATTATTCTTCATGCCCCATGGCCCCACCAATTTAGAGTTTCCTCTTTCCTTTTACCCTGTGGTTAGTGAAAATGTACGCCCCTCGGGCTTTGAAATTTCTAGGAGTTAAAGGAAGATTTGCATAAACTGGTGAGCCAATATTCTCCAAACGATCAATACTCCATGCACCAAAAATCATGTGTGAATGAAAAATATATTCAAAGTACAAGATAAATAAAAGGATTTTCATGCAGCAGTATATGTGAAGTTTATTGTAACTAATCTTTACCTGTTAAGAAATTACATCTTGTCCAGATTCGCTATAGAATCAATTAAGAATGTCTGTAATTATAGCTACAATTAATGTCTACAATGAGAAGATGATCAACATGCTACTCCATTTTGCAACTACGTATCTGTGTGAAGTCATATTTCTTTTTCCTATATTTCAACCAGAACAACAGATAGCAACAGATTGAGTATAGAGACAAGTGTGTGAATCCAGCTACATCCTGTTAAGTTAGACATTGAAGAGGTTCGCAAACATACATTTGCCTCTTTTCTCACTTTTTTTAGGGGGGTGGAGATATAATTATTTTTCAAGAGAAACACGTTATTTATGCTAACATGTAGGATATTTATTATTGTTATTTTAAAATAAATTAACTATTTTAAATCTCTGTCTAATTTCTTATACAGTAGATCAAAACACAGAATGCAGACAAACAAAAGCATTTTTAGGGTCACCAACCATTTTTCAAAGCATAAAGAGACCCTGAGACACAATGTTAGCAGACCACTGATCTTGAAGTAAGCCAAGGAAGAGATGAGAGTGGGTTTGGGTGAATACCTCACGTCCCTGCTGCAAACATTACAGAACTCATCTCTCCACATAGATTTCTCTGTTGTAAAAATCACAACTATCTGAGGAAAAACAACAGCAAGCATCTGCGATAGAGAATAAATCAACCAAAAGTAGCTGTTCTGGGTTATTTCATACGAAAAGCCTTGCAGACAAGGAAAAAGAGATGGAATTTGTGAAACTGTGGCACGACTCATTATGTTACCTAACAGGGGAATGGACAGCCCATGGAAACATCCATCCAATACAGACAAATGGCATACATTCGTATTTTCAGATGCTCCTAAATTTAGGTGGCCTAATTTCTACTTTATGCCGTATTTCCAGAGTCTTGATACCTTCAGTTCGGTCTTTTCCATGGTTCCTAATGGGATAAGGTTCAGTGCTACTCAGTGGCTTATTTTTAAAATATCTTAGAAATGCTAGCTTCCCTTATGTCACTATTTCTTGAGACATACACTTAGAAATAAGAAATCACAAATTTAGCTCAATCCTACAAGACAGTTGCTTAACGTACTTGATAATGCTTTCTAGCATCACATACAACAACTAGACAGAAGTCACAAGGAAAGAGAAGGCTTGAACCACACGGTAAACCAAGTAGATGTGGCAGACGCCTATAGAACACCCCACCCAACAACAGCCGAACGGACGTCCCTCTCAAGCATACGGGGAACATGCCGCAGCCCCAGTAAATTTGAAAGAACAGAAATCATACCAAGTATGTCCTCCAAACACAGTGGAATTAAGTGAGAAATCAATGTCAGAAGGAAATTTGGCAAATCCAAAACCACGTGCAAATTAAAGAACACTCTCTGACATGACCAATGGACCAAAAAAGGAAACACGAGCAAAATTGGAAAATGTTACCTGGACTTAGGTGGCGATTCCTCACAGATTGCTGAAATGGTGATTGGTCTGCCATACCTGTGTCTCCACTGGACACCAGGAGTTGTCTGGGTGCGCGCATCCTTTCTCATCACTTCTGAAAAATCTCAGCTCAGCTGTGGGGATGAAGGAGTGCACCTGTTGTGATGAGTGCCAGGTGCTATGTGTAAGTGTTGAATCACTACATTGTACACCTGAAACTAATATTGCACAGTATGTTAACTCACTGGAATTTAAATAAAAACTTAAAAACTAATAAAATATGATTAAATCAGATCAAATCCTGGGTGGTTCAGTCAGTTAAGAGTCTGACTCTTGGTTTCGGCTCAGGTCGTGATCTCGTGGTTGTGGAACAAGCCCTGCATTGGGCTCTGCACTTAGTGTGGAGTCTGCTTCAGATTCTCTCTCCCTCTTTCTCTCTCAAATGAATAAATAAAATAAAATAAAATAAAGTAAAATAAAATATAAAAAGAATCTCTGTTTTTAGGTCAAGGGTCATCCTAAATAATGTCAATACAGAAGTATAATCGGAAAATAAATTTGTGTGGGGCGCCTGGGTGGCTCAGTCGGTTGAGCATCTGACTCTTGATTTCGGCTCAGGTCATGATCTCAGGGTCATGAGATCGAGCCCTGAGGGGAGCTCTGCACTCAGCACAGAGTCTGCTTGAGATTCTCTCTCCCTCTCCCTCTATCCCCCACCCCCGTTCTCTCTCTCTCTCTTGCTCTCTCAAATAAATAAATAAATAAATAAATAAATAAATAAATAAATAAATAAAATCTTTTAAAAATTAAAAAATTTAAAAAATAAATGTGTCTATCTCAAATTTTATAAGACTATAGACAACTATAACCATGTCAATTCCATCATCTATCCCACGTAATATAAACACTATAAATAAAGGTGCAGTTATAACACAGTTCTCACCATATGACCTAAAAGAGCAATTTTCTTTGCTGTTGAAACTACAGTTGGCCCTTGAACAACACGGGTTTGAACTGCACAGACCCACTTAGATGCAGATTTGTTTTTCAATAAATCCAGCACAGCACTGTAAATGTATTTTCCCCTCCTTATGATTTTCTTAATCACATCTTCTTTGCTCAAGCTTCCTTTATCATGAGAATACAGCATAAAATGCATAAACAAAATATGCGTGAATAGACTACATTATCAGTAAGGCTTCCGGTCAACATAGGTTATTAGTACTTAAGTTTCTGGAGAGTCGAGAGTTGTATGTGGATTTTCAGCTGCATGGGGCAAGAGGAAGTCAGCACATCTTACCCCCCTACATCATTCAAGGATCAACTGTATTAAAATCCTTGATATCAAGCTCTCAAGCAAAATTAGTTAGGAAGTTAACATACAAAGGAAAAACTCACATCCCAGGCATAATGAATACTTGAGGTGAAAATTGCCAAAATGCTTGTGGGGAAAAGTAATCATGTCCATTACATGAAAATTTACAAGGAGGCACCTGGAAATTTCCATAGCAAAAAACAAAGAGTCCAAAGATCTAAAATATATTTCAGAGATCCCACTTGGATCCATTCAGAACCGTTCCTCTACAGCCAGATATAGGAATACAGTAACTTTTTTTTTTAATTTTATCATGTTATGTTAGTCACCATACAATACATCATTGTTTTTTGATGTAGTGATCCATGATCCATTGTTTTCGTATAACACCCAGTGCTCCATGCAGTATGTGCCCTCCTTAATACCCATCACCGGGCTAACCAATCCCCCCTCCCCCCTCCCCTCTAAAATCCTGTTTGTTTCTCAGAGTCCATAGTCTCTCATGGTTCATCTCTCCCTCCAATTCCCCCCCCACACTCATTTTTCCCTTCCTTCTCCTAATGTCCTCCATGCTATTCCTTATGTTCCACAAATAAGTGAAACCATATGATAATTGACTTTCTCTGCTTGACTTATTTCGCTTAGCATAATCTCCTCCAGTCCCATCCACGTTGATGTAAAAGTTGGGTATTCATCCTTCCTGATGGCTGAGTAATATTCCATTGTATATATGGACCACATCTTCTTTATCCATTCATCTGTCGAAGGGCATCTTGGCTCTTTCCACAGTTTGGCTATTGTGGACATTGCTGCTATGAACATTGGGGTGCATATGGCCCTTCTTTTCACTATATCTGTGTCTTTGGGGTAAATACCCAGTAGTGCAATTGCTGGGTCATAGGGTAGCTCTATTTTTAAATTTTTGAGGAACCTCCACACTGTTTTCCAAAGTGGCTGTACCAACTTGCATTCCCACCAACAGTGTAAGAGGGTTCCCCTTTCTCCACAACCTCTCCAACATTTGTTGTTTCTTTCCCTGTCCATTTTTGCCATTCTAACTGGTGTAAGGTGGTATCTCAATGTGGTTTTGATTTGGATTTCCCTGATGGCTAATGATGATGAACATTTTTTCATGAGTCTGTTAGCCATTTGTATGTCTTCTTTGGAGAAGTGTCTGTTCATGTCTTCTGCCCATTTTTTGACTTGATTATTTGTTTTTTGGGTGTTGAGTTTGAGAAGTTCTTTATAGATCTTGGATACCAGCCCATTATCTGTAGTGTCATTTGCAAATATCTTCTCCCATTCTGTGGGTTGCCTCTTTGTTTTGTTGACTGTTTCCTTTGCTGTGCAGAAGCTTTTTATCTTGATGAAGCCCAAAAAGTTCATTTTTGCTTTTGTTTCATTAGCTTTTGGAGATGCATCTTGAAAGAAGAATACAGTATTTTTATCTTCTCAGTAGATACTCAGTTCTTGGGAAAAAAAAATATATTCACGTGGTTCAAAGTCAAATAGTACAAGACTGGCGTGAGAAGCCTCTCTGGTGCTTCTATTTGGGATCTAAACAATCACCATCCATCTCCCCTCCAACCAGGTAATCAACCAGGTAACCACTATTACTACTGTCTTGTCTATCCTTGTAGACATACGTCATGAACATACAGGCAAAAATTATAATGCCGCCCTGTGTTCCAGCTTTTTAACACAAAGGGAAGCATGTGATCCAGAGTGTGCTGTATCTTGGTTTATTCACTTAACTATGCATGCTGGAGAAATTTCCATGTGCTGCATGGAGAGATCTCTTTTTTTCTAAGTTTCATGGTAGTTTATGGTGGGGGCAGAAAGGATCAGAATTAATTTTACCATCCCATATTGATGAAAATCCGGGATTTTTTTTTTTTGCTATGAAAAACAATGTTGCAATGAATAATACAGTAATATGCTACTTTTTTCATGTGCAATATATTCATAGGATAAATTCATATATGTAGCATTGGTGGGTCAAAGTATATAAGCACTGGTAATTTTGATCAATATTGGTAGAATACTCTCCTATAGAAGTTTTCTGATTCACATCTCTACTAGCAATACATGTTCTCCATAGCCTTACTAATAGAGAATATTAACAAATTTTCCATTTTTTACCCATCAACAGAGTTTGAAGGAGCTTAACCACATTATCTGATGTATCTCTTTATAAACTAAGGAAATCAGTTCTTTGTCATGCAAATTGGAACATTTCTCCAATCACTTGAATTTTGACGGTGCTCAGTTTCTTTTTGCCAAGTATGTGTCTTGTGGTTGTGATTATTGCCTTTAATGTACTAGAATTTTCTGACTGTCTTTTCATGGTTTGGGCGTTTTAAATTACAGTTAAAAGTACTTCTCCACTGAAAACTTATAAATGAATTCTAATTTCAATTAATTATATTTAAGTCTTTGACCCACATAGAGTCTTTCCAGGTGTTCAGTGTGAGGTGGAGATCCAAATTAATTTCTTTCCAGATGGCTAGCCTAATTTTATCAATAATATTTATTGAATAGTCCTTATTTGTCTCCACTGATTTGAGACACCAACTTTAATTTATGTTAAATATATATGTATGTACATGCATTTTGATCTTTTTTTTAGTCTGCATATTAGTAGACCAATGCTATGCTATTTAATTGCTAAGTTTCTACAGAAGTATTTAATAAGCTGCTATGACTCATCCACTTACATTGATTTTCTGTTCCTCTACAGTTTCTTGAAGATTTCTTTTTCAGGAGTGCCTGGGTGGCTCAGTCAGCTAAGCATCTGCCTTGAGCTCAGGTCATGATCCTGCGATCCTGGGATCGAGCCCTGCGTCGGGCTCCCTGCTCCTCAGGGAGTCTACTTCTTTCTCTCCTCCCTGCTTGTGTGCTCTCTTGCTATCTCTCTCTCTCACAAATAAATAAAATCTTTAAAAAATAAATAAATAAAATTTCTTTTTCAATATAACTTTAGACATCTTATGTAATTCACATCAAAAAAGAACTTACTGACATTTTATTTACAATTCATAATTATATGATATACAATTTATAATTGACATTATTTATAATTCACTAAATTTGTAAATTAACTTAGATATAACTGATGTTTTTTTTTTTAAGATTTTATTTATTTATTTGAGAGAAAGAATGAGAGAGAGAGAGCACATGAGAGAGGGGAGGGTCAGAGGGAGAAGCAGACTCCCTGCCGAGCAGGGAGCCCGATGCGGGACTCGATCCTGAGACTCCAGGATCATGACCTGAGCCGAAGGCAGTCGCTTAACCAACTGAGCCACCCAGGCGCCCCTAACTGATGTATTTTTTAAGCTGAACATTCCCATCCACAACATAGTAGCTGTTCCTATTTTTCAAGTATCCTTTTCAATCTATTTTGATTTTTTTTTCCCAAACATTTATTTATTTTGAGAGGGAGAGAGAGCATGAGTGGTGGGAAGGACAGAGAAAGAGGAAAAGAGAGAATCTCAAGCAGACTTCGTGCTGAGCATGGAGCCCGATGAGGGGCTCAATCTCACTACCCTGAGATCACAACCCAAGCTGAAATCAAGAGTCAGACACTTAACCAACTGAGCCACTCAGATGCCCTGATGGTTATTCCTCAACTGGTCTCGCACATTTTGCGTAGAGTTAATTCCTAAGTACATACTCTATTTGTTATCGTGGTAAATGGCATGCTTTATCTATGAATATGTTCTAATCGGTTGTGGTGTATATACATATGAAAGCTATTGATTTATTTATAATAAGCCTGACTTCTTTATCTGTTTCTCTTTTATGGTTGATTATCCTGAGTTTCCTCAATATACTTTCAAATAAGTTTCACATAGCACCTCTCTTAATTCTTTGTAATTTTTGTATGTCTGTTTTCTCTTTGCTAAATGTTTTTGCTAATATCTCCAGTACAGCATAAAATAATAGAAGTTGAGTGTTGTCACTATGTGGTCCTTGGCTCTTACAGAAATGATGCCAGAACCCCAGGTTTGGGCTGAAACAGATACATTTAATCAGGTTACACAAGCATTTACCTCTTTTAACTTAATAATTCAATTGCTTCAAAACTCTTTTTTTTTTTTTAAAGATTTTATTTATTTATTTGACAGAGAGAGACACAGCAAAAGAGGGAACACAAGCAGGGGGGAGTGGGAGAGGGAGAAGCAGGCTTCCCACAGAGCAGGGAGCCCAATGCGGGGCTCGATCCCAGGACCCTGGGATCATGACCTGAGCTGAAGGCAGACACTTAACGACTGAGCCACCCAGGCGCCCTTAATTTAAAAAAATATAATTTTTTATTTATTTTGAGAGAGCTGGCACACAAGTGAGAGAGCACAAGCAGGGGGAGTGGGAGAGGGGGAGAAGCAGGCTTCCCACAGAGCAGGGAGCCCAATGCAGGGCTCGATCCCAGGACCCTGGGATCATGACCTGAGCCGAAGGCAGACGCTTAACGACTGAGCCACCCAGGTGCCTCTGCTTCAAAACTCTTAAAAGTATTTTCCCAGTGGCTTTTCAGAACATTTAGAGATGTTCCCATGATTATGTTCATTTCCTCCCAGGACTCCAAATGGATGGAACTGAGCAAAGTAAATGCATCATTCTATATACTTCCTTCTTTGTCGGTGGTGATGTCTTCATTTCTTATTCTGAGCATTTTTCATGATTACATCAGCAAATAGTTCATCTTTTTGTTGCCATTATCACAGATGAAATTTAGATTTATTGATTTCCATATTTTCCATCTTACACCTCATTGTTTTCTGATTTTATCTCTAGTAATTCCTTCCTTTTCTCAATCTTCTGGGTCAGACATTTAATCATTTGCTTTGTCCTTTACTTTACTGGTGTAAGGACTTAAGGCTATGATTTTCTGTCAGGGGTCTTCAGCTCTACAGCTGTAGCTTGCCTTTCATTTTCATTATTAGTCTTTCCTCCTTGGCATATAATTATGTTACAGATTTATTTATTTTATTTTAGAGAGAGAGCGGGAGGGGCAGAGGGAGAGAGAAAATCTTCAAGCAGACTCCACAGTGAGCATGGAGTCCGACATGGGCCTCGATCCCACGACCCTGAGATCATGACCTGAGCTGAAATCAAGAGCAAGACATCTAATCGACTGAGCCACCCAGGCACCCCTGTGGTGTATATTTTGGGTTTCCTCTTGACCAAAGAGATAAGTGAGTGTATTTAAAGTTTTAGGTGGAAAAATTTTGATTGATTTCTGATCTTTAAAGTTAATTTCTAGTTATGTTTTGCATTTAATGTATGGTCCAATTTTGTGAATGTTAGAGGCACTTATATAAAGGATATGTATTTTTCCAGTACATATTTTAATAAATATGAGATAATCCTTATTAAATATATTATTTTGGAATCCCACAGTTTTACTTATTTGGGGTTATCACAATCCTTTCATACTGAGAAAAGTGAATTAAATTCTCCTAGTCCTAGTGAATTTCTGTCTGTTCCTCATCTGTCTTATGTCTTGGAATATCTGCTTTTTAAAAGTCTCTAATTTACTTTTTGTCTTACAGTTATTTAGATTATATATTCATTGGTAATTGTGTCCTTTAACCTGATTAAGTGTCCCTCTTTGTCTCATGAAATAAATATTAATTGTATTCCATTTTGTCTGATGTAACGTCATGAATTCTCCTTTCTTTACTTTTGCTTCATTTTCCTTGTCTTTGAATATCATTTTATTGTTAAACTTTGGAATCCCAGCGTGTATGTGACTCTTGTATTCAGCACAAAGTTGGGTGTTGTTTTGTGCACCAACATGAAAAGGTTTTATTCCTTTTCCTCTTGAGTCAAGCCTGTTTACATTTATAAATATGACACGTACATGGGTTCTTAATTTTTCATACTAAATTTTTCATATCTTTTAATGCTATTCTCTGGTGTTGGGTTTTTTTTTCTTTAAGGATTTGATTATGGGCCTTAGGGGTGTGTGTGTGTGTGTGTGTGTATAGTTCTGCTATTTCAAGGTCCAATAATTTTTGCCTAGTGTTTGCCTTTAATTATAAGTGATATGTTCTCCTTATTTCTATTTTTTTAGATGTTGCTATTACTCCTAACCATGAGCCATGATAAAGCTGAGTTACACCTCTTCCACCTTCTCCCATCATCTGTCTTCTCTCCTATCCAATTTAACCATATTATCTTTCTCAGTGTTTCCCTTCATACTGTCCACTACACTAACTGTTTATTAGAGGATTTGTAAACTCTTAGTTTTCCTTCCACTCCCTCTTTATAGGATGAGGTGATCAGAGAGCACACTGCCCCCCCCGCCCCCCGCCTCCCCGCTCTTTCCACTTTCCTGTGGTGTCCTACAACATCTCCATTCTCTCTGGTCGCTCTAAAACCCATAGCAACTTTTGTTGTAATCATCCAGTAAGTGTGTTCAGTATCCACTGTTAGTCTTTGGTCCTAGTTTTCCTGGGGATGTTTTAGGTAAATATCATTTACTTGTTTCATTTTTATTTTATTTATATTATTAGGATTTTTTTTTCAGGTATCTAAACAGTGTCTTCTGGAAAGTTTCTCAAGAAAAATATTCCTTGAGTTCTTTCATGTTGAAAGCTCCTGTGTCATAGCCCTTATTGTAGAAGAACAATTGCTGAATTTAAAATGTGTGGCTTGGGGCGCCTGGGTGGCTCAGTCGGTTAAGCGACAGCCTTTGGCTCAGGTCATGATCCTGGAGTCTCAGGATCGAGTCCCGCATCGGGCTCCCTGCTCGGCGGGGAGTCTGCTTCTCCCTCTGACCCTCTTCCCTCTCGTGCTCTCTGTCTCTCATTCTCTCTCTCAAATAAATAAATAAAATCTTAAAAAATAATAATAAATAAAAATAAAGTCTATTCATTAGGTTTCAGTTCGCTGCCCAGAAGCGTGTGTTTGTCAGCTGAGCAAAAGGAAAAGTCCTATGCAGTCTCGAAACCCATGAGTCTTACAAAGTGCAGCCCAGGGCACCTGGGTGGCTCAGTTGGTTGGGCCACTGCCTTCGGCTCCGGTCATGATCCTGGAGTCCCGGGATTGAGTCCCGCATCGGGCTCCCTGCTCAGCAAGGAGTCTGCTTCTCCCTCTGACCCTCCTCCCTCTCATGCTCTCTGTCTCTCATTCTCTCTCTCTCAAATAAATAAATAAAATCTTTAAAAAAAAAATGTGTGGCTCACTGTTTCTTTCCGTGTACATACTTTGGTATAATTTTACCATTGTGTACTGAATGTGTTGCATGCTACTATGGAGAAGTCTGAGACTAATTCTTTTCCATTATAAATGATTTGCTCTTTTTGTATGAATGCCTAAGTATTTCTTCCTATGTGAGTTCCAATCACATCACCATTCTATGCCTGAGAAGTAACATTTTGGGTAAAGTTTTGCTTGGCATCTGGTATAATCTTTCAGGGTGTAAGCTGCAGTTTAATTTTATTTTTTAAATTCCCTTTAAATATTTTTCCATGTTATGGTTTTGGTTTTGGTTTTGGTCCTTAGCAATTCCAATTATACATGTGTTGGATCACCTTTCCTTATGTTTTCATTTTTTCTCTGTTCTTTCAACACATTTTTATTTCCATTTTATTTTGTTAGCTTTCCTCATTTATTTCCTCTATATCCCCTACTATGTCTTCCATGGTATCCATCCTGTTCTTTAGTTTATTTTTATAATGGTTTTCCTTCTATTGTATATCTCTCCTGAGTTATGCCGCCTTATGCTTCGTCTCCTCCTTACCATACCATTTCTTCCATGATATTTAAATTTTTTTTTTCTTATTTTGTGGTCTTTCCTCATAAAGGCAGTTATTTGCTAAACTTTAGGGGTTTTTAGTTTAGTTTTTTCTTTCTTCAAGCCAAAATTTTTGGTCATAATTTTTATCTTCTCTAGGGCAACATTTCTCCAGTGAAAGTTCTATGTTAGTAATGTTTGCTTCTCTTTTCTTCTTTTTTTTTTTCCTTGTGCTATCTGCACATCAATATTACAGTAGATCCTTTCTGCATCTCTTCACTCAACACGTTGGCTTTCGTGGAATGAGGTTCTTGCTGGCCAAGAAGGAGAGAGTCATTTTCCACACTTCCTGGTTCTCACAACACAATTGTGTTCTTATGATCCTCCTCTACTTCTGTGAGCTCCTATGAGCTGATCCTGGGCTGTGTTCTTTCGGCTGCTGGATTTTTACACTCAGGAGTGTGCTCTTCTCCTTCCACACAGTGTTTCCTGGGTCTCAAGCACTGAGCCCTCTCCACCTCCTTCACTCCTTCTTACTTTTGTCTTTGTTAGTCTTCTATATGCTGTTGGAATCAAGGAATTATGTGTATCTCCTAGTTTACTAAAAGTTGAATTTTCTGGGTTTTTTAAATTTGACTTTTGAATAATTTCCAGGAGAAGAAAGAAGCTGACTATTGCAGTCAATAGAACTCCACTGTAGTATCTTATTGTAATCAGCCTTAAAGATTGTTTTTTTATCAAAATACAAAGATACACAAATTCTCCTGATTTAATATATTTATCAGAAAATAAATTTTAGTTATGAACTTGAAACTAAACTATGAAGTATAAAATACAATATTTTCTTTTGCTACAAAGCATACACAGAGGGACAGAGGTCTGATACAAGGTCTAGAGAAGAGGACCATCGTAATCTGTGTGATCCCAATTTGCATACCAGATAAAGAATAGTTAGAACTTTTTTTAGTTTTAAACCTAGGAATTGGCATCATGGAAAGTTATTTGGAATATTACACCCCAGGGATACAACTCACTAATGTTAGAGTTATATTTACCTAAAAGATAACAATAACCTCAAGGCTCATTAAAGAACCCACCAAACTACATTTTCCATCTCTAAAACCTGTCTGCTTTCTGTTTCAGTCCCTCTTGACATGACTGATGATGAAAGAGATTCCTCTTCCTTCTCAGATACTTTCAACACATGGAATCTGAATCTATGTGGGGCAGGAGGGGACAGAGCTGTCTTTTTAACTCCCTCATTCCCTCTCTTCATAGGTAGGTAGGTAGATAGTTAGATGATGGATGGATAGATAGATGATAGATAGATGATGACAGATGATACATAGATGATAGATATAGATAGATAGATGATAGATAGATGATAGATAGATAGATGATAGATAGATAGATAGATAGATAGATAGATAGATAGATAGATAGATAGAAGATAGATATCCACACATATCTATATAATATTTTCATAATGAAAAACATCTACTTGGTGAACTATCTCTGATGTTACAAGGGATGTTGTTCTTTTTCTTCCATTGTTACCATCTTATTGCTTTTTTCTCCATAATTTTTACCTTCCTACACAGCTACACACCTCAAGGCTTCTTTCCTCACCGTTCTTCTACTCCTCTTACATTACAAGTGAATACTGTTAACTAAACATGACCATAGGAGAAGATTTATCTAGGACTCACCATGTCCTTTTCTTGGGACACAGTCTGTCATCCATGATTCTGCTCACACCCATTAGACATTGGCTTCTGTAGATCATCATCCCTGTAGATCTGCCGGCCAGGCTGTCCTTGACTGCAACAGGAACACACTGTGAGCACAGGCTGGGGAAGTCCCTCTCTTCTCTCAATCATTTGAAATGGGGACACAAACACTACAAAGAGCCCATTAGCCATTTAAACTGAGAGCCTGCTTAAATCTGAGTTTGGAGCAGTCATGTTTATGAAAACACAAAAACGTTGAGAGCAAGACAAAGAGAGTGGGCGGAGGGGACACAAGGTGAGGCGGGAGGGAGGGAGAGAGGAATTATGAAGCCAGGTGAGGAAGTTCAGGCTTCTGAGGGATGGGGAGAGAAAACAGCCTCTGCCTTGTCAGACCTTTTAAGGCCAAGACTACTTTTTGAAGCAGGAATCTGTGAGTTTGCTAATTACCTTTCCAGGTTTCTTTTTTTCTTTCTTCTCTCTTTTCTTTTTTCTTTCTTTCTATCTTTCATTCTCCCCCCCCCCTTTTTTTTTGGCTAAAACTAGTTTCATTAAACCTGTTCTTTATAAAACAATATTTCCATAACTAAATATACACATTTTTAAAATAAGGCAACATGAAGACATCTGTTGAAAAGGGGTAATAAAAGCAACAAAATTATTTGAATTAATACAATCACAACAGAGATTCAAATGAAAGGTTAGAAAACCTCTATCATTTGCAGCATTAACCTATGTGAAATGACTTATTTGTGCGGGTTCATTAGGCTTGGAGGAATACTCAATGGACCGTATTATGCAGAATAAAATTAGAATAAAATATCCCAACCTCCAACATTTTCAACCCAGCTATGAAAATCATAAAGCTATGCTTGCAAACCTGCTTACACATCAAAAATTTTAATCAGGTCCTTGAGACCACCACTTCGGATTGATTCATCCAGATTCCCAGACATGAGACTAACACGATTCTCTTTCAGTCAAATGGGGACCGTCTCCGGGGTGTGGAGCTAATATTGTTTAGGGACTTTTTTTTTAATCTTAAAAGCAAACACACAGGAACCAGCATAGCTGATGAGCCGAGCACGAGTGTGCAGGGACCTAAGCTGAATAGCAGCTCTGCGGTGGGTGGAGCTGAGACCTAAGGTGGTCCCTAAGCCAGCCTCCTCATCTATAAAAGGCAGGGTAAGGTTTCAGAGCGGTTTAAATGAGATACCAAGCTCCAGCCATCAAAGGAAAAAAAACTCAATACAGTGATGCCTGTTCACCCAGGGCTCACCACCCTGCTTTCACAATGAATGTCTCCCATTGTCAAACTCAGGTACCCAGGCGTGCACCCCCGAGCTCAGCACACATGTATGCATGCTCCCTCAGACGTGCTTTTATCCCCATTTTCCCGTGTTCTCATTCAAACTCTCAGAGCTGCTAAACCCTCCACATTTGCTTAGAAGTTTGCAGACCTTGTTTTCTTGCTTAAGCGTGAACTACCTACAAATTTAGAAAAGCTGATGTAGTACAAGAAGAAAATTGGACCGTTTTACCCTCATTCAAACTGAGCTACCATCATCTGTGTCTGATTGTTTACATAAACAAACTCATTTCATTTGCATGTCCTTCCTCAGGGGCTGGGAGCCTGACACGTGCATTCTGATTGTTTTATCCAGACTAAGAGGCTGATGTTAATGCTTTTTTTCTTTTTCCTATTGTTTTGGTGCCCCATCTTTTGTTTACTAAGCAATATTTGAAAGTGGGCTTCATATGCATCATAAAAGTAAGTTGACCCTCAAACAGCGCGGGGATAGGGGCTCCACCCAGCCCATAGTCAAAAATCTGAGGATGAGTGGACCCTTGCAGTTCGAACCCATGTTGTTATGCTATACACTTGGCCAGAAGTATCTGTCGTGAGTCCCTCTTTGTATCTTATTTTGCCCTTGGAGTCCAGCAAACAGGGTTGGGCCCACGCCCCCGCTTGTCTATCTATAGTCGTACTAGTGGGATTACATGGTCCCCGTTCTTTAATAAGCGGGGACAAGTAGAGGACTTGTCTAGGATTATTGGACCCACTGTTGGGAATGATCGTGATATATATTTAACATTAAGGCAGTGGCTTCTAAGCTGCCTGTTTTTTTAAGCACCAGGCATTTTTTTTTCCTAAAGAATATCTGACTCAAAATCTCAGTATATAGAATAGAACAAAGTACAAAGTCGAGCTTCTCTGGTGAAAGGAGGAGACAGGGACCCGACTGCTTGCCAGGAAAAGCCAGAGTCGCTCAGGACACAGTCGGGGACGCAGGGAGCTGGAGTACATCGCCTTTCCTCTCGGATGGATTCTGAGGGAGAACTCCAGCTTCTCTGTGTCAGAAATCACTGATGCTCTTGAGTGTATGTGGTGCTTGACGCAACTTCGGTTATGCCGAGCCTGCATTCTTCCTGAATTTCCGTTCCTCTGATTGTCTTCTGTGTTCGCGGCCCTGTCATTCCCACCCGCTCACGCCGGCTGGGGCCTCACGCACATCACAGGCTTGTCCTCCAGCTCTTCGTGCTGACAAACTCGGATTTGATCTGGTTCCATCCTGATCGAGAGTACTGTGAGGGAGGCTTGCTTTCCGCCTGTAAGCAACTTCAGGATGCACTACGATTGCTTCCCACCCCAAGACTGCTCTCTCTTCCTTCTGCGGTACCTGGATCACAGTTCAAAATGTTGATGTTACTTGCTGAGCACCGAGGTCAGGGATGTTCCCCGGCCACTGCTCCTGGGACAGGGGTGGTTTATTCTCACCCTGACCGAGTGTGTTTCTGGCTGGATGGGCCTCCTGACCTTGAACATCAGTGCTGGCTGCCACCCTGGGACATTTCCTTTGGGGGCGCCTTCGTGATGCCCAGAGGTTTTCTCTAAATAAGTAGAGGTGAAGACTATCTGGTGAAATTGGTATCACTTTGAGGGTCCTGTTGGCTTTCTCAACTTTGGCCAGGTCTTAGCGTCACTGCGGGAGAATTTCGAAAATGCTGCAATATCATCAACATCTGGGCAAATTCAATCAGAGTACCCGATGGCCCCACCCAGAGATTAGTGTTTCAAACTCGGCTTTCCACCAAGACAAGCCTGTTTCCAGGGAGGCCCCTTCCTTTCTCCAGGCTGCACTGCTTGTCTCTCTAGCAACACTGTGCTAAATTCACACCACTGTGCCCTCTGTCTACCATCCTTGGTTGGTTCTCCTGGGACCAGGTGGGTGGACACCTGGCCCGTGCCTGGCTCTGGGTGCCTGGCAGGGCTTATGGCTGTCACTTCAGGGGATTCTGAAGAAAGCCCGTTTGTACCCCCAAACCTCGCTGTCTTCAGCAACCCAGCTGGCTAGTCATTCTGAAATTTGAATTCCCACCTGGCTCCAGAGTCCATTTCCCAGTTGGTGCACAATGGATGAGGCAAGGACAATGGGTGGATATAAACCCACAAGACTGCGGTTTCCTGGTGTACAGAGCGTCGTAATGATGACTCAGCCCACTGCTCAGCTCTGGGCAGAGGCTGCAGAGAAGCTTCCCCCCAGGTGCAGCCCCATGCTCTCCGCAGGCTAGGCAGGCCCTGTGCCCACAACACCCAGTGGAGGAAGAAGCCTGCTCCCGCGTCTGGCTGGAGAAGAGCCTGGCTCTAAAACCATTTTTATTTTTTTTTATTTTCAAGTTCTGATTACTGGTGATTTTTTAGAGTTTTTCTTAGCTGCATTTTCTAAACTTTAGTCCGAAAACATACTGCTTATGGAAGAAGAACCATAATGAAGATGTATTACTAAAATAAAACGATTGTTTTATAGTTGGCTTTTGATATTTGCTCCAGTTTATTTTTCGAGACCCATCCCCAACTGCTGTTGTTAGCATAACATTGCAAGCAGGCGGCATGACCACTCAGATATTAAAATGCTCAATATTCTGAGAACTATGGTTCAGGAAGGTACGAGGACTTTTGTTAAGTCATGTAAAAAGTAGGCACGTTGTCCTTATTTCACAAATGAAAAATTAAAACACTCAAATACTTGTATTTTCTTGCTCCTCCCACCTTCATTCTGAATGTTTTGTCGTTGATTTGTAATTATGTTTTGGGCTCAATAATCGGTCTTTTTTTACCGATACTAAAATTAAGAAATTTGCAAAGTGTTATGTGTTGAACACCACAAATATTTTAATAATATTTCCCAAAATATATGGTTAGTGCACCTTTCTCTCTTACTGTGTACTTTTATTTTTTTTTTTATTTAAATTCAATTAGCCAACATATAGTATATTGTTAGTTTTGGGGTTTTTTTTTTTTTTAGATTTTATTTATTTATTTGACAGAGAGAGACACAGAGAGAGAGGGAACACAAGCAGGGGGAGTGGGAGAGGGAGAAGCAGGTTTCCCGTGGAGCAGGGAGCCCAATGCGGGGCTCGATCCCAGGACCCTGGGATCATGACCTGAGCCGAAGGCAGGTGCTTAACAACTGAGCGACCCAGGCGCCCCCCTTTTTTTAAAGATCATCTTTAGTTTTTGCTATAATGTTCAATGATTCATTAGTTGCATACTTTTAAATTTCTATTTGTTAAACTAAAGAGCACATATTTTTGGAACTCGAGAACTAGATTCAGTCCTAGGTTTTCCTGATACAGAAGGGATGGCTTTGGACCCAGAAACATGGTGGCTCCTCAGTTCTGCTGTTTGTCCTCTATGAAGCTCATTTTCCTCGTCTGGAAAATGGTGGCTACATTGCTTTCCTCATGAGATTATTGTGAGGACAAAATGAGGTAATGCCTATAAATCCTTTTGCACTGTGACTGGCACATCATAAATGCTAAATTACTCTTGGTTCCTTTTTCTTCCCTCTTAATTATACATACAAATATTTCAAGTTTATGTGGCTAAACCCCCATACTGTTCAGAGAGCCCTGTGTCCTCCTGACCCCTTGCCTCAAGTGTGATTCATCAGCGGAGTAGGGGTTGAAGTTTACAACAGACAAAAATATCTCAACTCTCTTTAACAAGTCAATCCAAATCAAAGATTGTATGTCACCAACAGTGGTACAATGGAAATATTTAATAAAGGTTTTCTTCTCCCAGAAAAAAAAAATGTGTATGAGTTTTAGGCCTTCAATTGAAGGTTTTGACAGGTAGCAGCAGAGTAAATGCAGACTCTCTTGCTCAGCTCAGTTTTACAGAGCACCTGCTACCCGAATTCTAGGATGCAAATGACAAGTTAATCATTTATTTCCAGAATTAACATTCAAAATACTCTATCCCACTGATGTCAGTGACAAGGATCCCACCACAGAGTTTCCACTGTGTCCCATGAAAGAAGAATATGAAATTCTGGGTCTTCTCCCATAAAGTACTTATCAAGCTTGAGTTGCATTAGATCTAACACTTGTCCATTGTGTTCTTTCTTTGGAGGCTGTTTATAGTTCATAACTCAAAAGGCAAGGCAAGTCAAGGCAAGGCAAGGTCCATGCAAGTGAATGCGAATCACCCATGTTTACACATATGGGCAAGTCCCTAATGCCTCGCTGAATCAGACGAAGTTCAGCCTTTGTTTCTGGTTACAAACTTTCCCACGTTGGCAGTGAAGAGACTGTCCTTACAGAATATTTAATGTGTAAACCCACCCATCACAAAGGCATCTTCCACATCCTCCCTTAGAGCTGGATGTTTGGGTTTTCTGTGAATCGTGATCACGTAAAAATAACATAGGGGGGAAAAAACAAACAAACAAACATGGAATCAGCCAGATCTCAGCATTCCCGGCTTCATTACTTTATCAATGCTCTAATCTAGGTTCAAAAATTAACTCACCTGAGCTTTAGTTTCTCACAGGCGATCGCAAGACCAGACCCACAGAACGTTCTTACTCCCTTTGTTTCCCTGTCCTGCGTAGATCCTGTAGCTTTCCTGTAGGTCCTGCTCCTGATCTTTTTCCACGCTTAATGTTATTTGTCATCGTATAACCTCCCCTTCTCCTCATCCCCACGTGACCCAGCAGTCCTGCATCATTGCGATCTGTTCAGTTGGAGGAGAAAAAAAAAAAAACCCGCTCAACGATCCTACATCACACAGGACTTTAATCCACTAGGTAACTGAAATTTGGAAGGTCTGTAGGCTTCGTGCACAGTCTTCTCGACACCCTGGGTGCCCTGGCTGTGTCTCTGGGGTTGCGTGGGCTCTGGCCCTTTGCAGTGCTGTCTTTGCCTCCAGAAAGATAGCTGTCAGTATGCTGGGGCTCCCTGGGTCACAGCTGGAGAAACCATGAGTCTCTTCCCGTAGCTATTCTAACAATGGCTTCAGCCTCACTGTGTTGGGAACACCTCAAGCCGTGAGTCCACTCTCCAGCCAGCCACTAAGGTTGGGGCACCGGATGGCCCTGATGGGCCTCGATTAACTACCCAGCAAGAACACATGACTTCCACACGCAGGGAGAGGGCTGGTGTGGCTTTGGAGAAGGCGAATAAAACTTCTACAGCCCCTCATCATCAGCATCGCTTCCTACGGAATTCCGTTTCTGTCACCCTCACTCTCGTGCTGTGCCAACCCAATCCAAGCCGATCCCAGTGGCCAGCCACCGAAAGTTCCATAGGAGCACCCTGCCTCCAGAGAACAGTGTGCTGGATGTGTTTCCAGGAGAAGGCCGCCTTGGCTGCCACCGTAATACATAAAGAATTTGCCGAAACAGTAAAAACTTCTTATAAACCACACATGACTGAAAGTTTTCTGGCTGTTCCAAAGTAAAACTCATCTATAAAAATAGACTTGTGCACTGGTGAAGAGACACTGTTATATGGGAGAAATTAGGGGGAAAAGTCCAATAACAGAAGAGTCATTGATTAAACTTTGGCTTATTATTCACTCAATTATTGCAAAGACTACAAAGGTGTCCCAAATGCATAGGGTCATGGAGTTTATTAATTATTTATATTAAATTGATGTGTTTTGATATAAAAGTTGGTTTACGATATGATTAGACTTATGTGAAATAAACAAAAGCAATGCATGTGGGGATGGTGAAGACAAAGGAAAGCATGAAAATATTAGGCGTGTCCATCTTTGGGATAATGGATACATTTTTAATAGTGGAAAGGAGAATACACATTAGTTTTTAAGTTATAGCACGTATTATCAGCAGATTCCATAGAGAGTTTGTCACATTGTAGTGAAGATACACAGCCTCTCAAAGTGACTGCTTCATATGAGTAATATCTGTTATGTTTAGTTTTTTAAAATGCCAATACCTGGGGTGCCTGGCTGGCTCAGTCAGTTGAACGTCCAACTCTTGATTTCTGCTCATGTCATGATCTCAGAGTCCTGAGATCCAACCCCACGTCGGGCTCTGCGCTGAGCACAGAGTCGGCTTGAGATTCTCCCTCCCCCATGCCCCTCACCACCATGCTCTCCCTCTCCCTTTCTTTCTCTCTCTCTCAAATAAATAAATTTTTTTGTAAATGCCGATACCTAATACCAAACAGATCTAAGATGGCACCTGCAACACTGGTCCTACACATAACTAGTTAATACTGTGTTATTTGTCATCTCTCACACTTCTAGAATGTTCTACTCAGCTCTATCAAGCCCCCATCATGTACATCATCCTGCAGAAAAATAAGCAAACACACTACATGTATATATACCTTAATAAATTTCAAAACTTCACAAAGAAATACAAATATTACAGATGTCTTTATCTTTACGAAATCTCATTGTCACCCACCAATAGAATGCCACCTAACAAAAACACCTATCCTGGGACACCCTATAATTCTATTTTTTCTTCTTGAAAAACCGGAGCCACAAGCATCTCCCTGGCTGAATTCCCAGGTACCTGTTGCTTTCGTTTTATTACAAAGCTTGCCCATTTTAATCTGATTCTCTCTTCATGATACATGAGGCTCTCCTTGCAGGGTAAGTTCATTTGAGTGCAGTTCTCTCATTTTAAATTAATCTGCAAAAGATACATCAAGAAGATAGTCTGTTCTCCACTGTGAGAGATGAAGTGGTCTGTTGTTCTCATTGAGAGTAACATTTGCTTCCTCGTATTTATTTCAGGGTAGACATTATTTTATTTAAATGTGATTGCTTTCTGGACTTTATGGACATTATTCCCAGAACACCCATCAGATTCACTCCAGATCTCATTGAGACAGGAGCAGCATATTGGCAGGAATGCTGAAAAGCGCCTCCTAATTTCCACTTTTAAGCCAACACCCCCCCCCCCCCCAGCATCTCGTTTTAGGACCAAAGATGTAACACCCACACCAAAAGCAAATATTGCAAAGAGATGCTCTGGTCTACAGAACATTCCTCCCTCCCACCTGCTCAGTGCAGTCCCTTCCTGACAGCCTCTTATCGGCTGCTTCCCCCAACCACCTTCCTCCTTCCCATTCCACCATGTGATGTGGGAAGATGTGCTCATTCATAAATGCCAGAGAGAACCAGGGAACACGTCCACATAAGCCTAAAATATTTGATCCCATTCTAATTAGTGCAGGATTCTACTTACCAAGAGGTCAGGCCCGTGTGTCCTTGAAGAACAGATACGTATGGTTACTTCAAGGTTAAGAGAAGAAGCAGAAAGACATGGGTCTTTCTATAAAATTATGCTCAAAGGGATAAATAAATGAGATGCGGGGGTCATGGTAAAAGCATTAGCAGAGCCCTAAGATTAAGTCTTGCTCTCTGTATCTTTTCTTCACTCAACCCTTCAGCCCCAACCAGTGCGTGCCAAGAACCAACCTCATGCCCTGGAATGCTGAGCAGTAAACCACAGAATCACAACCCTGCCCTCATGACGGGCCCGATCCACGAGTGCAATAACCATACAAACTCTCATAGGGCCTCGTTAGATGCCAGGCACTGCTCACAGATTCATTCTCATAACTCAGAAAAATACTGTACGGAAGTTACTATCGCCAGTTTTTACAGAGAAAAGAATGCAGGAACAGAAAATCTAAATAACTGGCCCCCAAACATACAGCCAGCCAACTGCAGAGCAAGCAACCAGGCACAGTGGGGAGTGGCGCCGGCAGCTGGATCCATGGTCCCTGCCAGCCTCAACACTCATCCTCACAACAAGGCAAGATTACAGAATCTGGAGGGCCGGAAGACAAGGTAGAGATCATCTTATCAAAAACTCCAGTGGTTTGGAATAAGGAGACCAAAGCCCAGGGAGGACTGTGGAGAGAACACACAGTAGGACCATGTCCCCACACGCCATGTGACCTTCCCTCATTCAAGACTAGCTAAAGCCATGACATGTCTCATGCTACCTGCATCACCTCACCCCACTTTCCCTGGCCTGCACCGAGCAGAATGAATACATTTGAACAGTGCTGTCTGTATTTTAACTTCAGCTTCTCCCAGTTGGTTCATCATGCTTCCTCTCAATGTCTCCTAATATACCCTGTGTATGTACTTCCAAGTCTCATGTCTTGACAACAGGCACTGCACCCCCACAAGGCTCTTCACACAGTGTCCAGATCTCCCATGTGTGGCATGATGGTTTCCCCTAGATGTGCCCATGATTGGTAAGTAAGTAGCTGGCCTCCTGGAGCATCTGGGAAGATCAGAACCAATCCAAAATATTAATTACACGCTGAGCAAAACTAAGAGTCTCCAAAATGACAGAGTAGAGGAATAAGAAAGGGAAGGGTAGCACAAAGCATGAGTACTAACTCAACAGAGAGGAACCCACGGTCATCTCTGCTCCACCAAATATGAGCTCTTCTCTTGGGCTGCTTGCCTTCATTGTAAAATGATGACTAAGAAGATACCGTCTCTAGAAAATTGACTACCTCACAGCAAGTGCTCTAAAATAGTCACTCTGATTATTAACGAGTGAGATTTAATCCAGTGTTGGTTACTTAGGTGATTTCACTTTGCCAGAAAGTTTATCACTTTTGATTTGTGCACTTTGCCATGTTCATGACATACTCACTAAAATACATGAGATCTGAAATCACACAGACTTGAGTGTGTATCTCCAGACATTTACCCCTACCTTTGAAGCTGGGTAAGTCTCCTCATCTATCCCAGCCTCCATTTATAAATAAAAACAATCATACCTCCCAGAATTTTCCTGGGAGAGTAAGAGTTCCAGACATATCAAGGCATCTGGAACACAAAGGCTTCCCTGATAATTCTCGTAAGGGAAGAGACTGTGTCTTTTTCACCACCGTTTCTCCCAAATGCCCATCATGGAACATCTTAACAAATGTCGCATTTAAGTTACCTATTATGTGATTAACTTCCCCATCTTTCTCAAAAAGACAGCACATGTCCTATCAACATGATGGGAGAGTTTCATTTCAGACAGTACCAAACTTGAGAACTTGGATATTTCTTTACACAGCCCAAGTGGCGGACAAGATTTGCTGGATAATAGTTTCTTCTCCCACTGAGGTTGAGCAGAAAGTCCTGCTGAGTTTGTTAATACAGTCCTTCAAGACCTGGCTTGGACTGGGCTGTCCCTAGCCAAGAGATGTGGCGCGAGGCGATGAGTATTTATGTATGTAATTACCTGATTTGCATAGCTAATTGCCCTCCGTTGCTCACACAGCACGGCCAGTGCCAGCAGCCTAGATGGGGCTGAGAGCCAGCAACGGGCCAGTGCAAACTCTCTCTGCAATTCATTTGCTGAATGGCTTAGACATATCGCTTAGAGCCTCCGCATCTCCATTCCCCCCTCGCCCCGTAAGAGTGGCGATGGTTTAGACTTGTTTACCAATTAGCTGACTTAGTTAATAAATTTAAATTGCTTTGTGGATAGGTGATATCGAGTGTGAGTAAGTATTAATTATTGTGATTTGTGAACACTTCCGAAGTAGTGAGTCTTGTATGCAAATGAGGCAATAACTAGCCTAATTTGGTAAAAAGAGAAATAAATGCTAAGTAGAAGTTGTGTCAGCAAGTGCAAATGTTTACAGGAAAGCAGAAAGGAAGAATTAGAAGACTCTTTGGTGGGAAATTGTCCTTGGACTGCCAAATTAATCTGTTGTTTGAGGCATCTAAAATAGACTGAGTGACCCAGTGAGTTGGCGAGAGTCCCTCCCTGGGACAGTCTCTCCACCTGGGGGAGGGCCAGCAACACTCTGAGCGGGTGGCCCAACAACTACTCAGGCTGTCCTTGGTGGTAGTTAATTATTACATTCAATAGCCCCGAACCGAATGTGTATTAGGAACCAAACACTCTGTTGGGTGATTGCTGGGAGGAGTGCGCCCAGCAGACAGACTTGAGTTCTTTTCAGCCTTTGGGGAATTCATAATTTAAGAGAGGAAGAATCTACACATACAAGTGATTGAAAAGCCATAATAGATGCATGGGTAAGAGAAATCAGGAGAGGCTTCATTTCATCAGAGCAGGTGATGTTTGGATGGGATCCTGGATGATTAAATAGGAATTAACCAGGAAGACAATGGGAAAAGGGATGCTGGGGGCAGGCCATGTAGCTCTGTCTTTTGAGCAATTGGCTAAGCAGACCATTCCGGCCACTGTATTGAGTGTGGACAGGACAGGACCAGGACAGGCAAGCTAGGTGGGAGATGATATAACAGATGACAGGAGAGGTTGACACATGGCCAAGGGGAGTATGGGAGACCATTTCATTAGTGCATTATCTCCTAGAAAACCGGATCCTGTACCAAAGACAGAATTTCAAGTCTACAAAAGGACCTCTTCCCTCAGACAATGAAAGTTCCCTTTTCAGGGAACCCCAAGGAATCAAAACCATGACAACGTGGGAAGAGTATAAAAATGTCAGGTTTATGCCATTAAATATACAAATCTAAGGGAGCCAAATGCCTTAATTACCTTTATACCATGAATATTTCTTTCAAATTTCAAAATTTCAAACAATTATTTGTATGAGAATAACCATTTCTCTCATTTCCTTACCCACCCACTTGATACACCCGACCTCCCTCCCAAACCTAGGATTATATAGTGGATATCTGTCAATGTGGGTTTCATGGATGCTGAACCCCTTCTATTTTGTCTATATTCATAACCAATGACCCAGGAAAGAAAGGATAAAAGCAGTCACTTATTTATATCCACTATGTCTTTGTCGTGTGCTTTTTAATTTCTTTTTAAATATTTATTTATTTATTTATTTTAGAGAGAGAGCAAGAGGAGGGGCAAAGGGAGAGAGAATCTCAAGCAGACTCCCCATTGAGCCCTGAGCCTGATGTGGGGCTCAATCTCACAACCCTGAGCTCGTGACCTGAGCTGAAATCAGGACTTGGATGTTAAACCTACTGAGCCATTCAGGCACCCCTGCCTTGGGCTTTTATATAACCCCCTTATATATACCATCTCATCTAATCTTATTATCCAGGTACGGACGGTGTTATTATCTTTGTTTCCAGAAACAGAAACCAAGGCCAGAAAAGGTAGGTTATTTCCAAACAACACAGAAACAATACATGTTCGCCTGAATCCCAACCTACATCCTTCCTATTTCACCAAAGTACAGTTATACCTGAGACAGGTGAGTTTGGTTATCTGTGATAAATGTCATCTAACAGCTTGTGCTGAAAGAGGGGCAGCATGGCAGAGCAAAATTAAGAAAATGGGTGCTTATTTTTAGGTTTTACTGTATTATTAGTAAATAAACCCTAATATCCTGCAAAGATAGAAGCTGTGTTGCTTTTACTTTTCCAGTGTCAGGAAGAAAATGGAAAGAAGGAAGGAAGGAAGGAAAGAAGGAAGGAAGGAAAGAAAGAAGGAAGGAAGGGAGGGAGGGAGGAAGGAAGGAAGGAAGGAAGGAAGGAAGGAAGGAGAAGAAGAAAGAAAGAAAGAAAGAAAGAAAAAGAAAGAAAGAAAGAAAGAAAGAGAAGAAAGAAAGAAAAGAAGAAAAAGAAAGAAGAAAGAAAGAAAGAAAGAAAGAAAGAAAGAAAGAAAGAAGGAAAGAAAGAAAGAAAAGAAAGAAAGAAAGAAAGAAAGAAAGAAAGAAAGAAAGAAAGAAAGAAAGAAAGAAGGAAAGAAAGAGGAAAATAGAAAGAAAAGAAGGAAGGAAGGAGGGGGAAGATGAGAAATGAGAGAAAATATTCACAAATCATAAATCTGGTACAGAATGTATATCCAGAATACATAAAGAGTTCTTACAACTCAATAATAAAGACAAATAACCCAATATTAAAATAGGCAAATATTTGAATAGACATCTCTTCATGAATATGTACAAATGGCCATTAGGCAGATGAAGATTTACTCAATATCATTAGTCATTAGGGAAATTCAATTTATTTTTTTTAAAGATTTTATTTATTTATTTGAAAGAGATAGAGCACAGAGGGAGAGGGAGAAGCAGACTCCCCGCTGGGCAGGGAGCCTGATGTGGGGCTGGATCCCAGGAGCCTGAGATCATGACCTGAGCCGAAGGCAGACGCTTAACTGACTGAACCACCCAGGCGCCCCTGGGGAAGTTCAATTTAAAAACACAATGAGATATCACCTCACACCCACTAGAATGGTTAAAATAAAAAAGACAGAGATTATTCGTTTTTTGGGTGTTGTGTTTTTTTAAGTTCTTTATATATTTTGGATACTGACCCTTTATCAGATATGTCATTTGCAAATATCTTCTCCCATTCTGAAGGTTGCCTTTTAGTTTGTTGATTGTTTCCTTCACTGTGCAGAAGCTTTTTATTTTGATGTAGTCCCAGTAGTTAATTTTTGCTTTGTTTCCCTTGCCTTGAGATATATCTAGTAAGAAATTTCTATGGCTGATATCAGAAACTGCCTGTTTTCTCCTCCAGAATTTTAATGGTTTCAGGTCTCACATTTAGGTCTTCAATCCATTTTGGATTTATTTTTGTGTATGATGTAAGAAAGTGGTCTAGTTTCATTCTTATGCATGTAACTGTCCAGTGTTCCCAACCCCATTTATTGAAGAGACTATCTTTTTTCCATTGGCTATTCTTTCCGGCTTTGTCAAAAGTCAATTGACCATATAACTGTGGGTCCACTTCTAGCTTTTCTATTCTGTTCTATTGCTCTGTGTGTCTATTTCTTGTTCCAGTACCATAGTGTTTTGATCACCACAGCTTTGTAATAGATCTTGAAGTCTGGAATTGTGATGCTGCCAGCTTTGCTTTCCTTTTTCAAGGCTGCTTTTGCTATTTGGGGTCCTTTGTGGTTCCATAAAAATTTTATGATTCTTTGTTCTAGCTCTGAAAAATGCTGTTGGTATTTTGATAGGGACTGCATTAAGTGTGTAAATTGCCTTGGGTGGTATAGACATTTTAACAATATTCTTCCAATCCATAAGCATGGAATATCTTTCCATTTCTTTGTGTCACACTCAATTTCTTTCATAAGTATTTTATAGGTTTCAGAGTACAGGTCTTTCACCTTTTTAGTTAGGTTTATTCCTAGGTATCTTATATGTAAAGAACTTATTAAACTCAACACCCTGAAAATGAATAATCCAATTTAAAAATTGGTAGGAGACATGCATAGACATTTTTCCAAAGAAGACATACAGATGGCCAACAGACATATGAAAAGATGTTCAACATTACTTGTCAAGGAAATACAAATCAAAACTACAATGAGCTATCACTTCACATTTGTCAGAATGGCTAAAATCAACAACACAAGAAACAACAGGTGTTGGCGGGGATGCAGAGAAAGAAGAACCCTCCTACACTGTCGGTGGGAATGCAAACTGGCACAGTCACTCTGGAGAACAGTATGGAAGCTCCTCAAAGGGCTCCTGGGTGGCTCAGTCGGTTGTGCATCTGCCTTCAGCTCCGGTCAAGATCCCAGGATCCTGGGATCGAGCCCCACATTGGGCTCCTTGCTCAGCAGGGAGTCTGCTTCTCCCTTTGCCCCTCCCCCTGCTCATGTTCTCTCGTGCACTCACTCTCTCTCTCTCTCATGAATAAATAAAATCTTTAAAAAAAAGCTCCTCAGAAAGTTACAAATAGAACTACCCTATAATCCAGCAATTGCACTACTAGGTATTTATCCAAAGGATACAAAAATACTAAGGTATACATGCATCCCAATGTTTATAGCAGCATTATCAACAATAGCCAAACTATGGAAACAGCCCAAATGTCCTTCAACTGATGAATGGATAAAGAAGAAGTGGTGTATATATATACAATGGCATATTATTCAGCCATAAGAAAGAATGAAATCCTGCCATTTGCAAGGCTGCGGATCGAGCCAAAGAGTATGCTAAGCGAAATAAGTCAGTCAAAGAAAAACAAGTACCAAATGATTTCACTCATATGTGGAATTTAAGAAACAAAACAAATGAGCATAGAGGAAAAAAAGAGAGAGACAAACCAAGAAACAGACTCTTAACTCTCGAGAACAAACCACTGGTCACCAGAGGTGAGGGGGGTAAGAGATGAGGGGGCAGGTGATGGGGATGAAGGAGTGCACCTGTTGTGATGAGCACCAGGTGATGTATGGAACTGTTGAATCACTATATTATACACCTGAAACAAATACAACATTGTATGTTAATTAACTGAAATCTAAATTTAAAAAAAAAAGACACAGAATAAAGAGTGTTGGCAAGAGTGTGGAGAAATTAAAATTTTGATACTTTACTGATGGGAATATAAAATACATGTGGTAGCATGGTTGAACTTCAACAACATTATGCAAGTGAAAGAAGCCAGTCACAAAAAATAAAAGGAAAAAGAAAAGAAAAGAAAACACATATTTATGATTCTATCGTCTGAAATCTCCATAACAGGAGACTCTAAGAAAGAGGAGGTCAGTGGCTGCCTTCGGCTATGGGCCAGGCAAGTGAGGACAGTCAGGAACAAATATCGAGTGCCTGATGATAGGCACAGGTTTCTTTTGGGGGTAATGGCAATGTTCTAGAATTGGATTAGGAGATGAGTTCTCAGTAGACATTCCAAGAAGCATTATTTCATTGGGTAGGTGAACTTTGTGGTGTGTAAATTTTCTCTCAATAAAGCTGCCCACATAAAATGGAAAGCTATGAAGTCAATTGATAATCATACTCCCTTACATGCTTTCCTACTCTAGAAGTCTAAAATTTTAATAAATGTCCTTGTCCATGGCTGACCAACCTGAGGCTGCAGTGGGTAGATGACCCTCTCAGAACAACACAGTGAATGAGGAGCTGGTGTCTACACTGGACCTACGTTGAAGGCAGCAACCCCAGCTGCATCTGTCCCCCAGTGATGAGGAAACGAGCTCCATCATGTATTTAACCGAACAAATATTATTCAATGGAAGGACCTCATATATTTTGGAGATTGTGTACTTAATCTCACTATAAATTTTTGCTGTCTCTATTATTATCCCTGTTTTATGGCTGATAAAACCGAGACACAGAGAAGATACATATTTTTTTTAATTTCACACAATAGGTCACCCAAATGCACATTTCCTTGACTTCAAAATGGGAGCTCTTTTCTTCTATGTACATTATGCTTCTTTCTTTAGAAGTTCAAATCCCTAATAGTTAATTATTTGCTTCAAAGCTATCAAAAAGTTATGGAAAACAAAGTTATTTCCTTACAACTTGTACAAAGAAATGGGCACCAAAGGATTGCAAAACTGTCAGAAGTAAATGCAATGTGCATGAATGATGACACTCATTTCATTTTTAATCTAGTGTTCCTGAAAATGTTTAAATAGCTGAGTACTACATAGAACCTACATTTCATTTGCTTTTCTTTAATTCTTATGAAATATATTTCATCTTATTTTTTCTTCTTTAAAAAGACAACGTAATTAATGTTCTGGTGGTTAAAGAACTACAACAACAACAAAAAATGTTCTTTCCATCCTAGAACAGGTGTTAAATTAGCCACAAGAGGACTCTCATGTTATTTCCCAAATGTAATACAATAGAATTGCAAGGAATGCATCATTAAAAAGGGAAATGCTTTTTAAACTCCTATTCACCAGTCTAAATTAATAGCTTCTAGGGCTATTGGTTCCCAGAAGGAAACAAGCTGAATTTGTTTACCCCTACACATGAATAATTATGTCCATCATGTTCTATTGGAAGAAAACATTCAAGAATGATGAATGTTCTTGGTTATAAGAGGTAAATAATGCACAGTTGGAGGGGTGTTGAGAAAGGACCAAATAATGGAATGTGCTTCAGGAAGTTTGGGTCTGCAGATGAAGGCAGCAAGAGGTAGTAATCCAGGAGGAGAGCTCAGTCCAGTACGAGATGTGATCCCTGTTACATGCCAACCAGCATTGCATGAGAAACATTTTGCCCATCAGAGTTTAAGGTCTTCCCAATCTCAATTCAGTACAGTGAGTTTCATTTTTGGACAACAGGGAGAGAGAAGCCTGGGAGATGGGAATAAGTCATTCCTAAGAGAAGGTAACTTTCATCTGGATCGCACATGAAAAAGAAAAATACTTCACATTAGCAGGTTCACCTAGGGTAACGAATGATCTCCACACGTGCAATATTCTTAAGAATCTTGTGAGATACTGTTGTCCACATGTTCCAGATGAGAATACTAAGGGTAGAGTTGTTATGTGCACCCAGGCTTAGATAGCCAGTATCCACCACGTGGAGCCCTTCAGCTCCAAAGCCATCATCCCCATCCCTGTGGTCATCACCTTCCCTTGGAGGAGTAGGCAGACAAATGGCTGAGGACAGTCACTGCAGGTGTTCAGGCTAGCCAGAAAGCAACACAAGCCGAGATGTCATGTTCAAGGAAATGCCAGCCTATGGAAATCATTGGGGAAAAGTCACCAGGGGAACAAGTGGTGGGGGGTGAAGCAAAATAATCAGGAGGGTCCAGGTTCTGGGAAGTGCTGTAAGGATTTGTAATAGTCAGCTCTGGCTGCATAACAAACAGTCACAGAATCTCAATGTCATACATGTTGAAGCATCTATTTCTTGCTCACATCTAGTGTATTGCTAGGGCAACTTCCTTCCACGTGTCATTCCTCCTCCAGGACTAACAGGGGGGTACCAGACTTTGTTCTTTCCAGATTGATGGCAGAAGCTCAAGAAAACTCGCCCAGCATGCAAGCACAATGGAAACCCCTATGTCCCATCAGCTGTTCCCCCCGTGGCCAAAACTAGTCACAAGACACAACCCATGGCCGAGGGATGAGGGAGTCCATTTTGCCTCTGTGAGGTGTGAAGAACAGGGGCCAATAAATCCATCAGCCCCAGCTTTTAAAGGGATTTGACTTCAACAGGAAGCTTTTGGAAAACTACTGCCTGCTTTTACTCACAAATGTGAGACAGTCGGATTTGTTTTAGGGAGAAAAAAACCCTGGAAGAAGAAATCAGTTTTTGGGATGCCTGATGAGGGAACAACTTTTCCCCTTTCCTGAAGAATGTATGAAACAGAAGTTCTCCTGTCACTGAGAAGGGCGGATGGGGTCCACGTGCCTGACTCAATGACTTCTGTGACCTGAACACTTACTGGATCTGACTCCTACAAATACACGCATGCACACATTTTCCTATAGTTTTCATATACATTTGTTGAAAGAAAAAAGAAACCAGAAGGGAACTGGGTTCAGATTTCAAACCTGCTTGAAATTAAGCAACATCCTTATATCTTTTTTTAATTTTAATTTTTTTTATTATGTTATGTTAGTCACCATACAGTACATCATTAGTTTTTGATGTAGTGTTCCATGATTCATTGTTTGCATATAACACCCAGTGCTCCATGCAGTACGTGCCCTCCTTAATACCCATCACAGGGCTAACCCATCCCCCCATCCCCCTCCCCTCTAAAACCCTCAGTTTGTTTCTCAGAGTCCATCATCTCTCATGGTTTGTCTCCCCCTCTGATTCCTCCCCTTCATTTTTCCCTTCCTTCTCCTAATGTCCTCTATGCTATTCCTTATGTTCCACAAATAAGTGAAACCATATGATAATTGACTTTCTCTGCTTGACTTATTTCGCTTAGCATAATCTCCTCCAGTCCCATCCATGTTGATGCAAATGTTGGGTATTCATCCTTTCTGATGACTGAGTAATATTACATTGTATATATGGACCACATCTTCTTATCTTTATAAGTGCAATTTTTATACTTTTATTGAGCAGACAATTTAAGTTACCACCTGACTAATTTGTATTGAATATATATGTACATTTCTAGTCAATAAGTATAATCTTGTTGTGTCTTTAGATTGATATGTGCATTTTTATAGCCCATGCCAAGCTTCACCCACCATCTGAGCTTGCTCCCTTACCAAAAGGTGTGTGAGCATCCCTGTTTGAAAAAGGACCATTTTCTTCATTTTTTTGGACTTTGAAGTCACATATCTGAGTGCCTAAATTTTCTGAGCCTCAGTTTCCTTGTTTAAAAAAAAAAATACTGTGGTGTCTGGGTGGCATAATCAGTTAAAGCCTCCAGCTGTTGGTTTCAACTCAGGGCTGATCTTGGGGTCGTGGAATCAAGCCTTGCGTCAGGTTCCACGCTCAGTACAGAATCTGCTTGAGATTCTCATTCCCTCTCTCTCTGCCCCTCCCCACCTCAAATGAATAAATAAATCTTTCTAAAAAAGAAAAATACGAATGCCAACACCATAAGGAAGTGGCGGGTGATAAAATCTGTAGCCAGCAGGGTGTCTGGTGCAATGCCTCCAATAAAAGGGGACCAAGATTATTGTTATTGTTGGCTACCACTCAGTTCAAAGAGGACACACAGTGACAATGCATCAAAGGCTGCTGTCAATCCTTTTGAAAACAACAATCAGGAGGAAAATTGTTCTGTTTCTTAAAAATCAATGACTCAAGGAATAGGCTTCAGCCAAACAAACAAAAAGCTACAGCACCTTCTCCTTCCTGGTCAGTTTGAATCTAGCCCTGCACTCAGACTGAGAGTTATTACTGCCTGGGGGCCTGCACTGAAGAAGGGGGGAGTCTCCATCAAGTGCCGCGGAGACATGTGTCTGGGGCAGTAAAACGGATGCTTTAATTGCCAGCCCTCCTTACAGATCCTGAGACAGATGAAGAACCCACGAAGCATGGTGATGTGTGGTCCATGGCATCTTCTGCTAGGGCTTCAAGGCACAGCAGGAGGTAGGAGGGGGAGTCTGGACTTTCCTGCTGCCCTCCCCCCTCTTCAGAACATGCATCCAGAGCATCAGCACTTTAGGGACTCTCTGGGCATTAGAATCACATGGTGTTAAAGGAGAGTCCATAGTAATAAGCGTGGCCCACATTTGGCAAAGTCTCCATCACGCACATCTGCATGCTGTATCTGCTATGATTTTATTTATTTTTATTTTTATTTTTATTTTTTTTTTTAAAGATTTTATTTATTTGAGAGAGAGAATGAGAGACAGCACAAGAGGGAAGAGGGTCAGAGGGAGAAGCAGAACCCCCGCTGAGCAGGGAGCCCGATGTGGGACTCGATCCCGGGACTCCAGGATCATGACCTGAGCCGAAGGCAGTCGCTTAACCAACTGAGCCACCCAGGCGCCCTTATTTTTATTTTTACTTTTTTGCAGATTTATTTATTTTTAGAGAGACAGAGAGTGCACGAGTGGGAGATGCAGAGGGAAAGGGAGAGAGAATCCCGGGAAGACTCTGCGCTGAGTGTAGAGCTCCACACAGGGCTCGATCTCGTGACCCCGAGATCAGGACCTGAGCTGAAACCAAGAGTTGCGTGCTTAACCAGCTGCACCACCCAGATTCCACTATGTCGTCACTTTGAAGGAACCATAAAGGAAACGCATCAAGGTATTCGGATGTAAACTCTTAAGCACAAGAGTCTTAAATTTCTCTCGAGATCCCTCATTAAGTGTTAAAACAAATATTCTCCTAGTATTTAGTTTACCCTCTGTGAAGAAAACATATGGGTTTTTTCAAACTACATTAGAGAATAAGACTCTATTTTGTGTCCAGAATTGTCCTACAAATGTATCATTAATGTAGATGACTATTTTGGCAATGGATTCATCATTTTTTGAAGCAGACAAAAGCCAGGATAATTAGCAAATTTACTGGATGTGAGCATCCAAATGACCTTAATAGGCAGTGGCAAAGCCAACATGATGTTTAATGAGGATAAAATCCCCACTACTGGTTTAGGAAAGGGGGGAAAGAAACAGAGGGTTTTTTTTGTACCTAGTTGTTAAACAAAACAAAACAAAACAAAACTATGGTATTTCTATCTTTGCAATGCAGGAACCCAGATGGGCAGGGCTAGGTCAGGGCCACTGAGGCTGCCCGAGAGACACTAAGAGGGTATTAGAAGGTCAAGCCAAGGAGTTCTAAACTCCAGATAGTCTGTCCAAGAAATGCTCAATGAAATCAGGAAGTGGGCCAGGACTCTTCAGGTAAAGCAGTAAGTCAGCCTCGAAAGCATCAATTAGCTGTGGTCCAACGCTGGAGACAAGGATGAAAGGAACGAGCAGGCAGAGGAAGGAAGCCAGAGCTCAGGGCAGGTAGCCGGTAGACCTGCATGGAGGCACATTTGGTTCAGGGCCAAGCTTGTGCACATGGTCTTCATCTTACCGCATCCCACATATGAAAGGTTCATACCAAACTGAGGCAAGCAATTAGTGTGAGTGCCACCACAGAAGGGTACCATAGAGTCTTCTAGAAAGACACACAATCTTACCACATGTAATCACAGAAGGACATCACTTTTGCCATATTCTATTGGAGAAAAGCAAGTCACAGACTCTGCCCACACTCAAGGGGAAGGGACAAAGGGTGTGAGACCCAAGAGGTAGGGATCTTTGGGAGCAGTGATACAGCCTATCAGCCACACCGGCCTTTCTTACTAGGGAGGAATGGGGCAAGAAAATGGGGCAGAAACAAACAAAACCCAAAAACTGCACACCACCCCTACTCAATGTCACTCTCTTCCACTCTTTCTAAAGACTTAGAACAGGCTCCACGGAGGGCAGTGAGTTACCACTGGAGATTTCAAGCAGAAATAGAATAGCCGGTCAGTTAGGATACCAGAAAAGGATGAAGTGCTTACACTACATAAATACTTGATATCCAGTTTCCGATATAGAAAATTGGAAAAGACACTAATATGAGTTGAACACCTACTATTTGCCAGACACTATTAGAGATGTTTTACATAGTTGTTTTTTTTTTTTAATTAAATAATGGCACAACTCCATAGCACCTCTGTTTTATAGAAAAAGAAAATATGATTCAGAGAGAAAAAGGAAAGTTTCCAAGTTCTATATCTAGAGAATGTCAGAGCTGGGACTTAACTAGAGCCAGCTCAGCTTTTTATTTTATTTCATGAGAGAGTTTGTTTGTTTTGCTTCACCTAACAATACTACTTATGACGCTGTACATGTGACATAGTGCATGATCACAATGTGAATTTGAATGAGTCTGGCCTTTTTCATTAGTGACTAATCACATTACCCTATGAGTCAGAAAGGAAAGCAAATAAGAAAACAGTTCTTGTAGAATCATCTCATTGCAGTGGCTTCGCTGGAAGAGAATGAGAAAAGCAAAAGCTGTAAAAACAGCTTTGAAGATGGAAATAAAATATTGCACTACCTAAATAAAACTGGTACCTTTTCCTGGCTCCCAGCTCTTACTTAGTCAAAAAAAGATGCTAACTTGGCAGGAGCTGGGAGGAGAAATGTAGAAAAATAAAAGCTTTATCCTGAAGCAGGGGCGGGAATACAGAAGAATTACCAAATATCTATATTCCTTCAGCATCAACAAAGACTCTCTGCTCAACTCTACAAATCCAGGGGCTTCCCTGAAGACAGAAGTTAAAATTCTTTGAGAAGTATGATAGGGCTCTGCTGGCTGGAGAGGCTTTGGACATTCCCTAAATCCTCCCTATGGAGTTCTTGATTTCTGGAGGAGTTGTCAAGCATAGCAAAAAAGAAGAAGAAAAAAGGTCTAAGGGAAGACAAGAATTTCCCTTTTAGCCATGTTCATAAAAATTGCAATAGCCAAGCACTTGGGAAGGGCATGATTAAAAAGGGGATGATCAGTAGTTACCAGGAGAGCAGAGAGGCCATGGAAGGTGAGGTGGGCAGAAGTCAAGCAGCAGAAGAGCAGTGAGACAGAGCAAGAAGCCTTGCACCTCCCCTCTGATCTCCCAAATCCTATTCTAGAATTAGCCATAGTCTTTCATCCACCCCTTCAGTTGACAGGTGTTAGGTAATTTTAGGTGTTAGACATATCTTTAAATGCTAACATCAGAAATGTAGCATTGGGGCGCCTGGGTGGCTCAGTCAGTTGAGCATCCAACTTTTGATTTCGGCTCAGGTCATGATCTCAGGGTCGTGAGATCCAGCCCCACATTGGGCTCCACACTGAGCATGGAGCGTACTCAAGACTTTTTCTCTCCATCTCTCTCTGCCCCTCCCTCCCACTCATGCTCTCTTCTTTCTCTCTCAAAAATATAAATTAAAAAAAAGAAATATAACATCATTTTTTTTTTCAAGAGACCCAGGACTGGTGGAGAAGGCAGGCCAGCAAGTCAGCAATCAAACCCAATGTTCTACGTACTGTAATGGTGGGCCATTTCCCAGGATAATATGGTTTCAGAGAAGAGAAGGGAATCATGTGGTGGGTCAGAGGTTAAAAGGAAGAGTTGGTTTTAGCCAAGCAATTAACATCACAATAGCCTTCTTAGCTGTTTTCAATATAAGTAAGTGTGTTAAAGGAGCCAAAATTAAGTTTCCCACTGGGCAAGGAGGCTAAGGGGACTGTCTCTGCAGGCAGACTGCCTACCTGTGAACCCCAGTTCCAACATTTACTGTCTATGTTACTTTGAACAAGTATTTAAATTTTCCACTCTGGGATTTTCTTAAGAGAGAAATGAGCATACCGACAGTCCTATCTCACAGTGTTGTTGTTTTGGGTTTATTTTAAGATTTATTTTAGAGAGGGGGCTGCGGGGTGGAGGAGACAGAGGGAGAGGGAGAGAAATCACAAGCAGACTCCCCGCTGAGTCACGGAGCCCAACACAGGGCTCGATCCTACCACCCTGAGATCATGACCTGAGCCGAAATCAAGGGTCGGACACTCAACACTCAACACTCAACAGAGCCATCCAGGCGCCCCATGGTGTTTTTTATGGAGACAACCGGAGATACATGTCATTAACATGCTACCTGAGTGATGCCACTCTATATGCTATAACATGCTACTCTAGTATGTCTTATATAAATGTTGGCAATTATTTTCATTATAAATAAGATGCAAAGACTTGGATTTGTTCTCTCCATCAGGGGTTTATAAACCTCATAATCTTCTGGATGGCAACCTCCTTCAAAGGTCCAGTGGACCAAGATGGAAGCTCTTGGCTCAGGATATGTTGTCTCTGGGGACGGCAGCAGTGCTGGACTTTTATTTGCAAAAGACTGAATTTTGTTAACGACATTTTCTTGGCATAGGTGCAAGCATTCTTTCAGGATTTCTAGGGCAAGTGGGCTACAAAATGAAGAAATCGCCCGTGTTTCCAAGATGACCCAGTAAGAGCATAAACACGCATGAAAGAAAACCAGGTCTTTCATGCTATGGTGTAGTGAAAGGAAAAGAGTCTGGGCCACAAAATCCAGGTGTGAACCTGAATGGGCCATTTGAGGCTTTCTGGCACCACTAACCCAGGGAGTCCAACCCTCCTCATCATCTCAGAGCAAACCAGTGAGTCCTACAAGGAGCTGCCAGTTCTCCCAGCTTCTGACTTTGTCATTCACAATCTTGTTTATAATCTTACCTCACTGCCTCTGTTATTACGCTTCTATAGCCCTTCCCTTCACCAGCATTTCTTCTCTCCTTGATGGAGCTGCAGGTTGCCCTTTGGTCTACATGTCTCAGTGAACATCCCACCCCACGTCTAGAGCCCTTGATAGGCAGTCCTATTAAGGACAAAACCCCCTGTATACTTGCACAGCCAACAGTTCGGAGTTTCTACGTGTGTTAGTCAATAACACTGGCTAGGCCTCCTGTGGGACCCAGTACAAAGTGAAGTGTCTCAATATGGTGACAGCTGAGCACTAAACCAAGCACAGGGCCCTTCCAAGAGAGGGACCCTGCGCACCTGCATGGTGCTATTCATCAGAATCCAACCAGGAAACCAGAGCCATCTGAAGTATTTGAAACCAAGGGAAGTGAATTCAGGGAGTGGGTTCCTCAGACATGGAAGACCTCAGAAGATGAAGACAGACGATGAGGGGCGCCTGGGTGGCTCAGTTGGTTAAGCGACTGCCTTCGGCTCAGGTCATGATCCTGGAGTCCCGGGATCGAGTCCCGCATCGGGCTCCCTGCTCGGCAGGGAGTCTGCTTCTCCCTCTGACCCTCCCCCCTCTCATGTGCTCTCTCTCATTCTCTCTCTCACAAATAAATAAATAAAATCTTTAAAAAAAAAAAAAAAAAAAAAAAAAAAAAAAAAAAAAGACAGACGATGAAACAAGCCAGACAATGGGCCCTATCAGGAAGCCGTCATCAATGACCCTAGACAGAAGGACAAAAGGTAGAGGGTTTCCAGAGCCCAGCAGCTAGAGACATCCCACAAAAACTGCACTGAGAGTTGGTTTGTCTGCTCTCCATTCCTTTCCCCTCCAGCTCCCCCGACTGCTTCCTACCAAGCCAACCCTGTGGGGAGGCAGTTGACACAGGAGCCTGAGTGCTCAGCCTGCATGGAGGAGCCCCACTGTGAGACAGAGCAAAGAAGGAAAAAGATGAGGGGGAATCTGAAAGAGGTGTCAACCTTAAAGATAAAATAGCCAGTTCCTTATTTATTTTTTTAAACCCAGGGACATCTTTTATTCAGGACATTTTTTTCTTTTTCTTTTTCTTTTCTTTTCTTTTTTTTTTTTTTAAGTAGGCTCCATGCCCAATGCAGGGCTCAAACTCAGGACCCCGAGATCAGGAGTCACATGTTCAACCAACGGAGCCAGCCAGGCACCCCAACAGCCAGTTACTTTTACTAGAAAAAGTAGTTTGAGAATAGAAGAGGAATTGCAATTCAGGGCAAGCAAACTTTGGCAAGACACAGGCAAGTCCAAAGAGACAAAGGGAAGGTCAGTTTTTATTAGGTTTTTGGAGGAAACTGGGGAGGGTTGTTTTGAACAAAAGTTCACTGGAGAAGAGCAGGAGTTTGAGGTTATGACAGTTTCTCGTTGGCAGGAAGCCATAGTTGGTGTGGTGTTGCTGGGGCAGGGAGAGATCTTTCTTGAAAGCAGGAGATAAAATTCCTATGTGAACAGTGGCCTCCCTCGTCAAGATAAGAATTATCTTCCTTCCTCCTGCTGGTGAAGCAGGCTGCAAGGAGTGGTACGTACATGAGAGCGCCCCCTTCAGGGCTTCCCAACTCCATTTTCAATGGGATTTCCTTTACTCTGTCACAGAGGCAAGATCTGGACCAGCTCAGCCCATTGACTGCTACTCATTATTGGCTCTCACCCATTGACGACTGAGGAACATCAGCATGCTTCCATGCACCTACAGCCAACAACTGTCCAAGGACGAGGCTCTCACCCTGTCCCCTTGCTCATGACATCCATTTCAAACCCAGGATACCATGGATCTGCAGTTCTCCTGCTAATGTGCGCTGTCACTCTACGGGGTCTGAAAACCTCTGAACTACCATTAACACACCCAATACGGAATCATGGATAGGTAATCACGGGCTGTTGGGCACACAGCAAAAATCTACAACTGCTTCACTTCTCTTCTCTATAACTGGTCAAGAGTCAGTGGTTAATCTGTATTACTTCTCTCAGCCACACCTATTGCTGGGCACCCTTGCCCTCAGTTAGCACCTTGACTGATTTGCATTCTTCCCCTGCTAGGGTGCATAATGGTCCTCACTTTACTGAGTCGTTACTGTCACGTATGACTACTACCATTAAATCTAGAATTACTAAGAGGCACTCCAGAGAATCCCCTACTTTCTAGATGGATACTCCCTACTTGCATTGTGAACAGCAACCCAGTTTCCCCTTAATAATCAGGATCAGTCATCCCAAAGAGTACAGTAATCCCATGTGCCAGTTAGTTCCAAGTCCCAAGGAGCCAAAACTAGCCAAGGGGTGCTCTCAGCTTCCAACCGAATGGAACTCATGTTGTATCCCCAGATGCAAGCATTCTTTTCTTGGAAAGTAGGATCTCTAGACCAGCATATGTCAAGATTGAAAGGACAGGAAGCAAAAGCCCTGCAAAGGTTTTCCATATACTGATCCTAGTCCATCATATACTCCATCCTACAGAATAGAAATCCAATCTTTAAGGTGGCTATCTCCAATAAAACCTGAGCCATCAATGGACATTTAGCATGAATTTATCAGGTTAGCTGTTCCTAGATTATGGAGCAAATATCAAGACCAGTGAAGTTGGCAGAAGCATTCTGGGCATACAAAATAAATCTATACCAGGAAGTAAGATATCTATGTCCCCCAATCCATCATAATAAGGTTACTAGGTTAGCATAATCTCTGTTTCCAGGGAACTGGCAGATCCTCCTGGAAGGATTTGGAGGAGCCCAGTGTTGGCCCAGCAGTGGTGTTCATCAGACCAACCTCAGCACAGGAAAGTCCATATGTTGAGCCCAAGAAGAGCCCCCACTTTTACCACTATGGCCACCTTACATGTGCCAGGGAGCAAGTGCCACGTGGCTGCAGAGAGTGGCTGGCTCACATCCACAGGGTGGATTTTCTTGGTCACTTCATTGCTAAGAACTTTTTCTGCAGCAGATGACCTTCTTGAACATTTGTATGAGACACAAATATCCTAATAGTCTCTCTCCATTGCAATAGTCCCAACCTCCTATGTTTCCCTAAAATTCCTTCTCTCTAATTGTGGTATGATAATATATTTGTCCTTGACCTTGCTTCCTGGCACAGAGCTGCTAAAACTCTAGGAATTTTCTGAAGAGAAGAGTGTCTTGTTTATAATGAGACCTTTGAGGTCACACCAGAGTTTATGCTGAGGAGGTGCTTTAGGGCAGAATCCCCAGATAGCTTCAGGATGGGGCTGATCACCAGAAAGCAAAGTAATCAGAAGGCTGGAACTTTCAGCCCCACTCCTTACCTCAGGAAAAGGGGTGGGGGAGTTATGACTGAGCTCTATAAACAGTCTGGAACAATGAGATTTGGACAACCTCTGGGTAGGTGAACATATGGACTGGCTGGGAGGGTGTTTAGGAGGGTGGTGTGTCTAGCGGGGCAGGGAAGTTCCACACCTCCCCCATATCCTATGTTTCCCTTCCGTCTAGCTGTTCCTGCATATAACCTTTATAATAAACCAATAAATGGAACTAAAGTGTTTCTCTGAGTTCTATGAACCATTCTAAAGAATTATCACACCTGAGGAGAGGATTGTGGGAACCCTCAATTTATAGCCAGTCAGTTATGAGTATGTGGGCCCAGGACTTGCAACTGATGTCTGAAGTGAGGACAGTCTTGTGGGACCAATCTCTTAAATCTGTGAAATCTGATGCTAACTCCAAGTAGTTAGTGTCAGAATTGAACTAAATTGTTGGACACCCAATTGGTATCTGGAGAATTGGTTGTTGATGCTAGAAAGCACCCTACCAATCAATTTCAAATCCTTGGCTAAATGTCCAAACCGTAAGTCACTTCCCATGATTAAGTTATGTCTACATCTCTGGCCATTTCTCCCTCCACTCAAAATGGATAGCCTGACATTACTACTAGAGGTTCTATACTTTGGAAGATTTGCCCATAACCACTAATTTTTCAGGGCCACCCCTGAGTGGGGTATTATTGGGCCGACAATTCACTTTTAGCTGATACCGGTATATTACACAGAGTCTTCTGGAAACCGGGACTGAGATTTTGTTCCTTCTCAGTAACTGGCCAAAGAGAATTTCCCTTGAGGCCATAGATTTGGGCTGCAAGAAGGTTAAGAAAGAATAAAAAGTCTTAGTCCCCTTCTCATTCAAACTGTTTATGCTTTATAGATCTGCCTGATTATATGTATATACCTCTCCACTTTAAAATATATTGCTGTTATACTCTTCAGCCTACAGTTTTGTGATTGGATATCGACCAGTTCATCATGGAAACCTCAGGTCTTAAAGTCAGCCACCTGATACTTCATGGCAAGTGGTAGTCTCTATCAGGACTCATTAGCAAGCAACAAGCTATTAAAAGGGGTACAGCTATCAACAGAGGAAGGCATGGCTTTGCTCTACCCCTCAGGATCTTCCCTGTGATTCTTCTTTTAAGGATGGCCAGGGGTCCTGAAAGCAGTCTTAATTACTATAGATTTCTCCTTGAGCCCCATTAAATCCACTGGACCATGGGGCAGGAATATTCACGTCACAGCCTGGACCTTCCCCAAAGCTGTCTTTCCGCCTGGGCCCACTCAAAACTAGCAGTCTGTGGGTTATTCCATTACTGGGTTGGAGAAGCACATTTCCAAAGAGCCCAGGGCTAAGACCTGTTGGGAGCATGTGAGTCTCATGAAATATCCCTCTAGACTTTTGCAGGGTTTCCAATATCTGCAAAGTTCCTTTGTTTGAGCTACCACTCACTGCAGATATACCCGTATTAATGCCAAGGAAAAAAGAAGCAGCCTGCAGAGAAACTGGTGAAGCCCCTATCAGACCCTCCCAGAAAGTTGCCATTAAACATATTGATGCCACTAATGTCCGTGAAAAAGGGAACCATGATGGTTCCTTTTGTACCTTCCCCACAAGGTGGGCTAGGCCACTACACATGTTCCAACTCATTCCAAGTCACCTTGGTGTGGATGGTACAAATCATTTACTAAAAAGGCTGCAGATCCCTTGTGGTTTAGCTGAAACCTTAGTGAAACAACTCTTAGTTGTTTAAAATTTTTAAAAAAGCCCTTCATTTTAGAACAGTTTTAGATTTATAGAAAAACTGCAAAAATTGTATAATTTATAGTATAATATAATAGTGGAGTGTTATTAATTAATAGTATACTAATTAGTGAATAGTATATTAATGAATAGTACCATAATACTCTTATTAATAATAACTAATCATCCATTTTTGTGCATAAGTATGGTATACTTGTTGTAGTGGGCAGATTTCTTTTCCTTAATGTCTTTTTTCTGTTCAAGGACCCCAGTCAGCGTACCATATTAGGTTGTCCTGTCTCCTTAGGCTCCTCTTGGCTGTGTAATCATGATTACACTGGGGATATGGATTTGGGGAAGGAATACCAGAGGAAAATTGCCATTTCTATCCCATCATATCAAGGGAAGTGGTATTATAGTGTTATTTTAATTTGCAGTTCTCTAAGAACAAATGATATTGAGGATCTCCTCTTACATGTATTTGCCATCTATATGTTGTCTTTGATGAGGTGTCTGCTCAGGTCTTTTGTCCATTATTTAAGTGGGTCGTTTGATTTCTTGTTGTTGAATTTTAAGAACTTTTTATATATTTTGGCTACAAGGCATTATCAGGTATGTGTTTTGCAAATATTTTCTCCCCAACTGTGGCTTGTTTATTAAAATTAAATTAATAACATCCAACTAATCCTTACTTTTCATCTTATATGAAAAAAACACACGCACAAAAACAAACACTCATCACCAAGCCCAAGGCCAGATTTTTCTCCTGTGTATTCTTCTAGATGTTTTATGGTTTTGTATTTTACATGTAGGTGTAAGATCCATCTTGAGTTAACTTTTGTGAGAAGTGTAAGGTCTGTGGATGTCCAGTTGTACCAGCACCATTTGTTGAAAACACTACCTTTACTCCATTGTATTGCTTTTCCTCCCTTGTCAAAGATATGTTGACTATATTTATTTATGTTTGTTTGGGGGCACTCTATTCTGTTCATTAATGTTTACTTTGTCTTTTCTTTTATTGTGTGAGAGAGAGAGAGCCTGAGTAGGGGAGAGCCTAAAGGAGAGGGAGAGAATCTCAAGCAGGCTCTAAGCTCAGCACAGAGCCTGAGGTGGGGCTCAATCTCATGACCCCAAGACCACAACCTGAGCCAAAATCAAGAATCGGATGCTTAACCAACCGAGCCACGCGGCGCCCCTGTTTACTCTATCTTAATTATTATAGCTTTATGGTAAGTCAAGTAGTGTCAGCCCTCTGACTTCATTCTTATTCAGTCATGTGTTGGCTATTACAGGCCTATTGTATCTTCCTTTAAACCTTAGTATCTGTTTGTCAAAGTCTACAAAATAGCTTGATGAATTTTAATTAGAATTGTATTGAATCTATGGATCAAGCTTAGAGTAATTGGCATGTTAATACTGACTCTTCCAATCTGTGAACATCAGATATCTATCCACTTACTTAGATCTTATTTGATTTCTTTCATCAGAGTTTTGTAGCTTTCTGCATATAGATCCTGTACATATTTTTTAAGATTTGACTTAAATATTTCAATTTTTGTTGCTATTGTATTTTGTATTTCAAGTTCCAATTGTTCATTGCCAGTATATAGAAAATTAACTGATTTATATGCATCATCCTTGTATCTTGCCACCTTGCTATAATCACTTATAGCTCCAAGAATTTTTTGGTCAAGTATATAGACAATCCTATAAGCTAAGAACAAAGACACTTTTGTTTCTTCCTTTCCAATCTGCATGCCTTTTATTTCCTATTCTTGTCTTGCTGTACTAGGTAGGACTCCACTATGATGTTGAACACGAGCTAGTTCTTTTAGTTTTTTCATGATCTTACTGCATCACCTCATCCTAGGACTGAGATAGAAGTGAATTAATAACAATCCACAAGTAATCAAAAAATTCACGCTTTCTAAATCCACCTCATCGGCCCCTCCACTGGCCCATTGTCTTTGTATCTTTCCTGTTAAATCCTGGATTGAATATAGCTGACCAACTTGAACTCACCCTATGTCATCAAAATCAAACTGACTTTTTTTTCTAATAGTCTATTAAGAGAATGAAAGATTTCATTGGTGGATACTGACATTAAGAAAGTGGGGGAAATCATTTTAGAAACTATCTCAGAAACAGCCAGAATAATCAGGATGGAAGAGAGAAGATTTGAAAAGAATGAACTTAGGAACAAAGAAGTGAGAGGCAGTGTGAAAAGAAAAATGAGGTAACACTGAAGGCAAGGTGCACATACTTGAAATTGCTTGGGTTGGAGGAGCGAAGATCCCAGATGTGCATTTTCTCCTCTCTGCTGAGGAAGAAGCTTCTAATGTGAGGCAGCCATAAATCCTCCCCTGGCCTACACCCCCACTCTGTGATCTTTAGCATGTCCTAAGACTGTCGTTTGAGAATTACAGTAAATGAAATTCTAAGAGATCAGGAAAGCAACATACATATGCACATAATGAGGCTGAGTCCAGAGAAAACAACACCTGAGATGTTTTTGAATTGAGTTGGGAAAAGGGATCCATCAAAGGGCAGGCGGGTTAGCAACAAAAGCGTTGGATATGCAGGGCCATAAAACAGACTTTGTAGACCCCACCTCTCTCCCTCCATGAGAAGAGATGCCGGCCATGGAGCTGAGCATGCCCTGGTCCTGGAAGAAAACATTCTGCTACTATGAATGTAGAAGCATCGAATCAGCCCAGTCAACAAAATCAGCTCAGTGCTGAACTCCAGAAGCAGTCTCCTGGTTGCACCAGCTTCCCTCTGCTGCCTACTATCTTCAGAGTGAAGGCACCAACACTGCATCTCCCAAGACAATGTAATCCCTTGACCATCTTATTCCTCACTGCACATGAACAAACTGGTATTTTTTGTATAAAATTCTTCTTGTCAAGAGTTTAGTTAACATTAGTCTAGTTCCCGCAAGCTTGGTCAGTTTTAGGATTCTGATGATCCTGAGTGACCCAGGGGCTGTGTTCAAGGGCCAAGCCCCGAGCTCAGTGAGTCCTCGAGTCACAGCTCATTTTGCCATCATGTGCCCATCTCAGCCAGCCTTCCTTGTCGAGTCCAGACACGCCACCTTCTTAAAAACGTCAAAACCCCACTGACAATAGGATCCAACAATACATTAAAAGGATCATGCACCACAACCAAGTGGGATTTATCCCCGGGATGCAAGGGTGGTTCAACATTCGCAAATCAATCAATGTGAGAGAACACATTAATAAGAGGAGGGAGAAGAACCATATGGTCCTCTCAATTGATGCATAAAAAGCATTTGACAAAATACAACATCCTTTCCTGATTAAAACTCTCCAAGAGTATAGGGATAGAGGGAACATTCCTCAAGCTCATAAAATCCATCTATGAAAAACCCACAGTGAATATGATCCTCAATGGGCAAAAGCTGAGAGCCTTTCCCTTAAGATCAGGAACACGTCAAGGGTGCCCACTCTCACCACTGTTGTTCAACTAGTACTAGAAGTCCTAGCAACAGCAATCAGACAACAAAAAGAAATAAAAGGTATTCAAATTGGCAAAGAAGAAGTCAAATTCTCTCTTTTCGCAGACGACATGATACTTTATGTGGAAAACCCAAAAGACTCCACCCCCAAATTACTAGAACTCATCCAGCAATTCAGTAATGTGGCAGGATACAAAATCAATGCACAGAAATCAGTTGCTTTCTTATACACTAACAACGCAACTGTAGAAAGAGAAATTAAAGAAACGATTCCATTTACAATAGCACCAAAAACCATAAGATACTTCGGAATAAACCTAACCAAAGAAGTAAAGGCTCTATACTCTAGGAACTACAAAACACTCATGAAAGAAATTGAAGAAGACACAAAAAGATGGAAAAATATTCCATGCTCATGGATCGGAAGAATAAACATTGTTAAAATGTCTGTGCTACCCAGAGCAATCTATATCTTCCCGATCAAAATTCCAATGACATTTTTCAAAGTGCTGGAACAAACAATCCTAAAATTTGTATGGAATCAGAAAAGACCCCGAATCGCCAAGGAGATGTTGAAAAAGAAAAACAAAGCTGGGGCATCACGTTGCCCGATTTCAAGCTATGTTACAAAGCAGTGATCACTAAGACAGCATGGTACTGGCACAAAAACAGACATACAGACCAATGGAACAGAACAGAGAACCCAGATATGGACCCTCAACTCTATGGTCAAATAATCTTTGACAAAGCAGGAAAAAACATGCAATGGAAAAAAGACAGTCTCTTCCATAAATGGTGCTGGGAAAATTGGACAGCCACATGCAGAAGAATGAAACTCGACCATTCTCTAACACCATCACAAAGATAAAATCAAAGTGGATGAAAGACCTCAATGTGAGACAGGAATCCATCAAAATCCTAGAGGAGAACATAGGCAGTAACCTCTTTGACATCAGCCACAGCAACTTCTTTCAAGATACATCTCCAAAAGCTAGTGAAACAAAAGCAAAAATGAACTTTTGGGACTTCATCAAGATAAAAAGCTTCTGCACAGTAAAAGTAACAGTCAACAAAACAAAGAGGCAACCCACAGAATGGGAGAAGATATTTGCAAATGACACTACAGATAAAGGGCTGGTATCCAAAATCTATAAAGAACTTCTCGAACTCAACACCCAAAAAACAAATAATCAAGTCAAAAAGTGGGCAGAAGAGGTGAACAGACACTTCTCTGAAGAAGACATACAAATGGCTAACAGACACATGAAAAAATGTTCATCATCATTAGCCATCAGGGAAATCCAAATCAAAACCACATTGAGATACCACCTTACACCAGTTAGAATGGCAAAAATGGACAGGGAAAGAAACAACAAATGTTGGAGAGGTTGTGGAGAAAGGAGAACCCTCTTACACTGTTGGCGGGAATGCAAGTTGGTACAGCCACTTTGGAAAATAGTGTAGAGGTTCCTCAAAAATTTAAAAATAGAGCTACCCTATGACCCAGCAATTGCACTACTGGGTATTTACCCCAAAGACACAGATGTAGTGAAAAGAAGGGCCATATGCACCCCAATGTTCATAGCAACAATGTCCGCAATAGCCAAACTGTGGAAAGAGCCGAGATGACCTTCAACAGATGAATGGATAAAGATGTGGTCCATATATGCAATGGAATATTACTCAGCCATCAGAAAAGATGAATACCCAACTTTTACATCAACATGGATGGGACTGAAGGAGATTATGCTAAGCGAAATAAGTGAAGCAGAGAAAGTCAATTATCATATGGTTTCACTTATTTGTGGAACATAAGGAATAGCATGGAGGACATTAGGAGAAGGAAGGGAAAAATGGGGGGGGAATTGGAGGGAGAGATGAACCATGAGAGACTATGGACCTGAGAAACAAACAGGGTTCTAGAGGGGAGGGGGGAGGGGGGATTAGTTAGCCCGGTGATGGGTATTAAGGAGGGCACGTACTGCATGGAGCACTGGGTGTTATACAAAAACAATGGATCGTGGATCACTACATCAAAAACTAATGATGTATTGTATGGTGACTAACATAATATAATAAAATTAAAAACTACAAAAAAAAAATTGACAGTGTTTCTGTTCCACGAAGGTTAAAATGGTAAAGTAAGAAATAATAAAATGTCATCCTGGGGCTCTGGGGTGGCTCAGTTGGTTGAGCTTCCGACTCTTGATTTCAGCTGGGGTCCTGATTTCAGGGTCCTGAGATCGAGCCCTGCATTGAGCTCCGCACTCAGTATGGGGTCTGCTTGAGATCCATTCTCTCTCCCTCTGCCCCTTCCCCTGGGCTCACACCTCTCTCTCTCTCTCTCTCTCTCTCAAATAAATAAATAAATAAAATCTTTAAAAACAATAAAATGAAATGTCATCCTAGGCTGGTTCCTTCTGGGCAAGGGGCTTTCCCCTCAAGGAATACCAGGTTTTGTTTTCCCCCAGGGACCATGTCCCTCCATCTGTTCTGTCTGAAGCTGAGCAGACCACTCAACACTCTCCTGGCAGGAACCTCGGAAAGACGCCCTTGGTTAGCTACACATAGCAATAGAAGTGAGCAAAGAGAAAGCCCTTGCATGGTGCAGTCAACAGACCCTGACGTTCCTTCTTACAGAGGGCAGTAGGTGGTGGGGCAGTGGGTAGTCAGACGATAGTCTAGAAGAGTGAGAGACTCAGGTGACAAAAACATGACCTACACTCAGTGTTAGTGAAGGTGTATGCAGAAATGCCCACTGCAAGAGCAGCAAGCAGCAGGATCTGGTGTTCCCCTGACGCCTCATAAAGGATGCCTCCATTCTGCATGTTAGTCGGGACGTTTGTCTCTGAACATGATGTCCGTGTTCAGATTTATGAAGGCTGACTTTAAATGATGGATGCAGCCACAACACTTCTTGCAAGAAAAGAAGAAGAAATCACATAAAGGTGATTAATGGCTTAGGAGTATAGGTGAGTGAATTGCATTCAATCTGGAAATAAAATACATATTCAGCGATGTTTCTATTCTCTTCCCAAGGGAGATCTGTGATAAAGTTGGCTGTGGTTAGGGTGTGTAAAAAGTCTGCTGGCCTTGGGGAAGCAAACTTTCTTGATATCTAAAGGACTGTGTGGGAGGAACCGCCACCGTAAGAGGACCTCTAGGCTCAGCAGCCACGACCAGGCATACACCGTACTTGGACACGGGCTTTAGCTCAGGCTGCCTGTTGGGGCGATATTGAGCTTCTCTGAACATTTTCTACTTTCTTCTGATAGCTTCCTCTGACTCTTTGTCTGATAATATTGACAAAGCTCAAAATATGTACTCAGCTCCATTTTCTCTGACAAATAATAACTGTAATGCAATGTCTTGGAGAATCTTGAATGCATAAGCAAAATTCTAATTGAACTGTGTCCTCATAGGTGGGGCTCTGTTGAGAGAAAAGCCCATGAGAACTGATGCACACAAGGGAAAACTAAGACTAGCAATACCTTCCCTTCCCGGGGCATATGGATTTGAGAGGGGAGGACACAACACTCCAAAATCAATCTGAAAAAGAATGACAGCCTCATCAGATCCTAATCAATGGGTCGATATCCCAAATATTCAACTAGATTTATCATAATACGATGTAGGAACAACTGAACAATAGGGCCTTGTGGCCACAACTGACCCAAGAAGGTGAACCATAATGAAATGTGAACTACTAGACACAAAATACAAGCTTGTTTAAGTCAAATGGGAAAGGTCAGAATTCCTGGTTGTTAAGGACTTGAAGTAGAGTCACATGGAAAACAGAGATCTTTGCTCCAAAGACCTGGAAAAAAGGGCTCAGGAGGCAGAAGGGTACGCTGGAGAGGCCCCTCAGAGGGAGACTGCAGTCCTGAGCTCATTCATGTGGGACGTGAACCTCCATGTCAGCAGACAAGGTAAGCTCTTGACTTCACGACATTAACATTCAGAGATTTGATTTATCACTAGCTACTCAGGAAATCCATAATATAGCATAAAACTCATCACAGTCCTCAGGACGATTAAAACAAATAATGTGTGGAAAGTTCTTGGGACATGCTTGAATTATGTAGGTGAGTGAGTCCAGCAGGTCTCGAAAACTTTGCATCTCAGTTTGTGGCTTTGCTGTTTTTATTTTTTGTTTTTGTTTTTACGCCAAAGAATAGCTCACACCTGTGTGTATTCCTTGGGAATGGGAAAGTCAATTTTCTTTCCCATTGCCAATGGGTAGGGAGTACAGCCAAGGGCACATGAGTGGGGTTGTCTCAAGATAGACTGGGCCCCCACCAGTGTGTGTAAGGGTTTCAAGAGAAACTGAAGAGTTTCACATGAGTCATCAGGGCAGAGGGAAGCCACCACAGTGGCTGCCATGGGAAGTGGTAGCCTAGGGGAGGTAAATGGGTCTGCATCAGCCTCTGTTCCAGCAGAAGCATTGACGGCAATTCCAGGCACAATGTCAACCACACAGTGGCAAATGCTAAAACAGACAGTTTCTCAGGTGTGGCCATGAGAGTGGCTGGGAGAGATTAATAGCAGTGTGACAGCACAGGTAGTAAATACTTTTGGCTTTCTGGCCCACGTGGTTTCTGCTGTAGCTACTCAGCTCTGCAGTTGTGCACAAAGCATCATCAGAAGATACATTGATGAGTGAGCGTGGCTGTGTCCCAATCACAGTTTTACAGATCCAGGTTGGCAGCTGGATTTGGCGGCAGGTGTTTGATGCCCGTCTTAAAGGAGGGCTTTCAAATGTTTAATAGAATGTTATTCTTTTGTCCCAATAGTAACAAAGCATGTCATCATTGTTTACAATTTAGGAAAAATAGAAATGTCTTAAATCACCTACACATCACCACTCAGAACCACTGAAATGTTTTTATATGCATTCTATCCAGTATTTTTGCCAAACTCTTCTACAAAATTGAAATCCTAATGGATGAGTAATCCTGACTACTGCTATTTCATTGAAAATCATACCATGTATATAATCTCATAAAAATTCCCCATAAATATTTGGATCACTATATAATATTCTACCATATGAATACAGCAAGTTTTATTCAATCCCTATAAACTAGATAAAGAGATTGCTTCTGATTCTTTGCTATTATGAATAGTTTTGTGATAACACAAATCTGTTTTCCCACAAATCTTGAACACATAAATCTCTCTCCATGTGTCTTATCATTTCCTCATAATCCATTGCTTGAAGTAGAACCTAAGCACAAAACCCAGGCTGTGACTTTTGGAGGACAAGGAGAAACCAAAGGAAATGCTCCTTTGTGATATTTTCTACAGCCTGGTTTCTTTTAGGACAGAGCAGAAAATAATTAAAAAACTTTTCTGCAGATAAAAAGAACCATGATTGTTATAAGTGGCAATTCTATTACCATGAAAACTTGAACCAAAAAACTGGTATGGTCATTGATCAGAAACTATAACAGTCAGGGGAGCCCAAGTGGCTCAGTGGTTGAACGATGGGCTCTTGATTTTGACTCAGGTCATGATCTCAGGATCCTGAGAGCAAGCCCCACATCAGGCTCCACACTCAGTGGGGAGTCTGCTTGGGATTCTCTCTCTCCCTCTCCCTCTGCCCCTCCCCTGCTCTCTCTCTGTCTCTCTAAATAAATAAATAATGCTTTTTAAAAAAGGAAACTATAACACAGTTCAATTATTCAATTTCAACAGTTGAGTTTTAAATTTGGATGTTAAGAAGAAGAATCTGGAGATTGAGTTCAGGAACCAAAACTGTTTTGAAATTAACAGTTGTAATAATAGTTAACACTTGTGTAATGACTTACTTGTTTTAAATCACTTTCCCATATGTTATTTGATTTGCCTTCAGCATTAGCTTAAAGATTTTTATTTATTTATTTGAGAGAGAGAGCACAGAGGAAGAGGGAGAGGAAGAAGCAGACTCCCTGCTTAGCAGAAAGCCCAATGCGGGGCTCGATCCCAGGGCTCTGAGATCATGACCTGAGCTGAAGGCAGACACTCAACCAATTGAGCCACCCAGGCGCCCCTCCAGATGGGTGTTTTAAGACAATAGACACATGATCCCAATTAAGCAAATCTGCTCCTGGGCTGGACACCTGGGCATCAAAACAGATCCACAGGGATTTTGGACTATCACAGACGGAGCTCCAAAGTCTGTCTTTGTAGGAAGGAGCTGGTGGGTAGGCACCATCTATTATGTTCTGTTTCCTGCACCTGCTATGCTCACACAGCGCCTGATTGCTTATATTTTCTTTTTGATGGCAGGCATTTGGTTCTTCTAAAGCAATTAACAGCAGGCTTGGTAAAAAGGCCAAATTAGTATCTGAATTAAATAAAATCCAGCATTTATGTAACACTTTGCAATTTATAAAGATCCAAACAAACGTTAGAACGTGAACTATTTAACACTAGATTATGTTTTCATTCTTAAACTAATTATTTCTTTTAATTATTCTTTACCATAAGAATTACTGCCCATGGTATGCTCATGTTCAAAAAATTATTTTCAAATATGACTATGCTCAATTGTGTAGAGGCCTCCCTTGTTCAAATCCACAGAAGACAAACTTAATCTCAACCCATCCAACAATTCCTGCTGGTAGCCACTGGATGAAAGAAAACAAAGAGTTAAAGAACAACAATGTTTTCCAAACTGTTGCAGTTGGTTTCAGTAGAGAAGTCTTCTAGAAAAGACTGTAACATTTTCAGATAGTCCATTGGGACATAAATCCAAAGAAAAGACAGAAAATTAAAATGGAGATAGAGAAATGACTTTTTTACTTTTGTCAAAATCTGATGGGGGCCCTGTATCTTGAAAAGAAAAGTTTTATAGCACATAATCCATAGCCTATAACGATCAAAACTCTTCACAACCTTTTTGACAATTTCTCAGAGATTGTACATTCTTTTTTTTTATTCCAATGTAGTGAACATACAGTGTTGTACTAGTTTCACAAGCATAATATAGTGATTTAACAATTCCATATATTACGCAGCTCTCATCACAACAAGTGCACTCCTTCATGCCCATCACCTATTTCACCCATCCCCTCCACCCGCTCCCCTCCGGTGACCCTCAGTGTCTTCTCTGCAGTTAAGAGTCAGTTTCTTGGTTTGTTTCTCTCTCTCTTTTTTTCCCTTGGTCATTTGTTTTCTTTCTTAAATTCCATATATGAAGGAAGTCATATGGTATTTGTCTTTCTCTGACTGGCTTATTTTGTTTAGCATTATACTCTAAATCCATCTATGTTGTTGTAAATGGCAAGAATTCATCCTTTTTTATGGTTGCATAATACTCTAGTGTGTGTGTGTGTATATGTATGATGTGTGTGTGTGTGTGTGTATATATATATATATATATATATATATATATATATATATATATCACATCTTTATCCATTCATCTATCAATGGACACTTGGGCTGCTTACATAATTTGGCTATTGTAAATAATGCTGCAATAAACATAGGGGTGCATGTATCCCTTTGAAGTAGTGTTTTCATATTCTTTGGGTAATACCCAGTAGTGAGATTACTGCAGTGTATGGTAGTTCTACTTAATAAGTTTTGAACCTCCACACTGTTGTCCACAGTGGCTGCACCAGCCTGCATTCCCACCAACAGGGCATGGGGGTCCCCTTTCTCCACATCCTCGCCATCACCTGTTGTTTCTTGTGTTTTTTATTTTAGCCATTCTGACAGGTGCGAGGTGATATCTCATTGTAGTTTTGATTTGCATTTTGCTGATGAGTGATGTTGAACATCTTTTCATGTGTTCTTACCCACTTAAGGTTATCTCTCTGGTTCTGAACCACTGTTTCCACTGAAATGATGAATTTAATGAATTAACTATCTAGAAATTCTACAAATGTTCTCTCCGTCTGCTACACTGATAGAAAGAATCCCAGGGGGGCGCCTGGGTGGCTCAGTCAGTTAAGCGTCTGCCTTCGGCTCAGGTCATGATCCCGGGGTCCTGGGATCGAGTCCCGCATCAGGCTCCTTGCTCTGCGGGGAGCCTGCTTCTCCCTCTCCTCCCCACTTGTGCTCTCTCTCACTATCTCTGTCTCTCTCTCTCAAATAAATAAATAAAATCTAAAAAAAAAAAATTAAAGAAAGAATCCCAGGTTACACATAGGTACAAACAAAGAAATTAAAATAGCTACAAAACCAACTTTTACAAAACAGTTTTAGGAAGGGCAGAGGAGTTTATATCTTAGCAAAGTGAAGAATTTCAATTTAAACAGCCTTGTCTTTTTTTTTTTTTTTGAGATTTTATTTATTTATTTGACAGAGAGAGACACAGCGAGAGAGGGAACACAAGCAGGGGGAGTGGGAGAGGGAGAAGCCGGCTTCCCGACGAGCAGGGAGCCTGATGCGGGACTCCATCCAGGACCATGGGATCATGACCTGAGCCGAAGGCAGACACTTAACTACTGAGCCACCCAGGCGCCCTACACAGCCTTGTTCTTAACAGTACCTCTGCAAAGAACAGGTGTTGAAAGTGAGGACAGGCTCTTGGCTAGGAGCCTAAATGGTGACCTCTGTTTAGAGGTTTGACATGAACACCACACCCTCAGGTTGAGTGTCGATGAAAACACAATCCTGAAAAACAGACAAAACACCAGGAAACATGCTTGTTTGTAGCTAAAATCTGGGTGAAGAATTTTTTTTTCTAATCTCCCTCATCAAACCTAACCAGAGGGTTGCCTGAGAACCTCAAATGGGGAATTCAGCTTAATGTAGTCTTTGGTTGGTGGTATGAGATTCGACAGAAGGAAATCTCTGAAGGAATATCATTTCAATCGCCCCAAATTAATTTCCAAAAATGCCTTTTCAAATATAAACATTCAGAGAAAAAAAGTAAAATAATGAGAATTAAAAATAAAAAAGAACAATAAGCAAAATAAAAATAAAAGTAAATAAATAATAATAAATTACTTAATAATTAACTAATTAGTAACTAATAATAAACAGCATTCAAGGAAACAGGCATTGTGAGTAAGAACAAACAAACAGGAAAAGTCTCACAATGAAGCTACTAGAATGAATAGAGACAGAACATGAATTATGTTTAACAAATGTCCCGAAAGAGAAGTAGTATGTTGAAATACAAGCAAGGAGCAAGGGGCGAGGTAGATTTGGGGGAAAATAAATAAATAATAGAACTTCTCAAAATTGAGAAATAATTATTACAGTTGGAGACTCGTTGGCATATTAAGGAGCAGATTTGCTAGAGCTAAAGATAAAATTAGAAAACAAGAATATAAAGTATGAAAAATTATTTAGAACACAGCACAGAGAGATGGGTACAAAATATTTAGAAACACAAAGAAGAGTTTAACATATATGGAAGATTACTAATAAGAATTCAAGAAAGAGATTGTAAAAAGGTTGGGCAAGAGGGTGCCTGGGTGGCTCAGATGGTTAAGCGTCTGCCTTCGGCTCAGGTCATGATTCCAGGGTCCTGGGATCGAGTCCCGCATCAGGCTCCCTGCTAGGTGGGGAGCCTGCTTCTCCTTCTGCCTCTCTCTCTCTGTCTCTAATGAATAAATAAATAAAATCTTTAAAAAAAAAATGTTGGGTAAGAGGCAATATTGGTTATGATAACAGTTGACAATTTTTGAGAATGGCTGAAAAACGCCAATCCTCAGAATCAGAATCACAGTGAATCTTAAAATCTGCTACAGAAATAAAGGTATTTTACTGAAAAAAAAAAAGAGAGAGAGAGAGAGTTTTTCCAACAACAAATGTTTAAGTAACTTCTAAAGATGACATTCCCAGTAGGGATTAATAACCCAAACTGAAAATTCAGATGAACAAGAAAATAGGATGAGCAACTATTTTAACAACTAATTAGTAACATACTATACTAAATAGACCAGTAATACTTCTATTCAATTTGTAGAGTTAAACAAAACAAGGTAAAACCAAAATACCGAAAAAAATATCATTAAGAATTAGAAAGGAAATGATCCAAGTTATAAATCATCCACATGAAGATCATATTTTGTTCATGAAAATCATAATTTTGGATTAATATTCAATATTTAATCCAAAAAAAGACAGAGATCCAATCTGAAGGACAAAGAATAAGCACAAAAGAAAATGATAGAAATAAATTCAAATATATCAAAATTAAAATAAGTGTAAAAGAATTAAAGATCCTTAATACATGACAGATTTTCATGCAAGATTTAAAAATCTGGAGAGATCAAAGTTCAAAGGTAGAAAAAGATTGCTAGCTATATAAATCAAAAGAAAACTAGCGTTGTTTTATTAGTATATGAGAAAAGAGACTTGGTAAAGAACAATTCGAGAGACAAGGTTACTACATATTAATGAAAAAGCACAATTCACTCAGAATAATCTAATAGCTGATTGTGAATTCACCAAATATTATAGCCTCAAAATATATAAATCAAAAGTAGGCCTGACCAATACAAGAAAAAAAACCTGAGAAAATGGACCTCACTAAAAGTTTAAAATTATGCTCATCAAAAGATATAAATAAGGGGGCACCTGGGTGGCTCAGTCAGTTAAGAACCTGCCTTCAGCTTGGGTCATGATCCTGGGGTCCTGGGATCGAGCCCTGCATCGCATCGGGCTCCCTGCTCAGGGGGCAGTCTGCTTCTCCGTCTGCCCCTCGCCCCTGCTCATGCTCTCTCTCACTCCCAAATAAATAAGTAAAATATAAAAAAAAAAAGTATAATTAAGAAAAAGAATAAGTAGAGCCAGATCCTGGGGGAAAATATTAGCAAAACATATGTCTGACAAAGTACTGTGTATACCCTTTATAAAGTAAGCTTACAACTCAATAATAAAGGAAGATTTCCAGGAAAAAAATGGGTAAACGCTTTGCAACATTTCACAAAAGAAAACATATGAAACTCTAAGGAAATGAACAGAATTGGGTAAGAGCAGAAATTAGAGAAATCGAAAAAAAAAAAAAATAGACTCTCAGATGCCAAAAGGTATTTATTTAAATATACTAGTAATAGAGTCAAGCTTATAGTAAGTGACCATACTTAATGCCACAGAACTGTACACTTAAAAATGGTTTAAGATGTTAAAAAATAATAATAATAAATTAGGCAAGAATAACAACAGGGGGAAAAAATGGGATAACACAGAGAGTCTGTCATAATGCCTGAGGTAGAGTAAGAATTCAAGAAATAATGCCTAAAAAAAGTAGGAAACACAGGGAAACAATTTGAAGAATGAAAAATGTTAACTAACTAAAAATGTAGCAGAGAATAAGAAATAAGTGCATTATAGGGGTGCCTGGGTGGCTCAGTCAATTGAGCGTCTGACTCTTGATTTTGATCTCAGGGTCTTGAGATCAAGCCTCGCTTCGGGTTCCATGCTCAGCAAGGAGTTTGCTTTGGATTTTCTCTCTCCCTCTCCCTTCCCCACCGTGCTCTCTCTCTCTCTCTCTCTCTCTCAAGTAAGTAAATAAATCTTTAAAAAAAGAAATAAGTGTATTATAATCAACTTAATAACAATAAATTTGAAAACAAAGAATATATTGATAAATTCCTAGAAAAAAATGGAACTTGCCCAAATTATTTCTAAAAGAAATATAGAAATAATTATTAACCAAGTCCGGATGATTTTATGACTTACTGGTAAATTTTACCAATCATTCAAGAAATAGATAATTCCAAAGTTACATAATTGTAGGATACACACAAAAAAGCAACACTCTCCAACATATTCTATAGGGATAGAAGAAGCCCAATAACATATATAGAGATGCAAAAACCTTTAACAAAATACAAACTACAAAATTTAGCCAGTATAAAAATATGGTATATAAGGGAAAATAATATATAATAAATTTCAATATGTGATACATGGCAAAGGAATCTCAGGAATTCACAGTTGGAAAATATCAGAAAATTAATAAAATTCATCACATTTTTGTGGGGCCGTTCTTCAAAAAGTTCAACATAGAATTACCATGGGATCCTGTAATTGCTCTGCTAGGTATACACCCCCCAAAATTAAAAACTGGTACTTAAACAAGTGTATGCCCACATATCCTCACAGCGCCTGATTCACAATAGCCCAAAGGTGGAAAGAACCCAAATGTTGATGAACAGAAGAATTGTGGGGTATAGACTCAATGGGAAATTATTCCCCATAAAAATTATTGATACATGCTAACATGTGAATGGATGTGAAAAACATGCTAAGTGAAAGAGGCTACACTTTAAAATGGTTACTTTTATGTTATAGGAATTTCAAGTAAAAAACAAACAGGGACACCTGGATGGTTCAGTTGACAGAGTGACTGAGCATGTGACTCTTGATCTCAGGGTTGTGAGTTCGAGCTCCACGTTGGGTGTAGAAATTTCTTATAACAAAATAAAATAAGGTAAATTAAAAAAAAAAAAAACATGCAGACACACACGTAAAGAGAAGAATTAGTCCTTGTCAAGGTGAGGGTTCGTTACAGGAAGTGCGGGGTGTTGAGTGACTATAAAAGAGCAGCAGGAGAGATATTTGTGTGTTCCCGGATCAATTCCCTGTCTTGAGTATGGTTGTTACATAAATCCACATTGTGATAAAATGGCACACTAGAGGACGCCTGGGTGGCTCAGTTGGTTAAGCGACTGCCTTCAGCTCAGGTCATGATCCTGGAGTCCCGGGATCGAGTCCCGCATCGGGCTCCCTGCTCGGCAGGGAGTCTGCTTCTCCCTCTGACCCTCCTCCCTCTCATGCTCTCTCTATCTCTCATTCTCTCTCTCAAATAAATAAATAAAATCTTAAAAAAAAAATGGCACACTACATCCATATTAGTTCCTGGATTTGACATTTTTCTATAGTCCTGTAAAATGTAACCACTGGAAAAACTGAGTGAAAGGGACCTACCTGTACTATATTTGCAATTTCCTACGAATCTATAATTCCTTCAAACTAAAAAGTTAGAAAAAGAGCTTGATACACTGACTATATTAAAATTAAGATCTTCTCTTAAGGGGCGCCTGGGTGGCTCAGTCAGTTAAGTGTTGCCTGAGGCTCAGATCATGATCCAGGGTCCAGCGATCGAGCCCTGCGTCAAGCTCCCTGCTCAACGGAGACCTGCTTCTCCCTCTGCAATCCCCCCCCCACGCTTTGTGCTCTCTCACTCACTCTCTCCCTCTCTCTCAAAATAAATAAATGAAATCTTCAAAAAAAAAAAGATCTGTTAAAAAAATAAAAACCATAAAGAGTGAAAAGTTAAACCCAGAATTTGGTAAAGATATTGCCGTATATATAATCAACAAAAGACGATATAAAACATATAGAAAAAGCTTACAAGTCAGTAATCAGAACAAGAATCTCAAAGAAAAATGAGCAAACTACTTAAACAGGTATTTAGTGGAGAGAAAACATGAATGACAAAAAATATGCATATGAAGATAAACTCAACTTTATTAGAATTCAGTATGAATTAATGAAGCCACGATTAAGTCGTTTACAACCTCTAGTGATGGAGGGAGCCGCGGAATGAAGTGGATTTACAGCCATTGTCTGTGCGTACGGAAATGGGACCATCACCCTGACAGCATTTGGTGAACTTCGCTGAAGTTGAAGACTTGCATCTCCCACCCTCAGCATGTTCCCTCCAAATCATACACCTTAGAAAACCTCTTGCATGCGTGCAACCTCCCCCCACCCCCCACTCCCGGGTGGGACATCTGTGACATTCTTCCAGGAATCTCCCAACTATCTTCATGTTACTGCCTTCCTAGAGGGAAAAATGACCTTAACTTGACAATGGCAAGTCTTCCAATATCTTGTAGGTCCTCCTTAGCGTAGCAAAGTTCTTTGGAAACCTCCTTTTTCCTGACCTCCCCCAACCCTATAGTATATAATCAGCCACCCCTCACAACCCTGGTGCAGGAGGTCTTTCTGCCCCCCGGGGGTCCTGTCCCTGTGCTTTAATAAGCCACCATCTTGCACCAAAGACATCTCAAGAATTCTTTTTTGGTCGTCGGCTCCAGACTCCACCCCACTGAACCTCACCGATATTCCAAACCACATCAACAGGAGAATTTGGAGGAACGTTGTTTGTTATTTTCCTACAACAAAATCGTGTGGAAGACTAACACTGAATACATTATGATTACATTTTATGACAGTGGACGCTTCTTGGGAGAAAAGAATCCACAGAGTAATACATTTATGTAAAATTTCAAAACCTGCTACATTAAGTGAAATGTAGATGACCGAGATAAAACCACACAGAAAAATAGTGAGCTACACGGTGTGCAAGAGAGAGGCTTTGTCCCTGGGGTTGGAGGGGAAGGAGGAGGATAGAGCTCAAGAGGAGAAGGCCACTCCATCCCCTATATTCTTTGTGCTCTGGCCAGATCACTGGCCCCCATCCCCTTTCTCTTCATATTCCTCCTTTTCAGCTTTTCCTCCCTTTACTTTATCATGCAAAGTAGGTAACCCCTTTCCCCAATTCCCCACGGCAAACTCATTGCAAAGCCCACCTTTAGATATTCAGATCCATCACAGTGTACACAGAGGCACCACCCAAAGCCTTTCGCACCGCCGTGGAGTAGACAGTGACCAATTAGCATGGACATTGAGCTCAGTCAGAGGGACACTGTCCACAAACACCTGCATCTCAGCCCTAACACAAAGCAGATCTAGTCAACCAGGTACAGCACTGACATGGTAATTGGCTTACATGCCGGTATGCTCTTTGTGGGTGTCACCCAAAATGGGTGCTCTGTAAACGTCTATAGTTTTGCTGAGGCCTGATCTCCAATGCTTTGCTCAGCGGGGCTAAGTGCAAGCGAACCCCTTACTAAGAAATGCATCCAGCCCAACACTCAGATATGTGAGCTACGGGGTTGTTTGCACTTGTTGGATTGGAAGGACATCTTGGAGGAACTCCTATGTTTAAAGAAATCTACTAATCTGGCAGTTCCCAAGCCTTGACCAAAACACTCCCCACCCCAGACCCTCCATCCCCATGAGCCCATAGAGTTGCCAACAAATCAAAACATTATTACGGCACTCACTGTGTGAATAACACAATTATCTTTTGTTGTTGTCTCGACACGTGAGCAGGTAAGGCAGCCCAAAACAACGGCTGGCTCTCATTTTCTCTTTATTCCCGTACCGATCATGATGCTTAGAATAAACGTGAGCTGCTAGTAAGTTCCAGATTTTATTAGTTAAAAATGAGAATAAGGCTTTTAGTCCTCACAAGCACTAAAGGTATTTAAGGATGATCTGTGTTTGATGTCTTTCTTTTATCTTTCATTGACAAGAAAACAATTAAGAGAGAAGGGAAATTTTATAGGGCTGCCAAAATGGCAACTGAGTAGATATTTCTCATCTCCGCTTTGGAAAGGAAACGATTTATAGTTCACTTTAGTCCATCTATAAATGGTGCTTGTCAGATAACATTCTGGGGAAGTCAGAACACTCAAAAAGGGGGGAAAATATCGTGGGATGGATTACTCAATGAGAAACAAGGTTTCAAACGGCAAAACTGTAGCCGGGGCACAGGGCTGCCAGAGCGCCTGGCTCTGGGGATCCCAAACAGCCCGGGTTCAGCCACTCGCCACTGACAAAATCCCAAAGCAGAGAAGTAAGTGGTGGAGAAACAAGAAAGGAATTTATTCTAGTGAGGCCAGCACTGGGAAAACAGTGGACTGGTGTCTCAAAGACGGTCTCCAAAGTGCCAAAGACACTTCCAAATTGATATAAGGAAAATGTGGGACAAAGGTCAGTGGGTACATGCAGGTGGGCAGTAAAGGTCAGGTCCATCATTGTCTTGGGGTGACTAAGGGAAAGGGGGCATGTCTTGCTAGCTTAGGGTAGTCCTTATTGTTTGAGGGAATAGTTTTGGTTCCCCATCAGGGTATGCTTTGCCTTCAGGGTCTTTTGCCTGAGTTTGAGATAAATCATGTACAATGAGAATCCCGGGAAATACAGAAAATGTAAAATGTTTATCTACATGATTATATATTTGTCATGATTTCACCTACAGTTTTTATTCTAAAAAAACATTTTCTCATCATATCAGCTACGTGTGCTGATTACCTCTTCTAATATATAATTATATTATGTTTAAAATATAACTCTTTTTTGGGGGGGCTGCGCCTGGGTGGCTCAGTAGGTTAAGCGTCTGCCTTCTGCTCAGGTCATGATCCCAGGGTCCTGGGATCGAGCCCCTCATTGGGTTCTCTGCTCAGCGGGGAGTCTGCTTCTCCCTTTGCCTCTCCCCCTGCTTGTGCTCTCTCCCTCTCTCTCTATCAAATAAATAAATAAAAATCTTAAAAAAATAAAATATATAATTCTTTTCAGGTTCATGGATAGGGAGACTCAGTAATTATCAAGATGTCAGTCCTTCTCAACTTGATCTAGACATTGAATGGAATCCCAATCACAACCCCAGCGAGTTATTTTGTGGATCTTGAAAGAATTATTCTCAAGTTTGTATGGAGAGGTGAAAGACTCAGAAAAGCTGACATAATATTGAAGGAGAAGAACAAAGTTGGAGGACTGACAGTACCTGACTTCAAGATTTACCAGAAAGCTACAGTAATCAAGACAGTGTGGTATTAGTGAAAGAATAGATAAATAGATCAATGGGACAGAATAGAATAGAAGCTCAGAAATAGACTCCCATAAATAAAGTCCACAGATGTTTGACAAAGGAGCAAAGACAACACAATGGAACAGACAAATGATGCTGGAACAATCCACGTGCCAACAACAACAACAAAAAAAGAATTTAGACACAGACCTCACACCCTTCACAAAATCTAACTGAAAGTGGATCACAGACCTAAATGTAAAACCGAAACCATAAAAATCCTGGAAGATAACACAGAAGAAAACCACCATGACCTGGGATACGGCAACAAATCTTAGACACGACACCATAGGTGTCAACGGAAAATGAACAAACATTTTGGAATCTCTAAGAGTAAGAAAGAGAGTTTTATTCAAGCCCAAGTTAGGACAGCTGCCTGGAAACACATTCTTCACAGGAAAGAGAGCACACCTAAGAATGAATAGGTTTTACAACATTATATACTTTTTACATCTTATAAAAGTCCAAAAGATTAGAGATTAGCATATAGGCAGGAATCACAAATTTTATCATAAAGGAAGGCAAGGAGTAGGAGCGCTGACGCGTATCTCTAGGACAAGATGGTTTTCCTTCAGGCTACTCATGCACAAAGCACATGTACAATGCATGTGTGGTGGGCCATAAATCAGGCTGTTGTTCGAACAAAGTTTATATACAGTCATGTTGACTTAGAAAGAAATCTGAAGTGGCCTCCCTTGTATGTCAGCGCTTTAGAGAGTTTTTCTCTCCTCACATGATCCATGAAAGAAGTCAGTCATAAGCTGAAGCTCATTAAAATTTACGACTTCTGCTCTGTGAAAGACAATGTCAACAGAAGGAGGAGACAAACCACAGACGAGAGAAAATATTTCCAAAAGACACTTGAAAGCAGACTTATACAAAATATACAAGGAATTTCTAAAACTCAACAATAGGAAAACAAACAATAAAAAAATAGGCTGAAGACCTTAACAGACACCTCACAATAGATACACAGATGGCAAATAAGCGCATGAAAAGTTGCTCTTCATCATGTCATCAGGGAAATGCAAATTAAAACCTCAGTGACTACCACTGCACCCCTATGAAAATGGCCAAAGCCCAGAACACAGACAACAGCCAATACTGGCAAGAATATGAAGCAACAGGAACTCTCATGTGTTGCCCAGGAGGATGCAAAATTGGCTCAGCCCCTTTGGAAGAGAGTTTGGTGGTTTCTTACAAAACTAAACATAGTATTACTGTATGATTCAGCCATCTCACTCTTTGATGTTTTTCCCAAAGGAGCGGAAAACTTAGGTCCACACAAAAACCTGCACACAGGGTTATTCCTAATTGCTAAGATGTGGAGGCACTCAAGATGTCCTTTAGTCGCTGAGTGGATATGAAATACTATTCAGTAATAAAAGTAATGACCAATCAAGTGACAGAAAGATGTGAAGGAACCCTAAATGCATATTAGTACATGAAAGAAGTTAATCGGAAAAAGCCACATACTGTATGATTTTGACGATAGGACATTCTAGAAAAGGAAAAAGTATGGAGACAGTAAAAGATCAGTGGTTGCATAGGGTTGGGGGAGGGGGGGATGAATAGGTGGACTACAGAGGATTTTTAGGGCAGTGAACTTGAATGGATTCATGTGATATTCATTTGCCTAAAGCCACAGAATGGACAACACCAAGAGAGAATCCTCATGTCAACTAGGACTTGGAGGGAGTTTGATGTGTCAACATAGGTTTATCAGGACAAATGTACCACTCCAGTGTTGGATGTTGATAAGGGGGGGTATATGGGAAATCTCTATCCCTTCCCCTCAATTTTGCTGTGAATGTAAAACTTCTCTAACAAAACCAGTCTTAAGAAAAAATTCTTGAAATACATAACTACTTCATTTCTTTACATCTTATTTCCAATAGTTTATTCTCTCCTTTGTGGGGTTATAGTTATTCTTTGTTGATATATTAAGACCTTATGTATATCAAAACCCATTCGAAGAATTTCTGTTTCCTTGATTGTCTGGGATTTCTTAATTTTTATAGGTGTTATACGTTTCAATAAAGAATAAGACCCATTGTCATCACTTTCAGAATGTACTCTGCAACTGGTGGAGGTGGGAGACATTCATCCACAGTACTTCCGCTCAGCTTCTGGGTCTAGATGGAAGATTAAAAACAGACATGCATTTATTCCTTCCAGATCCACTTGAAAAAGAAAGGTTAATTTGAAAAGAGACATAAACTCACAGGAACAGTGACACAAAGGGAGGGGAGAGCAAAGGAGATGTGCACAGCTAAGGAACAGATGATGAGGTGGGAGCTGACCTAGCAGAGCGAAGGAGGGGAGTCCCCAGCCCAGAGGCAAGCAGGAAGCAGCTTGATTTATACCGCAAAATCCTGAAAGTGACAACTTCCTCCCTCCCTAACTGGACTTACTGTAGGGATGGGGCTAGATACAGAGGAAGGAGGCACAGAGCCTCCTGGTCCTCCGCAGAGACTGGCCTCCCCTACGGCTACACGTGGGGTAGGGTCCGTCACTCCCGGGAGACCTCCACTCCCAATGCGCTAGCCGTGGGTACCCAACCAGAGTGGATGGAGCACACAGCTGCCAGATGCAGACTCCAGCAGCTTCCCCATGCTAAGGCCAGGAAGGGTGCTCGTCCCCAATGCTCAGGGATGACCACCAACCACAGCTTCTGGGTCCCTCACTGCAAAAACTGTTCACGACATGGGGTCACCATATGGCACTGACCAGAGGATGCTTCCACGGCCTGGCAGACTTGTGGAGTTCCTGTGCTGGTCCCCAAGGCCAGCAGCCGAGTGGAGGACCTAGAGCAAACCTGGCTCCACAGCCCAAAACCAGGACCCAGGGGGCCCAAGGACTGCAGGCAGCATTGTATCTACGGACTCGGTAGGTGCTGGGAACGTGCAGAGGCCAAGTACCCTTCTGCACCAAAGAAAGAATTGTGCTCTGAACACAACAGGTCCCTTGCAGGGCCCTGCAGGGCCAATACAAGACCCAGTGTCAGAGGACAATTACAACAGGCTTCAGTGCCCAGCGTGATGCGATCCACACCAATTCAGAGAGACCCCATGAAAAAGCTCGCTGGCACGATCCCCCGTTCGCTGACGTCACTCACGTCCTGTAGAATACCAGTTCCCATCAGTCAGGCAAGCTCAGGTGGCCTCCCAGCAACACCCACGCTTTGGTGACAGCAAAGTGAAGATGGAGGCATAGGACCTGGTTGGTGGGGGCGGGGAGGGGGGGAGGGTCCGGGGGTCCGCCTGGTGGGGGTGGGGAGGGGGGAAATGCCTTTCCTTTCGGCAGTCACATGCTTGCACACTGCAGGATTCACCAGATGCAACTCAGAGGCCTTTTTAAAGGGATTTTTTTTTTTTTGGATATCAGATACTCTTTCACTTCTTAAGTATGCATTTCAGTATTTCTCAGGAAAAACTAGGATGAGTGTTATTTCTTGGGCTGCTTGAAGCATTCTCAAATCATGGGTCCACTTCATGAACTTACTTATAACACATGAACTCAAAATCAAGTTCACCTGGGCATTTTATCTAATGGATTTGCCAGAAATCCATTAGACAAAAATTATCATATGTATGAAACTAGTGAGCTCACGTATTTTATGAGATTCTGGTCAAGACTGGTGCCAACATACAATTAAATAAAGTTCCAGAGGATTTATAACTGTTACTAATACTGAAAATACATGAATATTTAATTTCAGATTGTAAAGTATTTGGGGCATTTATGGAAACACAGTGAGTCATTGGTTATTAGCTAGTGCTCCTTCTTGTAACGTTTCCAGCCTTCTTCCTCCCTGCAATGTCATATAGAACTTCTGTGGTTTTCATCAATTTAATATGTGAAACAACATACCAGCGACCGACCTAAAGGTGGATCCAGTAAATAAATCACAGAAATGCTCACGTAATGTCTAAATAAATTGGTTAAAGGAAGAAAATATGGGGAGAGGAGCCTATCAAAACAATTCTGGAAACCAAGTGACTTCAGTCAAAAATCCTGTCTGCGTGTCTACTGCTCTGTTGTGTTTGTATGTGTGGTCAGTGCCCTCGGGAGCGAAAGCGTGACCTTGTGTGCGTTCAGAAGGTGGAGCTGGGCTGTGCTCCCTGCCTGTGGCCATGAACCCACCTAGGTCTCCCTTCCTGTTTCTGATGAACCCAGGAAAAGAGCTTCATGTTGGAGAGTGTCCTTAAAATGTGTAAAAGATGTGTTATTTAGGATAAAAAGTAACCTTTTAAGATTAAAAGAAGGAGGAGGAGGAAGAGGTAGAGGAGGAGGAGAAAAAGAAGAGGAAAAAAAGGAGAAGAAGAAGAATTTTATGACTGAGTAAAGGCACGATGTGAAACAACGCTTCAGAGAGGTTCTTATCGTCTATGTGTCTGGGCACCAGCCCGAAGCCTGGAGATGCACTGGGGGATTCTCAGCTCTGCTGGGAGTGCAGAGACTGTGCCCGCCAATAAGGGAGAGTCCAGTGACCATGCAGGCTGATGGCTGGATGCAGAGAATCTACTCCCACCTCCCCACCAGGAGCTTCCAGAATAATGAATGGAAATAAGGCCCTTGCCTCCTGAGCAAGAGATGGAAATGCTCTTCTCTGGGTAATTCAGCTAACCCCATAGGAAAGACCTAAAGATAGTGTCAGTAATAACCCTCACAAACAGCTCTAACTAGTTGAGGTCAAAATTAACGAGCCCTACTCATTTCAGAGCTTCCAATTAGCTTTTAATCCCCTACTCTTAATTATGAGAGGGCAGCCATGTATTATCATATATCTGAAGAAAGCTCTTATGAGCGAAAAGAGAGGCTTCCTGAGATAACCAGGGGGAAAATAGTAATTTGGAGGAAATAGAGATCATGCTGGCTGAAGAAAACTAAAACAAAACAAAATTAACATGCTCAGAGGAAGAAAAGACCTACTCTGTAAGTGAAGTAATTATATATAATTAAGAGGTATGTGCAAATATATATGTTATCTTATATATACATTTTTATATATGTTCTCATATATACTGATATATTATTAACTAATATATAATTCTTAATAAATAAGAATTCTTTTTTTTTTTTTAAAGATTTTATTTATTTATTTGACAGAGAGAGACACAGCGAGAGAGGGAACACAAGCAGGGGGAGTGGGAGAGGGAGAAGCAGGCTCCCCGCAGAGCAGGGAGCCTGATGCGGGACTCGATCCCAGGACCCTGGGATCATGACCTGAGCTGAAGGCAGTCACTTAACCAACTGAGCCACCCAGGCGCCCAATAAATAAGAATTCTTGATAAATAAGAATTATATATACATATACATACATAATTCTTCTTAATATATAAGAATTCTTCATAAATAAGAATATAAGTCTTATATATAAGTAATTCTTAGTAATTAAGAATATAATTCTTATATATAAATAATTCTTAGTAAATAAGAATTATATATACATACATATTTGACATACATATATTCATGTCATATATATTACATTCAGCAAGGAGTGAAGAATTCATAAGAACTGAAGACATGATAGCATGAATATAAAACTGAATAGAAGAATATACAAGTAAAGTCAAGGAAATCTGTGAAAATTATTGGAAAGACTAAAACATGGAATATATAAAAGGTAAGAAACGTAGTTTCAGGACAGAAGCTCCAACAGCCCAGTAAAAAGAGTTCCAGGAAAAGATAACCAAGGAAACAAAGTCAAGACAACCATCAGTGAAGTAATTCAAGAAACCTTCCAAGAACAAAAGGACATGAAGTGCTCAGTTAAAAGGCTTTGTTTCTGGTTTCCAACTAAGATCTAAGAAGCTGGGAAGCGTTACTCCAAACCTCACTACAAGGAAAGAAAAAAGGGATAATCTACAAAATCAGACTTGTTCTTGAAACCAGGAAAGAGCCGAGACTGCAAGATAAAATCTCGAAGACAGACTTCTCACCAGAAACCTTCCAAGTGAGAGGAAATGAGGGATATGCTTTAAGTGCTCAGTACAAAAATAGGGAACCCAGAATTCAATGAATTCTACTGAAAATACCTTTCAATAAAAGGCAAAATAAAGACTTTTTCAGGTAAGCAAAAGCATGGGAAAGCCATTAGCAGCTGATTTGCCCTGTGAGAATCGGTCATGGAAGCTCTGCAGGCAAGGGCAAAGGATGTGAGGCAGAAACGCGGATCTGCGCGGAGACAGGAACATGCTGTGCGTGACAAACACAAAGCTACACAGAGATCTATTGTTTCGTGTTCTTAATTACTCTACAACATGAGGAGCTGCGTAGAACCCACATAGGAACAACACACTCTGTGTTTATGTCATATGTAAAAAAGTATGACAAAGCATCACGAATAATGGGAGAAAGAAGTTGGATGAATCCAGTCGAGAGAGCTTTACACATCAGAAGAGGTGGTATAATGTTTGAAGATTGGATGTGATTAATTCCAAATGTATCACCTAAATCCCCCCCTCCAAGGTCACCCAAAAATAGATATTAACAATGAGGACCGAATGATAATCCAAAAGTGAGTATCAGAAGGAATCATAAAAAAATACTGAATTAAGGGTGCCTGGCTGGCTCAGTGGGTAGAGCATGGGACTCTCGATCTTAGGGTTGTAAGTTCCAGCCCCATGTCAGGTGTAGAGATTACTTCAAAATAAAATCTTTAAAACAAATACTGAATTAATGCAATAAAGGAAAAAGAAAAAGAAGTGATAAAGTGAAGAGAGAACAAATAAAAAATGACTAGCCAGATAATAGATCCTAATGTAGCTATATCAAAAACCACATTAAATATAAATGATCTAAGCATAGCGTTTAAAAGAAGAGACCACCAGAATGGATAAAATAGTAAGGCCCAAATATATGATATCTCTGAGAGATCCACTTTAAATATAAAGACATAGGAGTACCTGGCTGGCTCAGTCAGTAGAGCAGGCCACTTTTGATCTCCAGGTTGTGATTTTGAGCCCCATGTTGGGCAGAAATATTACTAAATAAATAAATACATAAATAAATTAAAAGATGGGTAAAAGGATTAAAAAAGATATATTATTCAAATTGAAAGAAAAATGGAGCATCTATATGAATATTAGCCATAGTAACTTTATTTTTTTTTAAGATTTTATTTATTTATTTGACAGAGAGAGAGAGAGCACAAGTAGGCAGAGCAGCAGGCAAAGGGAGAGGGAGAAGCAGACCCCCCGCTGAGCAGGGAGCCCGATGCAGGACTCGATCCCAGGACCCGGGGATCATGACCTGAGCCAAAGGCAGACGCTTAAACGACTGAGCCACCCAAGTTAAACATCGTAACTTTAAAACAAGTAGTGCTGCCAGGGATAAAGAGGGTCACTGCTTAATTTTTCTTGTAGCAAGAATACTTCAAAATACACAAAATGAAAGGAGGAATACAAAAATCCACATTAATAGTTGGACACTTCAACACTCCTTTCTCAGTAATCAATATAATAGAAAATATGTAGATAGGATGGAGCTGAATGACACTATCAACCAATTTGACCTAATTGATATTTCTGGAACATTCCAACAATACAAGATACATATTCTTTTTAAGTGCACATGGTACAATCACCAAAATAGACTTTATTTTTGGCCAAAAAAACCCCAACTCTTAACAAATTGAAGATATTTGAATCATACCAAAAATATTCTTGGATCAGAGTGAGAATAAAGTGGAAAGAAACAGAGATTTATATCTGGAAAAATCCCCAAATATTGGAAAATCAAGCAAAACACTTAAATAACCCATAACAAGATAGTAATAGGAAATATTTTTAATTTAACAAGAATAAAATCACAGCACATCAAAATTGGTGGAATGCAGCTAAATCAGTGCTTAAGGGGAAATTTATAGTATCAATTTATAGCATTAGAGAGAAAGGACAGTCTCAAGTCAATTACCTAAAATGTCATTTTGAGAAACCAAAAAAAAAAAAAAACAAAGAATAAAGTAAATCCAAAGCAAGCAGGAGGAAGAAAAGAGTTAAGATAAGAACCATGATCAATAAAATTTAAATAGAAAAGCAATAGGAAAAAAAAGTCAGTGAAACAAAACACTGCCTCTTTGAGAGAAATCAATAAAATTATAAAACCTCTAACCAGAATGACCAACAAAAAATATAGAAGAAATAAATTATAAGCATTAGGAATAAGAGTGGTGACATCCCTCTACACATTCCACATAACTTAAAGGGATAATAAGGGAAATGTTGGAACAACACTTTACCCAGGAATCCAACAGTTTAGATGAAATGGAAAATCCTTTAAAAGAATTGTCTGAATTGTCTTGTATCTATTAAAGATATTAATTTGATGGTTAGTCATCTTCCAGGTCAGAAAATGACAAAAGCAGGTGCCTCCACTGTCCAAGTCAGGCAAACCCTTAAGGGTGGAAAAATACCAAAAGTGGTCAGACTCAACCAGAACACAAAAGGGGAGAACAGAGTTGATGATGCACACCTTACTCTCATACCAAAACCCGACGAAGATCCTACAAATAGAGGAACCCACAGAATAATATTATTTGTGAACATAGATGCAAACATTCTCAATAAGTCCTCACAAATAAAACCCAGAGACACGTACAAATGGTTCATACATCATGACCAAGCTTGTTTCTCTCTGGAACGCAAGCTGGCTCAGCATTGGGACGTTAATCAACACGATTCATCATATATCACAGATCTCATGGTCAATATTTTTTCTGCGATAAAATAGAACACTTCTTTAAAAGAATTTGATGTTTTAAGAGTAAGAAGTCATTGTGTTGGAGGGGGGGACAGGAGGTGCAAGGCCCCCGGGGGTCTGTCCCTGTAATGGTGACCCCTGTGGGACCAAGGCTAAGCCACACAATGGCCTGCGCTCATTCCCTCATCCCTGAAACAGGCCTTAGAATCAAGACTGGAACTGCATTAATGCTCCACATCAACAGGCTGAGTAAGAATAACTAGAGGAGTTAAAATGAGGAGAGAAGAGAAGTGAGCATTTATGTTTTATGGTGCTTTGCGGACCTTGTGCTTTTTACATATTGTAGGTTGGTGGGGACTCTCCCTTGAGCAAGTCTTTCGGCGCCATTTTCCCAACAATGTTTGCTCACTGCATGTTTTGATAATCCTCACAATACTTCAAACATTTTTGTAATTACTCTATTTATCACAGTGATCTGTGCTCAGTGATTATGGCTCGCTGAAAGCTTGGATGATGGTTAGCATTTTTTATAAATAAAGTATTTTTCATTAAGGTTTGTACGTTGTCTGGACATCAGGCTAGTGAGTACTTAACAGAAGACAGTATAGTGTAAACAGGACTTTCATATGCACTGGGAAAACAAAAAATTCACTTGACTTGCTTTATTGTGATATTTGATGTATTGCCTGGGCTTAGAACCAAACTGTTAACATCTCCAAGGCATGCCTGTAACTTCTAAATTAAAATTTAGAAGGGATAGCAAAGAGCCAGGCATTTTACATATTTGAAGACTCGAGGATGTTTCTGCACACATTCTTTTCCAGGAAAATCAATGAACAGAGGCAGGGACGTCCCCAAACGGTCCTGGTAATGAGGATTCCAAGTCATCCACTTCTACTTTGGGGAATAAGAACTGAAAAAGTCCAGAATACAGTTTTTAATTAAAAACAAGTATTTAGGGGCGCCTGGGTGGCTCAGTCGTTAAGCGTCTGCCTTCAGCTCAGGTCATGATCCTGGGGTCCTGGGATCGAGCCCTGCATCGGGCTCCCTGCTCAGCAGGGAGTCTGCTTCTCCCTCTGCCACTCCCCCTGCTTGTGTTCCCTCTCTCCCTGTGTCTCTCTCTGTCCAATAAATAAATAAAATCTTAAAAAAAAAAACCACAAGTATTTATAGGTGGCAGCTAAATAGTTATTTCTTTTGATTATGCAAATTATAGGGAATACAAGTTGTGTTTCTGATTTCTGACCCATAGCTCATGAATGTCAATGGCTGTTCTGCTCTGCACGGGGCCCCCGTGGCAACAGAATGGCAGAGAATTCTAGAAAATGGCATTCAGATAAACAACGTTTCAGTCATTACCTGGATAGTTTCTGCTTGGAAAATGGAACACTGCTTTTTGTCTCATGCCAATTGTGTTTTATATGGAAAAACACACAGGCTCATAAATAGTCGACTTCTATAGATTTTCAAAGGTCAGAGTTTTCCTTGCTTACAACATTAAATTTGGTACAGATTGGTATTGGTATTTTTCCTTGTATAGTGGTACAGCATTTAAACAGACTGTAGGCCTCCTTCGAAGTGTTATTTCAATTGAGAGAAATCTAACAGGTTGGAGACTGTTGTTAAGAAGGTACAGCTTGAGGGGCGCCTGGGGGGCTCAGTCAGTTAAGCATCTGCCTTCGGCTCAGGTCATGATCTCAGGGTCCTGGGATTAAGCCCAGCATTGGGCTCCCTGCTCGGCGGCGAGTCTGCTTCTCCCTCTTCCCCTGCTCCTGATCTCTCTCTCTCTCTCAAATAAATAAATAAAATCTTAAAAAAAAAGTCACCTGGCAGGTTTTACAAAAAGCTGTTTCTGTAACTCTATCGTCACAGGCTGAGGCCTTATGAATCTCCAGGTATTACACACATACACACACCCCTCCACACACACATCCCACGTACACATACCCACCCTTCTTATTAAGAGTAAAATGAATGTATCAGAATGTGAAACCACTTCTCTTGGGTCATGAATTTTCGTTGCTTTGTTTTCTTATGCAAGGTTATAATTTTCCAAGTGTCCTTATATGGGTATATTTTTTTTGTTAAATGCCATTCATATAATCTTTAATATCAGTAAAAAGAGTGTGTCCCTTCCCTCAAGGGAATTACAGTATAATGAAAGAAATGTTAGATCCCTAAAACATTTGCTTCGATCCTTCCCACAAACCCCAGGATCATAAAGTGATTTCTCTGTATGTCAAAATTCTCTATCAGCAAAACTCTGATCACATAGAAGAATGAATGTCAAAAACTCATTTTTTCACCTTTTGATTTGGGGGGGGGGAAGGAGGAAACTTGCATGATAATGTCTTCTTGTAGAAACTGCTAACATAAAAAAGAGTTAGTATTATGCAACAGAAATAGGGTCGTCAAGCTTAGCAAATAAAAATGCAAGATTCTCAGTTAAATTTGAATTTCTGATAAACAACATACAATATTTTTAGTATAAGTATGCCTCCTGCAGTGGTTATGCTTTTTTCTGGCAATCCCAAGTGGAAAGGGTCCAGGATAAGAAAACTTATATTTTTAATTTTTATTTATTTATTTTATGTATTTATTTGAGAAAGAGAGAGTAGGAGCCACGGAGGGGCAGAGGGAGAAGCAGACTCCCCGCTGAGCAGGGAGCCCGATGCGGGGCTGGATCCCAGGACCCTGAGATCATGACCTGAGCCGAAGGCAGATACTTAACTAACTGACTGAGCCACCCAGGCACCCCTGAAGATTTATCTTTTATCTTAGGCTCTTACCTGGCCTTAGGACCTAGTATTCAGTTTTCCATGTTAAATAGGACACTGGCTACCAACTGTCTGGATGTTCTATGTAGAGGCTTGCAGGGTGAGACCATGACCCATAAGAAGCTTTCCGACGGTTGTGACGGCCTAAAATATTTTTTGCCAGATTTGGACCTGAGCATTTTGGGACATAGGATTTGAGGTATTTGTACCTGTTTCGTTGATTTAAATTTTTTAGCTTCATTTTTCTAATATTTTTTAAAAATCACATAAGCATGTGCCATGTCCGGTTAGTATTTAGAAGGATGTGAGGGGAAAAACATTCCCATTGCACCAACAAGAAGGCAAGGAAACATTTTAACAAGTCATTGAGAAAGTGTAGGATGCAAAGAAACCTGAAAGAACTAAAGTCTAGAAGGACAGGCCTGTCCTGGTGATGGAGGACTGCAGTACCCTTTCCTGTCACTACTGAGCTTGGTGGCAGGAATGGCGGGGTTTAACTCAGCTCGAGAAAGTGCAAGCATGTTGGGATAAGAAGACATCACACAGACTGCTGATAAACCTATGGGCTGGCATGCCACTCCCTGTGAATCTCACTCCTGCAGCATCTGGACCTCAGCCTCCTGGCCCCAAAATTTCCGTAGCTGGCAGCTTCTCTGGGTCTTCCAGACATGAGACACTGTAACCTGGAGGTCTTCCTGTGTGATTCCAGAGTCCAGAACCCCACAAGAGCAAAAAGCCTGGACTCACCCACAAAGCATCTGAAGTGATGGATGAGCTAAGTCTAAACAGAGATGCAACCAAACACCAACCCAGTTCAACTTGTGTTAAAATTAAAGGTAGACACTCCTTGGCATTTCAGGAACTTGGAAGCCAAGCTGATAAACAAACTGATTTTTGTTGCTTAAATTGCTGCTTTAGGTATAAAACTCCCATCCAACCAGCTCAACTCATGATTGGTTCAAACTGATCAGTCCAAATATTCTAGTTGCTAAACAGACAAAAGAGTGTTTCCTAAAATAAAGAGAATATATCTATATCATGTATATCGGTATCTGTCTATATCTAAACGGTACCTGTCTCCACACACACACATACTTTCTTTCAGCATATATTATCCTCTTAGAAAATGTCCAGCACATCAGCACGCAAATAATAAAGAAATATGCAAGGAAATAAAAGGTTACAAATGACACTCTGGAGAAGTATCTATCAGTAGAAACAAGCCAACAGATGGCTCAGCTTTTAGAATCAGCAGATAAGTACTTTCAAATCACTATTAAATGAATATATTTTTTAAAGTATAGGAAAAGAGTAAAAAGATGAAAAATTTTAGGAGAGACCAAAAAACTATATAAAATGACAGAGTAGAAACAAAACATGCAATATCAGAAATAAACTTTTACTGTATAGGAGTAACAGCAGATTGGACACAGAGAAATAGTGAAAAGTGAATTGGAAGAAAAGTCCATATAAATCATCCAAATTGAATTATAGGCTGGGAAAATATTACTTTTAAAAAATTGAATACAGGAAATGAAGTCGAGACTAAAAACACATTGCAAAAGATCAATGAAACTCACAGCTGATTTTTTGAAAAGATAGACAAAACTTTAGCTAGACTCATCTAGAAAAAGAGGACTCGAATAAATAAAATCATAAATGAAAGAGGAGACATTACAACGGATACCACAGAAATACAAGTAACACTATGAACACTTAGACACCATCAAATGGACAAACTATGAGAAATGGATAAATTCCTAGAAACATCCAACCTACCGAGACTGGATCATGAAGAATTAGAAAATTTGAACTGATCAGTAATGAGTGAGGAGATGGAATCAGTAATCAGAAACCTCCCAACAAACAAAAAGTCCAGGACCCAGGCTTCACAGGTGAGTTCTACCAAACATTTAAGTAAGAATTAATATCAATCCTTTTCAAACTGTTCTGAATAATACAAGAGGAGAGAACATTTCCAAACTTAGGAGGCCAGCATTACCCTGATACAAAAAACCACACAAGGACACCACAAAAAAAGAAAATTAGAGGTCAACATCCTTTATGAACATAGGCACAAAAATCCTCAACAAAATGTTAGCAAACCAAATGCAATATATTAAAAGCATCACACACGATGATCCAGTGGGACTTATTCTAGTGATGCAAAGATGGCTCAAGATATGCAAATCAAACAATGTGATACACCACATTAACAAAGTTAAACATAAAAATAATATGATCATAGGGGTGCCTCGCTGGCTCAGTCGGTAGAGCATGTGACTCTTGATCTCAGGGTCATGAGTTCCGAGCCCCACACTGGGTGTAGAGATTACTCAAGAAAATTTTTAAAACTTATATGATCGTCTCAATAGATGCCAAAAAAGCATTTGACAAAGTCCAGCAACCATTTATCATAAACACTCTCAGCACACTGGGTATAGAAGGAAGATGCCCTAACATAATCAAGGCCGTACATGACAAGCACACAGCTAGCATCATACTCAGTGGTGAAAGACTGATAGCTTTTCCTCTAAGACCAGAAACAAGACAAGGGTGCCCATACTCACCCCTTTTATGCATGGTATTACATAGTATTGGAAGTCCTATCCAGAGCAAAGACACGAAAGAAAAGGCATCCAAATCAGAAAAGAAGTAAGACTGTCTCTATTTGCAGATGACATATTACATATAGAAAATGCTGAAGACTCCAACCAAAAAACTGTTTAACTAATAAGCCAATTCAGTAAAGTTACAGGATACAAAATCAATGTACAGAAATCAGTTGCATTTCTATGCACTATAACAATCTATCAGAAAGAGGAGTTGAGAAGACAATCTTATTTATAATTGCATCAAAAAGACCAAAAAACCTAGAATAAATTTAACTGAGAAGGTGTAAGATTTTTACACTGAAAGCTGTAAGCCATTAATAACAAAAAAATTGAAGATGCAAATAAAAAATATTCCATACTTATGGGTTGGAAGAATTAATATTGTCAAAATGTCCATACTACACACAGCAATCTAGAGATTTGATGCAATCCTTATCAAAATTCCAATGGCATTTTTAATCGAAATAGAACAATCCTGAAATTTCAAACTATGTTACAAAGCTATAGTAAGCAAAACAGTATGGTACTGTCATACCAACAGACCCATATATGGATAGAAAGGAAGAGAAGCCCAGAAATAAACCCATGCATATGTAGTCAATGCGTGGACATATGTGGTCAATTAATATGCAAAAAAGGAGGCAAGAAGATATTATGGAAAAAGGATAATCTCTTCAATAAAAGGTATTAAGAAAAATGGCCAGCCACATGCAAGAGAATGAAACTGGACCTCTGCTTTACTTAATACACTAAAATCAATCCAAAATGGGTTAAAGACTACAAGGTAAGACATGAAACAAACAGACAAACAAAAACTCTAGAAGAAAACACAGAGGTAAGCGCCTTGACATTGGTCTCAGAATGACTTTTTGGATCTGACACCAAAAGAAAAGGCAACAAAAGCAACAATAAACAAGTGGGACTACTTCAAACTAGAAAGCTTCTGAACAGCAAAGGAAACCATCAACAAAATGAAAAGGCAACCTATGGGGCGCCTGGGTGGCTCAGTTGGTTAAGCAACTGCCTTCGGCTCAGGTCATGATCCCAGGGTCCTGGGATCGAGTCCCACATCGGGCTCCCAGCTCAGCGGGGAGCCTCCTTCTCCCTCTGACCCTCTCCTCTCTCATGCTGTTTCTCTCTCGCTCGCTCTCTAATAAATAAATAAATAAAATCTTTAAAAAAAAAAAAAGAAAAGGCAACCTATGAAATGGGAGAAAATAGTTGCAAATGGCATATCTGATAAGGGGTTAGTTAATGTCCAAAATATATAGTCCTCAGACACCTGGAGACCTTTGTGGGCTCCAGACCTGGCCTGGACTGAGCCCCTCTTCTGTTTTAATTTTGACTAATTTTTCATGTGTGGCTTGTGAAGTCACCCCAGTGCTTTCAAGGTTGCCAGCTAACTCCATGAATACATACATGTGAGTAGAATTGCTCTTTTTTCTACCATAAAAACATGACTATTATTTAGAGCAAAGAATTCATATTAAACTTTGTGTAAAATTAAATAAATCTGCAAGTAAGACACCTGAGATGTTAAAAGAATATATATTTAGATTTATATATATATAAAAAGAATGCATACAACTCAATATAAAAGAACCAAACAATCCAATTTAAAAATGGGCAGAGAAACTGAACATTTTTTCCATGAAGACATACAGATGGCCAACAGGTACATGAAAATGTGTCAACATCACCCATCATCGGAGAATTTCAAGTAAAAACCACAATGAGATGTCATCTTGCACCTGTTAGAATGGCTATTATCAAAAAGATAAGAGCTAACAAATGTTGGCAAAGATGTGGAGGAAAAAGGAACAGTGTGCACTGTTGGAGGGAATGTAAATTGGTAAAATTACTATAGAAAACAGTATGGAGGTTCCTCTGCTGTTCTACTTCTGGACATATACCGGAAGGAAACAAAATCACTATCTTGAAGTGATCTTGCACCCCCATGTTCATTGCAGCGTTATTTACAAAAGCCAAGACAAAGAAACAACGGAAGTTATCTACAGGTGAATGAATAAATAAAGAATATGTGGTTTATTTACACATATGGAATATTATTCACCCATTGGAAAAAAGGAAATTATGCCATTTGTGACCAAAGTGTTGGACCTTGAGGGTGGTGTGCTAAGTGAAGTATGTCAGGCAAAGAAACACAAATACTCTATAAAAACCAAGTGTATAGGTACAGAGAAAGAGATTTGTGTTACCAGAGTAGGGGTTGTGGGCAGGTGAAATGGGTGAAGGTGAGTGATCAAAAGGTACAAACTTGGGGCGCCTGGGTGGCTCAGTCTGTCAAGCATCCAACTCTTGATTTCAGCTCAGGTCATGATCTCAGGGTCCTGACATTGAGCCCTACATTGGGCTCCCTGCTGAGTGGGGAGCCTGCTTAGGATTCTCTCTCTTTCTCTCCCTCTGCCCCTCCCCTGCTCACTCACACATGCCCGCAGGCATGCACATTCTCTCTCTCTCTCTAAAAAAAAAAAGTACAAACTTCCCAGTACAAACTTATAAGGTAACTAAGTTCTGGGAATGTTATGGACAGCATGGTGACTAAAGTTAACAATACTGCATAGTATATTTTAAAGTTGCAACTAGAGTAGATCTTAAAAGTTCTTACTACAAAAAAAAAAAAAACATTTATAACTATACAAGGTAATGGATGTTAAAAAATTTATAGTGGTAATCATTTTGCAATATATTCATATATCAAATCATCACATCATACACCTAAAATGAATACAACGTTGTACGTTCAAATGAGATCTCAATAAAGCTGGGGAAAAATAATTTGTAACCCCAGTGACCTGGGGTTGTCAAGCATTTGGAAGTATGTGTAATTGGAGCCCCAGTAGAAGAATAGGAGAGAGAGACGGGTCCGGAAAGAAAAATGATTTTTTAAAACGGCCAAAATTTTGTCAAACTTGATCAAAAACAGCAATCCAGATATGCAGGAAGCTCTGTAAATTTAATCAGGATCAATACAAATGAAATGATAACTGAGAACAGCATAGTTAAATGGCTTAAAATCACTGATATATCAAAATCTTAAATGAAGCCAAAGAAAAATCCACAATAGATACAAGGGAACAATGTTGTTGTTGTTTAAATGCTGGATTTCTCATTCAAAACAATGGAAAATCAAAAGTATTGAAACCACACCTTTAAAGTTCTGGGGAAAATAAATATCTATCACCCTAGAATTCAATACCCAGCGATTAGAACTTTCCATAATGAAAGTCAACTGTTGTGATAAATGAAGGCTGAGAGATTCTGTTGCTTGAACGTAAAACCGGCTACTGGGAGTTTTTCACGCTGGAAATAAACCAGAAGAGGATACCAAGTGGAAACCTGTATCTAGAGAAAGAAATGAAGAACACTGGAAAGAGTAAATATGCAAGAAGTGGAAATATTATTTTGGTTTTATTCTTATTTTTTTTTAAATCTAAGTGACTATTCAAAGTAAAGAAATAATAGTTGTATGTTGTGGTGTTTATAACACATGTAGAAGTAAACTACATAACCACAGTAGCATGAAGAATAACATAGGTTCTACCTGGAATGATAATGTTGTAACATTCTTACATTCTACATGAAGTGCTACAACAGTAAACAAGGCAGACCGTGATTAAGTTAAGGGTACCTCTTATAATCCCCAGAGCAACTATAACGAGAAAGTAATACAGACATTTAGCTTAAAAAGCCAATAAAAGATATGTAATGATATAATTTAAAAAAAATCATTCCAAAAAAAGAGACACAAAAAAAGAGAAACAAAGATGCAAAGATCATAAGAGACAAATAGAAAACACACACCAAGATGGTACATGTAAACTCAACCATATCAACAATTACAGCAAATGAAAATGCTTTAAACACTTCCAATAAAAGGCAGAGATTTTCATTTAAAAGGCATTAAACCTTCATGCTGTTTCCAAGGGATGAATGTTAAATACAAAATGTTAACTGCAAAGGCGTGTAGACAGACTGAAAGAATAGAAAAAGATCATACAAGCAGTAAGCATAAGAAGATTGGCGTGACTGGGCGCCTGGGTGGCTCAGTCGTTAAGCATCTGCCTTCGGCTCAGGTCATGATCCCAGGGTCCTGGGATCAAGTCCCACATCGGGCTCCCTGCTCGGCGGGAGGCCCGCTTCTCCCTCTCCCGCTCCCCCTGCTTGTGTTCCTGCTCTCGCTATGTCTCTCTCTGTCAAATAAATAAATAAAATCTTTAAAAAAAAAAAAAAGAAGATTGGCGTGACTATATCAGACAAAATAGAATTTCGGACGAGGAATACTGACAGCACAAAAGAAGACTGCAAAGTGAAGTGAGCTTTGCTAAAAGAGTCATTCAAAACAGCATCCAGAGGGTGTAAAGGAAGTCCCACCAGTGCAGGTCTCCTGTTCCAAGTCCCCAAACACCATGAACTTTTGACTTCTGTGAATTTCAACTTCTTAGTTGCACCTGGACCACCTCCTAGAACACATCCCTCTCCTGTGGACTGAAACAGAGATAATGCAGCATCTGTGAGCTAAATAGCCCATCATGGTTTAGATTGTCAGTTTAATTTGGCCAGCACCAATCATAATTCTTTCAAAACAAGTTATGTAACCTTGTACTTTTTGCCTTTGTAAGCCTGTACTCCCCACTTGCAATTCGGATCACACTTTCAATTTGGGTCAACTCTGTGTCTCCCTGATTGCAATCCCTAAGACCCCAAATTAACCCTTCTGGTGGCCTTACTGCCCCTTCATGGTTGACACCGGATAGAATGAGAATCTTTTCATCATGACAAAAAGGTCAAATAATCAAAAAGGTATAGCAATCCTCAAAGTGTATGAAAATACATAAAGATCTGAAAGCATGTGAAGCAAACATGGACAGAACCATAAGTACTCAAAGCAAACAGTCATGGCTGGAGATTTTAATGCCCCGCAGATGATAGAATATTTTTGCAAACAAAAATTCACTAAGAATATAGAAGATATGAATAATATTCTCGACACAATTGACATTTGTAAAACACTACGCCTGAGGTCTGCAGAATACAAAATGTTTTCCAGGGCTCATGGAATATTGACCAAGAGAGACCATGCTAGGCCATGAAACAAGCCTCAGTAGATTTCAAAAGACGGCAATCATAAATATTTCGTTCTCTGACATGTCACTTACATTAAAATTCAATGTTAGTGATTATAAAATATGTAGAAAATATTTGGAAAATTTGCAGCAGACTTTAAATAAGAAATGGGTCCTCAAAAAAAAAAAAAATCCCCAGAAAACTTAGAAAATACTTTGAACCGAATGATGAGAAGGTATTTACCGGATATAACATAGTGTTTTTTAGAGTAAAACTAATAGCCTTAAATAGTTACATTTTAACAGAAGAATATAAAATTAATTACATAAGCTTCCAATATAAAAACACTAGGGGAAAAAAAGAACATTGAAATAGGAAACAAATTATAGAGCACATCAGTGGAGCCCAACTTCGGTGTCGTTAAAAGATTGATGGGAACTTTCAAGGGAATAGAAGAAAACCCATGTTAGAAGGAAGAGATTGGAGTGACAACTACAGATTGGACTGTTCAGGTTTTAAAAGATGGCAAAGGCATATTATGAACAACACTGTGCCGAAATAGTTTGACAATTAAAATGACCAAACTTCTTGAAAATATCTTACCAAAGTGGCACGAATTAGGTCTGAATTGTTAGGTATTTATTTTTAAAATGGAATTTATAATTAAAAATCTACTCACGAGTGTTGGTTCATAGCCTCGGGAGCTTTCCCGATGGGGTCTGAAACCGGCCCTGGCCCCGGAGGGCAGGGACTAAAGACAGAGGCAGCCACCGGGGATGGGTGGGCTGCAGGTGCAATGAGCAAGGGAATTTACACAAGCTTAGTCTTGAGTGCCCAGAGATGAGGAGCTCTCCGCCCCCCCCAAATCTTAAGGAGGCATTTACTGGGCTCAGTCACTGTAACTGGGCTCAGTCTCTGCAGCACATCCCTATCTCCAGGCTTTGTGTCCTTGAGGCAGCTTCTGCGAGCAGGGAAGGCAAGTGGGAGGCACATTCCCAGACCAGGGGAGGGCGTAAGGAACCCCCAGTTTCCCAGGTCCGGCTCTCGGGTCCACTGGCAGTCACGTCCTCTCGATGACCTCCTCCAACAACAAAAAACCCTCCAGGTGTGGATAGCTTCACAGATGAGTTACATCAAACACTTAACGAAGGCATCATTTTAAGCTCTTTCGGAAATGAGAGGATGAGAAGATGCTTCACGGTCTCTTCTGTGAAACCAACATTGCCCAACAGCAAAACCTGATAGCGATCTCAAGAAAAAAATTATAGACTAGTATTTCTTGTGAGTATAAACACAAAAATCTGCATGATTGAATCCAACCTTGTGACCTAATGGGGTTCATCCCAGGAATGCAACATTTGTTCAACATTCAAAAATCAATCAGTGTAATTCACACATTAGGAAAATCTTATGATCAGGTTAACAGATGCAGAACAGATGGACAAAATTCAACACTTGTTCATCATAAAAACAATCAGCAAAGGAAAAATAGGAAGGCATTTCTCCAATCCAATAAAGAACATCAGATATAAAAACGATAGCCAACATCATATTTAATCATGTAGTTTTGAATGCTTTCCACATGTGATCAGAGACGAGGCTCTGAGTCTTTTATTCCACATTTTGTTGGTGGTCCCCAAAGGATGCGGGCAGGCATTAAAAGATAAAAACTAATAAGGATTCAAAAATAATTAAAGCTGGCTTTATTTGACATCCTTATAATTTTTGCTTAGAAAATCCTGAGGAATGTAAAAAAAAATAATTATTAGAATTGATAAGTGAACGGAGCCCAGGTAACAATAATACCCAGATTCATCAATCCTCCCTCTCAGGAAAATGGAAACCTATATTCACAAAAAGACTTGTACAAGAATGATCATATCGGCTGTTATTCTAAAAGCCAGAAACAGCCCAAATGTCCATTACTGGGTGAATGGGAAAACCAACCAGTTTCCCGGGGCACGTAACACAGGTAGGCATCTCAAAAACATCACAGTGAGTGACACATCCAGACCTGGAAGGCTCTATGATACCACACGATGCCATGTATGGGAAGTCCTAGCCCAGCAAAATGAAAGCGGTCCCCTGGGTGTGGCACGTGAAGGACAGACAGCGTCTGCGGTCAGATAAGGTTCCGCTGAGCAGAAAGTGAGCAGCGACAATGGATATCTTGAGTGGTGTGCTGGCCACACCCATATATACCTTCGCCAACCTTCATCAAAGTAAATAAAAGCAGTGCAATGTATTGTATATAAAACAGTTCCCCGATACGATTGGTTAGAAATGACAGAGTATGTGCTCGACCCTCAGATGACCACCTTCTGGAGAGGATGGAGAATCGTGATGGGGTTTCGTTTCCCGCGGCTCACATCTATCAATGACCATGCTGCTACCGAACTTGGTACAACTTTAATACTCGCAGACTTAATAAAGAACAACAGCAGGTCTTTATAAATAAATGTGGCTGTGTTCAGGAGGGGCCAGTACTTTGTAAGAAGCCATGCTCATGAAGCTTTGAAGGAGTCTGAACGAGAGAAATGTTGGAGAATCCAGCCCCCACAAGGCCCGAATCTTGTCAGGATGCTGAGCTCAGAAGAACCTGAGTAACAGGGGACACGGGCCTCCCACACCGTGAACAGCCATCCCTCTCTTCTGTCACCTTAACCAAAGGTGTTTTGGTTCAATTTCATTGGTTTTGGAGTTTCTTTTATATCTGATCTGTAAATTCATTTTTATAGTTGCTTAAAAGCTATAAGCCGAAGAGTCTGGAGTGTTTTATGTTTGCATATATTTAAGTGGGATTACAATAAAAAGAATGTAAGTAAACATTGGGGGTCTGTGAGAATATTTTCTCCTTTTAAAGGGATCAATACATTATTCAAGGCTGGGAAATGCTGACTATTTCTAAATGGTGTTATAATTGGAAGGGATCCAGAAATCTTGATTGGATGCTGGGGCTGCCAGAAAAAAATGTAGCAGGGCTGGCAAGGGTGACTCTTCGCACAATTCAGGAACAGTTCTGCCTCTGAGCACACAGAGGCAGATTTGCTGGAACAGCATGAAAGGAATTCTTGTGCGAAAGGAAGCGGGGCTTAATTTCCAAGTGAGGGGGCATTTTGGAGGATGCCGAGGACGGGGCTGAGGCCATTTACAGTCTGGCCATTGTGGTGGGATTTGGGGGTCTGCAGATATGTTTGGGGCTGCCGTTTGAATTGGGATATCACTGAATTCAATCAGTGAACTATTTTATTTGTCAGGGCTTTTGCATTTGCAAGTGATAGAAAACTCCAATTCAAACCCCCCGGGGGCAAAAGAGAGAGATGTTGGCTTTGGTGGCCGCAGACCGCAGGTGGAGCCTTCTTGAGGTTGAGAGGACCTCACGTAAACATTTTGGGGACTTAATTTGTCTCATTTTTTAAAAAAGATTTTATTTATTTATTTATTTGAGAGAGAGAGAATGAGAGAGAGAGAGAGAGCACGAGAGGGGGAAGGGTCAGAAGGAGAAGCAGACTTCCTGCTGAGCAGGGAGCCGATATGGAACTCGATCCCAGGACTCGATCCCGGGACTCCAGGCTCATGACCTGAGCCGAAGGCAGATGCTTAACCAACTGAGCCACCCAGACACCCTAATTTGTCTCGTTTTCTTGCTTTGGTTTTTTCTGTGCTGGCTCCATTTCGGGTTGAACCTACAACTCCCGAAGCCCCTAGCAGATCTGGCCTTAATTGCTGTTAAGACTCAAGTCCAAGGGCGTCTGGGTGGCTCAGTCGTTAAGTGTCTGCCTTTGGCTCAGGTCGAGATCCCAGGCTCCTGGGATTGAGCCCCATGTGGGGCTCCCTGCTTAGCGGGGAACCTGCTTCTTCCTCTCCCTCTGCCCCTTCCCCATGCTCATGCTCTCTCTTTCTCAAATACATAAATAAAAATCTTAAAAAAAAAAAAAAAAAAGACTCCAGTCCAGTGGGAAAGAGAACACTTTTGTTTTCAGATGGTTCAAGTGTGACTCTCGTGGTCCTCACTAAGACCATGGGAGCATCCCCGACCTCCCACTGTGGCCCAGGGACCACGCTGCTGGCCAGACCTGCCCCATCCGACAGCTCTCCCTAAGAAGCAGGTGGCTGAGAAGTGGGGTAGGGCTTGGTTCTCTAGAGGAAAATCAGGTTGGTGTTTGTTACCAGAAAAAATTAAATGGGCACTGGATTTCAAACAGTTATATTTCTATAGCCACGGAGATATCTGTATCTTTTTACCTGCCCACAAGCTCCAATGAAACACCTATAAGCATGAATAAGTAAACCTCGAATCAATGAATAGCAACAATATCTTTGGGGCACGAGAAATACATTTGAATGCCAGTATAGATTGAATGAAGGGAAGGAAAAACTCTTCCTCTACCCTTCAAGGTGTTCCGGATGGACCAAGAATTAAATTTACATGGGATAGATGAGCAGGAGAAGAAAGCAAAATTTTATTATGTGGATCTAATAACGAAGTCAGGACCTCAAGAAATGACTAAGGCAGGCAGTTTTCATACTTTTTAGACAAAGAGACTATAAATCTGTGAGGAGTCGACAGAACAAAGAAAACTTACCTTTGAGAGCTTCAATTGGTGAGGAATTCTAACCAGAATTCGGGCTGGGGGATAGATTAATAAAAAGTAACAAGGGTTAGTTAAACAGCCTCTGGGCTCTAAATTTCCTATCTCTCTACTTCGTTGTATAGGGTAGTGCCTTTCACACGAGAGATTTATTTCTTGCTTTGAAGGGGCAGAGGAGGGTCTCAGTGTCCTTGAATAGCGGTCTCTTAGGTAACTTTTATCAAAGTGGCACACTGGGGACAGCCCACCTTTGGCCCCTGCAGTGGCTTTGTAAAGGTCTGAAAAACTTTGCCCCAAGAATACGAATTAATGAATTGGTTTCAACACGGAAGCAAACGAGCAATGGTGTGCTTTTGGAAAAGTCCCAAACCTATGGTGAACCGCCAAGCTGCGCTCATCAAATCTTTAGACGAAACAAATGTTGGCTGGTGAGTTAATTTACGGGAAGACAGAAGGAGGATCACCAGACTCATGGGCCACATTGAATACCTTGATGTAAGTGGCTCGTTCCCTAAGACCAACTCCACAAGTAGGTAATGGGAAGCCAATGCCTACTGTTCAATTGGGGCAGACACCTGAGCCACCTCTTTGTGACCAGCGGTGGGGACCAGGTGTTGAATCCCTCAACCCTCAGTCAAAGCCTCAAAGGATTTCTTTCTCGAATATTGGAAGAGAGTAGGGTATGACCAGGATGCAGAAGGTATAGAACAAAATTCTTCTTGGCCCAGGACGGTGGGAAAATTCAGGCCTCCTCATGTCCGGTGCTAAAAGACAGGAGTATCTTTACATAGCTGGAGATAAAACCTTACTTGCATGTTCTTGGATCAGAGGGAGAAGAGTGGGTGCCTGGGAGAGCCCAGCGAAGGGCACAGAAAAGTCAGGAGGCCTCCAAGGGAGTGAGAATTCAGTATGCTTGTGGACTGTCCTCAAGATCAAGCACAGCGCAGGGGTGGGGGCAGGAGCAGGGGATGGAGGCAAAAGCAGATCTCAAAAAACACTTTGTGTCATGTTGTTTGCGCTTCTTCCTTAATTCATTTGATAAACACTTGCCAGGGCTCGTCTATAAGCTACAGAAGCCACAGAAGCCAGATGCTAGAAATACAGAAGTGACTTACGGTGAGGAGCTTAGAGCAGGGAGGGAGAGGGAGATGATCAAACCAGTGTATGTAACATCATCTTCCAAATGTTGAGGAGTGTAGATTTGGGAGGGGGACAAAAGGCTTCTGGAGGCTTCTCCAGCAATATGATGGTGTCAGCCCTGCCTGGCTTACTGGCCCAGATCACACCCTGCCTGGTGAGACCATTACAGGTGGATTCCATGGAAGGCTCTGTGTGCAGGAGAAACCCATTCACTTGTGCGTGGAAATGCATCATTGCAGGGTCCTGTACCCCTTACACACTTTCCTCACTACCTTGGGTCCCTGGTTTCTCCTGGTTTAAGTGTTGACCCATGACTGTGTCCTGAACAGCCTGTCCCGTCCACTTTGACCACAGATGTATTATGACTCACTCGTGCTCGTGTCCATACTAGTCCCAGATACCCGGGCAGTTCCATGTTCAGTTTCTATGCAGAAGCAGTTTGGGGCAGGGAAGCAACTCCTCGTGACAATGGGCCCACAATTCTCATTGGAGCGCTTGCTCATGTCTGAAGCCCAGCCCTGCATCTGAGCCCCAAGCAGTGTCCATGCCCAACCATTTCCAGAACCCATTCCTGTAGCTCCCCATCCTCAGATCTCCATCACTAGAGTAGCTGATGACATCGGGGAGAACATTGAGATGCCCCGGGCTATTTCAAAGTCCCCTTGGTATACCATGGAAGGTTCCAGAAGCCAGCCAGATTGGGGACTGAGAGAGAAGCCATCCCCGGAAGACACGTTGCCCGACTCTCCACCAAAGGCACGTGTACCAACCATTTATGTTCTCAATCCACCTGGACATACCCTCCCCCTCACACTGCGATCTGCCGTGCTCAGCCCAGCAAGGCATGCCCTGCACGGCCCATTTTGGGGGCCCTGGGAGCAGAGTATAGATAAGGCTAGGTCTCTGGTTGTGCCATAGCTGGGCCTGGTGCCTGACTCCGAGGAAGACCACGGGCCAGAGAAGCAGCCACGAGAGAACACATCCTGTATCAGAAGTGCCCCAGAGTGGATTCCAGATTCTCTTTACCAACCCCAAGGAAATCCTGCCCTGAGTACCCGGGGCACCCATCACCCGCCATAGACTTCCTCCTCTGGAACTGTCTAGAAGAAGGAGAAAACCTGAAGCTATGCAACTGAATGCTTTTCACCGCTGCCCGGTGCACGCAGGCCCTCTCCTCCCAGGGCTCGGAAAGTGCCTGCAGAATGTGGCAGCAGAATTACACACCCCTTACCTCACTGCCTATTGTACGCCTCAGACCAATACGCTCTGATGGGCCCCTGTCTCCGAATGATTCCTTCTGAAACTTTCTTACTGGTGAATGTGTATGTGGTCTGTGATGTTAATGCAGTGGTTGACTTTATAGTATATTAACAACAGATCCCTGGAAACCTCCTTTCAAGGAACGCCGTTTTGCCTCTGATTTGAGAATATCTGTGAGTCATCCACTCGATGATCTGAACAGATCCTGCTGACTTTTGGCATAACAGCAGAAAGGATGAGTCTCCAAAGTGCGGTGTAACCAGGCAGCTGGGGCAGCAGGCTGGCCCGGGGAGCGGTAACTCTCCACCCCAGGCATGTATCAAAGGGTAAGCAGGAATGGAACTGTTGCCTCTGCTGTCTACTAGCCCAATCCAGAGCAGAACTTTAATTATTGGCTCCCTGAACAGCCAGGCGTGCTCTGGGCACATCCATAAAGAGCCACCGGAGTGCCAAAGGTGGCTTCTCCCACTCATCAGGTTGAATTAGTGGTCCACTTTCTGTCTGGACCCCAAAAGTCCTGCTCACCCTAGATTTAGGATGGAAGTGGCTTTTACTCCTCCTAACCCTGAACGGTGAAGGTTGACAGCTTTTGTTTGTGCAGTTTTTCCTTTTCCTTTTTCCTCATTCCTCCTCTAGGTCTGAGAGGCTCTTCATCAAGTTATCCTTCCTCGGGCGCCAGGGTGGCTCAGTTGGTTAAGTGACTGCCTTCAGCTCAGGTCATGATCCCAGGGTCCTGGGATCGAGTCTCACATCGGGCTCCCTGCTCTGTGGGAGCCTGCTTCTCCCTCTCCCACTCCCCCTGCTTGTGTTCCCTCTCTCGCTGTGTCTCTCTCTGTCAAATAAATAAATAAAATCTTAAAAAAAAAAAAGTTATCCTTCCTCAGCTACGCACCTATTGATTTGCTCCCTCATTCCTCAGCAAAGGTCAACTGAGCTCCTGTCATAGTTTCCAACAGGTGCACCCACGCGAGAGTGCCAGGAACTGACCTCTAGGGCTCACAGCCTGGTCTCGTCCCCTGCATGTCCCAGGGCTTCTCTGTTCCCCGGGGGGTGTAGGGCCCAGTGTGTGCAGTCCCGTGGGAGTGGCTGAATGGGGGGGCTGGGAGAAGCGATACGTTAAGTACAATAAGTGCCTGACAGAGCACCTCCCCCCTGGAGACCACCCGTCTTGGCGCCCCAGGACAAGGGTCTGAGGTTTCAGGCTCTTACCCTGTTAGCCGTGACCTTAGTGAACTCACCACCTCACTGAGGTATGGTTTCCCACTGGCAACATGGAAGATAGTAATGGCGCCCCCAAGACTTGGGAGTATGGTACGGGAGTGGATGAGATGCGTCTGACCGTGCTCAGCATTGTGTGAGACATGAGTGTGTTTCTCAAAGCGTTTTCTTCCCTTGCTCCCAAAGATGAATCGTGTGCAGCTCCTGCCCATCATGGGAGCCCCTGTTTTGGAGGTGGGTGCAGCCACCCAGGAGCTCTGAGAAAGTCACCTGCCTGTCACAGAGACATAAACGGAGTCTTGCTGGGTGAGGAAGGTCAGATTCATTATAGGCATATAAAACTCTGTCATAGTCTTAGTTAAAATAGAAGAGAGGACTGAAGAATGGGGAAAAAAAAAGGACCTTGGCCTGGACCCAGTCTCCTCTGTCCGCTGCTCGGGATGGGCACTGACTCTCCGACTCACTGCTGAGCAAGGTGCTGCTTTGGCTGGTGGGTTTAAACTCCGGCGCCCGGAAGGAAACACGGACGGAACAGACTGGGTTCACACAGACAAGGGGGCAGAAACAGGCCACAGCGCCAGGGCATTTTGGGCTTCCTATCCATTTGGAGATTTTCTTTCCTTTTTCTTCTCTCAATGAGAAAACAAAGCTCCTGAGACACCCGGTGACTCATCCCAGGTCCCCCAATCTACCCTTGGTGGAGCCCAGATGACAACCATGTCACCTCACACCCTGACTGGAAATCTTTCTGCTCTTTATCTGTAGCCTGAGGAGACAGGAGACAAATAACAGAAAGAGAGGAAGACAGGAAGAAAAAAGAAAGAATGGGGGAAAAAAAAAAAAGAAGGAAGGGAGGATCATTATTGCAAATGCAATAAATTGTAAATTCTTCTGATGCCTGCAAAGTCCCAATAGTTCCTTGAATTTCTCAGCTAATCAAGGCTGCATGGGTATTGTTATTCAGAAGGACAGAGATCCTTCTAAAACTGCTTTTCCCCTTCATTTCATCCCACCACCTCTGAGAGCATCTGACAGAAAGTGGTTTGGATGCTGGGCCACACAATTAGCTCCTAATTTTGTCAGGCTTCTTCCTGCGAGCTCCACTGCCTCATAATCATGGCTCTCCACTGTGACCAGGAGGCTGGGACAAAGGCTTTCTGATTCAACAGGAACTGTGATTGAGGTGAGATCGATACAGAGACATCACGATTCCCTCAATCAGACCCCCAACCAATTTTTCAGCTAGAAGTACAAGCTTGCGCACATATCACTAGGGTTTTATTATTAGTCACATGCGCTTAGGGCTACCCCCAATGCCACGACATGACTGCACTTGACAAAACAAATGTGATACTTAACGGGGTCAGAAGACTTAGCCTGGGTGGCCAGGCTGCTACATTCCATGCGCACATATGACCTGCCTCTTGAAGTAAGGTGAAGTGACAGCAAGAAGAGACAGTAGGGACTCAAAGGCAGAAAGGCTCAAATCATTTCGGACATAGAGACCCTCTACCCAGCCTTGGGATTTTTTATTTTTTTGGATTTGTTTTTTGTTTGTTTTGTGTATTTTGTGTGTGTGTGTGGATAAGCTTCTCCCTTCTTCCTGTGACCTCTTTGTCCTTTCTAGAACCACAGGTACGTCTCCTTTGTCCAGGATAAGAGGTGGGGGAGGGGCACCTGGGTGGCTCGATTGATTGAGCATCCCAGTCTTGATCTCAGCTCAGGTCTTGATCTCAGGGTCCTGAGTTCAAGCCCTGGTTGGGCTCCAGGCTCTACCTGCAGCCCACTTAAAAAAAAAAAAAAAAGAAAGAAAGAAAGAAAGAAAGAAAGAAAGAAAGAAAGAAAGAAAGAAAAGAAAAAAGAAAAAGTAAATAAATAAATAAATAAATAAATAAATAAATAAATAAATAAATAAATAAAAGAGGTGGAGGAGAACAGGAATTTGTCTTAAAGTCCTCCTCCCCTCCCCAGTCCCCCAGCCCAGAGACTGTGGGGAAAAGGTGGTGTTTTGCTCCAGCATTTTCAGTGATTCTCGGATGACGTTGCCCCGGGAATGCACATGCCCATAAAAATTCCATTTGGGGAGTTAATGTGAACAGGTACCTTTTTTCCTTTATCCAAGAAAAGTAGCACATCCACGGACCAAGATCAAAGGGTGAATCCCAGTCGGCGCAACACAGGGCTCTGCTTAACAGTTTAGCATCCTTGCAAAATTAATCCGAAATGTTTCTATTTGTGGCAGAAGAGAGAGCGGGCAGGAAAAGGGAGACTGAGGGGCTGGGAGGGAGATTGGCGGAGATTCTGAAAGTTTATGAGTTTCTTCCTCTATACCTCTGGGTTTCCGACCCTTAAGAGGAAACTAACTCCCAACAGCCTGCTAAGCCAACGCGGCCTTGGAATTCCAAATTGAACACAGTTTGGTTCAGGTTTTTCAACGGCGGCAAAACCCGGCCGTCCGCGGGGAGGAAAGCCGGAGGGCGCCAATTAGGAAGGAAGAAATTAAAGAGAAAAGGAAAGAGGAGGCGCGCATGAAAGGTCCCGCGGAGAGTGAGTGGCAAGGCAGGAGCGCCGCCGCCGGGGCGGGCAGGCGGCCGCGGGGGGGACTGACAGGTGGGGGTCGCGGCCCGGCAGGGCGGCGAGCGGGCGAGAAGTCCCCAACTCCCCGCAGCGCCGGCCGCCGCAGCGACGCCTCGCGACAGAGCGGGGGCCGCAGAGGAGGGAGCGGGGAGCGCGCGGGGCGGGAGGAGGCGGGAGGCGGGCGCGCGGGCTCCCACGCCGGCCTCGGTGCCACCCGCCGGGCGTCTCCTCTCGCTCCACGCGCCGCGGCGGCCCGGCATCCGGTGGCCTGGCGCGGAGACCTCTCCGAGCCCGCGGGGTGGGGAAAGCGAGGCCGAGCCGGGCGGCCCCCGGGCGCGCTGCCCGGCGGAGACGCGGGGACGAGACCCGGGGCGGAGCGGCGGAGGGCAGCGCGCTGAGCCAGCCCGCGGAGACGCCCTAGCCGGGTGCACGCGCCGGGCGGAGCGCGCAGGTGGGGCTGCGCCGGCCGCCGTGCACCCCGCGCCGGTTCCCCGCCGGCCGGAGGATGGGCGCCGGCGCCCCGGGACCGCGCCCGCCGCTGCTGCCCCCGAGCCCGCCGCGAGCCCGGCGTCCGGCCCGCGCCCCGCGCTCATGTATGTAGGCTGGGCGCCCGCCCCCAGGGCTGAGGGTGCATGTGGGTTGTCCGCACCCAGCGCGCCGGGACGCGCCCGGGGCACCGTTCCACCTTCTCACTGCTCGGGAGGACCTCCCTGCGACCCCGACCCCTAGTTTGTAAATATGGGGGGGTGGCTCGCCCCGGGCTGGGGTCCATCGGGCCGGGGCTGGAAGTGAGCACAGGGCACGGTTGTCCCAGCTCTACTGGGGTGGAGGAGGGATTTGCACCGGGTTGGGGGGGTGTGAAGACCCCCTGGAGCGCGCCGGATGGGGGGGTGGAGGGCGAGAGGGAGAGAGGGAGACAGGCTGGATTGCCCGCACCCTGCGGCGTCTAGGGTTCTCTTGGCCCCTTTGGGCGGCAGAAACTTTGGGATCCAGAGAGGCTTTTGGAGATGGGGAGAGTGAGAGGGACTCGCCCCCGCCCTGCATCCGCAGCCTCCCCCACCGCACACCTCGGTGCTGCCTGGGCACTTCTGCTCCACCCTTACGACCCCCTCCTGGGTGAAAGCGATTACGAGCCCAGCGTTGCGGCCCGCGAGGGGTTCTCGCATCAATGTTCCCGGTCGCCGAGCGGCTGGCTGGGCACGGGGGGTGGGGGGGCGGTGGAGGAGCCGAAGCCTCCGGAACCCCCGACCCCGCCGCCGGGGCTGGCGGGGGACATCCTTCCGTGCCTCGGGGCCTGGGGAGGAGGGCGGGGAAGCGACGTCTGCTCCCTGCGCTCGAGGCATTTAAAAAAGTTGTTGGAGATGAATCACGGGGTCCTGGGAGCTTCGTTAACCCCCTCCCGCCCCTTTCCCCAAACGCCCTGAGGCAAGCCGGGGAGGCTTTCCCTCCCGTCTCTCTGCACTGCACGGTCTTCCGCGCCCAACTCCACTGCGGAATTCTCCATTTAGTAACCTTTGGGAAAGTGTGGCTAGCACCCAGGGGGGCACATCCCGGGCTCCCGGATTATGTGGCTCTATCCGAGTTTAGCACGGGGGCGCGGGCCCGGCTCGCTGCATTCCCGCAGCTCCGGCTCCGCCACCCGCCCAGGGCCGTCCCCACCGCTAATGGCAGTGTTTCTCCCGGACTTCGCTTCCACGTCCGTCTCCACCATCTGTGAGGGCTCAGAAGCCGGCTGGGCACCGGCGCTGGGCATGCGGCCCCCGCCCGCGTCGTGCGGCTCGTTAATCTAGAGCGCCGCCGGGGCCGGGCGGCGCGGGGCCGGGTGGGGGCCGGGCGCGCGCGGGCCGCGGGGCTCAGCTGTGCCGCTCTTCTCTCCGCAGGGACGGCGGCTCCCGGCTGGCGGCGGCGCGCCCCCGGGCTGTGAATGCGACTTGCCCCTCGGCCGCGCTCCCCGCCCGCCCGCCCGCCGGGACGTGGTAGGGGATGCCCAGCTCCACTGCGATGGCAGTTGGCGCGCTGTCCAGTTCCCTCCTGGTCACCTGCTGCCTGATGGTGGCTCTGTGCAGTCCGAGCATCCCGCTGGAGAAGCTGGCCCAGGCGCCGGAGCAGCCGGGCCAGGAGAAGCGCGAGCACGCGTCTCGGGACGGCCCGGGGCGGGTGAGCGAGCTCGGGCGCCCCGCGAGGGACGAGGGCGGCAGCGGCCGGGACTGGAAGAGCAAGGGCGGCCGGGGGCTCGCCGGCCGGGAGGCGTGGAGCAAGCAGAAGCAGGCCTGGGCCGCCCAGGGCGGGGGCGCCCAGGCCGGGGACCTGCAGGGCCGGCCCCGCGGGGACACCCCGCAGGGGGAGCCCCCGGCCGCCGCCCAGGACGCGACCGGCCCGGACCTCGCGCCCACGCCCGAGCCGCCCGAGGAGTACGCGTACCCGGACTACCGCGGCAAGGGCTGCGTGGACGAGAGCGGCTTCGTGTACGCCATCGGGGAGAAGTTCGCGCCGGGCCCCTCGGCCTGCCCGTGCCTGTGCACCGAGGAGGGGCCGCTGTGCGCGCAGCCCGAGTGCCCGCGGCTCCACCCGCGCTGCATCCACGTCGACACGAGCCAGTGCTGCCCGCAGTGCAAGGAGAGGAAGAACTACTGCGAGTTCCGGGGCAAGACCTACCAGACTCTGGAGGAGTTCGTGGTAAGAGGCCAGCGCCCGCCGGGCCACTTTGCACCTCCCACCGCGGGGTGAAACCTCTCTGTGCACTATGCGCCCCTACTTTGGAGAAGAGGCGCGTTCTGGTTCTCAGAGGCGGACAGCGCTGTGCTCGCGTCCCCTCAGCGCGATCTCCCTGTCAGTGCGGAGGTAATCTCTAAAGCAGTGTGGCCGATCCACATTCATTCCTTCGATCTTCTGGTCTTCGCCTTAAAAGGGTAGGGAGAGGGTGAGGCCCGAGGCCCCGGAAGGGACAGCCCGAGCACTTATTGGCTGTACCGTTCATGTTAATCCACTGCTCCTAATTTAAGAGTGTTGCCGCTGAAATGCTCAACCTGTTTTCAAACACAGGGTAATTTGCCGTGCCATTTGGGATATATCCTTCAGCTAATGGCTAATTAAGGAAGACTAGTCATATAAATAAGCCATTTCCCTAGATTACGTGGCGGGGTATCATGCAGATGTTCTAAAAAATGAAAAGGCAAAGAAAATGCTTCCTCATTGGATGCCAACACACATAGTGGAGGGCAAGAACAAGAAGCCTAGTTTGTGGGTAAAAATTGTTTGTTTTAGGTGAGGACTAGTAAGGATATTAATAGCGCTGGCCATCCCCTGAATGCCTACCTTGTGGCAGGCTAGAGGCTGCATTTTCCACGTGCATTACCTTGGTTAAACCTCGTACCATGCCATGAGAGAGAGATTATTACTTATGATCTCCAGTTGATGGAGAAGAGGAAACTGAGGCACAGAATCTTTAAATAACGTGGTGAAGGCAAGGTAGCTGTTAAGCAGACTCCTGTGCCAGGCCAAGCGGGTTGTACTCCCCAGTGCCCGCTTTCCCCGTACATTCTATGTGAAACAAAAGCCCAGCCCCACTGGGGCCCAGGTTTGGATGGAGATACTGGCCCGTGCATGTGCTGGCCCCTTGGGGAGCTCTGACAGCCTGGCCTCTCACTGGTGGCCTGGACAGAAATGCACAGCCTTCCATCTGGACCACCCCCCCCACCCCCCCCACCCCCGCCAAGGGAGCCTCAACCCATGGCCTGCTGGACGTGTCCTTGCTTTGGCACATGGGAGGTTTCCTGGGCAGAAGGGGGCATCCTGGGGCCTGCAGCTCCCCCCCCCCAAGCTGAGCAGAGAAGGCAGAAGTCCCCCAGAACCCAGCCTCTGAGATCTGCACATTCAGGAGATGCCCAGGATGTAAGGGCACTGAATGAATTTTAGGAATAAGTCCCCAGGGTTGTAGAACTAGAAAGCCGGGAAGGACGGATCTGGAGATAAGGTACAAAGTATAGAAACAGTGCTGGATTTAGAGTCAGGGAACATGGGTGTCCATCCTAGCCTTGCCACTAACCTGCTGCATGATAGCCACAAAGCGCCTGTCCCCTTTTTCCTCATCTGCAAGCTAAGGGGCCAGCTAAGTCTTGTTGCAGCTCTCCCAACCTGATGCCCTGAGTGCATCTCCAGGCCCGCCTGGTTAGCACAGTTGTTCACTCCGGCCCTTTGGAGAAAGAAAGACAAATTTGTTGAGAAACTCGTATGAAACTCATATGAACCAGGCCCTGACCATATACCCTGAGTGAGGTAGGAACCCTGTCCTCAAAATGCTCTCTGACTAGTGGGAAACATCTGCCTCTCCAGATGTTTCAGTGTGGAGGCAAAGGTCCTGGCAAAACCCAGAGGCAGGACCTTCCCTGTTGGCCTGGGGCAGGGCTGTAGGCATGGGCCCAACAAACTAAATCTCTTGAGTTCTGGGCTTGTAAGAAAATCTAGGAGTTGCGAGAACAAATGCGAGCCGTTAGTTTTTAACTAAGCACGTTTATGGTTCACACTGTATGTAGTTTTATAGTCATTTCTTAAAAGAGTCCGGTGAAGTCGGCTGAGGAATTATTGCAGTTTTGATCTAAAAAGCCAGAACACATCACCAGGTGGCCATTCATTGACCTGAGATGGCAGAGAGAAGGGAGAATTCAAACTTCTGTTTTCGTAACTCACCGCCAAGTGCGGGCTGCCAAGAAACTGTCTTTGTGTGCAGGGATGGGGGAACTGTTCTCTGATTCCTGTTTTCAAAAACCGGTGGTCAGTAAGTAGACTGTGTTTCAGGCTCTGGAGACGGCAGATGTTAGAGCAACAAACGGGGGATTGGAAGGATTATCATCCTGGGAAGAATTAAGACAGCAGTGAACCTATTTTTAGAGTATTAAGTGCATCTTCCATCTTCAAGTGACACTTCATTTTTAACTTTCATCCAATCCTGGATGTACACGTGCATGAATGTTGCCCAGCTGCTACAAATGTTTGATTATGTGCTTGCTCCCGTGATATGTACAGCTTCGTAATGATTTCAGTGTCGTACGTCGGACATACCCTGCTCCTTCGTTTCTCTTACCGTCAGGAAAATTCTAGGCATTTCCCTAAGTCAGTGTGGCTTTGTGCATGTCATTTCGTGTCCGTGGTTTTGTTTCCTTCTCTGTCCGAGGAAGGATGCAGCACTCTGTTGGGGGTGTCAGAAGGATGACCTAGAAGGGCAGGCGTACGGTCGGCGGGGAGCCCGGGGCCGGTGGGAGGGCGGTTCTGTGGGTTGCAGTCATGCAGAATCCTGGTGCTGAGCGCCAGGGCACAACCAGTGTTCACCTGCCTGCTCAGACTATTCTGGGCTTCCGGGAGAGAGCCACTGAGTCTGTGGTTTGCATAGCACAGCGCATGGAGAATGGAAGAGGAAAGCATTTGCTGTCTGAAGCGCTTTGCTCTTCTGTGAAGCAGATGTAATTGATATGGAGGCTGTGGTCCAGTAGGGTCCTGCTTGGGATGCTGTTTACCATAGCAAGGAGGGAGGTGACAAGGAGGCCGGCTCTCGGCCTCCTTCCTTGGGAGGCACACAGACACTTAAACCATCTGCTCTCTGCCTCCTGAGAGAGGGGAAGCTCCCGCTGGAGGCTGGGTGCTCACTGTGGGCATCTGAGAAGCAGGCAGAACTGCAGATCCTGCCCCGTGCCTGGGATGTGCATTTGGCCCCAGGGAGGGCTCAGCCTCTCCCCATCGTCCAGTGCTTCTCTTTCTTGGACACGTGGCTCCCTGCCCAGTTTTCACAGTCAGTTCCGTCTTTTCCTTTCCCCCCGAGCTCCCAAACCCATGACAGCCCCCGTTCCTCACGGCCTGGTTGATCTCAGCCAGATGTCAGCGGAAGACCTCACTGCTTCCACGGGATCCCATGAGGCTGCTAGTAATAGAATCCTATCCGCATTTTTCTGGGGATATTTGCAACTTAATTTGTATATGCAAATAAAACCATAGTTACTGGTAGAATTTTCTCCACTGCCTCTCAGATTATACCAAGCATCCTGTTCATCACATTAGACCAGCAGGTATCCAACTTTGAATAAGGAAACCTGTCTGTCGGTTTTATATTTTTTATACCTGAATGGTATTTTCGTGTGCTGTCTGCTTCCTAGGGTCTATTCACTCACTAGGGTTGGCATAACAAAGTAACAGACCAGGCGGCTTAAACAATACAGATTTATTGATTCACAGTCCTCCAGGCTGCAAGTCCGAGATCAAGGTGTGAGCAGGGCTGATTCCTTCTGAGGCCCCTCTCCTCCATGTGCAGACGGCCACCTTCTCCCCGTGTCCTCACCAGGTCCTTCCTCTTCATGTCTGTGTCTGATCTCCTCTTCTTATGAGGACGCATGTGTCCTCTTCATATCAGATTGGGGCCCACCTGTACGACCTCATTTTAACTTAATTTTCTCGGTTAAGACCCTGTCTCAAATTAGTCACATTGGGAGGAACTGGGGGGTAGCACTCGAACATGTGGATTTGGGAAGGAGGACACAATCCAGGCTGTAACGTAGCTCTAACAGGTGTCAAAGGCCAGAGTTGACCTCATATGCATGAGCCCAAGGAGATACAAGAAATGTGGGGTAGGGGTGGGGGAGGCTTCATCAGCAAGTATGATTGAAGAAAGAATTTACAAAGAAGGCCCAGAGTGATTGGTGATAAACTCCATGCCTGAGAGGCAGAGTGAGGCAGCCCACCCAAACCACTCTGATGCTGTGTGTTTTCCATTCTGAGCGCCGCGTTAAGCACTATTGTACTATGTTTGCTGATTGGAGCTGTGCATTGCATATAACCAACGGGCGGCTCTCAGGGGCTCTGCGGAGCAGTTTCAGATTCGCCCCTGATGGCTACCAGGCAGGCCAGCAGCAACCCAAATTTGGAATTTACAATTTGAGCAGCAAAAGAAGTCGTTCCCCTCGTGGGGGCCTCCCGATCCCCTGGGGGACCATGAAGCTAGGAGTGAGGTCTGCAAGCTTGTTTCCGCATTTTATTGAACCCAATCAATTTATACGACTCTTCTGGCTGGTGTGATACCAGTTCAGTCTGTCCGCGTGGCTCTCGTAGTGACCAGGGGCTCTGATTGGCGATGGTGTCGGTCTTTGAGGAAAAAGGGAAACTGGATTATTAATACGTACTGCTCGCTCGACTGTCTTTCAAAGTGTGAGGACTGTGGAACCAGAAGCAGTTGGATGGAGATCCACAGGTGACCCCAGGCTCTCCCAGGGCGTCAGTGTCTGACCCGTGATTAACCCTGCTGCCGAGTCTCATTTCCAGAAGCTTAGTAATAAAAACAATTCTTCCATGAAATTTGGAATCAAAAGCTCTAAGTAGATCTCTATTGTAGTTACCAAAAGGTGCCAGCAGAGAGAAGGACACATTCATCATATTTTTCAGTTCCATGGTATTTATGTTCTTTTGGCTGATGTCACTTAGCATAAAACAACACTATTATTATTATTTACTTTTGCAAAGAGAACTGAATCTAGCTGTGTAAAGCTAACGTTCATAAGTCAGCCTGATGCTCGTGCTCAGAAGTTGCTACTTCTGAGTTTGTTTTGGTTCTGAGTCAGATTTTCTAAATTCTGGACTTCTCAGTTTCTGCCTTTCTGTCCAAAGCCATTTAAACAGTAACCGTTTTTTTTTTTTTTAATGTATTTGCTTTTTAAAAAGACTTTTATTTATTTATTTGAGAGAGAGAGAGCGTGCACACACATGAGCGGGGTAGGAGGAGGGGCAGAGGGAGAGGGAGAAGCAGACTCCCCACTGAGCGGGGAGCCTGATGTGGGGCTCGATCCCAGGACCCTGAGATCATGACCTGAGCCAGAGGCAGACACTTAACCGACTGAGCCACCCACGAGCCCCTAAACAGTAACAGTTTTTTATTTATTTATTTATTTATTATTCTTTTTTATATTTTTAAGATTTTTTATTTATTTATTTGACACAGAGAGACACAGTGAGAGAGGGAACCACAAGCAGGGGAAGTGGGAGAGGGAGAAGCAGGCTTCCCGCTGAGCGAGGAGCCCGATGCGGGGCTCGATCCCAGGAACCCAGGATCATGACCTGAGCCGAAGGCAGACGCTTAATGACTGAGCCACCCAGGCACCCCAACAGTAACAGTTTTTTAAAAGGGGGAGGTCCATATGCTTTCTTGGGAACTTTTAGACGTGGTCAGATGTTGACCTTTAGGATTCAACCCAGTTAAATAACTTGATCAAAGTCATGGGTGTAGTACGTGGTGGAACCAAGATCTGAGTCCTAGACTGTGGCACGCTGATGATTTTGTGCTTCCAGCTGCACCACCTTACGTCCATGACAAATGGTGATGTAGTGGTATCTTGTGTGTGACCGAGAGAATTCTAGATACATGAAGAAGGGAAAGCTCCTACAGGTTTAGAGCACCTGCCCCACATTTGTGTCCACTAAATGCTGGATCAACTTGGCCAAGTGTTTATTTACGTGGATTCATCCTACATTTGACTCAGGCCATCTAGGACAAAATAAAGGTCTGTGTCCTTCAAAGTATGACATCTTGAGTTGGAATGAGAACAGAAACATTGAGTTCCTGGAGCTCCCTGAGGGCAAGGGGCAGCGGACAGAACAGTAGATCTCCAGACATAGACAAGACCCCAGACCTTATCAGGCCCGGAGCAAGCAGACTGGTGTCCCAAAGCCAACTCCAGCCCAAGGAGGTGTTCTGCTTGGCTCACCACACGTAAGACATTTGTTTGACTAGTACAGATATTTAACAAATGAGACGTTCATCTATATACCCAGATTGCCAATTTGCTGTCAAAATGGAATGATTCCAAATGGCAGTCATCTGCCAGAGCTGTGCTGGGTGGCTCCTTCGAAGGGCATTTTCTCTCCAGCTGACCACATCCCCACTTGGCACGATTTATCCATGGTCCTACAGCCACATGGAGAGAGATGTCACTTTAGGAGCCCAGATCCTGTGCTGTCATGTCCCGCCTCTTCAGTTTGAGTCAGCATCTTCTAGAACTTCGAGGTCAGAGTACTTACCGTCTAAAGATGTCTGGGTGGGCCATTTTCCTGTTGCATTCATGAGTCCCTTGGCAAATCTTTTACCTCCTTGTTTTCCAGTGGACCAGAGTGGAGAGTATCCTGATTATCTCTTCGTTTATGAAAAGTCAGTGAAATACATGTGAAAGCACTTTGAACCTAAGAATCTCTGAACAAATGAAAAAACAAAAACCAAAAAAGCCTGCAACTAGGTTAGTGTGGTTTCTAGGGGGGTTCCTGTTGAGTGTGCATCTTGTGGGAGATGACTATCCCCTAGCCGGGTGTTTGGTCCCTGGGCAGACTTCCTGCAGAGACTCGTCATCGGGGAGGGGCTCTTTGGGGCTTGCCCATACATATTTCCTCAGTGGATGGCATCTCCGAATCTGATAAATCCCAACAAAAATCTAGTCTTGCTTTTTTTAATTCAGAAAAAATTGTTTTGGACAAATATTTGCCAAGCACTGGACAAGATGCTGGAGACATAATGACAAGCTTTGGAGTGCGTCCAGTAAACAGGCAGTGACCCAGGAGTGTGTGATGGGCTGTGAGGAGCATCATGGGGCTCTGCAGGGTATGCAGGTGGAAACGGCCCATCTAGACTCTGTGGCTGATGGTTTGTTTTTAAGTGACTGAGCAATCCTGGGGCAGGTTTCCGGGGAAGAGATAAGAGTCTGTCACAAACAGAACAGTTGTGAGTTTGGGTAGAGGATACGGTTTTCCACCCCAGCCTACATACCCTATAGCCATCCTTCGTGGTATGGTTCTGACCACATAGCTGGAAATCCTTTTTTTGCTGCTTCTGTTCCAAGCCTGAGATCCTGCCAGCTGGATTTCACTTCTCATTCTATTTCTGTCGGGCACTGGGGTGCGGCCAGGACATGGAGTGCCTTTCGAATCTGTAGAAAAGGATGATGTCAGGCATCTGCCCATGGCCCTGCAAGTTCTCTCGGAAGCCCTAGGCCTGTAGAAAAGCATAGGGGTGGAAAATTAAGATGCCATGTGGCTCTGAGCATTCCAGAAATGATTTTGCTTTAAACACGATGAGACCACCACTTGCTTGCCTGGGAATATAGAAGAATGATAGCCTGAGAATCTATCACTTACAAACTCATGAAATCCCAGATATCATATAAAACACATTTTCTTAAAAGCACAGCTGAAATGGCAAAAAAAAAAAAAAAAAAAAAAGATAAGAGAAATTAATCCTCGGAGATAGAATCTAGACAGGAAAGTCAGCCTTGCAGTGGTGGCCATCAGAGAGCATCCCCTGATGCCTGGGGCCCAGGCCTTGGGTCCTCGCAGCCAGGCTGGGGCACATGACAGGCCCAGGGCTCCAAGGGGAGAGCATCAGATCAGGATGTGTCTCATAAGGCTGTGCTCCCCCGAAGAGCATGTACTGCAAGGGGGCAGTGCAGACAGAGTGCCCCGGATGGGCCTCAGGGCTGGGTTGAGCTGACAGGTTTGCTGTGAATATTTGCTGTCTCTAGTGCACGCACTCTCTTACAAGCATGAAGCTCATATTCATGCTTCCCTGAGTGGTCCAAAAAATCCAGGTGGGATATTTTTGTTTAAAGGGGCCACAGGTACCTGAGAGAAGCAAATGCTCCCAGGAGGAATGCACACTCCACCCAGGCTGCAAGGAATCCCCACAAGTAGTGTTCCAAAGGAATGTGACAGCAGAATGAAAACCACACACTAGTAGGCGTGTGTCATCAACAAGGGTCTGCCAAGACCAACATAGGCCAGTAAGATGCAGATGTTGGGATACAAACGGAACTACTTAATATGCAAAAATATATATGTTGAAATAAACCGTATGGGTAAACAAAACAAGCATGTTCCAAATACTAGTCAGCTTTGAAGAGTCAGGTAGAACTTGCATAAAGGAACGATATAATAGTCTGAATTAATATTCAGTGGGAGGTTCAACAGCACGTCAGATAGTTTATGGGACAGTTCAGTGACCCAGGAGATAGATTTGAAGAAGCCACCCAGAGTGAAACACAGATGCACAGATGGATCATAAGAAGGAGATGTTTTGATTCGTGGAGGACAGGGAGAGAAGATTTAATATGGATCAGATCAGAATTCTGGAAGGGGCAGGAGGGAATATGGGAGAAATGAGGGGTTAGTGTCCCAGATGATCTACTTGAAACAGTTATTTTCCGATTCAGGAATCCCCACGAATCTAAAGAAAGATAAAAAGACATCCAACCCCCTAGCCATATCATAGTGAGATTGCAGAGCACCCAATGCAAGAGATTTTCAGAGCAACCAGCGAGAAAAGACTTGGCCTGCAAAATAATAGTAACTATGAGTACGGCTGACTTCTTCTCAACAGTGGAAAACTCCAAACAGTAGGAGATCATCTTTAAAGAGCAAAGAGAAAAGAAGAGTTAATCCAATTTATGTATCCAGCAAAACTATCCTTCAGGAAGGAGCATGAATAAAGATATTTTTATTTATTTTTTATTTTTATTTATTTATTTATTTAGATTTTTTAATTTTTATTTTTCGACAGAGAGAGGGAGACCGTGAGAGAGGGAATGCAAGCAGGGGGAGTGGGAGAAGCAGGCTTCCCGCCGGGCAGGGAACCTGACGTGGGACTCGAACGCAGGACCCTGGGATCATGACCGGAGCCGAAGGCAGACGCTATCAACTGAGCCACCCAGGCATCCGATATTTTCATTTTTTTTAAGATTGTATTTATTTACTTATTTATTTAGAGAGTGAGTTGGGGAGGGACCGAGGGAGAGAGAGAATCTCAAGCAGGCTCAGCACTTAATGGGGAGCCTGACCTGGGCCTCGATCTCACATCCTGAGATCATGACCTGAGCCAAAATCAGGAGTCGGATGCTTAACCAACTGAGCCACCCAATAGCCTCTTAAAGAAGATATTTTTAAACAAAAATAGAGCATGCCATCTGACAAACTGTTACTGAAAGAACTTCAAAATGCCATCTAAAGAATGAAATTCAGCAAGGAGGAATGTGACCCTGAAAGCCAAGCCACAGAGTCAAGAAGGAATGGAAGAAAACTCACTGCTCATTGAAGTGTAGACCAGTGGTTCTCCACTGGGGGTCATTCATGTTGAGGGGATGTTTGCAATGTGTGAGGACATTTTTGGGTCATAACTGGGGTGGGGTGGGAGGCCATTGACATCCGGACATGCTGCCCAAGTCCTACCATCAGGATGGAGAGCAGCCCCTGACAACCATTGTCAGGAGAGCTGGGGCTGAACACCCCATCTGTAGACTACCTAAGGAGGGGGGTGGTCTCCAGGCTGAATTTTGAGTTGGGAACTTTATCCTTGAACACGCAAGAAATGCCACTAGATACAACGCAAATGTTCTTGGAGAAAAGTCATTGTGGGGGGCCCAGCTAGCTCAGCTTTAGGCCAAGTCATGCCATAGGTGAGCAGTTCCAAAGGCCCCTCCTGCATTCCAGGGCTGCTGGTCACGGACGCCGCCAAGCTCCCATCACCTGTGGAGGTGTGCTTTTGCCCTTCCTGTGGTCACATTCAGATCACTTCAAGGTGATGCGCCCCTCTTGCTTGGCTCTTGGTACCGCTCTCAGTACCTGTGGTCCACGAGGTAGCTCAGAAGTAAATAGTATCGTCTCTACCAAAATCTACCAGAGGGACCGGTCCTTCTGTATGGTCCTTTTGCTGTCCCCATAGGTTGGCAGGCCACACTAACGTATTGCCCTCGTTCAGCTTTAAAAACAATTTCTGACTTCTGTTTTACTTCCAAATCTCATGGGACTTTGGAAAAGGTATCTCAGTATCTCCGTAGAGGCTTAAAGCAGATAAAACACAAACTTAGTTTCCAGCAAGCTGTGACTCATTCATTAATTCCCATTAAGGTGTCAGAAGCGATATGTGTTCCTGGTCACACTCTTGAACAGGGACACAGAGCCCTCGGCCGGCGGACAGGCTGTTAGGGTGGCATCTCTGTCCCCGCAGCCACAGTGCAGGGAGTCCCCAGGTGGCCAGGATGCAGCGGTCCCTTGTCTTGTAGGGCACGTCTGCCCTGCACACCTGTGCCTCGACCCGCTGGTGGCCTCGCCATGTCACACACGCAGACACGTCAGGGGTGCGTAGCTTGGAAGAGAAGGAGATCTGACAAGGCCACTGCCTTTCCTTGGCCTGTGCGAGCAGGGGAAGCAGGCAGCCTGAGGGACGAGCTGTGCTCTGATGTCAGCCTCTCGGCTCAGGTCAACTCCCACTGATGGCAGAGTTCCCCTCTGGTCCCCACACCCTCCAGGACGCCAAGGAAGAAAGCTCATCTTGCTCCCGGTGACAGCAAGGGGGCACCTGGCACAACTTCATGGTCCGCTCTCTGGCACCACACTGCCTGGGCCTGAGCCCCAAGAGAGCTCTTCTTGGGAGAGAGCCCTGCAGTGTCTTCTCCACCCAAGCCGAAAACCCCATGGAAAGGGACTTCATTAACTGGAGACACGGCTGGCAGTGTCCTGTTGTAATTCCAGGATCCTCTGGAAGAGGCTCAGCTTCAGGAAGAATGCAGGGCCAACGGTGTGAGTCGGCAGTGCCTGCCGGCCTGGGCTCAGGCCGTGGTCCAGCACCTTCCGGGTAATTGGCAGCTGACACAGGCTGAACGGAGTTTCAAGGCAGCCAGACTCTGACCTCAGATGCTGTCCAGACGGGTGTCTGTGTGGCCACCTGATAGTTGGGGAGTGTGAGCCCTGTTCCTGGAACCTGGCCAACTTTGGGCAGAAGAAGTGGACACACTCCTTTGGTCGTCTTCATTCCTTCCTGCTGAAGATGAGCATTATTACCATCGTCTCAAACAAGGAATGCCAAAATGAGCAGCGGGGTTTAGTTTTCTTCTCGGGTGTGTGTGTGTGTGTGTGTGTGTGTGTTGGGACGAGGTATGCCCTTTGGTTTCAGTGTGTTGTTTTTTTCAAGTTTGTCACAGTCCCCACCACTCCCTATTGTGCACTCGTTCACCACCTTGTTTCCTTACCTGACAGGCCCCTGAAAAAATTGAATTTATGATCCTTGAGAGACCCGATCCCATGTCATGCCCACCTTTTATTTTATTATTTTTTAAAGATTTTATTTTATTTTATTTTTTTAACGATTTTATTTATTTATTTGACAGAGAGAGCGAGAGAGCACAAGCAGGGGGAACAGTAGAGGGAGAGGGAGAAGCAGGCTCCCCACTGAGCAGGGAGCCTGATGCGGGGCTCGATCCCAGGACCCTGGATCATGACCTGAGCCAAAGGCAGATGCTCAACGACTGAGCCACCCAGGCGTCCCTCATGCCCACCTTTTAAAAGCCTACTCTTTGGAAGGCATTTAATTTTAATCATTTATATATTAAGGGAGGACCAAGCTCTCTGTTTCTTTCCCACAGGGATTACTTATCTTTCACCCTTTACTCTAATTCTAAAACAAGAGGCTTTCGATCTTCCCATTTTTAAAACCAGAGAATTTTGGCTTTAATGACATTTTTTACAGGGACATTATCAACCCACTCTGCCCCCAGGTAGGTGGTAGAGCCCCATTGGGAATGTGTCCCTTCTATTAAGAGCTTAGTTTAGGAATCTGTGAATGAGCAGATCCTCTATTAAAGTAGCCCACCAAAAATCTCAATGTTACCTGCTCCCGGGGTGGGTGGACAGAGGCCCCGTGTGGTTCCCATTGCCTGTGGTCATGGTGCCTCCTCTCTCCATGCCCTGCTCTGTGTGCAGAGGGCCGCGGGTTGGCCCACCGTGAGCACATGTCTGCCTCCACCACAGAAACTGAGAGACACGTCTCACCATTGTGGGGACTGGGAGCGGGGTCTGGTTCTGTTGAAGCTCGAAGATGGCCGCCTCCACCCTGTGTCCTCCCACAGTGGAGAGAAAGCCCAGCGTGATCGCCAGGCTCTTCCTTTCCTTCGAAGGGCACTGATCCCCACCTTGGGGCCCCAGCCTCCTGACCTCAGCTCCTAACATCTCCTCCTCCTCATATCATCCCATTGGGGGTTAAGGCTCCAACCAATGAATTTTGGGGGGACACAAACATGCAGTGCATAACAGGAGGCTGGCATACTTTTGGCTGCATCTGATCTGACCATGTAATCAGGGCATTCCAGAATGTTCACCAGGTCTGGATCTTTAGCCCAGAAGAAATAATCTTCCTCATTTTTGTCTTAGCCACTCAACTGTTGGCCTCAGAGTGGAAGATGCCATGTAAATACTGCCAGCATTTTCCCCCCTCTCTTAGGTGAGATCCCACATGCTCTGTATTAATCTGAGGGAATTCATCACAAGAGGATTTGAAAGGCATTCTTAGACAGACGGTCTTGCCACAAGCTAAGCCATAAAGAAGGAAAAGTCATTCCTTCATGTGGCGTTGGGTTGTCAGACTGTTGTACTGTTGATCTGCTGGGCGGTAGGTGGGGTGGCTTTCTTCCCAAGACTGGAAGGCTGACAGCTTCTGGGGACAGTTCTTAATTAAGTCCCTTTGTGTGCAAATCCGCTCTCTGACAGAGAGTGGAAAGACAAAGAGAACAAAAAAATAATCTTTCTCGAAGGGCTCTGCGTGGCAACCGGCTTGTGCTGGAGGCTGGAAGGGGGCTGAAGATCAAGCAGAAGGGAGGGCAGAGGGGCACGCAGGGGTCCGGAGCCGTCCGTGCTGGCCTGACTGGCCGAGGGAGCCTGGAGGACGAGGTCCAGCAGGTGCCTCCGTGTCCCCGCTGGACCCTACTGCTGCCCTGTGTGGAGACGGAGCTTTGGGGTGCCTGGGCTGGTTGAATAAGACAGTTCCAGGTAAGGAACCTGAGGTAGCCTGGGGGAAAGATTTAGTTCGAGGCGACAGCATTGTCCTGGTCCCAGCGTCTTGCAGGGAGTCGGACGAGGCCGGTAAGAGGCAGTGGGGTGAATTCAGTGCATTCATGACACTCATAGATGAGTGGCCAGGTGGTCCAACCAGACCCTGCGTTCAGGCTGCTGCTGGGACTTGCTGTGTGGTTCTTGACAATGCACCAGACTTGTGGGTGTGTTTCGAGCCAGGAAAAAAATTTTAAAAAGCACAGTTGAAAGGCAGCGCTCCTGCATTTTTCTCCAGCTCCCAAATAACACAGCTCCAGGTGATCGGAAGCTAGCAAGACCTGGTAATTTACATAGAAGCGGACTCTGTGATTTCCCTCTAAGTGCATCTTGCTAACAAGTGTGACACTGGGCACTTTGGAAACAGGCTCAGCCGCTGGAAAGGACGCTTCCGCCATCTGGTGACTGAAATGTGACAGTGACTTTTGGAGAAGCTGCTTGTCATCCCCCGCAATGACCGCTGTTAGTGACCAGCCTTTTTGCTTGGTGCCTCTGGCAACTTGCAGCTTAAGTCATTAATTCACCATCCTCAGATTAATTCCGTAGCAGGGTCAGGATGTGTAAACACGACTCAGACGTGCAAACACCGAAGTACTGCGCCTTAGCTTTCGAAGGAGTCCTTCTGTGCTGTGACTCCCCACATCTGATGATAATGGAAAGCGTGGTCCTTTGAGGTCTTAGGAATCTCATCATTTTGGGGTAATTACTCAGCACTGCAGGATTTCTCCCCTTGGAAGATGTCTCTCATCTCTTTTTATTCTTCCCAAGGTGGTGCTGGGAGCTCACGTAGCCTCTTGGCTTTGGGAAGCGCACCTTGTCCCGTGTAGAGAGGGCCTCCTGTGCCAGGCGCAGGGGCTCCCGTGTGGCCAGGAGGGGGGTGTTGTGCTGTCCCCCGGGGCTGTGGCTGTGGGCTTCCCTTCTGCTCTATGCTGCTGCCCCATCCCCAGGCTCTCAGGATCCCCACTGGGCTGTCTGGCTGTGAGGTCCCCCCGCTCCAGGTCCCTCCCCATCGCTATGGCCGTCCCATCCTCCTCACCTTCCTTAACCATCTTTCCTCTTATTCCAACCAGAAGCCACAACTTTGCCTTGAAATTTCTTACTATGTGCACATCTCAGTTGGCGTCTGTGACTTTCTTCCATTCTGTTGGTTTCTCTTTCACTCATTTATGGCTCAGCCCCTCCCCCGAGTTCGGGACTCGACTCCTTCAGAATCTGGAGGCTCTGCTTTCTGATCTCAGGCATGCATCGAGCTCCTCAGTTCCCAAACGTTGGTTTACACATTCTCGGGTCCCTTCTGCAAAGTCGCTGCCTTAGCGTTCACGTCCCGCTGACGACCGAACCTTCTCTTCCATCTGTGGATCACATGTGTCCTCTAAATCCCGATCCCTCTCAGGGGAGAGATTCGTCTTTGTTCCCTCGCCTCCAGGTGTGGGTGTCTGATCCCGGCGCAGCTGTTTATGAGGCGCTGAGCCACTCTTCCTGCGGCAAAGCTGAGAGTTTTATTTTTTGTGTTTTTCATAATGGGCCATGCAAGTTCATTTCAGCTCTTTCCGGCCATCTCTTTCTCGACTCCGTCAAGATCTAGTGAGCCTGGATATTTGCACTGGCTCAGTAACCGTAACAATCCCAGACGTGACGGAGACCTGGCCCTAGTTTTGAGTTGTCCCTGAATTGAGTTGGCTGCTCATCCACAGCCTGGGATCGGGGGTCTCGGTGCCGGAGAGTCTCTGCTCTAAGCCAGCACGCCTGGGAGAATTCAAGGGGTTTGGAAGGAAGGGAAGCACGGGCGGGGGTGGGGGGTAGGTAGAAGGAACTCCAGATCTCAGTGTCCTTCTTTGTTGTCATGTTAATCTTACTTCATGTCATTGCAGCGTCCAACAGTTTGGGGGTTCTCAACGGAACGCCTCTGCCGATGGAGGAAACCGAAATGGGGAGATTTTATCTGATGGTGAATGGTTTTCTTTGTGAAGGTTCTGTGCTCTCAGCTCCTCTGCTCTTTCTTCTCTGTGTGGAAATTAATCCCATCTATGAAAACGTTACAGTTGTTCGGGGATGTTCTGCCTCCCAGTTGTCTGTTCCTAAGGAAGCATCTGCATCCAGCCTGGAATTGCCCCCTGACCACGAGGACGCAGTGCATTTGGTGGCACGCCGGTGTCATGGTCCTCTTCCAGCAACCCCAGCAGAAAGTTCCAGATTGGCATATGGCAGTGGTTGCCACTGAGGCAACCGGATTCAGGTGGCACATGGCATTGTCTGCCTCTCACCCAGCCAGTGGCCCTTTTAGGCAGCACAGAACAGGAGGGTGTGTTTAAGCTGGATTTGAGGAAAGAAGGCGGGTCTTCTGGTGCACGGGGAGCGAATCTGCTCTGTAAGAAGGATGGAGTGAGTTTCTGCCCTCCCGAGGGGAAAGAGATTTGGGACACAGACAAGACCAGGATTCCCTATTCAGCGCGCTTTCTGCAATATTTCAGAGCCTGGTCCTTCTCGTGCTGATAATGATTATAATCACGGTTACGAAATTATACAAGGCAGTGCTTCCTACAGATCGACACCTCATTGCAACTGAGTTCATTAATGTAAAATATAGGTGATAAAATATAAATTTGCTCATATACTCCTCGTTTAGAAGCGTCCCACTCAACCTCTGTCCCACTCTCGTATAGATCTTTAATTTGTACGTATAGGGCACTCGACTTAAGCAATATCCGTTTGAGTAGGCGTCATTTCACATTTGAGAATTGTCTCACCTATAAATTATGGTTCCTGTTCCTGCTTATTTGTTTCAGAATAGGTGCAATCTTTATTTTATGGTCCTTACAGCCAACGTACATGCGATATAGACATGTGTATAATTACTGAACATTACGAGGGTCTAATTCTGAGCTACCCTCAAGTTAATAGCTCTCTGGAGCTTCTGCTGTGCATTGTGTTTATGGCCGCTTCACTGAGAAAATGCTCAGGTTTGAGGGTAAATTTCTTGGATCCACCTTGAAGAGAATCATTTGGCCGAGTAAGCCAGGCCAGCGCCCTCAGCCTGGACCCTGGATCTGAGGCTAGCCCCAGGGCACTTGACCTGCTGCCATTCTTGCTAACCAGCCCAGCTCCCGCCCATGCTCTGCTCTTCCCTTCCAGAAACATGGCGGAAGTGGTCTTCATCTCTCTGGTTTCAGGACAGGGATGACTGAACAAATACCACGGAGCTTGTCTTTAGTCTCGCTCCCAGTTCCTATTCTCTTTACCTGACACAAGTCCTGCATCCTCCTGGCACACAGTGGGTGCCTCGGGAATGGGGACCTTTCCTCACATGCCCAGCTGTTCTTCTAGGCTATGCGTCTAAATTCTATCTATTCAGACCTTGGGTTTGTAACTGGAGGATGGCAGAGAAGGGTATTTCTGTCGGAAGGCATGCCGTACAGAATGTAGGCTGTGATTTGCTAACGAGAGGGGCTACTGTTTCAAAGTTAGGTTACCCCTGGTAAAATGTCTTTTGGGCACCGAACAGCTTTGGAAGCAGAGAAAGGATTTCCTTGCCTGACTGCAGAAATGCACCTGGCGAGTTCATGTTGCTGGTCGCAGACTCAGTAACGCACAGGGCATGTTTTAGCTTCCACGGGGGACAAAGAACCCCGGGGACGGCGGGAGGCCTTCTGGTGCCCTTGCTGGTGGGTGAGGACTCTGCAGCGTTGGGACTGCTCTGACCCGGTGGGTAGGGTCAGAATCCTCTCATGGGGCAGGCAAACCTCCACCAGAGTCCTTCCTGCTGGAGTCAGCTCCCTGCACCTGCTTCTGTGGGGGATCCTGGGGCGGGGGGCTCCAGGAGTCAGCTCCCTGCACCTGCTGCTGTGGGGGACACTGGGGGGCAGCGCTCCAGCCATACGTGTGACGTGATGAAATAAGCCAGAAAGAGGGTCACAGGCACCCGGAATGCCAGGTGCGCCCCATGACTGCTGACCCGAGCCCTGTGTCGAGGCCCTGGGCTGAGGCTTCCAGTCTTCTGGGTAGCTTCCCCCCATCTCAGCCCGGGGAGGACCCCGGTGGCTCCCCCATAGAGGAGCCTGAGCAGAAGGTGCTCTCCTGAGGATCGGACAGACCCAGCGACAGCGCTAGTGTGGGAGTCAGGGGTGCAGAGGTGGGACAGGACTGGCAGCAGGGAGATCTCAGCTGTCCTGAGTCCAGCGGGGTCTTGTCACACCTCTCCTCTGTGACTCAGTAACGCTGAGCTCGTGCAGCTGCGTCTTCCTGGGCCAGCCAGTGAGTTCACGTGGGTGGGAAGTGAGGTGATGGGCTTAATGAGGGGAGGGGCCGGCTGCACCTGTGCTTCCCAGTGGAGAGTTGGGTGAAGCCTGACCCTCAGTGATCAGGGCCAGACACGCAGAGGCGGGCAGAGGGGCCCAGCAGGAGGTCTCGGGGGCGGGATTGGGACCACCCCATGCCCTGGGACCCGGCCACTGACGGGAGGCTGGAGAGTTCTATTAGGTCACCCCCTTCCTGGGCAGGGGTCCTGGGAACCATGATCAGATGGGGAGCTCTGACTCAGAGCAGGCAGGAGCCCTATGAACAGCATGTGGAGGCCTTTGCCCAGGTGGGACCGCTGTGGACATGGTGTCATCTCGGGGGATGGGCAGGGCCTGGCCGCCTGGCTCTGTGTGGGACTCAGCAGAGCTGAACCTCCTGTGTGAGGGACTGGAGTCCCGCGTGGGGTGTGGTGAGGACAGGCAGAGCAGGTGGTAGGGGGTGAGGCCTGAGTGTGACATTCTGGTTTGTGGTGATCCTGCTTCTGAGCCTCAACTCATATGTATGTATATATATATATTTATTTTAGGTTTATTTCTTTGAGACAGAGAGAGCGAGCAAGCAGGGGGCGGGGCAGGGGGAGAAAGAGAATCCCAAACAGACTCAACACTGAGCATGGAGCCCTACCTGGGGCTCGATCCCAGGACCCTGAGATCATGACCTGACCCGAAACCAAGAGTCGGATGCTTAACCGACTGAACCACCCAGGTGCCCCTCAACTCATATTTTTGAGACATGAACACATCTCCAAAGAGTTGAATCAGGATTTCTAAATGTTCTGTGATAGCAAAGCTCATAGTAGAACTTTTGATGAAGTTGCAGAACCTTTAAGAAGGTAGCAGTCCGGGCTGGGGGCATCCACGGTCCGAGCTTCGCTCTGTGCCGTGGACACGGTGAGCTTGCAGAGCCAGGAGCAGGAGGTTCCGGGCTGTCTTGCCCAGGATGTGCTTACTTGTGTGGGGAGCTGTGGGGTGAGGCCGCCTCTAGTCCTGCTTCCCTAGTGTCCACAGTCTTTGTGACCCACACCTGCTCCTTTGTGGTTTTTCCTGGAGCTCCCCTCGGGGACAGCTGGGAGGACTGGGCTCCCTTTCTTTCAAATTCCCAAACCAAAGTGGGGCTTTTTCCTGCATCCCTGCAGTGCAGCCTGCATGGGGGTGGTGCCAGGCTGTACCCCTTTCTTGAGGACAGACCCCAATGATTGCTGACCCTCTTGTTCCTTTCGGACGAGCCTGCCCTCTAGATGTGACTGTCCTTACCTCTTCTGGGTCCAGGGGGCCTGGCTCCCCACCATCTAATCCACCCTCTCTGTGCTGTGTGGCTTCGGTCCGAGTCCTTGCGCTGAAGGCTCAGACATGCAATGAACCGTGTCTCTTGCAGCTCAAGGTCTCTGCTTTTAAAACTCGCGATCCTTTTCTTATCCTGCTTGCTAAGTAAATCCACCCTTGACAGAAGGATGCTACAGGCTGAAGGGGGAATTAGTAGCGGGCAGAAAGAAAAGACAGTAGCAACAAAAAGCAAAGTTCGTTACAGTAGCAAGAAAGCCTCATGGTGCCCAGGGCGCTCCTGGAAAATGCGCCCTTGTGTTGTTGCAAGATTGGCGCCAGCTTCTAAGGCTGTCCTGCACACCAGCTCAACATTTTACCCTGGGCCGCTCACTCACACCCACACACACTCACACTCACACAGGTACGCCTCAGCGCTCACTCGCAGCCAGGTTGACTGTGGTCTAGAGCTGGACAAAAGCCTGTACGTTTAAATACAAACTGAGCCTTTGCTTCATGAGATTACCAGTGTATTTGGTAGAAATTTGAGTTGTTATTTTTGGCGTTGGCTAGGAGGAGGCATCCGTGAGTGTTGTAAGGGAGCGTTCTCTGGCTTACAGGTGCTGGTTGGTCAGGGTGTGTTATGCAGAGTGCCCAGGACCCCCCTGCCTAGGGCGCTCAGCCTGACAACCACCCCCCCCCACCTCCACTATCTTTTAAAGTGTCTATTTCCATGTAGCACCTTCTGCTTCTGGCTGTTGGTTCTGCATATGCTGTTTCTGCTTTGTCCTGGGTCAACCCCGATGGAAAATCACTCTAGTGGTGATTTCCAGGAAAAAAAAAAAAAATCATCCGCATCCCAGCCTGCGTGTCACCGTGGCAGGATCGAGTTGGTGGCATGCAGCCTTTCCAGGAATGTCATCGTGCTTAATTGGAGTGATCCGAGAGGTAGAATTTGGGCCGGTGCAGTGCAGAGAAGGCTCCAGGGCACGGGGTGGTGGAGGGAGGGCCCCCTGGAGGCGGTGGGGGAGAGAGGGAGCGCCTGCCTGAGCTCCGGAGTCGGGTCCCTTGGCAAGCTGCGTGTCCCCCGTCTGCTTCCTCATCGGTACACAGGGCGAGAATTCGATAGAGGTATTTTAGTGCTGCTGCGAGGGTTACGTGGGGTCGTCTTCAGCCACCTCCTGGCCAGGTACCTCCTTGCCTTGGCCCGTCCCACCCCCCTCTGCTATCTGCCCAGCTCTGGTGTGGCACCCGGCAGCGCTGTGGGAAGGGGTCCCTCCGGGGGAAACCCGCTCTGCTCCAGCACCCTGGCTTTGCCCTTTGCAAACCACCGGGCTGGATCCCGTTTCACATTCCTAAAACACCTGGGCGTCTTCACGGAAAGTCGGGCGGGAGGGAAGACGTGAGTCTGTATGGGGAGGATGGCGGGAGATCTGACCCTGACCGTGGGCGTGTGTTTCAGGTGTCCCCATGTGAGCGGTGCCGCTGCGAAGCCAACGGGGAGGTGCTGTGCACCGTGTCGGCGTGTCCTCAGACGGAGTGTGTGGACCCCGTGTACGAGCCTGACCAGTGCTGCCCCATCTGCAAAAATGGTACGTGAGCCGCAGGTCGAGCGCAGGCCCGCCTCCCAGCCGCCTCCCGGTTCACCCCAAGTTCCCTGCCTGCTTCGTGGTCGATGAAAGATGCATGCATGTGTGTGTTTGAAGGCGCGTCCGCACAGTCGGGGGCCCAGGGGGACAGTTGGGAGCTGTTCTGCACCGAGGCGTGCGCTCTCTTGCCAGTGTCAGCCCCATGCTCTATAGAGGACCCAAGAAGCGCTTGGGGGAGAAATTCAATTTCCAGAGTGAGGAGAGTCCCTTACTTTCATTTAACTTTGTTCTTGCAAAGCAGTTTCTCTCTTTCCGAGACAAATCAAACATGCTGGTTGGGCTCATTTACTTTTCATTATTAAGTGAATTAAACTTCGGACATAATTGAATATTTTTCATAAGTAAATTAGGCAGGAAGAGCACCCCCTGTCCAGTGAGAGCCCGGGCTCTCAAAAGCCTCATCTGCTTTCTGAAAAAGAAATGGCAAGATGTCCTGGATCATAATTTTTAAAGGGAGAGCGTTTCCTCAAACTGAATAACGAGAATGACTTTGTACCTTGAAGTACTGAGTGCTGTTCTGGGCATCACATTTTAAGAGGGTATTTGACAAGAGTGCGTTCCCAGGGACAGTGGGCCTACCAACGATGGCTCGAGAGGGCGGCTGGATGAGGCAGTTGAGTTGGAAGCAAGCTGACTCTGGATTCATGATCACGTCTTCAAGAGTTTGAGTCCTCTCCCTGAAGGAGGGACCTTCGGCGGTATCTGTGTGGCCCCAGGGCGTGGTGCTAGGACTCAAGGTCAGAGCCACAGATTGGCTCAGAAAGATGGGAGCATTTCCCTGACCTCAGCATTTCGGAGAAGGTGGTCAGCTCGAGAGGTGGTCAGCTCGTCGCTGCGGGCGTTACTGGCCCAAGCTGGAGGCCCTGCGATGTGGGCTTGGTAGGTGGCAGACGGTGACACAGCTGTTGTTAGTGTCCAGGGGGAATCTTTGGGAGGGTCAGTTAGGACTGGCAGGAATGGAGTCGGGGTGGGGAAGGGGAGGCAGGTAGAGAGGCTGGCGGCCCTCGAGGGGGTGTGGGGTGAAGCGAGCCTGCTGAGGAGCCAGTGGGCGCCTGGCGTCCATCAGGAGATCAGGGCGGCTCCTGTCCAGGCTGCAGTACCTGCTCGTGGACAGGGGAGCGCACTGCCCAAGTCACCTCTCATGGAGTCAGTGCTATTCAGTGGAAGGCTTAACTGTGGGGTGCTCAAATATTTGGTTACCTTAAATATCCAAGATACTGTGTGTTGTCTCTTGCCAAGCACGATAAGAAACAACATTTTGGTACTCGATAGGGTATCTGTGTTTGGATATTTCCAAAAGATGGGAAGATGTGATTTCAATCTCTGAGGAAGTTCTAGTCCTTGAAACTTGGTAAAGCTTTCAAACCTACAGAAAACCTGAAATGCTTGTACAATGAACAGGTGTAGACCCTTCACTACATTTACCTTTCATGAACATTTTGCCATTTTTGCTTTATCTCTTTTGGTCTCTGTCTTTGTCCCCACTCTTCCCCATCTCTGTATATAATCCAACTCCATCACTTTTATTTCTTTGTTCCTTCCCATCATACACCCTGGACACCTTCTATTTATATCACCACCAGCAGGAAGCCTACCGAGTACAGTTCAAGATTTTTCTTTGCAGGTCTGCTTGTGCTTAGGATTTATCCCAGTTAGGGTACAGAGTCAGTGGACTCTGTTTAGAAATTATCTGGATTAATTCTTTTTTACCATCCCCATGACATTGATATTATAACTGAAAGTTTGTACCTCTTAATCCCCTTCATCTGTCTCTCCCCTCTCCCACTCCCTCCCCTGTGGTGGTCACTGGTTTGTTCTTGAATTAATTCCTTATTGGTGTGCGTATGCTAAAATTTTAAGGATTCTTACTTTGATAGACAGCATGGGATGGAATAGGGCAGGATTTGGGAAATGGCATACTAGAGATTCTTAGAAGGAGCATAAATATGTTTTTGAAAACCAGATTCAAGAAGGATTACAGATTCAAGAAGGATTTGTATTAAAAGGTTTTGATCCAGGGGCTCGTGGGTGGCTCAGTCGTTAAGCGTCTGCCTTTGGCTCAGGTCATGATCCCGGGGTCCTGGAATTGAGCCCTGCGTTGGGCTCCCTGCTCAGCAGAGAGTCTGCTTCTCCTTCTCCCAGTCCCCCTGCTTGGGTTCTCTCTCACTGTGTGTCTCTCTCTCTGTCAAATAAAAAAAAAAAAAGATTTTGATCCAATTATGTCAAAACATCAACAACTTCTTATTTTCAGGAGTACCAAGTAGAAAGAGGTTTAAATGAGCCAGATAGAAAGGCTTTCTGCCATCTATAGTATTCTGACCTTGACAGGTTAAATGGTGCTTGGAATTCTTGGAATTCTTACCTAAAGATTGGCTTGAAAAATGAGAAGAGTTTCTATTGAACTTGCATACTCTGTAATAATTAACTAAGATTAGTGAATAATTTATGGTTGTCGATCTCTGCCACCCACATACACAAAACAGTGTTGTCACGAGAAAATATTACACGTGGACTCAAAGATTATAGGACATCAAAAACAATGCCTTAGACAAAATTAGATGCTAGGATAGACATAGCTTGGATGGAATATGAAGGTTTTAAGTCCCGATCTCAGGAAACAGGCCTTTATTCTGCAAACTCTTAATGTCTTCACCTGTAGCATTAACTACTTCCTTCTCCCAACAAAGGGAAAATTACAGATCAGTTGCAAGCTGCCAAAGTCAATTGCGTCAAAGGGGCAAAAGTTTGAAACCAAGAATGCATGGGATTTAAAAAAATGATCACAAATCAAGTACAACTTAATATGTTCACTTTGGTGACTTGTATAGCTCAATCTCCCAAGGATTTTCTTTTGATAAAATGGTTTGTGTGGCACTGTTGGTTTTTTCTTTCCTTTCTCCCAGTGATACAAACAGCAAATGTTATTTATATGGACTTTCAGGATTTCAGATTTGCTCTGGAGACAGGGGCACCTCAGAGGTGAGGTTCACAGCACTCATTCCACTTAAGCCTCTTAGTCTCAGAACACTTGTGACATTAAAAATCAGGAGCCTCTGTTCTGCACGTGTGGACGCTCCTCTTTCATGCATGTGAGCAGGGCATGACCTTGACTCTGGGCCTTGTTAGAATCAGCTCTGATTCTCTAAAGGGGAATAGCATACCCAAGGTGGTATGAGGTACTTTGAGAGCACTAAGGCCCTGAGTGTAACGATTGTACATCTCACTGCAGTATTGTTGCCCTTAACAATACAGTTGACCCTTGAATGACATGGGTTTAAACTGTGTGGGTCCACTTATATGCAGATTTTTCCCCAATAAATACAAGACAGTCCTATAAATGTATTTTTGCTTCCTCATGACTTTCTTAACATTTTCTCTTCTCTAGCTTACTTTCTTGGAGAAGTACAGAATATAACACATACAGCATACAAAATATATGTTAATCAATTCTTTGTGTTATCGGTAAGGCTTCTGGTCAACCGTAGGCTGTGAGTAGTTAAGTTTTTGGGGAGTCAATAGTTATACACAGAGTTTTGACTGTGCAGAGGTCAGTTCCCTAAACCTGCACATTGTTCCAGGGTCGACTAGTTATTTGCAGCTTTATTTCCCCAAGAAAATAAATATTTTTTTGGAGAAGAAAATGAAAACTTTTATAAAATTTGTAAGAAAAATACTGAGACTTCAAATTATTAGAAGCACTTTCATGAAAAATATGTGAGAAACACTGACTAAGAATTAGAGGGTTTTTTTTCTCCCGTGTATCTCAAAGAGTAGGATAAAATCATAATTAAACCACATGTAGTGAGTTGGACAGAACTGAATGGTGTGTGTGTGTGTGTGTGTGTGTGTGTGAGAGAGAGAGAGATTCATATCAAGATCCTTCTCACAAGGAAAAACCTACTCTCATTTGGCCTCACCATTGAATCTTTCCAAAATCTTTACCAAAGAAATAACACCAATCTTTTGGAAATGCTTGGTTGCTATTTAAAAATGACATGATTTTTGTCCATTAAAAATATAAAGGAAACTACAGATATCAGAATTAATCCTTGATACAGAGTTGTTGTACGAGGTCAATATGTAAAAATCAGCCATGTTTCTATATACCAGCGACCAGTAGAAATGAATTAAAGACTAATCTTTCATGTAGTATATATATACAATGGAATATTACTCAGCCATCAAAAAAATGAAATCTTGCCATTTGTAACGATGTGGAACTAGAGGGTATTATGCTAAGTGAAATAAGTCAATCAGGGAAAGACAATTATCATATGATTTCACTCCTATGTGGAATTTAAGAAACAAAACAGAGTAGATCATAGCAGAAGGGGGGGGAGTAAAAAAGATGAAATCAGAGAGGGAGACAAACCATAAGAGGCTCTTTTTTAAATAAAGATTTTATTTATTTATTTGTTAGAGAGAAAGAGAGCACAAGCAGGGGGAGCTGCAGAGGGAGAAGCAGACTCCCTGCTGAGCAAAGAGCCCGATGTGGGACTCAATCCCAGGACCCTAAGCCGAAGGCAGACACTTAACAAACTGAGCCACCCAGGCGTCGCAGGAGACTCTTAATCATAGGAAACAAACTGAGGGTTGCTGGGGGGGGCGGGGAGTGGGGGATAGGGTAACTGGGTGATGAACCTTAAGGAAGGCACATGATGTAATGAGGACTGGGTGTTTTATATAAGACTGATGAATCACTGAACAGTACCTCAGAAACTAGTAATACACTATATGTTAATTAATTGAATTTAAATTAAAAAATAAAAAGGAGAAACAAAAGATAAAAATATTAAAAAATAAAAACTAATCTTTCAAGTAACATCATACATATTAAATACTTAGAAGTAAATCTAACAAAATTTGGCATGATTGCCACATTTAAAAATCTTAAAGCTTTATTGAGAGAAATTAAAGAAGTCTTAAGTAAATGAAAGAATATAGCATGTTCATCATGGGAAGACTCAATAATGTGAAAAATGTCAGTCTGCCTCAAAGGAAGCTCTTGTTTCAGCACAATTCCAGTAAAAAAGGCAAAAAACAAAACAACAAAAATGATGTTGTGTATGTGTGTACATGTGTGGATATTACCAAACTGATTCTAAGATCCACATGGAAATATAAAAGTTAAAAACTAGCCAGTGCGGGCGCCTGGGTGGCTCAGTCATTAAGCATCTGCCTTCGGCTCAGGTCATGGTCCCAGAGTCCTGGGATCGAGTCCCACATCGGGCTCCCTGCTCCGCAGGAAGCCTGCTTCTTCCTCTTCCACTCCCCCTGCTTGTGTTCCCTCTCTCACTGTGTCTCTCTCTGTCAAATAAATAAATAAAATCTTTAAAAACAAAAACAAAAACTAGCCAGTGAAATGCTGAAGGAGAACAGCAAAGCTGGAAAATGTATGAAAGTAAATAATATATTGTGATATTGTCTCAAAGATAGAAAGACTGACAACTGGGAGCAGAATAGAATCAGAAAAGACACCGACATAAAGATCACTAGATGTACGATTAAGCTGGGTTGCAGTACAGTGGGCTGGGGTAGGGGGACCTCTCCAATTAATGGTGCTAGGTGAGATTGGTTATAAGATATAAGCTACCTTGTCTTCTACCTCACACTGTACAAAAGAATCAATTCCAGATAGCATTTAAATATGAAAGTTAAACTAATAATGCTTTTAGAGGAAAACATAGGAGACCACTGTTATGATTTTGAGTAGGCAAAGATTAATTTAAAAGGACACTAAAAACATCAACCATGATGAAAGGAATTGATAAATTGGACTTTGTTAAAATTACGAACCTCTGTTCATCAAACAACACTCATTAAGCCAGGGCAAAGAAGCCCATATATATAGGAAAAAATGCAACACATAAATCTGATAAATGACTAAACAACTCCAATACATAAAAACGAAGCTGAGAGATAAAAAAGAGAGAAAACCATAATGCAGATTCCCAACTCTCTTTGGATCTGGGTGTCCTCCTGTTCCACTGATCAGAGAGACACATCTTCTCAGTGAGATTTGAGTACTGCCACTCCCCACTACTTCCAGGGCCTATTCTTGGTACAAAGACATGAGAGAAAGAAAACTGGATTTCCTGTTTTAATGAAATTAAATTAGAATTACTCTAAAGTAGATTGTGATAAATCGAGATGCATATTTTAATTCTTAGAACAGTAATTAAAATCAACAAAAGAATTAAACACGGCACACTAAAAATACTTATCTAACTTAAAAAAGGTAGTCAGAGAGGAACAGAAGATTAAAACCCAGGAAACTTGCAGAAAACAAATAAAAATGTATGAACTTAATAACACAGCCCCAAAATACCTAAGGTAAAAATTGACACAATTCAAAGGAGAAATAGAAACTTCAAATAATTGTAGTTAGAAATTTCAACAAACCATCCAATAATTCATAGAAAAACTAGACAGAAAATTAGCAAGGCTATAGAAGACTTGAATGACACTCAAGTAACTTGAGCTGACATACGTGTGAAAAATAGTACCAACCACTGAGGAATTCTTTACAAGTGCAGGTGGACATTCTCTAGGGCAGACCATTTGTCAGGACATAAAACAAGTCTTACTGTATTAATATAAAAGACAATTACATAAAGTATATTTTTTGAGCACAACAGAATTCAACAGAATTAAACAAGCACTATAAACAAAAAAACTTATGATACTTAACAAAAACTGTATGTCCACAAAATTGAGAACATGTGCCCACATAAAGATGTGTATGTAAATGTTCATAGCAGTATTATCCTTAATAACCAAAAAAAAAGAAAGAAAATGGAAATACTCCAAATGTGCATTAACTGGTAAATGGATAAACAACATGTGGTATAACTACACGATGGAATATAATTCACCAATAAAAAATGAGTAATGATATGTGCAACAACAAAGGAATGAACCTCAAAAACTCACTCTAAATGAAAGAAGCCAATCACAAAAGACAACCGGCTGTATGATTCTATTTTTTTGGAAGGTCTAGAGTAGTCAAATTTACACAGGGAGAAAGCCCCTCACTGGTGGCCTAGCCCTGGGGTCAGAGAGGGAATTCTCTGCAAATGGCCACGAGGGGATTTTTGAGGTGATGGAATATTTATAAGTTGGGTTGTTATGGTAGTTACACAATTAAATAAATTTACTAAAATTATTAAATTGTGTACTTACAATGGGTGAGTTTTGTGCTATTTAAAATATCCCTCAATAATGCTGCTAGAAGTACTAACAATCTCTTAAAAAGATTAACAAAGTTGGGGTGCCTGGGTGGCTCAGTTAGTTAAGCATCTGTCTTAGGCTCAGGTCATGATCTCAGAGTCCTGGGATCGAGCCCCACGTTGGGTTCTGCACTCAGGGGGCAGTCTGCTTCTCCCTCTCCCGCTGCCCCTCCCCCTGCTTGTGTGCTCGCTCTCTCTCTCTCAAATAAATAAATAAAATCTTTAATAAAAAAAAAGACAGTGTAATTTTTGTAATTTTCCTTGACTCACGCCTAAGAGTAGTCTGAATACATATCCTTTCATCTTTCCTCAGAGACTGCCTTTTCATATCCTGGTCTGGTGCCCTTGATAACTATGAAATATTCTAATTAAGCCTGTTGAAGCTGAGACCCTTCTAAGTATATACTGTTATTGACCTTTAGGAGCTAGGAAGTTGAAAAGAATAACAGACGTACAAACCCAACCGAGGTGGATGGCTTCTCATAGACTTCTGTGCTCTAGATCCCCTGTACCTGGAATGGAAGTCAAGCTCCCCACGCTACCCCCTGTTGAGTTATTCTTCACTTGCATCTCTCTGCCTCCTTCAGCTGCACACTTCTAGTCATTCTAGACTCTTCCTTTTTATGATTCAGCTTCCCAGGACCTGGGGCTGTGAATGCAGGGACAATGAGGGTCGCCAGGTGCTTACAGGTCTCATGCAGGTAGGTACTATGCTCATGTGGGAGCCCAGATTTCAGGATGCACCTTTCACCCAGATGCAGCTCAACCTTGGTGAGCATCAGAATTGCTTCCAGGACTAATTGAAACACAGACCTGGTTCACACCCCTGCTGGAGTTCCTAACCTGGAAGGTTTGGCCTGGGGCCTGAAAATTTGCATTTTTAAAATTTTAAGGTTTTTAAAATTTAATTATTTGTTAGAGAGAGAGAGAGCACAAGCAGGGGGAGCAGCAGGCAGAGGGAGAAGCCGTCCCCCCTGCTGAGCAAGGAGCCCGATGTGGGACTCAATCCCTGGACCCTAGGATCATGACCTGAGCCGAAGGCAGACGCTTAACTGACTGAGCCACCCAGGCATCCCTGTGTGTTTTGTTTTTTTTTTTAAAGTAAGCTTTATGCCCAGCATGGGGCTTGAACTCCACCCGGAGAGCAAGAGTGGCACGCTCCTGCTGTCAGTGTGGGGACCACACCTGGAGGCCCATCGATCTCAGGCAGGCATTTTCCCATTGTCCTCCTAGTCAAGTGTAAGAAGAGAAGCACACACAGGAGTTGCGAGGCTTTAGACATGCATGAGGTCATTCAGAAATTTGGATGCATTTCCAAATGCCTTATTTTATATTTGGTTTCTCTAGAGATTTTAGAGTTTAGAGAAATATAATATAATATATACCATGTAATAATATTTTAGAAATTGAAATATCAGGGCAGAGAGAAGATGACTTGCATGGCCAGTCAAAAAGGTTGCTCATGATTTGTGCTGTCACCCTACACACCTAGTATGACAGGTGGGTGGCAGATTTGACTCCAAGCTTCCTAGAAGCCAAAGCAAGAGTGAGAAGTGTAATAAATACGACCTGCAAAGAGAAATATACCACAGTTTTGCTTTTCAGCAGACATACTTCCTAGTCAACAGTTTGCCTAGGAATAATAACATAAATGAATTTTTTACAAATGTGAAAGTTTTAGGGGCGTCTGGCTGGCTCAGTGAGAAGAGCGTGTGGCTCTTGATCTCAGTGTCATGAGTTCGAGGCCCACTTTGGGTGTAGAAATTACTTAAAAAAAAGTTTTTAAAAAAGAGAAAAATAATGTAAAAGTTCTATTCATCTTCTGTTAGCATTTCCCAACACAGATCAAGAGCTCGACTCCAGAGTGCCAACATGTTTCTTCTCCATGTGTCTTCTGTTTTACTTACATTTTGGTGTTGTGGGAATAGTGATTCAGGTGGCATCCCATTAATGCTCATAAAGCCCAGTGAGCATCAGTCATTTGTTCTTTCTTTTTAAAGACTTTATTTATTTATTTTAGAGAGAGAGAAAGAGGGAGGGGGGAGCCGAGAGAATCTCAAGCAGACTCCTCGCTGTGTGTGAGCAGCTGACATGGGGTTCGATCTCATGACCCTGAGATCATGACCTGAACAGGAACCAAGAGTGGGACGTTTAACCAACTGAACCACCCAGGCATCCTTAATCATTTGGTCTTTAGAGAAGCTCTTGTATGTCCCCTGGTGTTCCTCCTCACTCCCCTAACTAGCCCCAGTTTTGAGGTTGCACATTCCAAGTTTAGATCCTCAGGGTCATCAGAGAAGCTTGGATGACTCTCAGGTCTTCTCCTTTCTGATAAGTTAGCTAAAGAGCAGGGATGAGTAGAGTGTGAAATCTTAAATTCAGGAGCTTCATTTGTTTCCATCTCCTCCTGAAATCTTCCCATTAGCAGCTCTTCTTTGTAAATTTGTCAGCAGCTTAAAAGGACACCTTTGTTTTCAAACATGGGGACAGAATCCAGTTCATAAGATGAGTAAATCAAGTGAGACCCAGACTGTCTTGAAATCGTTGCTACCTGATGATGATGAAGAACTTCTTTTCTGAGTTAAACTTCTAGACAGAAGGTGTATGACAGTGCCTTTTCTTTCTTTCTTTTTTTTTTTTTAAAGATTTTATTTATTTATTTGAGAGAGAGAATGAGAGAGAGCACATGAGAGGGGGGAGGGTCAGAGGCAGAAGCAGGCTCCCTGCCGAGCAGGGAGCCTGATGCAGGACTCGATCCAGGGACTCCAGGATCATGACCTGAGCCGAAGGCAGTCGCTTAACCAACTGAGCCACCCAGGTGCCCCGACAGTGGCTTTTCTTTTCTTTCTTTCTTTCTTTCTTTCTTTCTTTCTTTCTTTCTTTCTTTCTTTCTTTCTTTCTTTCTTTCTTTCTTTCTTTCTTTCTTTCTTTCTTTCTTTTTCTTTCTTTCTTTCTTTCTTTCTTTCTTTCTTTTTTTTTTTTGTATGTTTCCTAAAGTCAAGTGTATTTAGCCGTGAATTGCAGGCAAGTGGGGACTCCGGTCACAAACTCATGGCCACCAAGCTTGGCCATTTCCATTTTATACTGTGGCTTTGATTTCACTGAGGACCAGACCAGGAGTCTCTCTTTTGTCTCCCCTCTTTGTGAAGACCGGTGTTCAACTGTCCTTACCCGGTAAACCTTCTCTGGCCTGCTTCTTAAGGCAAGCTCATGGCCCTGTTGATTCTTCTCAGAAGCCAGAGCCCTAATCACCTTGTTTTCCGATGCAGGAACTGGGAAGACACCATAATTAAACATGTTCTTTTGTTGAACGTTGGGCGCTTTTTTTTTTTTTTTTAGATTATTAGAGAGGAGTGTGTGGGCACGTATGTGTTGCTTTTAGAAAACACTGAGGCATGTCTTTATTTTACGGCAGATACAAAGATGAGTCAAGTGATGGTGCCTGGCCTTAATGAGCTCATAGTGTAGAGGGGACGTAGTCCTGTAAATAACTTGGTATCTGCTACTTTGCTGGAATTTATGATGACAGCAGTGAGGAACATAGGGGGAAATCCTGAGTAAGAGGGTGGTAAACGTTACCCTGTGTATGGCCTTTATTTGTTTTTGAATCATGTCATTTGGATGCATTCCCAACAGTGAGATGATTAGGTCAATGGGTTGGGACATTTTTATGATTTGGATACATATTGTCATGTCGTTTTGCAGAAGAGTGTGCACGTTTGTAAAGCTCCTGACTTTATGATAAATTTGCTAAACTTTCATTCCCCCCGCCCCCCGCCGGCCCCTGCAATGTATTCTACTTTGCTGACTTCTTAATGAAATAACTTTGAGCAGGACCTCAAGTGTCCTTGACATCAGTGCTGTACAAATGAATTCTTGGAGTGCCCTGTAACACAAGGTGTGGGGACTAAGAGTTTCATCAAGTAACTTGATTTCTCTGCATCCTTTCTGTATCTGTGTAGTGGACATCCGGCCACATCTGTGGATATCTTGTAACAGCGAAGCCACAGGGTGGGTTTACAAGTGTTTCATTCATTCGATCCACAGATACTGACTGACCCTCACCATCTGCTATAGGAGATGAGTTGGCAGATGCGAAGAGTTCTAGAAACACAGATCCCATGAGGGAACCGGGACCCACCCCCCTGCCCCTGCTCCTCCAGAGCTGAGAAGCGCAGGGAAGAGGAGGGAGGAGCACCCTGCGGGCTCTGGAAGCAGGAGGAACCAGGAGGGTCGCCGGGGGCAGGGCCTGTGCAGGAGTGAAAGGGCTGGGAGAGTCCCGCAAGCCTGGAGATAGGAGGGAGTGGGGGCCTGCAAGGATGGGCACACACAAGCTCACCAAGGACCTTTATGCCCTGCGAGAGGTCAGGTTCAATCCTAAGTGAGGAGCCCCACAAGGGGCTTTAGGATAGAAGTGGCACAAATCTATTTGAACCGCAGCGGTCACTCTGGGTGTGGGGCTCAGACCCCTGGGAAGAGCAGGCTGTAGGCTCTGTTGGAAGACAACGTCTTTGCGGATGCCCTTGTGTGGCATTTTGCGCTGTCAAGTTAGACTAAATTCCTTGAAGAAGTAGTGCGGAAACCCCTGGCTTTGGAGCTCAGCGGATGTGACTTTCCAGCTGAGTCCCTGTCACCTTGTTTAATTCAGCTTCTTTGGCTTCTTCACCTGCAAACGGGGACGATCTGTGGGCGCCCTGCCTGCTTAGCATGAGGGTCAGACACATCAACACCTTCTGCTGAGTCAAGACTCAAGACTATTTTCTCCCTCCTTTGTCCTCCTGGAGCTCCATCCAGGTGGGCTTCTTAAAAGTGATGCCTGGCACCAGATTTTCTTGCGAGGAGCCCCTGAATTTGTACCACAAACCGCTGTGGCAGTTTGTCCAGCCTCAGGCAGACCGAGGTTGCAAAAATGCTTGCGTTTCCCTTTGTCCTCCAGAAGATTATCCATTCATAGGCTTTGGCCATTATTCATCTGGTAAAAGCCGCTTGGTCATTAATACAGTGGCTTAAAATATCCCCAGCCTATGTCCTTAGCCAAAGGGAAATCAATTGTCACAATATACAATAAAGCTATTCATCCCAAGGCAGGCAGATATCTTCACCACATCCAATAACATGATCAATGGTGCCATTACCAGAGGAAACTTGTACTGCATCCGAAATGCTTACATGTTCTGGTAGAAATAGGCTGGCAGCATGAAGACAAATAGCCCCGTGGATGGCTTCCCCAATCTGTCTCCGTCTCCAGGGAGAATAAGCCAATGAGTATTCTTAGAGAGGACTTTCGGGGGTGCACCAGGGAATATAAAATACCCCCCGTGTTGATCAGAAGACACATTCTGCTCTTACGGCGACAGAAAACTCACCCCTTTTATTTGTCTTGCGGGAAGATAAACTTCAGGTATCAAAGAGCCCATTACCCCAGGAGGGATCCATAAACCACCGGTTCTGAAAATTATATCTCATCTTTTCTAAAACAAATGCCTTCACTTAAGAGCAGTTACAATTTGGTAATCCTGACAGCTGTGTACTGAATTTATCTTTAATCACACATTTGCCAAGTGTCTTTTGAAAGCACGTCAACTGAGAAAAGCATTATCCTATGGGAGAAAAACAGCACCAATTCTTTAATGAGAGGCAATCAGAGTTCATAGATAATAAGAATGGTGGGCCCCTAAAAGGAGGGTCCCTATTTTGACCCGTGTTCTAACTTGATTCTCATAACACGGGGAGACAAAAGCAGTTGTTCGAACAACTCTGGTCACACGAGGTGCTGACCATGGTAGATACACTTTAGACTCCACCCCCTAGAGCCCCAAATGCTGGTGCGTCTGCATCCACGTCACGTCTGGAGAGAAAGACTAACTGGGTGGCCATGGAAAAGCAGATGGGGGATGCTTCTGACCATTGGAACAATCCCTCAAAAGTGTTCAGAGGCTGTGGAGCCAAATCCAGATACGAGCTGGACCGGATGATTTGCAGAGCCCTTCAGTGCTAAAACGTTATTATTGTTTGGTACTAATGCATAAATGTCTCCGACATCATTACTCAGCAATCTACTTGGGGTGCACAGAAAGAACCGTGTTCCTTTCTCTGGTTAATTCACGCATTTTCTTGTCTTTCCCCATCTTACTTATGTCAGTGAGTCATTCTGTAAATGAAAAGATAGTCGCTGAAAACAAGATACGCACTTATTCTTTGAAGACCCACAGACAGAAGGGCCTGTGTCCGCCCACTCTCGTAGATGGAGAGATACAGAGACTCCGGGCAGGGGGAGATCTGAGAGTTCGGGCGGGGATGCTGCTTCTGCCCGAGCCACCTGACACATCTGGGCTTCGCTCCCCTCATCTGTCAAAGAAGTGGGTCATGTGGGAGAGGTTGCATATGAACGTGCCTTCAGAATTTCTTCAAAATGTGTGTCATTTAAAGGAGAGGAAATGCCTCAGCACAGAAAGGAAATGTGATTAATACAGTTGACCCTTGAACCACGCAGATTTGAACTGCGCACTTATACATGGATTTTTTTTTTTCAATAAATGCAGTACAGGACTGTAATGCATTTTCTCTTACTGATGATTTTTTTTTTTTTTAAGATTTATTTATTTATTTGAGATAGAGAAAGAGAGCACAAGTAGGAGGAGGGCAGAGGGAGAGGGAGAAGCAGGCTTCCCGCTGAGCAGGGAGCCCAATGCGGGGCTCGATCCCAGGACCCTGGGATCATGACCTGAGCCAAAGGCAGACGCTTTACCTACTGAGCCACCCAGGCACCGCCCCGCACCCCCCATGGTTTTCTTTTTTTCTTTTTTAAAGATTTCATTTATTTATTTATTTGACAGAGAGAGACACAGTGAGAGAGGGAACACAAGCAGGGGGAGTGGAGAGGGAGAAGCAGGCTTCCCGCAGAGCAGGGAGCCCGATGCGGGGCTCGATCCCAGGACCCAGGGATCACGACCTGAGCCTAAGGCAGACGCTTAATGACTGAGCCACCCAGGCGCCGCCCCCTCCCCCCCACGGTTTTCTTAAAAACATCTTCTTTTCTCTGGTTTACTTTATTGTAAGAATATGTCCTATACCATTCAAAGCATACAAAATATGTGTCCATCAACAATTCATGTGACTGGTAAGGCTTTTTGGTCAACGGTAGGCTGTTAGTAGTTAAGTTTTGGCAGGGTCAAAAGTTTTATATGGAATTTCGACTGTGTGGGTTGTCAGCGCCCATAACCTCCATGTTGTTTGTCAAATGTATTTACAAAAATTGCACATTTTGTGCACAATGTACAAAAAGTCGCACATTTCCCCCCGAACACCGCAAATTCACTTATCTCCTAGTAATTAGATTTTCGGAGTCCTGCCTTCCCCGTGTTGAATGCATACAAAGCTGCAGGCACATCTCTTTCCTAGTTGCTCAATTTGCCCGAAATGCCTTGAAACCCTCTGACTAAAGCAAAACTCCATCTGTTTTTAGGACCACTGCCTCTGCTCCTTACCTGCCTGTTCGCAGGTGCCCCCCTGACATTCGCCACCCTGAGGAGCCAGTCCTTGTTGGCCTGGTTTTTCCCACGTGGCAGTGGACAGCCCCAGGGCCAGGGGACAGAACTTGCTCATTTCATACTGCGCTGTCCCCTGCCGCACCCACACATGGGCATAGCTGTGCAGACGGAAGCGGAAAATTTAGTGTTTCTTTATTATATATTTCTGAGGTCTTGATCCCATCTCAATAAAGTGAGCCCAGAGAGACCAGCTTTGCGGGAGTGACCATGCCATGCTTCTGGAGACCCCAGGAGGAATTTTTGTTCTTTAGCTCTCATGAATATTTTACTGACCCGCTATCCCGGGGCTTCTCTGGGCTCTGAAACATCTTGAGTACCAGAAACATCTCTCACGCCACTGCTTCAGACTCCAGACTCCATGAAATGATGATCACCAAGGCAGCCTTACGTTCATTATCTCAGATAAAAGCCTCAGAATAATGAAGATGCCGGGACTATATTCCCTCCAGGCCCCGTGAGTAATGAAAAGCCTGAAGGAAGGGCTCATTCATTAAGATTTTATAAGCAGGTGAGAATAAAAAGATATTTGTTTTAAAGAAATCCATTTTTGTCCTGTCTAGTCTTACTTTAGAAGAACTTTGTAGAGAATGTATATGTATTTAAAAGAAATAATAATGACAACGAAATCCAGTGTCTGCAAAAGAGGAGGCCTTTTACCTTCATTTTGTTCACAAATCCTAATCAGCCTGACAAGAATTTGGTTTTTGTCTTGTGTTCGGAAGGAAAGTAAATATGTTTAAAAGCATATACTGGGACTACACGTATGGTCCACTTCACCGAAATTGGCTCTTCCCATCACTTAAACTGATAGTGCCTTTACAGTTTCTAAGTAAACTGGTAGAAATCAATCATTTGAAATGACCGAAGAGTTGAAAATTGACAATCACACCCCAAGGAAGCAATGCAAGCCTGAACTTGTGAGTATACGGGGAGTCTAGCACTCCAGGGCATCCTGAGAAAATAAATGGTTGTCGTGAACAGAGATGAGCTGCCCACAGCCCGGAGCTGTGCTCTGGAACTCTCTGTTTTCTAACTAATCATTTTACTAGCAATGAGCTAAAAAAAGGGGGAGGGGGAGAAAAAAAGGAAAGGGATAAAATAAGGAGGAAAGTGAACATTTATTTTTTTTTAAGGTTTTATTTATTTACTTGAGAGAGAGAAAGCACAGAGAGAGAGGGAGAAGCAGACTCCCTGCTGAGTAAGGAGCCTGACACGGGGCTTGATCCCAGGACCCTGAGATCATGACCTGAGCAAAAGTCAGATGCTTAACCGACTGAGCCACCCAGGTGCCCCGAAAGTGAACATTTAGCAGACAGTATTGACTTTACATTTCTCGAGGCTCTTGATGATGAACTTGTAATTTATACACTTTGTCTAATCACTGATGGGGTCACAGTGAATTCACTGAACAGATACACATAAACTGGAAAACATGAATCTGCTTAAGAAACATTGTTTCCAGGGGCTCCTGGGTGGTTCAGTCAGTTGGGCATCCACTCTTTGTTTCGGCTCAAGTCCTGATCTCATGGGTGATGAGACTGAGCCCCACGTCCCGCTCCCCACTCAGCAGGAGTCTGCTTGGATATTCACTCCCTCTACCCCACTTGTGCTCTCGCTCTCTCTCTCTGTCTCTGTCTCTGTCTCTGTCTCTCTCTCAAATAAATAAAAAAAATTAAATTAAAAAAAGAAAGAAACATTGCTTCTGGTTCAGAAGTTAGTAGTAATTTTAGGAAGACTGTCTAATGACAATGATTTAAGATGTGTGTCGACAGAAGGCATACTTACCTGTCTGTCTCTGAATCATGAATTCTCATTGAGAGCCACTTACTCTGGGTTAATGTCACTTATTTTCAGTTGCATGGTTTTGTATTTGTACAAAAGCTAAAACAACAGCTGTTAATATGGTGTCTCCAATAACAGAAGAAAAATGCAGCAAAAAAAAATGTCCTTTTTCTGTCAGTTTCTCCTGTGATTCAGATAGAAAATCAATTCAGTTATTTTCAAAACCAAAGTCAGTTTTGTTTTTGAAATTCAATTCCTGGAATCAAAGCAAATCTTTCAGAAATTAATTCTATCAAAAGTAAAACATCTGAGGGGCGCCTGGGTGGCTCAGTTGGTTGGGCGACTGCCTTCAGCTCGGGTCATGATCCTGGAGTCCCGGGATCGAGTCCCGCATCGGGCTCCCTGCTCGGCAGGGAGTCTGCTTCTCCCTCTGACCCTCCTCCCTCTCATGCTCTCTGTATCTCATTCTCTCTGTCTCAAATAAATAAATAAAATCTTTAAAAAAAAAAAGGAAAACATCTGAAACAATTGCTAATTCTATTTTAGATGTATTTTAATAAGTTCAAGGTTGAAAGTAAAATTATTGTTTGGCTGCTATTATGAATAAATTTTTGGCAGAGCAGCATATCATAAAAACATGATCGTGGGTGCCTGGGTGGCTGAGTCGGTTAAGCATCTGACTCTTGATTTCAGCTTAGGTCATGATCTCAGGGTCGTGGAGCCTGCTTAAGATTCCCTCTCCCCCCTGCCTCTGTTCCTACACCCCCTCAAATCCCCACCTTGCTTTCTATCTCGGTCTCTTTCTAAAAACAAAACAAAACAAACAAAACCACCATGATCTTGCTAACTTAATAAACCAGTAGGGTAGAAATATATTTGAAGTTGAATGTGGCACACATGGTGTTCGTAATTGCTTCCAAACAAACTGGTATCCTAGAAATAAATATGGAAGCTGTAATTGTCAAAACTTTAAAATAATCCAAGCACCTTATTTTGTGAAGAAAACAATCTCTTTGGCAGATCTGTTGGTGCCTCTTTTACCAGTTGGGTTCTCTTCAGAAACGGGTGAGCCTTGGAAGATTTGTAAAGTTAACCCAAGTGCCTAACAATGTTTTTTGACATACTGTTTTAAATAAAGGCATTGTCTATATTTTGGCTGTATATTTCTTTCAAAATCAATTGGGACTCTTTAGTCACAGTATTCAACAAATAGAAAAAAGACTTTAGCTTTTGAAGCTTTAGAAAATTGTGATTGTGAGAACCAAACTTGTGAACCAGGCAGGACTTAGATGGCTCTGGACAGATGGAGTGGATTACACAATGGGGCTGCCGCTGTGTGTGATTTAATTTTCAGATCATTGTGTGTGGGGAAAATATTTTAATTGAGCTCATAGGTTAAATTGGATCTCTAGATATTCTGTATTGAAATGACACAAAGTTAAGAAGCCCTGTGATTTTTCCAACATTTGAATTCAGTGAACACTCAAAAAAAATCATAAACAGAGGCAAAACATTTGGTGAATTTTGTCTTAAAATGTATTTATTAAGGAAAGTCACTCTATAGTGCTATAGAGTACCTATGAAAATATTTGGCATATCCATGAAAGCCGTGATTAGAAATGAGGATGTCTTCCATTTACCAGATTTTCTGAGTTTGCCAGGTAGTAACTCAGCATCTATAGAGAGAATTTTCTCAATTAATAGTATACCCTTCAGAGAAGTCAATTCAATATACTAATAATTCCAAATTTATAAGCCATAAAACATAACTTGAAAACAATTTCCAGGCAATTTTATGGAAACATTTAAAATAGTAAGACTATTGAAAAAAATTCTCTAAAAATGGGATTGCATAGTATATTGTAGTATAGAAACTGAAATGAAGTTTGTGAACTACACACAAAATAATTATTCCTAGTGTAAGGGAGGAAACAGTTTTCCTTGCCCCTTTTAGAGTCCCCTGGCTAGGTCTGAAAAGAAAACTGACAGAGGCAGATCAACAAGAGAAAAGCACACAAATTTTATTAAATCTTTACACATTTATGGGAGTCTTCACAAGAGAATGAAAACCTGAAGAATGACCAGAGCAGGCAGCTCTTTGACCTTTTAGACAAACAATACATTTGTGAAGAATTCCAAGCATGTTTGGGCTTGGGGTAGTTGGTGTTGAAGAAGTACAAGGGTGGGGCTCCTGCCTGGCTCATTCAGAGGACCATGGGACTCTTAATCTCAGGGCCATGAATTTGAGCCCCATGTTCAGTATAAGATTATTTTTTAAAAAATTAATTAATTTAAGAAAAGAAGTACTAGGAAGATAAGTGTGGCTTAGCAAGTTTTGTTTGTACAAATTTTCCCTCCTGGTTAAATTAATTTTGTTTCATCATATATAAATTTTATCGTGTTTTAAGTTCAGTTTTAGTATTTACATTGTTTTAGCTTACATGTAACAAAAAATCCCATTTTTGATGGTGTGGTTCACTTCTCAGCCCCCATGATACACCCTGTTCTCAGGCAACTGCTGATCTGATTTCTGTCACAAGAGTTTTGTCTTTTTTTTTTTTTAACCTGTCTCTTAGAGAATTTCACATGAATGGAATCATAGAATATGAGTCATTGTGTCTGGCTCCTTTCACCTACCAGGTTTTTGAGATTCATGAACACTGTTGTTGTATATATCAGTCCCATCCTTTTTCTTGCTGAGTAGCATTCCACTGTATGGATATACCACTTCTTATTACATCCTGCTGTATGGATATACTATGTCTTACTACATCCTGCTGTATGGATATACCACATTTTACTGTATCCCATTGTATGGATATACCACATTTCATTGAATTACGGTTATGAATATACTGCAGTATATCCACTGACTACTTGAAGGTCATTTGAGCTGTGTCCAGTTTCTAACTAGTATGAATAGTAATACTATGAACATTCACGTATAAGCCTCTGTGCAGAAATAGGGTCTCTTAGATTCCTAGGAATGGAATTGCCAGGCGTGAGTGTGTGTGTGTGTTTAACTTAGTCACAAACAACACAAAGGCGTTTAGATAGTTGAAGGGCAGAACTCTGTTACGGCTCCAAGCAGGAAGGCTGCCAAGCAGGGCCACACAGCTGGTTGCATCCGGGGGCAGAGTGACAGCACACTGAGTGATAGGAGGTGCCTTGTGTATTGCAAGTGACACACAGTTAGCTAGGTAGAGCTACCTAGGCTTCCTGGGGGCTGGGTATTTAGGTAATTCCATGGTCCCAAGAGAGAAGGGGCCATTCCTGGGTGTGAAGTATTAGGGCCTTTGGAACCTGGAGATGTGTGTATTCCAGCTCGGGAGTGTTAGTGTCTAATGAGGGAAGGAGCTAGACTGGGAGCTTCACAAACTGCCTTCAAAGGGGGATTGAGAGTTTTCAACCACAACTTCAACTGGGTCAACACCACACTTCTGAAATCTGTTATACACTTATTTCACATCCTTGCCAACAAATGGCATTGACAGCTTTTAATTTTAGAAATTCTGATAATTCTAGTGGTCTTCAGCTTGACTTTCCGTTATGGCTACAGATGATGAGCATCTTTTCACATGGTTTATATCCATTTGTACTGCTTATTTCATGAAATGTCTGCTCGAATCTCTGGCTCATTTTTTATTGAGGTATTTTATTTTCATAAATGACTTAGGTTAATATACATCCTTTGCCTGGTATACATAGTGAATGTTTGCTCTCAGTCTGTGTCTTCCTTTTCCATTTTCTTAATGGCATCTTTCAAAGAGTAGAAGTTTTAAATATGGGTGATCTAATTGTCAATTTTTCTTTTATGGCTTACACTGTGTCTTATCTATGACATATTTGCCTAGTTAAAGATTATGAAAGTTTCTCTTATGTTGTTTTCCAGATGTTTTATGATTTTAGGTCTCATATTTGTTGACTGTGGCCATACTTATAGTAAGTGAAGATAAAGGGGATAATGCTCACTTTTATCTCATATTGATAGCCCAGCACTATATGCTGAAAAGAACATTTTTTCCATGTTGAATTATCTTGGCTTTTTGGTCAAATATCAATTCATTTAAGTTTGACCTAATTCTGGATCCTTTATTCTATTCCATTGATCTCCCTATTTATCTTTGTACCAATGTCAGACTGTTGATGACTGTAGAACTATATTAAGTCTAATATAATTGGGAGTTGGCGACTACAAGATTTTCTTTTTTTTTTTTTTAAGATTTTATTTATTTGAGAGAAAGAGACAGAGAGGGCACAAACAGGGGAGAGGGGCAGAGGGAGAGAGAGAAGCAGACTCCCTGCTGAGCAAGGAGCCAGAAGCTGGACTCGATCCCAGGAGCCAGGGATCATGATCTGAGCCAAAGGCAGACACTTAATGGACTGAGCCACCCATGTACCCTGGGAACTATAAGATTTTCAACTTTGTTTTTAAATTGCTTTGGTTTTTGCATTGTTGTAAAAATTTTAAATCAGATTTCTGTTTCTACAAACAGCCTATTTGGATTTTGATTGGGATTTATTGAGTTTAGAGATCAATTTTGGAGAGAATAGATTAGCCAGATTGAGTCTTCTGGTCCTTGAACATGGCATGTCAGATTAGCCAGACTGAGTCTTCTGGTCCTTGAACATGGCATGTCCCACAATTTGGGTCTTTAATTTCTTTCAGTGATGTTTTAGAGTTCTTATTGTATAGATCTTGCACAACTATTGTTAATTTAATTCCTAGCATTATTTTTCCCTAATTTTAAATGGAAATGTTTTATTACATTTCATTTTCCAGTTGTTTGTTGCTTTGGTGTAGGAGTGAATTTGATTTTTGCTTATTCATCTTGCATCTTCCCACCTTGCTTAAATACACCAGATTTGCAAGTTTTTCAGCCATCATTTGTTTAGTTATTTTTCTGCTTCTTTTTGTCTCTCCTGTCCTTCTTGGATTCCAACTAAACATATGCAGGTTTCTTATATCGTCCCACAAGTCTTTGAGGACATAGTCCTTTTTCTCTTATTTCCTTTCTGTTGTTTAATTAGATAATTTCTACTGATACACCTTGAAGTTCACTGATTCTTTCCTCTGCTCTCTCCAATCTGCTGTGGAGTTCATGTTGTGAGTTTCTGTCATATCAGGAATTCCACTAAATCATTTTTAAAATTTTTATCTCTCAGTTTTGTTTCTGTCTATGTCCAATCATTAGGACTCATTAGGACCATATTTTAAAAATATATACATATCTTTTTTTTGAAGATTTGTTTATTTATTTTAGTGACAGAGAGAGCAGGGGGAGGGGCAGCGGGAGAGGGAGAATCTCAAGCAGACTCTATGCTGAGCATGGAGCTCAATGTGGGACTCAATGCGGGGCTTGCTGTCACAACCCTGAGAGATCATGACCTGAGCCAAAATCAAGAGTCAGATGCTTAACCAACTAAGCCACCCAGGCACCCCTGTACATATCTTAATAGCTGCTTTGATGTCTTTGTCTGTGGCATCCAACATCTAGACCCTCTCAGATACCATTTGTATAGTCTTTTTCCTTCTGCTTGGGGCAGACCTATTTGTTGTTTCTTTTTGTGGCTATGAATTTTTGTTTAAAAACTGTACATTATATATAAGCTGCTGCAGCAACTCTGGATTCTGTTGTTTCTTCTGAGGATTGATGGTTTTCTGCTCCAGTGGGCACTGAGCTTACCTGAACTCACACTGCAAATGCTGACCTTGACCAGGAGCATGGCAGCCTCGCCCTGTCCTTTGTGCTCACGGCTGCTTCTTTTCCAGCCTGGCCCACTTGGGTCTCGCTGTACCTGGTCAGTTTAGTGCCCAGCCATGTACTCATGCAGTTTATGCTGTTATCAGGTCCAGTCTTTCTATAAGCTTTCTTGCTTCCAATTTTCTGTCCAACTTTCCAGCTTCTCTGCTTATCCCACCTGTGTCCTCTGACACCTCCAGCCAGTAAGGCTTCAGCTTTCTCTTGCACAAACCATGCCTGTGCTGGGAAATGCATGGTGTCAGGGAGCAGCATATTTGCAGACATTACATGGTATAGACTTTGTCTTTCAAGGATAGACGTCTCCCTCATTTGCACCTACTTTGTAGCTAACTCCGCAGACTCTGTGCTACATGTGTGTACTTGCTATGAATACAGGTAGATTCTATACTTGGACTTTGCATCTTACCCTTTACTGGCTCAGTTCAAGCCTGTAAATTTCTAGCTGTTCTGTCAACCCTGACTCTGTCCTTGGGGCAGTGAGACTGATTTTTCTGTGACTAGAGGGGAAAGAGGGAGTTGGGAGCACCTTCAAGCAAAAAGCCACAAACTCATTATTCTTATACTTCGTTGTCTGTGCCTATTGAAAGTAAATACTCTTGGGCTTTTGGCTTGCTTTTGGTAGCTTTCCAGAACCTTCTAATAGTTACTCTTTTTGTGTTGTTTTCATCATTGTCAAATGTAGGAGGGTTTTTTCAACTGCATCTCTACTGTTAAAGTAGTAGTTTTTAAAATGAAACTGAGAATTCTTTAACAAGTTCAATTCAATAATCCACAAATAAAATCTTATAGCCAAAAAAAATAAATAAATGGCTAAACATCGTAGGACCTCTAAAACAACTAATCATGGACTGGGCCATTAATAAATTATTGATGGATTCAAAAAAGGGGGGCCCATCATCAGGGGATCAGTGATTTTCAGTCATGTGTCTGCTATCTGCCAGGTGTGGTTCTAAGTACAGGGTCTGCAGATAAGCAAGCATGGGTCTGTGTCTGCAGGTGCATCCAGGTATGGCCTAAACGATTCCAATTAAAAAAGAAAAATTCTCCCCTCCGTTATTTTTAGCAAATCATACTGAAATTATATTCTGTTTAGAAATGAATGGAGGGGTGACTGGGTGGTGCAGTCAGCTCTGTCTGACGCTTGGTTTCGGCTCAGGTTCGTGATCTCATGGTCATGGGATCTGGCACAGTGTCTGGCTCTGCACACTGAGCTCAGAGTCTGCTTGTCCCTCTCCCTCCCCCTGCTCGCTCGCTCTCTCAAATAAATAAATAAATAAATGGAAATAAATATTACCTGTCAAAAAATGAGTGATAACTTTTTAAAAATTTATATATTTATTTCAGTGAGAGAGGGAGTGCAGGGGGAAGGGGCAGAGGAAGGGGGAGAGAGAGAATCTCAAGCAGACTCTGCACTGAGTCCAGAGCCCAATGTGGGGCTCAATCTCACAACCCTGAGATCAGATCTGAGCTGAAATCAAGAGTCAGACGCTGAACCAACTGCACCATCCAGGTGCCCCAATGAGTGATAATTCTTATTAGTAGTATTTTTATACACTACAATCTGGTCGGAAGTTTTCTGCAGCTTCAGTAGATTTTTTATGCTTCTAGATAGATTTAAATTCCTATTTGAAACTTTGGAAAACATTATCACAAAAACTGATGTAAGTTATTTAACATATTCTGACACCTAATTAGGTGTACTGTGTAAATATACATATGAATTTTTTTCAGCAAGTACTATGTATTATTTTCCTGTGGTAAATTTAGTATTACATAAGTCATGTATATTTTCTTAGGTAAAACTTTTAACTTTAGCCAAATAATTTATTCACAACTAATTTTTCTTTGTCTTATGTACACCATATGTGTACATATTTCATCCCTATAACTTCCCTGTTTTAACATATTTATTGTATTTTCAAATATTTTTATAATTTCTTTCTTAGCTTGGTGTTTCATATTCTTTTTTTTTAAGATTTATTTATTTATTTTAGAGAGAGTGAGTGGGAGGGGCAGAGGGAGAGAGAGAAAATCGTCAAGCATACTTCACTTTGAGGGTGGAGCCTGACACGGGGTTCAAGCCCACAACCCTGGAATCATGACATGAGCTGAAATCAAGAGTCTGATGCTTAACCGACTAAGCCACCCAGGTGCCCCGGTGTTTCATATTCTGGTAATGCAATTAGATATTTCAGATTGCAATTGTGTTTTTGAGTAGGGCTTGCATTTTTTGTATTTTTGATTTTCTGTAGTTTTCAGTATTTGGGGGTTTTTATAGTCAATTCTGATGCATTTATACTCCTGCAGGTAGGTTGCAGTTTTGCCCATTCTAGAACTTTAATACATGAATTTTAATTTTTGGTGTCTTTTTATAGTTTGAAAAGTTGTTTCAACTGCCTTAAATTTTATTATTCATTCTAAAGGCACTAGTGTCTAATTTTTTACACAAGACTTCAGCCTATTTTGGTATTTTGATTAATAGTGATTCCCATTTTCCCGTAGGTTCAACATTGTTGCTGGTCTTTTGTTGTCTCTTTTTTTATTGAGGTATAACTGACACATATTAGTTTCAGATTTACAACATAATAATCAGTATTTGTATACACTGTGAGATGATCTCTTGTGCTAAGTCTGGTTAACATCCAGCACCATACAAAGTTAAATTTTTTCTTCTTATGACCAGAACTGTTAAGATTTACTCTCTGGCAACTTTCAAATATGCACAATATCATTGATTATAGTCACCTCTCTATACATTGTGTCCCCAGGACTTATTTATTTTATGACTGAAACTTTGTATTTCTTGACCCCCTTTCACTCATTTTACCCACTTCCCAACCTCTGTCTCCTCAGGCAACCATCATTCTGTTCTCTGTATCTATGAGTTTGTTTTGTTTGTCCATTTGTTTTGTTTTGCAGATTCCACATATAAGTGAGATCATATGGTTTTTGTCTTTCTCTGTCCAACATACTTCACATAGCATAATAACCTTGAGTCCACCATTTTGTTGTAAATGGCAAGATTTTCATTCTTTTTTATGGCTAAATAGTATTCTATTGTATATATGTATCACATCTTCTTTACTTCTTCGTTCATTCTTCATTCAAACTAGGTTGTTTCCATATTTTGGCTTTTGTAAAAACTACTGTGAAAACAGAGGAGTGCATATATCTTTTCAAATTAGTGTTTTGCTTTCCTCTGGATAAATACCCAGAAGTGGGATTGCTGGATCATATGGTAGTTTTATTTTTAATTATTTGAGGAACCTCCACACTGTTTTCCAGAGTGGCTTTGCCAATTTACATTCCAATCAGCAGGGCACAAGGGTTCCCTTTTCTCCACATTCTTGCCAATAGTTGGTATTTCTTGTCTTTTAGGTGTGAGGTCATATCTCATAATGGTTTTGATTGGCATTTTCATGATGATCAGTGATATTGAGCATCTTTTCATATGCCTGTTCAACATCTGTATGTCTTCTTTGGAAAAATACCTCTGCCCAATCTTAATCAGATTATTATTTTTTTTTATTTATTTATTTATTTATTTTTTGCTGTTGAGTTGTATAAGTTCTTTATTTATTTTGGATATTAACTCCTTTTCAGATATATGATTTGCAAATATTCCTCCCACTCAGTAGAATGTCTTTTCATTTTGTTGATAGTTTCCTTTGTCGTGCAGAAGCTTTTAAGTTTTATGTAAGTCCACCTTGTTTTTTTGTGCTTTTGTTGTCTTTGCTTTTGGAGTCCAATCCAAAAAATCACTAAACCAGTGTCAAAGAGCTTGCCACCTATGTTTTCATCTATGGGTTATATGGTCTCAGGTCTTACATTCAAGTCTTCAATCCATTTTGAATTGATTTTTGTGTGTGGCATAAGGTAGTAGTCTAGTTTCATGTTTTTGTATGTGGCTGTCCAGTTTTCCCAACACCATTTATTGAAGAGACTCTCCTTTCACCATTTTATGTTCTTAACTCCTTTGTTATAAATTAATTGACCATATATCTGTGAGTTCATTTCTGGGCTCTCTATTCTGTTCCACTGATCTGTGTGTTGATTTTTATGCCAATACCATATTGTTTTGATTACTGTAGCTTTGTGGTATAATGTGAAATACATGAGCACAATGCCTCCACCTTTGTATTTATTTCTCAAGATTGCTTTAGCTACTTGGGGGTCTTTTATAGTTCTATACAAATTTCATGATCATTTGTTCTATTTTTATGAAAAATACTATTAGAATTTTGATAGGGATTGCATTGATTGCTTTGGGTATTGTGGACATTTAACAATATCAACTCTTCCAACCAATGAGCACAAAATATCTTTCCATGTATTTGTTCCTTCTGCAACTTCTTTCATCAATGGCTTATCATTTTCAGTCTTTCTCCTCCTTGGTTCAGTTTATTCCTAGGTATTTTTATAAGTAAATAGTATTTTCTTAATTTCTCTTTCTGATAGTTTTAGTGTATAGAAACACAACATACTTTTATACGGTGATTTTGTACTGCAAATTTACAGAATTTGTTCATTAGTTCCAACAGTTTTTTTGAAGATTTTAGGGCTTTCTATATATAAAATCATGCCATTCATAGTGACAATTTTACTTCTTCCTTTCCCATTTGAATGGCTTTTATTTCTTTTTCTTGCCTAATTGCTGTGGCTAAGACTTCCAATACTATGTTGACTAAAAGTGGCAAGAATGGGCATCCTTGTCTTGTTTCTGTTCTTAGAGGAAAAATTTCAGCTTTTCACTCTTGAGTATATTAGCTGTGGGTTTGTCATTTATGGCCTCTATTATGTTGAGCTATGTTGCTTTTTTACCCTTTTTGTTGAGAGTTTTTATCATAAAAGATGTTGAACTTGTCATATGACTTATCTGCATTCATGAAGTTGATTATATGATTTTTATTCTTCCTTTTTTTAATATGATGCATCACTTGATTTGCAGGTGTTGAACCATCCTTGCATCCCTGGAATAAATTCTACTTGGTCATGGTTTGTGATCCATTTAATGTATTGTTGAAATTGGTTTGCTAATATTTTGTTGAGGATTTTTGCCTTGATGTTCCTTAGGGAGATTGGCCTGTAATTTTCTCTTTTTGTGCTTTTGTGCTTTCTGGTTTTGGTACTGAGATAATGCTGGCCTCATAAAATGAGTTTGCAAATATTCCCTACTCTTCAATTTTTTGGAGGACTTTGGGAAGGATGGGTATTAAATTTTTGAATGTTTGGAAGAATTCAACAGTGAAGCCTTCTGGTCTTAGATTTCTGTTTGTTGGGATGTTTTGATGACTGGTTCAACCTCCTTACTAGTCATCAGTTTACTCAGATTATCTATTTCTTCATGATTCAGCCTTTGAAGATGGCATATTTCTAGGAACTTGCCCATTTTTTTCCTAGATTGTCCAATTTGTTGGCATATAATTATTTCTAGTAGTCTCTTATGATCCTTTGTATTTCTGTGGTATTAGTTCTAATTCTCCTCTTTCATTTCTGATTTTATTTATTTGAGAGCTTCGCAGGGATTTTTTGTGTGTGTGTGAGTCTAGCTAAAGATTTGGCAATTTTGTTTATCTCTTCAAACAACCAACTTTTAATTTCATTGATCATTTCTATTGTCTTTTTAGTTTCTCTTTCATTTACTTCTGCTCTCATCTTTATTATTTCCTTCCTTGTACTAACTTTGGACTTTGTTCTTTTTCTAGATCCTTTAGGTGCAAAGTTAGATTGCTTATTTGAGATTTTTTACATGTTTCTTGAGGTAGGTTTGTATCACTATGAACTTCCCTCTTAGTACTGCTTTTGCTACATCCCATAGATTTTGGTATGTTTTATTTCCTTTTTCATTCACCTCAGTGTATTTTTTGATTTCTCCTTTGATTTCTTAGTTGATCCATAAATGTTCAGTAGCATGTTGTTTAATCTCCACATATTTGTGATTTTTCCAGTTTTCTTCTAATCGATTTCTAGGTTCATGATAGTTGGAAAAGATGTTCAATGTGATTTTAATCTTTAATTTATTGAGACTTGTTTTGTGGCTTAACATATGACCTATCCTGGAGATTGTTCCATGTGCACTTAAGAAGAATGTGCATTCTGCTGCCTTTGAATGGGATGTTCTGTATATATCTATTAAATCATCTGGTCTAATGTGCTGTTTAAGGACACATTCTTTCCTTACTGATGATCTGTCTGAATGAGCTATCCATTGATGTAAGTGGGATGTTAAAATCCCTTAATATTACTGTATTGCTCTCAGTCTCTCCCTTTAGGTCTGTTAATATTTGTTTTAAATATTTAGGTGCTCTTATGTTGGGTCCATAAATATTTACACATATTAACCCTTGTTGGATTAACCACTTTATCATTATGTAAGGTCATTTGTTTTTTATTACAGTCTTTGTTTTAAAGCCTATTTTGTATGATAGTATAGCTACTCCAGCTTTCTTTGGTTTCTATTTGCATGACACATTTTTTTTTTATTCCTTTACTTTCGGTCTGTATGTGTCCTTACATCTGAAATGAGTTTCTTGTAGGAAACAGGGATGGATCTTGTTTTTTAGAAACCTATTCAGACACTCTATGTTTTTTGATTGACGAATTTAGTCCATTTAAATGTAAATTAATTATTGATAGGTGTGTACTTAATTGTTGCCATTTTGCTAAATGTTTTCTGGTTGCTTTGTATTGTAGTTTCTCTCCATTCCTTTCTTCTTTTCTCTCTTCCCCTTCTTTAGGGGAGAAAGGGAATGACTTTCTGTAGTGCTATGATTGCATCCCTTTCTCTTTTTTTTTTTTTTTAAGATTTTATTTATTTATTTGAGAGAGAGAGAATGAGAGACAGAGAACATGAGAGGGAGGAGGGTCAGAGGGAGAAGCAGACTCCCTGCCGAGCAGGGAGTCCAATGCGGGACTCGATCCAGGGACTCCAGGATCATGACCTGAGCCAAAGGCAGTTGCTTAACCAACTGAGCCACCCAGGCGCCCCCCTTTCTCTTTTTTATTATTACTATTATTATTATTAGGTGTATCCACTATAGCATTTTGCTGTATGGTTACCATAAGGCTCTCATAAAACAGCCTATCAATGTAACAGTCTAATTTTTTTTAAATTTTTTTGAGAGAGAGAGAGAGCAGGGGGAGAGGTGGGGAGAGGGAGAGAAGCAGACTTCCTGTGGAGTGCAGAGCCTGACATGGGCTCAATCTCATGACCCTGAGATCATGACCTGAGCCCAAATCAAAAGTCAGACACTCATGGGGCACCTGGGTGGCTCAGATGGTTAAGCATCTGCCTTTGGCTCAGGTCATGATCCCAGGGTCCTGGGATTGAGCCACATATTGGGCTCCTAGCTCGGCAGGGAGTCTGCTTCTCCCTCTCTCTCTGCCTCTCACCATGCTTGTGATCTTGCTCTCTCTCAAATGAATAAATAAAATCTTAAAAAAAAAAAAAAAAGAATCAGACCCTCAGCCAACTGAGCTACCCAGGTGCCCCAACAGTCTATTTTAAGTTGATAGCAACTTAAGTTTGAATACATTTCAAAACTCTACATTTTTACTGCCCCCCCTCAAGATTTTATGTTTTTGATGTCACATTTTACATCTTTTTATTTTGTGTATCCTTTAACTATTATTGTAATTATAGCTATTTTTACTTTTGACTTCAACCTTCATACTAGCTTTATAAGTGAAAAATCCTCTGCCTTTTACTATGTATTTACTTTTATCACAGGGATTTTTACTTTTATATTTTTTCATTCCTAATTAGTGCCCCTTTTATTCAGCTTAAAGAAGTCCCTTTAACATTTTTTTAAATGATTTTATTTATTTATTTGAGAGAGAGAGAGAGCATGAGTCAGGGAAGGAGCAGAGGGAGAGGGACAAGCAGACTCTGTACTGAGTGCAGAGCCTGATGCAGGGCTTGATCTCATGACCCTGAGATCATGACTTGAGCCAAAATCAAGAGTTGGATGCTTAACCCACTGAGCCACCAAGGTGCCCCTCCCTTCAACATTTTAATGAAAGGCTGGCTGAATGGTGATGAACTCCTTTAGCTTTTGCTCATCTGGAAAACTCTGTATCTCTCCTTCAATTCTGAATGCTAAACTTGGTGGGTAGAGTATTTTTGTTAGGAAGTTTTTCCTTTTAGTGCTTTGCATGTATCATACCACTCTCTTCTGGTCTGTGAAGTTTATGCTGAAAATCTAATAGTCACATGGGCATTCCTTTGTATGTACCAAGTTGTTTTACTCTTGCTGCTTTTAAGATTCTCTCTTTAACTTTTGGCATTTTCATTATGTATCTTGGCATGGATCTCTTCGGATTCATCTTGTGTGGAACTTTCTGGACTTCCTGGATCTGGATATGTGTTTTCTTCCCCAAGTTAGGGAAGTTTACAGACATTATTTATTCAAATACATTTTCTGCCCTTTTCTTTTTCTCTTCTCTTCCTGGGACCTCTATCATGTCAATATTATTATTCTTGATGTCCCATAGGTCCTTTAAGCTATCTTTAGTTTTTAAATTCGTCTTTCTTTTTGTTTCTGTGTGTGGGTGAGTTCTACTGCCCTGTCTTCCAGATCACTGATTCTTTCTTCTGCTTCATCTAGCCTGCTGCTGAACCCTCTATTGTAGTGTTCAGTTCATTTATTGTATTCTTAAGCTCTGTGACTTCTGTTTGGTACTTTCTTATATAAGAAAGAAAGGAAGGGAGGGAGAGAGGGAGGGAGGAAGGAAGGAAGGAAGGAAGGAAGGAAGGAAGGAAGGAAGGAAGGAAGGAAGGAGGAAAATGAATGGAGGGGAGGGAGGGAGAAAGGAAAAAATTATATACTTTCTTATATGTCTTTGTTGAAGTTCTCACTATGTTCACCCATTTTTCTGGGTCTGGTGAACATCTTTATGATCATTACTTTGAACCCTTCCCCAGGTAAATTACTTACTTGTGTTTCATTAAGGTCTGTGTGTGTGTGTGTGTGTGTGTGTGTGTGTGTGGTTTTATCTTGTTCTTTCATTGTTTTGCTGTGGTTGTTTCCATGTATTAGGTGAAACAGCTACCTCTACCCGTCTTGAAGAGTTGGCTTTGGGTAGGAGATGAATCTTATCATTCCACCTTGCCCTAGCTCTTGGTTGTCTTTCTATGCTTTGTGATTTTTTAAGGAGCCTGATTTATTCTTGATAGGTCCGAGTTGTTGAAGGTGTCACTGTTCCAAAGGGAAGGATGTCAGTTAGCACCTAGTTTCAGCCTGATTGAAAGCAGGAAGACCCTCAGGCAGCAGCTTTTTTTAAAAGATTTTATTTATTTATTTTTAGAGAGAGAGCATGAGTGTGAGTGGGGGGAGAGGCAGAGGAAGAGGGAGAGAAGCAGACTCGCTGCTAAGCATGGAGCCTGATGCAGGGCTTGATCTCACAACCTTGAGATCTTGACCTGAGCCAAAATCAATCACCAGTCATTTAACCAACTGAGCCACCCAGGTGCCCCCCATGAAGCAGCTTTTAAAGTATGCAAACATATATAGTCCTGTGGGACCACAGTTGTAATCCTTGCTGGTCACTAGACTAGGTGAGCTGGAGGTGTCTCCCAAGTGATAGTTGCAAAAATCAGAGCCCTCGACAAATGCATAAGATCCTTTCTGGGAGGTACTGGTGAGACTTAGTGAGGCTGAGGGAGAACGCAAAGATGGTGTCCCCTTGCTCCTAAGAACATCTCCATAGCCTCTAGATGTGATATAAACCTGAAGCCTGTCCCTCAGGCTGAAGCTCTAGAACAAGTAAATAGGCTTTTTCCCCAGAAAGATGGGAAGTACACTTCAGTCCACTGTCTGTGAAGTACCTGGGTGGGGGTGGTAACCTGCCAAGAACTGTCTCTCCAATTGTTTCAGATCCATGGGGCCCAGAAATGCAACACTCCCCCCGCCCACCGCCACCAGAGCCATGTGATCAAAGGGCATCCCCTGTGTGGGCTGGCTTTCGCAAGGTATCAGGATAGCACAAAGCCAGGGTGCATCTGCCAACGTTAGAGCACCAGCAGGAGTGCTTAGGGCTGGGATCCACCTGCCTGTTCTAGTGGGGGCAGCAGGAGAGCTTAGGGACTGTGCACCTGCCAGTGCTAGCAAGATAGGGAGTGCACAAATGGCAAACAACCGTGCCTCCATTTCTGGCGACATTTCTGATCGGCCCCTGCCCTCCAGCAGACCCTTTATGATTAGCAAATGAATCGCCCTCATTATAGTCTAGGTCCTTCTGAAAGTGCTACTTTTGTGCTAGTCCAGGGTGAGGGAGTCTGCACGTGAGCCCTTTAAGAGCAGCATTGCAGTTCCCTACAGCCCTCTGGGTCTCCTGGACATGAGCCCCCTTGGTTCTCAAAGCCAGACGTTCTGGGGGCTCCTCTCTCCAGTGCAGCTCCCAAAGGTTGGGGTGCCCGATGGGGGCATGAACCACTTGCTTCTCAGAGAGAAGCTCAGGATTTCTGAGATCTCTCCCGGTGGTGGCTCACCGTGCCAGGGATGGGGTTTTGGCAAGACTGCATCTCTGTCTCTCTTACCCATCTCCACGTGGTCCTTTTATTGTTTGTTGAGAAGGAGCTGGTCAGCTGTTTTCAGGTGTTTCTCCGAGGAAATTAGTGGATATGGAGCTGTAGATTGAGTGCTTCCGCGGGAGGAGGTGAGTTCGAGGAAATTAGTGGATATGGAGCTGTAGATGCAGTGTTGCCATGGGAGGAGGTGAGTTCAGGATCTGCCTGTGCTGCCATCTTAGACTGCCTATTGTCTCCTTTTATTTTTGTATTTATTATTCTATGGAACAGTAACCACCTTTTTTCTTTGTATAAGACGAGATTGCATGTGATTCAGTTTATTTTCTAGATTTATTTTGAGTGTAGTTGACACACAGAGCTACATTATTTTCAGGGGTACAGCTTACTGATTTGACAGGTTTATGCATCGTGCTGTGTTCACCACAAATATAGCTACCAGCTATCCTGGTACATTATTACAGTATCATTGGCCTTATTCCTTACGTCGTGCCTCTTACACCTGTGACTTATTCACTCCATAACCTGAAGTCTGTATCTCCCACTCTCCTTCACCCATTTTGCCCATACCCCACCCCTTTCCCCTCTGGCACCCATCAGTTTTTCTACTTGGAGATCTAATGTGTTTATTCTTTTTTTAAAGTATTTTTATCTATTTGAGAGAGAGAGCATGACTGTGGGGAGGGGCAGAGGGGGAGGGAGAAGTGGGCTCCCCGCTGAGCAGGGAGCCCACATGGGGCTTGATCCCAGGACCCCAGGATCATGACCTGAGCCCGAAGGTAGATGCTTAACCTACTGAGCCACCCAGGCGCCCCATTTATTCATTTTTTATTACACTTATGAGCCGAATTATATGGTATTTGTCTTTCTCAGTCTGACTTACTTACTTAGCAAATATTACATTCAAAAAAGTTGCTTTCATTGCTTTCTGCCATTCTTACGGGAAATTCTCTTGTTTATTGTAATCACCATTTGAGATGCCCACTTCGTACAGGGAACATTGTATGCTATCTGTAACAGCCCATTGACTCGGTGCTTTACTGACTTTCTAGGAAGCTTCTCTGACGGAGCATTGGGACAACCCCTGTGGACATCCCTTCACTTCTTAGTCCTTTAGTTTTGTTGCCCTAGGCTGATCTCTGAATACGTTTTCAGAGTAAATTTTATTTCTGTATTCGGATCAAGCTTGTATTGAGGCATGATTTACATGCAATAAATCTCATGTATCTTTATTATCCACTTTGTTCTGATATGTACATTTATGTCATGTACGTCGACCTACCCATCACCCCAGAAAAGTTCCTTCAGGTACACAGCACTTAATTTCCACCCTAGTCCACTTCGCCGGAGGAACCTACGTTCTAGTTTCTATCTCTATAGGTAATTTTTGCGTGTTTGCAGGCTTCCCAGAAGTGGAGTCATACATGAGACATTTTGTTTCTTTCACTCCAGCAGTATTTCTGATACTCATCCATGGTGCTGTGCTCATTTGTATTTTGGCTCCTTTTTCTTCCTGAGTGGTGCTCTATGGTGCAGACACGCTACAGTCTGGAGATCTGTTCCCCTGCTGGTGGACATGGGAGTCGCTTCCATTCTGGCTATAATGCACATGGTGCATGAACATTTTGTAACAGTCTTTGCATGGACTCGCACTTCTGTGGCTATTAAGGGAACAGTGACGAGTGGACCACGCATTATGTCTATATATAAAGTCACAAGAAATTGACAATTTGCAAGCATTTGGTACCATTTCACACACCTGCCAACAATGTATGAGACTCTCGGTTGCTAAACCTCTTCACCAGGAAGGACTTTGTATTGTCACTTTGAAAATCCAGGGGTGTAGAGTGGTATCTCCTGGATGTCTGCATCAGGCTGCCGCCTTGGGCCGGGGGGGGGTCAGTTCTTCACTGGTGTCAGGTGTTTTTAGGGCTTGACCAGGGTTATCCCTTTACCAGGGCTTGGGATCTGAAAACCAGTTTGACCTGATTTTTTTTTAAGTTTTATATTCCAGTGGCCATCTTTCTGAACTATTAGGGTCTTTCTCCATTCACAACCTGGCCACTGGCTTTTGGTCCCTGAGGGGCTCCCCTCATTCTGTGGCTGTGCTCCTGGCATGTCTGGCTTTGGTGGTTTCCCTCTGCTCTGTGCCATTGGATGGCACGCACAGTGCTCAATGAAGACCCAGACAGACTGGCAGTCTGTCAGTTCTGCTGCCCTGCCCCGGACTTCCCCCGGGCAGTTGATGAACCTGTGGAAAGGGGCAGGTGTTGAGTGCCGACTAACTCAAAGCATCAGGCCACCCGCCGGTGGCCATTAAAGTTGACGACCATTTAGCTGCCCCCTCCTGGCCAGGAACTCAGCTGCCACTGTGAAGGCATCTGTTCTCTCCTAGAAGGCTTCCCTTTTTGTGGATTTATCCACTCGGGGCCTTTTGGTTCCCAGATGATTAACACATTAAACCTCAAGCCCAGCTATGGTTCTAGAGTGCATCCAGTTCCTTCTGGTTTTGATGGGAGGGATGATGTCCTGAGACTGTGTATTTGCTACCTGGAGGCTGAGCTTCCTAGGGATTCATTTGTGTATCAGCAACTCTCTTTCAGGTTGTTGTTATTTCTCTAGTTCGTCTGCTCTCAGATCGCTATTGCTGCTAGTAATGATTTTTGCAATCATGGGAGTGTGTTTACAGATTTTTCTCGTGTCTCCAGCTACTGAGACATTTTTCTTCTGCCTTCAAAAGAACAGTGAACAGATCGGAGTGTGGTGTTGGCAGTGGTGGTTCTTCTTCTCTCGGCTATGTTCAGCTCTTCCCTGCAGCTCTCCCCTTCTTCCAAGTCCCCGGGAGCAAATCTGAGGCATTCTCCTCTTCTCTCTTCTTGCAAGTTGTAGTATCTTCATTTTTCCTTTAAAGTTAAAAAATATATATCTTTAGCATGTAGAAGTCCCAGATTGGAAGTGAAGGCATTTCCTTAAGAACTGCTCCTCTGTGGGGTGCTGGGTGCTCCATGTGGTTAGAGTTCTCTGGTCTCTCTGGCATCTTGATATCATGGCAGGGGAAGTTTACTGGACGTGATTTCAGAATTTGTGAATTCACCTTGTGTTACTCTTGTCTTCCTGTCCATTTGGCTCGTGATGGTTTTCCTGGACTAGCATGTATCTCACGTTAATCTTTCGTTGTTCCTCTCTAGTTGGTGTTTTAACCTTCTGGGGAGTTCAATAATGCTCGAGTCCCCTGAATTCATGTTTTAGCATGACCGATGCGATAGCACGTTCTTGTCATTTTCTCTAGGGAGTAACCCTTCTTCTTTTGCTTCGGGAGGCTGCTCCTGGCTCCTAGTGGAGGGTACTTCTCCCCAGTTGCCCGCTCTCCTGTTATTCCAACGAACTTGTTTATGTAGTGGTTCTTTGGAGTTGTCTTAATTAATTTTGAGAGAAATATGATTCTTTTTTCTGAAATATTATTCTGTTCTTTAGATCGTTGGTACTTGAATTTTTAAAACTTTTTCAGCCACTGTTATAAAAAGGAACATTCCATGTGGTGTGGACAGCAGGATTTAGGGATGATAGGACAAATGTTGTGTTTCCTTAGAGTATTTATTTAATCTGGAGAGGAGAAGATTTTGAAGTTTCAAGGGAGAAATGTAGTAACTGAGCACTTACTTAATGGGGAAGGAAGTAGATTTATTCTGCATAGCTTAGAGGGCCCTATGGGTAGAATGAATGCACAGATGGCAGATTTTGGCTCAGTGTAAAGAGAGACTCCTAATAACGACTAAGAGTGCACTTGTCGTGATGAGCATTGAATAAAGTACAGAAACGTTGAGTCACTATAGTGGATACTTGAAACTAATAGAACACTATGTTAATTTTACTGGAAATAAAATAAAAAACTTAAAAAAATTCCAACTTAGTGAGAATAGACTTTCATTCAAGAAGATTATTACAAGGGGGGAAAGGACCATTGCAAAAGGCAAAATCACTGTGGTCTTACGACCTGCAGGTACCCTGAGTTAGGCCCAATAGGTTTTCTTTGATAGAGAGGAATAAACAAGGCAGAGAGGACTGGGTGTAGGAACGTGGGATGAAGGGGAGGAATGACTGGAAAGTACATCAGAGAACATTCTACCTGAGACCAGCATGTTCTGGGTAGGGGCGGTGCTGTCTGCTACTCAGGCTGATGGTGGGCCTGAAGAGAGGTTAACAGGCATTTTGTTCTGATTGATCAGTGGGGATAAATCAGTCCGGCTAATCATTTACGAGGGCAAGAGTGGGGATTTGGAAGGTCTGTGTCTGACTTTGTCATGGGTGAACAAGGGAGCATCTATGAACTCATCTAAGTCATGTGGGGAAGAGTCATCCTTGGTAGTCAAACATTTTCCAGAACGCAAAAGGGGGGGGGGGATCCTGGGCCTTCAGATAAAACTCAACATTGTCCAGACTTTCTCATGTGTTCTTAGCTTCTTGGCAGTGAGCTGTGCCCCATAGTCTTTTTGCTTTCCTCAGCCATTTATCAAATGCCTATCATGTGCTCCACTAGGCCCTGGGATTAGTGGTGTGGCGCATAAATTGACCCTGCCCTAAGGAGATCACACTAAAAATGTTCCAGGGAGAAAGACATTTCCAGAATTGCAGCTATTGACCATGTATATCTTGAGTGGGAAATGCACAAAATCCAGGAAATCAGGATGAGTAGAGTCAGGACTAAAAGCACATGAGGAAGCCCGTATGATTTGCCGATGGATTGGATTTGGGGCATGAAAGAGAGGCATCCCAATTAACTACAAGAAATTCAGCCAAGCACCTAGAAGAATGGGATTGATATTTGTTGATGCTGAGAATGTGGGCACATCAAGATGGTGGGGGATGGATTAGGAGTCCAGTTTTAGATGAGTTAAGTTTGGCAAGGCTATTAGAGATCCAGGTGGTTTTATCACTTAGGGAATTGGAGTCTGGAACCCACAGGAGGCATCCCGGCCGGAGAGGTGAATGTGGAAGTGGCCTTTGCATCATCGTAGCCACGGTCTGGAAAGTTGGCCTTGTACCATGGGGACAGTATATTGGCTGGGCAAGGCTAGCAGTGGTCTTTTGGAGTCCGGGGCTGATGGGTAGGATTTGGGAGTGAGGTAGGGTTCCTGTCTTCCAAAACAATCCTCTCTGATCGTTGAGTGGGGCTGTTGTGTTCAGCTGAACAACATTTTATGGGTTATGTGGGCCTTGGGGCAAACTTCAAGGTTGACTTGATGCAGTTCATTTGTATGTTCCTCTGTCTTCCATTCATTATCCCCAGTGGCTAAATCATTTCCAGGAGGGACTCTGTGGGAATCAAATAGTTCAATTATATGGAGAGTGAATCTAGGCAGAGAGCTTCCATCACACATTAAGAAGCCCATGCTGGAAACAAGATACAGAACTTTAAGAGTAGAATTCCGAGGATATGGATATATATTCTTCCAACAAGTTAACAAGCAAGTTGATTATTCGACAATTTAGTCAATCCTACTAAGTGTCAGTGTCTGTATTATATGCTGAGGTGTCAGTAGAAAATACAAGGTTTTCTGGCAACATGGCAGACAGAGCTGAGGCTCATGAAACCCCTCCTACTACACACAAGAAATGCTGGGTAAATATATATATATATATATATATATATTTGTTTTTGAAATATGTAGCTGGTCTGAAAGAGAAAAAGTAAAATCCCCCAGGTGCTAGACATGAAGCAGAAACCAGACTAATATCAGACATTCAGTACCACAGTGACCTGGCAGTTTGGGACCAGCTGGAGGCCGCAGCAAATGGCCTTGTGATAGCCTGTGGGGACGAGGCATTTGGCTGTAGGTGACAGGTAGGGAAGGAAAATAACTCCCTCTAACTTTATGAGTTCTTGCCCAAGACCTCTGTAATAAAAGACAGATTTAATGAGAGAAAAACAGACAGGCTTATTAACTGTGCACCTCATGTCTACTTGGAGAGACCCAGAAAAACTGAATAAGGCCCCAGGATGGCCCAAGCCATCTTTGGCTAAAGACAGAGATGTTGGGGCGTGGAAGCCAGTTATGGGAGGTGACCGGGAAAACAGCAAACTAGGGTAAGGTTGTTAAGAGATTTAAGTCACTGCCTTCCCCAATAATAAGAGTTTCTTGTGATTGAGCCTTCCTTCTCTTCCAGATATGAATCACAATTTCTCTTATAAATATAAATTTTCCTCTGAAAGGGCAATTTCTGTTTGCAGAGATTCTCCTGTGTTTGCAGCCTCTCAAAAATGATCAGGCCCCAGTAGTCCTTATGCCAAAGAGGCATATTTTAGGGTGAGAGAATTCTGCCACCCATCGCACACATAGTCTTTGGGTGCAGAGTTTTCTGTGTGCAGGGTAGGGATCAGAAAAAACAGGGTTAGAAATTGTTAAGGGGCAGCATCATTGGACACTTGTTGCAAGGGTCAAGGTGAGACTGATTCTCTTCAGCCCACTGCCATTGGGCAGAGAGACCAGTGTAGACTGAGTTCAGCTCCAGCCAAGACAGGTAAGGGGGTTTCTAGCAGAGAACAGAGAGAAGAGAAGGGGCTATGGGGAAGTGAAAAAGGAGGAGCAAAGAAGGGGTTGGGAGGCTGGGGAAATGGAAAGTGCCAGAAGAGAGGACCGAACATGGCTCGGCTGAGGGTTGGATGAGGTAGTGTTTGGCAGCTTTGCGTTTTCTTGAGCAGAGACTCATCAAAGACCAGAGGAGCTGGGGTGGCCTCAGTGGTCTATGCAGGTGAAAGCCGGCTACAGACGGGTGGGAACCAGCACAGTCTCAGAGGTCCTGTCCCACCTGGGAGTTCAAGGCTCACAAATTAACATTTAGACCCACGAACACTGGTGGAAGGAAGCTCACACCACTCTGGTGACATTTTCACAAATCAGGAACAAAGGAATCCCTGAAAGTAGAAAACTGCACTGAAAATAAGGTCACAGTGAAAAATAATAATGAACTCACAACATGGAACATAAAATAGAGAAAAGGCGCAAGCAATATTTAGAAAGAGAAAAGTCATGAGACCTAGCCACAACCATAATGGAGGTTACAATATTTCGAAAAAAATACAGTGAATAATTTTATGCAAAAATATTGAAAATGTGAGTGAAAGAAACATTTTTGGAGAAAGATAAATTTCCAAAATTGACAAGAAAAGAATAAAAATCCGAATGGCCATACAAACGTATTTAAAAAAATGGAATCAGTGATTTATTTTTTTTTATTTTTTATTTTTTTTTAGTTTTTTTATTGTTATGTTAATCCCCATACATTACATCATTAGTTTTAGATGTAGTGTTCCATGATTCATTGTTTGTGCATAACACCCAGTGCTCCATGCAGAACGTGCCCTCCTCAATACCCACCACCAGGCTAACGCATCCTCCCACCCCCTCCCCTCTAGAACCCTCAGCTTGTTTTTCAGACCATCGTCTCTCATGGTTCATCTACCCCTCCGATTCCCCCCCTTCATTCTTCCCCTCCTGCTACCTTCTTCTTCTTTTTCTTTTTCTTAACATATATTGCATTATTTGTTTCAGAGGTACAGATCTGAGATTCAACAGTCTTGCACAATTCACAGTGCTTACCAGAGCACATACCCTCTCCAGTGTCTAAGTGATTTAGTTTTTAAAAATCTGCTCCCAAATAATAGGTCTAGATTGTTTAACAAACTTTCAAGAAACAGGTAAACCCTGTGCTTCTATAAAGTGTGTGGTTGAACAAAGAATGTGAAAGATCTGAGTGCAGCTCTTCATGAGGCCAAAAAAAAAAAAAAAAATTCCTTGAAAAATGTAGTGTCTGTAACTAGTTCTCACAAACATAGGTAAAACAATTACTACATGAAATATCATCAAGCCGAATCCATCAAAGTGACATGAAAACCCCTTGATGATCAAGTAGCGTTTCTCCATGAATTCAGAGACAGCCAAGATAAAAAAAGCAGGTGAGATAATTAGTCCTGTTAGGGGATTAAATGTGCGATTCTTTTCACAGGCTTAAAAGAAGTATCTGACAACACTCGGTTCCTGTTCATGACCAAAAAATAAAAACCACCATAAATAAGGAATAAGAGGGAGGTTTAAAATCTGATACAGTATGCAAACAAGACAGAGCCCTAAAGCAAACATATTTAAAGGTGAAACACATCAAGTGTTCTCTTCAAGAAAAAGGGAAGACTACCCGTTCTCATCATTTTTTTATTCAACATTTTTTTTGAAATCCTCACAAATACAGTGAGACCAAGCGGAAGACCATGTGGGAATAAGAATTGGAAGACGGAAGGTCGTGTTGTAACGACACTAATGTGAGTCGCTCGGTGGTGAGTTGTAGCTAGTGATTACACCATGGGGAGTTGTCACACAAAGGAGATTTTATTTACAGCAAATAAGGAGATCACAGGAAATAACTTCCAAACCCCTGGCTCCCCGCGTAGGGGTGAGTGAGTTCCTTTTATTTAGGGTCAGGATGGTTGATCACTCAGAAAGGGGAGTTTTGTGACATGTAAAAGTGGGCATAAGATCATGCAGGCGTCCTTAGAAAACATACTTGTAGGTGCATCGTACGTGATCCTCATGATGCTTGTGCTCTTCCTAGGGTAGAGACTTCAACACTATAATGAAGCTGAGCTCAAGCTGGCTTGGGCTGCCTCAGGCTGGCTAGTTCTTGGGGGGTCTAGGGCTATTCTGTGGTCTAAGACCATAAAGGGTTAGGAGTGCAGGACCTTGCTTGCTCATGGGCTGGAAATATATCAGTTGACCTTGAGTCCAGGCTTCTGTAGAAACAGCTGGTAAGGTTTCAGTTCTATTCACAGAAGACAGAATGTAGAAAATCCAAAGAATCTAGAGATCAGCCATCGAGCTAGTGACTGTCAATAAAAAAAAGAAAGAAAGAAAAAGAAAGAAAGAAAGAAAAAAGGAAAGAAAGAAAGAAAGAAAGAAAGAAAGAAAGAAAGAAAGAAAGAAAGAAAAGAAAAGAAAAGAAAAGAAAAGAAAAGAAAAGAAAAAAAATTAGTGGTTTTCCTATACACCAAAAACAACTAATTAGAAAGTGTGATAAATGGGTTATTGATTGATCAAGTGTTACTGGAAGGACATATACAACCTATCGTCATTGGCTATCTGGCTTATTAATACTTTTCATTTCCTTCTTGACACATTTTTTCCTAATTTGTTATAAGGACCATCAGACGAAAGAAAAAATTGAAGTCTTTACCATGATGTAGGTTCCTTATACAAAACAACTGAAGATAAATTCAGTTGCTTGAGATGAAAATACAATTTCTTGGCTTTCCATTCCTGGACGTTACATGATAATTTGCAGATAATAATGAATAGAAGCTGGAGGATGAGGCTTCGTTAAGTGGTTTGCTTTCATTCTGGGTTTAACCAAAGACTGTGATGTTCTTCCCAGATTAATCCAATACAGGAATCAAGCCATCAATTTAATTTGGAGACAATATTTTAGCGAGATCACTCAAGAGGTGTATTGGTAGGTATAAAACAAATTGGTAACAATGTTTAAGTTACAATAAATTAAGAGATAAATTAGTAGGTTGATGACTTTCATTAATATTTTTACTGTTAAAGTAATGTTTTGGTCTTTGGCTTTTATTCCAACCTCATTTGAAATCTATACTTAAGCATGCACACTATTTATAAAAATCTTTCTTGGGGCCTGGCAAAAATATTTCAGAATTTTGAGATGCAAAACGGTATCTGTGCACTCAAAAAGAAACCAGACGGTTGTTTAGTTGTAGATATATCCATATTATGTATTCTGCTCAGAGAGAAGTCAGGTCAGAGGTTCACACTACCTTGGTCCTGCCCATGAACAGAATTTCAAAAGACATGAGGATGTGTGCACAATTAATTGCTAAAGAATATAGTCAGTAATTACTCAGTGTTTGAGTCTTTGAAGTCTAAGTTACTTGGTTTGTGTGGACATTAAAAATTGGCTTTCGAGATACTATGTGGCAGCTATTGAAGTGAGTTGAGAAACTTAACGAAAATGGCCCAGTTCTTTTCAAACATTTTTATTAAACATATTCCATAGAGATGTGAGGGTTTTAAATTAAGAATCACAACTGTGATACTCAATGAGGGAATATTTAAATAACCAGAGCTTTGTGAAACTCAGTGGACCATGCAAACGTTTTTCCTACTGCCTTGTGTAATCAAACTTAATTAAATTCAGACATTCTTGGAGTAATTGCTGAAAATTGTGTCTATCTTTTGCAAAAACTGGTATTCAGTGCGAGGAAATCCATAACAACAAGTGACCTGGATTATGTGTTTTATTGTGTCAGGCGAGGGCACAGATGGAGGACTTTTGGGTCCCCCCTTCTTAGCTACAAATGCGGATCCTTCATGCAAAGCATTGCCCTGGAGTCCCGAAGGCTGGGCGTGGACATGGGCGTGGGCATGGAAAAGCTCAGAACCAGGCTCCGGTGCACCTGCTCAGAACAAGACACTCACTGGACGCCCAACCTCAGGGCAATCACTGGCATCTGGAGGGATGCACTGAAACTCACAGTTGGGAAATGTACACGAAAAAAGAAAAGGATCTTTGTCCTCTGCACCCCACCTCATTTCAGAAAGGACTTGCAATGATATCTCAAGAAAACTGGAAAAAAAGAAAAGTCTTGACAACATGCACCCAAGATACAGAATACAGAAGGATTTGAAATTTAAGAAGCGATGTAATCTGGGAGGAAGGAGGGAAAAAAGGATCAATCTGATACCAAGGCTGTGACCCCTGAATGTTTTTCAAAGGTCGCACGCACTTATTAGAGATGAGATACACAGTATTTTCCAGTACCCAAGGGGGGAGAAATCTAATGCATCTCACACAGGAGGAGGCTATTTCTTTATTTTTTTGAGAACTCAGAGAAAAATTCCTGTCAGTCTTTATGATATAATTTAAAAAAATAATAATAAAAATCTTTGAAATCCTTACAGAAAATGCAAGCATAAAGTTCAAGAATCTGCTTATAACTTTCTGTGTACGCGGTGGGTCAGGACCAAGCACCGCTCAGTGGAAGCAAAATCAGAGATAAGTCTGAGCTCTCCAGGCCAGACAAGGGAGTCTCAAATGGTCTGGTTAGTCCAAGTTTTAAAGGTACACACTCTGTGGGGTTGCAGGACTCTCCAGAAGGTTCTGTTCCATATCCCTCTCTCATGCGTGAGCCTCTGATTAGAACTGGGAGGTAGAGTCAGGGCTTATCATCTTTGGTAAGTAAGCGCTGGGGGTCCATAACCAGGAAGGGTGAAAGGCTGCGTGAGTGTGACGCATTTCTCATCGGAGACTCTTGAATGATATGGTGTGAAAGGTTTATGGTGTGGTTTATCTCTAATCTCTTATTTAAATCATGTCTTTTTCTGCATATCAGCCCTCTGTTTCATTTCCTAGGATAACAGGTTGGATCTTTGAGGGGGGCATCTGGCTGTTGGCAGAGGCAAGCAAGATAAGCCAGGGCAGAATGGAAGCAGACTCTCGTCTCTTTGCATCTTGACCGTGGGAAGTGCAGGGCAGGGACAGGTGCTAAGGATGTGGTGCACACAGCTGGAATCCCTCCAGTGGCCGGGGGAAAGGGAGGGCCCACGTCAGTGAGGCTCCAGGACGTTCTGTCCTGGAAATTGCGTGTGGTTGCATACCGCTCTTGGAGTAGACTGGCCCGGGTGCAAGAAGTGTTCGGAGGGAGGGATGGACTAACAGCCTGGTAAAGTCCCAGTGGTCATAATAATAACTGAAGTTATTTTTCAACCCCTAAAAGTTTGCAGGATTTTCTGGGAGTTTTTATTTTATACCGTATCACTTAAACCTCACGGTGACTCTACAAAAGAAATGTATATTTTACAAATAAAAAACAGAACAAAACAAAACAATGAGGCTTAGAGGGGGTATACGTGGTGCCCAGCATCACACAACTATGAAGAGGTTCTCCAGACTGGATTACGTCCTTTCAAAATTCATGAGTTGCAGAGCTGACCCCCAATTGGACTGTATTTGGAGATAGGGCCTGTGGGGGTTGATAAAGCTGAAACAGGTCATGAAGGTGGGGCCATCACCTGATAGGCCTGGTGTCCTTTTGAGAAGAGGAAGAGACTTCTGAGTGCTCTCTCTATGTGCAGACACAGCCAGGAGATGGCTGTCCACAAGCCAGGAAGAGGGCTCGCCCCAGAAACTGAGTCCCTAGCGCCTTGATCTTGGACGTGTTATCCTTCTGAACTGTGAGAAATACATCTCTGTTGTTGAAACCCCTCCCCCGTCGGTGACATTCTGTTCGGGCAGCCTGAACTGCATAAGAGCAGATCCAAAGGCAGGATCTGAATTTGGACTCTGTGTCCCCCGAAGTCTTTAACAGATGCCCTGAGACCTCACGGGCGATGGTGATGACTCACAAGAAGCAACGTCATTGAATTTACTGCGCTTGGGCGCGCATGTTCTTAGGCCGCCTGAACTGCAGGGGATTCAAGGCTCTGCTGGCTAAGAAATGTCTGGAATCCCATTTCACATTTTGGGGACTGAAGTGCAGAGAAACTAGTGTACTGATTGGCAGCTTGCACCTAGACATGATCTGGGAAGGACACCACCTTCTGTAAGGGCAGGGCTACACCATGGAAACTGGGTGTGCGCTTTCCTTCAGTGATGCCAGAGAGCCTCCTGTTTGCAGGGTCAGTGCACGTGGGAGCTCAGGGACAGCTGGAAACGTCCTGAGATAAAAGAGCTGCCTAAAGACATGGAATCACTTGAGGAAGAAGGGTCCTCTGACCAGAACTCGAGTCCAATGCCGGGGTTTGAACCCTGTGTTTCTCATTGTGAGACCTTGTGTTTCTAGAACCTCGAGTTACAAACGTTCAAAGCAGGTGTATTGTTTTCTACACTAAGTGTCTGTCATTGTTTTCCCACATGAATGACTCTAAGGGCCATATCATGTCTTCCTAAGGTGAGAGCCTTGGTGAGGCCCCAGGGAGTAGTGTGGAATGTCTCCTTCCTGGGGATGGAAGCTAGGACACTTCTCCCTCACTGTGGGGACCACTCAGGCCCACATGGCCGACTGAGCATCCTGCGCAGAAACCCACTCCCTCCCTCCTGTGAGGAAGGCTACCCTAAAAAGCCACCATTCTTTGGTTAGGGGTAGAGTAAATCTTGGAAGTTTTTTCCTAACATGGCTCATAGATGAGTAAATGCTTCTTGGATACTAAATGCAAACTATTAGAATCACCACCATGGTCTAGAGCTGCAGAGAATGTGGGGTGAGGGAGGGGGTCTCTCCAGACTGAGTATAAAATATTCTAATAGTCCTGTGGAATATACACCATAGCATTGAAATTATGGTCATTGAAGGAGTGCCTGGGTGGCTCAGTGAGTTAAGCATCTGCCTTCGCTCAGGTCATGATCCCGGGGTCCTGGGATCAAGTCCCACATTGGGCTCCCTGCTCCTTGGGGAGCCTGCTTCTTCCTCTGCCTCTCTTTCTCTGTCTCTCATGCATAAATAAATAAAATCTTAAAAAAAAAAAAAAAACTTAGTAAAACTCCAGTGCTGTTGGCAATGTTCGGCGGTGGGAGCAGGTGCTTTGGATCACTAAGCACAATCAGTGTTAGGTTCCCAAATAAGCGAATGTTTTTGGAAATTCCTTTGCTTTTATTTATTCCGGGAATAGAAGGGGTATGGTGAGATTATTTTTTTTCCTTCCCAAATATCTAAGACCCTTACTTCAATGCAGCATCAGGAGCTTGATGCATCATAAGCTGCCTATTCACTGTTTTGTTTATTTTTATGGATCAGGCATTCAGGAGAACTCTCCTGAGTTCCCATTGCAGCTTCAGCAGATTTCAGGCTCACAATGAGCCAAGCCCATCTTATATTTGGTTTGTTTCTCGTCGCGGTCTCTCTAACCCCTGGGGCAATGTGCAGCCTCTGCCCGTGGGCAGGTCAGCACCACCACTAGTCAGTGAGGCAGCGTTGCATGAGATGGGGACAGGGAGGGCAGACTGGAAAGGCATCAGGAGCAGAAGGAGAAGGAACGGCATCAGGAGCAGAAGGAGAAGGAACACTTTCTTCTTGATCAGATACCCCCAAAGGAGAGGAAGTAGAAATACTTGGTCTTATTTGAGTGCATGGAGGCGTGTGGCTTGGGATTTTTTTCTGTCTGATGAGACAGAGTATGTGTGGGAGTGAAGCTGTCTGTTCTGGTCCAGGAGGAATTCCAGAGAAAGCGGTCTTTATATGCCAGGCTCGCAAAGGGACCATGGAGGCAAGAAAGGGGGGACCCTGACAGTCCCCTGTGGACACAGACAAACACAACTGAGGCTTACGGCCCTTTATGAGAAGTAGCATTTGTCGAGGTAGCCTCAGACATTGCACATTACATTTCTTGTAAGGAAGAGAATCAGGCAAAATCCGTACGTGGAACTGTCAACCCAAAGTACTGTAGGCAAGCAGAAATAAAAGATTTGAGTGGAGAAAGGAAATTAAACATGTTGGTGGAATTTAAGTGAGGGATTCACCACTTAAACACGGATATAAAAGTTTCACCTAAATGGAAACGATCAAGTGTCTTCTCTTCTGGAGTTTCATGCCTAAGAGGTCCAATTTGGCAGCTCATATTGGAAATCTCTAAGGATCAGTACAGCAAATTTCCTGAAATAATTTGGACGGGGAGCGTTTTCCGTCAGAACTTCTAGTAGGTGAGATGTTCCGTGGGACACACATGAGAGGTCCTGTGGTACAAAGTTACTTAGCTTGGCTCACTTTTCTTCTAATCTTCCATCCCACTCAATGGCCTTGTCCACATGCCTTATAATTGTGTCCTAATTTAAGGAGACGTTTTGCACTGAGCCCACTTCTATGGGAAATCAGTGCCCCCCTCTCTGCCTTTCTTAGCACCAGATCCTGTCTGTGGCGCCTGTCTTCATGAACCCCTTAGTGGTCACCAAGACAAGTTCAACATTGTGCTTGATATAAAATAAGCCACTCTTACAAAGAGAACCTGTTAAAGTCAGTTTTTTTAGGTGATGTCGTTAGCATCATAGAAATACTCGGGAAATACACGCTAAATTTTTGTCCATATGCATGAATAAAGCATGGCACCATAGGTCATATGAGAATATTATCATTCAGGAAATCAAAAACATTTAAAAATCTATTACCCATCCACTTTAACTTAGAATAGAAAAAAAAAAAAGATGCCATGACTTATTTTTATTTTATTTTACTTTACTTTTCTTTTTTTTACTTTGTTACTTTAATTTAATTTAATTTAATTTTATTTTATTTTATTTTTAAGTGGATCCCTGTTCGATATGATAGTTTAGACAAATCAGTATGGGAGAACATAAAAATTCAGAGATAACATGTGCACAAAGCATGGGTTAGCTTACTAATGTTGGGGAGGTCCACCCCAGAAATACTCGATGACATGAAAGGAACCTACACCCTCGTCTATAGGATTCTTCCAGAAATAGATCACCAAACCTGTGTTAGTGAGCTTAATTAAGAAGTTCTTGTCAGAGTAGTCTGTTCACTCGCATACTGATTAACTGTCCTTGATGTTATTGAAAATAAGTTTGGGAGATAATGTAGTAAGTTGTGCAAATCCTAAGTGAGTGATTGGCACGGAGATGTTGAGAGAGAAGAAATTCTCAGTGTGAATTTGGCCCTGTTTCCCCCGGACCGTGGAGGCCAGTGGGACCCTGTGGGAAAGAATCTTGTTTCCCTGTGCTTCATAATGGATAATAGATACCCCCATGAGATTATCCATACCCTTTTGCTTTAAAATTTCTTGATTCCTATAACCAGTAAGAAGTGGCAAATACGGGAATTCCAGTACTTGGCCATACTCATGTAAATCCAGATTCAAGTTCTGCTTTAAACCTCATTTTCTTATGGATGAGCCACTTTTCTTCACGCCACCAGATAACTCCAGGCCCACGAAGGTCTCAGGCTGCAGATCAGGAATCATCGGACCCATGGCCTTGCTAAGTGAAGAAGGGACGTGGCTCCGTGAGGCCCATCGGATGACGAGGCACTCATTTTTGGAGATGAGTGCATGTGCCTTTGGTTCTCATTCAGGAGAGCAGTGACCTGCTGTTCATTAGCTCAGTCGGCAGAGATGCAGCCCAAACCGCTAACCCAGGAGCGTTCTCCTATTTCCCTAGAGTAGCTACTTGAGTTAGAAGAGAGAGGAGAGGAGAGGAGAGGAGAGGAGAGGAGAGGAGAGGAGAGGAGAGGAGAGGAGAAGAGAAAAGAAAAGAAGAAAAGAAAAGAAAAGAGAAAAGAAAAGAAGAAAAAAGAAAAGAAAGAAAAGAAAAGAAAAAATGTGTTAAGGATCACCCTTTGATGAAAGATTTCAGGAGTGCAGAAAAGGTTTTCCATTCCAAGTGCCTACACATCACCTCGTTCGCTGTTCCACGGCTCCCAGAGAAGCAGCATCCGTGGGCTGAGGAGACCCGTCGTGGGGCTCCTGCACCTGCAGAGAGGAGAGGTCTGGAACCAGGCACACGTGTTCCGTGGGATGGTGCACCTGCGGGCTCGGTCGGCGTGCCTGCAACCTCGGGACCCGTAGCCCTGGCAGACAGTGTGATGGTGTTAAGCAAGGAGATGCTGGTTTGGGGAACATTGGGAAGCCACGTCAAGTGCCTCTCGGAAAGGGGGGGTGACAGATCAACTCCATGGCATAGAGCCATGTTTTATCATGAGCGTGCCAAGGAAGGGCTCAAACCAAAATATCCACAGGGATGGGTTTCAGAGACACGGTAGTGAAAAATCTTCACGGTACTGAAAAATACTAAGAGAAACTGTGTGAGCGTCCACACACACACACCCTCCTTGCGCCCTAGATGTTTCCATGTACTACTCCCAACAGGACAAACTTCTGGAACTTTTGGCCCCTCTAAGACTTGCCACAGAGGAGGAGAGAGCTGACTCTGTTTTGTACCAGGAGGTGCTCTTGGGTTTCATGGTGTTAAAATGTCAACATCTTCTACTAGGAATTATAATTTGTCTCTAAAGTACCACGTTAGGGATTTCTGTTTTTGGAGACTGACCACTGTCCTTGGCCCCAAAGATTCTGTCTTGTGTTAGCATCTGACCAGTTTCACAGACTGGTGGCCTGCCTCTCTCCTGTGTTCTCGCTCCCTGTCTCTCACTGTTTACCTTCATTCTTTAAAAAAAAAAAAAAAAGATTTATTTATTTGAGAGAGAGAGAGAGCAAGTGGGAGAAGGGGCAGAGGGAGAGAGAGAAACTCAAGCAGACTCTGCTTGAGCCTGAAGTGGGGCTCGATCTCACGACACTGAGATCATGACCTGAGCTAAAATCAAGAGTCGGATGCTCAACCAACTGAGTCACCCAGGTGTCCCGCTTTAGTCTTTTTTAGAGTGAAACTACTAACCTTCAAGGGTAACTCTCTTACTAGTGTTTGGATGGTTGTAATCGCGAATGTTATTTTTGAAACTATTGATTGTATATGAAAATGTACATTTCCATAGAAATTGTAGACCAGCAAGCACCTGGACAGAGTCCTAGACATTCTTCTCCCTTCTCTGGGATCTCTCCAGGCTGGCCTCCCACCATCGCTTTCCTTTCACACATCACATAGTGTCCAAGATAAAAATAGTCTCACCTCACTATCCAGTGCGCATCCTTCCCTGACGTCCCGAGGCATCAGACGTAACGTCACACATGCTAGCTTCTCACTCGAACATTTGTACCATTGGTCCCAGCCCGGCTGCTCCCAGGGGCAAGCTGCACCCCATGCCTGCGGACCCTCCGAGAGGTCCGCAGAGGGCCTTACCCTCTCCCTCCCTCGACCTCTGCACCTGCTCTCCCCTGTGATGCGAGCTCTCCCCTGCTCTCCCCTCCCCAAAGGCTCGCCCTTGCCACCTTCCTGATTTGGCCGTGACCCTGCAGGACTCAGCTCAAGCAGCCTCTCTTTAGGAAGCTCTGGGTCTAAGACCACTCTCTGCTTTTCTCCTAACAGCACTGTTATGAGCATCACCTTACAATCATATTTTATTTTAATATTTTCATATTCTACTTCCTGCGCTCAGCTGTTACCACCACACGGACTTTCTCATCCTTGTATCTCATCCACAGGACCTAAAGAGTTGCTGACACTCTAGTCCCCCACTACGTATTCCTCGAATTAATTCATAACCTCCCAACAGAGGAAGGCACACATTTTCCCTCCTTGTGTCTTGCTGCGTATGTATATTTCCCCCCGCATCCTCTGACAGGCAGAAAAGCACGCTCGCTAATCACCCTGACACCTTGGCAGTTTCTCCTGGATGCGGTAAAATATTATGATACAAATATCTGATTGTTTTTCTTTGAAAGAATAATTAGCAGTTTGACAGACCGCACATGTGAATTATTCAGTGCGAGGCTGTGAATTTTCTAGACGCAGAGTTTAGCTGTAGCTCGTAGTGAGCAGAAGGTCTGTGTTACAGATTGTGGATGTCTTTGAAAATGTTGGCTTACTTGCAAAGTGTTTTAAAAGAACAGCAAGCTACAGGGACGGTTTCGTGATAAGAAGAGATGAATTTTAAAAAGGGCCTCTCCCGGGCTGTAAGAATCTTCCCCGGTATGTGATTTTAAGACATGAAAACACAGAAGAGCATTTTGTAATATAATGACTGAGTTGGCCCATACATTCTTTATCTGACCGGGATCGGGCATGTGACCTCTGACAAATTATATAGTCTGTGATCCTCGTTGTTCATATTTAACTTGGGGTGCTGATGGGACCTGTGTGACAGGATGGTCGTGAGGGTTCAACATCACTGGGGGGGAGGCGCTGAGTGCAGAGCCAAAAGTGGTCCCTGAGTATCAGCCAGGTGATTTCTTTGCGATCCTCTTGGGGGCATACACTTTATGGGGTACCACTCCTGATGATTAGGGATGGCAAGCCAACATGTGGGGAGATGAATGCCCTTAGAAAAGGGGCGCGCCAGCCATTGGGGTCACATGGGGAAGCACCAGGGTCTGGCGGGAGGCCGAGGGAGAAGGAGAAACGTGCACCAGACCGTTCCTGTGGTCTCCGTGGGAAGGAAGCCAGTGAACAGGTTGAGGGCTGTGAATAATTCCATGAGCTCTGGGCATCGGGGCTGCCCCTCATGCCTGGTCCCTGGCTCTGCAGTGATGAGGGTGGGAGATAGGGACCCCCGAGTGTGAGAGCCCCCCCATAGAGGAGGGGTTGGGTGTGCCTCGGGATCCGTTGTTATGCTTCTGGAAGGCACTCCTTTGGAGCTGTTTGCTGCCGCCAGGTAGCTGGGCAGCCCTGGGAGGGGCAGCCTCTCCAGGTCACAGGGCCCCCCAGTGACCAAACCCCAGAACCTGGGAAACAGACCAGGCTGATGGAGCCTGGCACACCCCGCGGGGTATCTGTGTGTGTCTTGTGTGTGTCCAGCCACTGCCCAGCAGTCCCGCACCCCTGCTCGCCCCAGCACGGGGTCTCTGCCGCCCCCTGACCGCAGGCATCCCGGATCTGCTCCCAGCCATCTTCCCCCCCAACCCCCCGCTGTGAGCCAGGGCAGGGGCTCCGGACAAGACGTCTCTGGCTGTGTCCAGACCGCCTGGCCCCGGGCCGCTGCTGCCGAGCCCTGACCCATTCTTCCATCCCTGGCGGGGGTCTCTGCTCGTGCTCCCCACTTGCCTTCTGTCTCCACACTTGCCTTCCATCTCCCCTCTAGCTCTTGGCAGGAGCTATCACTTCTATTTCCCACTCGTGAAATCTTGCCCCAAACTGTACATCTATAAACCATTGACTGTCCATGCCTGCTTCCCCAGATCCCATACGTTCAAAATCTCCGAAGCAAACTTGTTTTTGTGTTTTGTATAAAGAATTTTTCTTACATGTTGATGACATCGAAGGACATTTTGGTAATTAGTCTCTGGTCCTTAAATTATTTTTTTTTAAGATTTATTTATTTATTTGAGGGGAGGGAGCGGCAGAGGGAAAGGGAGAGAGACTCCAAGCTGACTTGGGGGGCTCAATCTCACGTCCCTGAGACCAGGACCTGAGCCAAAACCAAGAGTCGGACACCGAGCCCACAGTTCCACTCAGGCGCCCCCCATTAATTATTTTTCTGTTCCACAAATCAAATGCGTTTTAAAAGTATAATCAATGCAATGAGTATGTTGTGTCTGGATTGGTAAACCAGAAAAGAATCTAGGTGACAAGTACCACCAAGAATATTCCTGGGTATCTTTTTAAGGCTCCATATCTGTGATGCATGACGATCTTACAAGGAGCCTGCAAGTGTATTGATAATTGGCAAGTGTGTTTTTATGACATGTGATCCTTGAAGTACCCAGTAGTTCCACGGCTCCCGGAGCCTTGCTTGGTCTGTATGTGGCAGACACAAGAAGGTACAGCCTTGTGGCTTCTTGTCCTGTTGCGATACATGTCCCCTTCTGGGGCTCCCCCCCACCCAGGCCCCACTGGCTCCTGGTCTCGGGCCCCCGGAGGGATACAGAGCTCAGCTCCTCCACTGGGGGAGAAACGGGCACAATTTCCAGGTGTTGAGTACGTGATACTTTGGTCTTTGACAAACAGATTGTCCTTTAGCTGAGAAGAGCATCCTCCCTGCTCCTCATCCTGCTCAGAAATCATTCCTCAGGGCAGTCGGGCCAGGGGAACACTGGGAACAGAGCGGCCAAGAAGGGAGCTGTATGTGTTGCCCCGGAAGGCTCTGGAAGCAGGGCTGGGCGAGGGCTCCTGCCCGTGGGGCTCAGACGGCCTCTGTGAAGTGCACGGTGTCCGAGGCCCACAGGCAGTTGCACTCCTGCTACGCAGGGGGTCAGGCCAGGTCAGCACTTCCAGATGCACGCCGGCCTCCCGCCTGCCTTCCTCCCGAGCCGGGGCTCAGTCTGAAAACCGAGTGTAGGACTGAACACAGTGGTGTAGCACGGTAGGTAGGAGGACGGAGTAAAGTACTACAGAACAGTACAAAGAAGACCAAGCACAGAACCATAGCATATTGCATGGGAGGACTAAGGACGGTACCACAGCACAGTTGGTAGGAGGACTGAGCAGTCATGTAGTGCAGTGGGTAGTACTGAGCACAGTACCACGGAACAGTACACAGGAAGACTGAGCACAGTACCATAGCCTATTACATAGGACTGAGCACAGTACCACAGCTCAGTTGGTAGGAGGACTGAGCATAGTCATATAGTGCAGTGGGTAGTACTGAGTACAGTACCACGGAACAGTACAAGGAAGACTGAGCACAGTACCATAGCCTAGTTCATAGGAGGACTGAGCACAGTACCATAGCCTATTGCACAAGAGGACTGAGCATTGTCATGTAGTGCAGTGGGTAGTACTGAGCACAGTACCACAGAACAGTACACAGGAAGACTGAGCACAGTACCATCGCCTATTACATAGGACTGAGCACAATACCACAGCTCAGTTGGTAGGAGGACTGAGCATAGCCATGTAGTGCAGTGGGTAGTACTGAGCACAGTACCACAGAACAGTACACAGGAAGACTGAGCACAGTACCACAGCTCAGTTGGTAGGAGGACTGAGCATAGTCATGTAGTGCAGTGAGTAGTACCGAGCACAGTACCACGGAACAGTACACAGGAAGACTGAGCACAGTACCATAGCATATTGCACAAGAGGACTGAGCACAGTCCTGTAGTGCAGTAGGTAGTACTGAGCACAGTACCATAGCCTATTACATAGGAGGACTGAGCACAGTACCACAGCTCAGTTGGTAGGAGGACTGAGCATAGTCCTGTAGTGCAGTAGGTAGTACTGAGCACAGTACCATAGCCTATTACATAGGAGGACTGAGCACAGTACCACAGCTCAGTTGGTAGGAGGACTGAGCATAGCCATGTAGTGCAGTGGGTAGTACTGGGCACAGTACCACAGAACAGTACACAGGAAGACTGAGCACAGTACCACAGCTCAGTTGGTAGGAGGACTGAGCATAGTCATGTAGTGCAGTGAGTAGTACCGAGCACAGTACCACGGAACAGTACACAGGACGACTGAGCACAGTACCATAGCATATTGCACAAGAGGACTGAGCACAGTCCTGTAGTGCAGTAGGTAGTACTGAGCACAGTACCATAGCCTATTACATCGGAGGACTGAGCACAGTACCACAGCTCAGTTGGTAGGAGGACTGAGCATAGTCACGTAGTGCAGTGGGTAGCACCGGGCACAGTACCACGGAACAGTACACAGGAAGACTGAGCACAGTACCATAGCCTATTACACCGGAGGGCTGAGCACAGTACCACAACTCAGTTGGTAGGAGGACTGAGCATAGTCACGTAGTGCAGTGGGTAGCACCGAGCACAGTACCACGGAACAGTACACAGGACGACTGAGCACAGTACCATAGCATATTGCACAAGAGGACTGAGCATAGTCCTGTAGTGCAGTAGGTAGTACTGAGCACAGTACCATAGCCTATTACATCGGAGGACTGAGCACAGTACCACAGCTCAGTTGGTAGGAGGACTGAGCATAGTCACGTAGTGCAGTGGGTAGCACCGGAGGACTGAGCACAGTACCACAAAAGTACATCGGAGGACTGAGCACAGTACCGCTGTACCACACACGGAGGGTCTGTCGTCCGTGAGGGTCTGGCGGTAAAGACCCCTGCTCGGGCCACACACGGGGCCCCGAATCACATCCTCCTTTCATGCAGGCGCACTGCAGGTCTGACCCCTTCTCCCCGGGGCTCCGTGGGTGGGTTCGGGATGAGCCCTGCAGGATCAGATCCCGAACCCGGGACCCAGCCTGAAGCAGAAAAGCGCTTGCGTGCGCAGCCCGCAGCCCCTGCGGAGCTTGCCCCGCCCCCGCGCGCGGGCTCCGAGGCCGGCCTGGCTCCTTCCCTCCGCCCTTCCAGCGCTCGCAGGCGGGGGGGTCGGGCGCCCCCAGCGGTGGCTGCCTGCACCCAGCCTCGGCCCGCCTTCGAGCCCGCGAGAGCCGGCAGCCGGCGCCGGCCGCACACACGTCCCCGCGCGGGCCGCGGGCCCCGAGGCCAGCACGCGTGCCCGGCGCCTGGGCTCCTGCCTGGGGTCGCGCCCTCGCCACCCAGCCCGGGGCCCAGGGCAGCCTCGGAAGCTCCGCCCTGAGCCAGGTGAGCGCCCCGGGCCCCCGGACTTCGCCCGCATCCTCGGCCTTGGCGCGTCACGGCCGCGCTGGGCCCCCCGGGGGCGGGGATGGCCTGCGGTCCCTTTCCGGGGCCTGTTCGCCGGTCGGCCCTTGGCTTCGCTTCGCTCCGAGTCTGACGCACCGCTCAGCCCTTCGGGGAGACCATGTCATTCCCTCCTTTGTAAACCTCTTAAACTTCGGGGCCGAGGGCTGGGGGTCTCCTGCGACCACAGGACTTAGTAGCTGCTCCCGTTTCTGTGGTTGCGGCTTTCGTGTCGGAGGAAGGGATGCTTGAGGGCGAAGCGGCCCCTCGGTCCTCAGGCGGAGCCCGGTCCCCCTGCAGCGGGGGACGCTCCTCCAGACCTGTGTCTGGGGGGTGGGAAGTGTCTCTGGCTCAGTGACCTTCCTCCAGAGCCCGGTCCTGCAGCGGCCTCTGGGACCTCGGCTTTCCACGCACCTCCCTGGGCTGGACGCCCCTCTGCCCGGGGTCGTGCCGTCTGGTGGCGGCATGCTTGAACTGCAGGCTCAGACAAACGGGGGGCCTGCGAATCCTGCGAATGCCTTGCATCCCCGAACCCCCGTAGGGGGCTGGGAACGGAGGTGACGATGAGAATAATCAGCTTCCATAAAACTACAGCCTTTCATGGCCACACATCTGACCCAACACCCCTCCCTCTTCCTCCTCGCCCCACGCGTGAAACACAACAGTAACAAAGGACAGAAGCAAAAGCCCCAGGACCTCAACCTCGGCCCAAACCTTGCTGGGTCCAGCCGTGATGGGGTCACAGGTCGAGGGGTCACTGGCGATGGTCGTGGTGTCTGCTCTGACTCCTGTCGGAAGCGGGGAGCACCGTCCAGAGAGGCGGGGCCCCTCACCGGTGACCGCAGGCTTGTTCTCTACCTCCCTGTTGTTACCCTACCCACACGAGGAGCCCGCTGAATGCTCAGGTACACGTGCTACAGTCCCTGTTACCGTCCACATGTGTTCAGAGGACGAAGCTGAAGGAGTCTGGCCAGTGCCCAACGCTGGAACTGCCTGGTTGAGGGTGGAGGAGAATACTCTTCTCCATCAGAAGAGAAATATGGGGGCGCCTGGGTGGCTCGGTCCATTAAGCGCCCCACTCTTGGTTTTAGGCTCAGGTCATGATCTCAGGGTCATGGCATCAAGCCCCACATGGGGTTCAGCGCTTAGCGGAGAGTCTGCTTGAGGATTTCTCTCTCTCCATCTTCCTCTGCTCCTCCACCTGCTCTCTCTCTCTCTCTAAAATAAATAAATAAATCTTTTTTTTTTTTTTAAGAGAGAAATAGGAAGTATGGTAAAGATGCAAGGCCCGCTGTATCTGTTTGGGAGGGACTGGGACTGCTCCGCTTCCATATTTTAAATGGGAGAAATGAATATGTTTCTCAGTCAACTGTGAAGTAGGAATAAATGTGATGACGAGAAGCGTGAGCCCGTTACGTTCTTAATAGTTAATGCGATGAGCATATTGCATGGTTCCTAAAATTTTAGGCACCTGTTTCTGTTCTGCACGTCATCACCTTTGGAACTGGGATGTGTTGCACTCAGTGGCCGAAGAAAACATCGGGTCACAGTGAATTGACAGTAAGTTTTCCTTCTTAGCGATACTTGGTGCTCCCTCCCGACCCGGACAGCCCAGATTCGGTGGGGTCCAGATCGCGTGTGCTGGACGGGGACCTGGCCAATGATGGTGGATGAGACTTTGACTCTCCGAGAGCAGACTTCTTGGGAGGATGTGGCGTGGCGGGTTCCGAGGGAAGGAGGACTGAAGTCTAGGAGAGAGGGGAGCAAGGCTCAGTTAGGACAGTGTGAGCAGACAGCGGGGAAGGGCCTGGGGCAAGAGGGGGATCTGAATGAGTCAGGACAGGAGTCCCTGCTCAGCACCACCGGAGAGCATGGCCTTTCTCCACTGTCCTCTCTGGGGGGAGTGGTGAATCGGCCAGAACCATTCCCTGGGGCCAGCTCGGTGCTGGCTCCCTGCCTCCCAGAGTGACAGGGGATTTGGTGACAGGGAGAGAGTGAGGGGACTGAAGACTGATGGTGCCCACGGCTTGGGGGAACTCAGCACCCCCACCCCCAGGGTGCTGCTGAGCCTTTTCTTCACTTACGTGTGTGACCTGACTGCACGGTGCTGACCTCTGATTGGTTTGGCTGTCAGGGCCAGCACCCCTTCTGTCCCCACAAATGCCACCCCGCTGAGAGGTTGGCCATGGTCATGCAGGTGGAGACCCAGTTCCCATTACTTCCCCTCAGCCTGGGGTCTGCTCCAGGGTCTGTGGAGGCCATGCTGTGGGTGTCTCTGAGCTCCGGGGTCTCCACAAGCTTGTGGCCATTGTGCGCCAAGCAGAAGGGAGACCACACAGGCCTTCCAGAACTTTCCAGCCCCCCCTCCTTATGCGGCAGGGCACCCCTTCTATCTCATGTCCGTCCATGCCTGAAACAGCGGATAGCCATGGTCTGGATTTATTTGATGAGAGGGAAATTAATTACCAACACATCTTTGGGGGGCACAGCAGAGAATTCAGGGGCTCCCTGGCCAAGATACTGCCTCTGGGGGGAGTCCCTTGTTGATTCTTGTTGGTTCTCAGGGACTCAGGGCAGGTGCTCAGTGGGCTCAGAAACATAGACCACATGCAGAGAACCTTCCTTATCAGTAAGTTATCTGGCCCTAATATGATTTGCAGTCTTCTTGTTTTTAAGAGCAAAAGGAGAGTTGATTTGGGGTGGTAGAGTTGGTTAAGTGTCCTGACTCTTGGTTTTGGCTCAGGTCGTGATCTCAGGATCATGAGATTGAGCCACGCATTGGGCTCCATGCTCGGCACAGAGTCTGCTTAAGATTCTCTCTCCCTCTGCCCCTCCCCTACTTTTTTTCTAGTTCTTTAAGGTGGAAGTTTGGTGACTGATACAGGATTTTTCTTCTTTTATAATTTACGGCTATAAATCTCTTTCCTAGCACTGCTTTCGCTGCATCCCTTAAATTTGGACATGTTGTGTTTTCATATTTTTCATTAATTTATTTTGAAAAACTGGAGATTTGGTTACAATAATGCGATGAAACCAGAGATCAGATTCTCCTGCTTGCACCAACTAGCATGTTGGTTGATGCTTGTGTTGAGGTCTGCCGTAATCGGTTTTAGGGATTTTTCTCAGCCTTCTTTGCAGAGGATATGTCCCTTGTCATTGTGTCACTGAAGTCTCTGCTCCTTAGCAATTGTTGAGCTCGTGTTTTGGCAGAGATGTCCTTGAATGTCAGGGAGGAGAGAGAAATGGGAAAGGAGAAATGCCCTGGTCTCTGCAGATTGGCTCTGTCCATGCCTTCCCCTGCTCAGTGCTTCTGGAGGTTTCTTCTGAGTGTAGCGATCAATCAGCCTGAGACAAAAGCCTTAGGGTCTTTTCCGGATTTTTCTGACCATGCATCTGGCTTTGGTTGCATCCATGGTTTTCGAGATCTTTCCCCACCCCTCATGGCATGGGCACTTTTGAATGCTCCACCATCTCCAATAAACTCTTCCCCGGGCTTCCCTTCCTTCCCTGGAGGAAGGGGGCAGGGTGTTGCATGTGTCAGAAGCCCAAGTGGCTGCAGGTCTTTGTCACTGTACATGGTTTCCAAGCTCTGTGTGGGGCTTTTCCACCCGAGCGAGCGGGTTCTGAGCTAGGAGAAGCAGAGACCTTGTGAGGGTCCCGCAGGTAGCCCCAGGCAGCTTCAAATACACATACACAGTGATTTGCAAATACACTCCTTCCCCCACAACCGGGGCCAAGTTCCCACTGGGGAGGGCAGCCTGCAGTCTTCAAGGGGAGCCCACAAGGGGAGGCGAAGAGCTTTCCTTCCCTTTTTCCGTTGCCTTTTTCTTGCTTCAGTATTCACTTGGTTGCTGTAGACCTTTGGCAGTCTTCCACAGTTCTATCAGGGTTGTTTCTGACAGTTCCTGCTTGTCTCTCAGCGTTTCTGGAGGAGGATGGCTGGCGTGTGGAGCTGCCTGTTCTGCCATCTTCCTGACACCATTCTATTTTTTCTTTTTCTTTTTTTTTTAAGATTTTATTTATTTATTTGACAGAGAGAGAGACAGCGAGAGAGGGAACACAAGCAGGGGGAGTGGGAGAGGGAGAAGCAGGCTTCCCGCCGAGCAGGGAGCCGGATGAGGGACTTGATCCCAGGACCCTGGGACCATGACCTGAGCCGAAGGCAGACGCTCAACAACTGAGCCCCCCAGACGCCCCATCCACTCTGTTTATTCTTTTTTTTTTTTTTTTTTTATTCATGAAAGACAGAGCGAGAGAGAAAGGCAGAGGGAGAAACAGGCTCCCAAGGAGCAAGGAGCCCGATGCGGGACTCGATCCCAGGACCCTGAGATCATGACCTGAGCCGAAGGCAGACGCTTAACCATCTGAGCCACCCAGGCGCCCTCACTCTGTTTATTCTTAAAGGTCTCATTGTCTGTTGTAAATAATTGTAAATGGTACCTGGTTTGTGTCGTGTTTTCCAACTGAAATTTATCGTGTAGAAATGTAATTTCGTATGTTGATTTTATAAGAACATGGAGTTAAAGACGAGGTGACTATTCTGGAAGAGGGGCCGGGGGCAAGGCGAGGAAGTGGAAGCATCTTGATGGGTCATGAGCAGAACACGTCTGTGCCTGACATCAGATTACCTTGGATCAAATCATGGAATCTCCCATCCATTTGGTGATCTTTGATAAGTTACTTAAACTTCCAGCCCTCAGTTTCCTCACCCGCTGTCTCCAAGTCCCCCCAAATTCTCACCCAGTACCCCACTGGTCTCCACACCCTGGTTGCCCTCTGCACTGAGTAGGGTTTCATGATGCCGTTGGCGGGGATGTCCTGATTCTTGGCAGCCATCTTGACTCGTTGTGGGACTCCGCTGAGAACCACCTGCAATCTTTCTGGTCTTAGTTTGAAAAGATCTTGCTTTATGTCTCTCCCAAGGCCATGTCTTCCTTCTAACTAGAGTCTTTCTCTGGTTGGCGATATGCGAAATGGGAAACTTTTATTTTTCAACCCAGAAATGCCCGGCTCCCCATATTTCCCATCCATTCCCTCTTGGGCTCATCCCTCCCCCTAGTGTCCCTACTGTCACATATGCCAGTCATGTGACCATCACCTGACACTGTCCTTTTACCTGCCTCAACGGGCAGTGTGCCCACTGCTCGCCCAGCCTCTGCCAGTGGCCCAGTCGTCACACAGATGCCACACGGCAGCTCGCGGCTATTCCTGGTGGCCCTGGGGCTGCACAAGGAGTGAGAGGCTCGCCCTTTGCAAGTCTGCTTGTGTTAGATTTGCTGATGTTCCACGGACCAGAGCAGGTCACACGGCCACGTCCTGGTTCCAGAGGTGGAGGAACAGAGTCCAGTTCTTCCTGGAAGGAGATGTAAAGTCTCATCCCAAAGGGGTGGTCAGGTGCCTCCTTTGTAGGATGAGGGAGAGTTGCTATTTCCCCGTTTGTTAGAAGGAGGGAGTAAATGTGAGCAGTCCCTTCATCGGACGGCTGTAATCACTGCCTTGTAACTGGAGTTCTGAGCAAAGCAGCTCTGCATTAAGGTCTACGGGCTTCTGTGTCGTTGGACTGGATCCACATTTGCTTCCTTTCAACTTGGACAGACAGAGGCAGGGGCATGCCAAAGGTGGTTCCAGTGATCAGCAATAGTGAAGCAAAGCCTCTTCTCTCTGCGGGACAAGAGATCCAGAAGCCCTTCTGCAGCCTCTTCGTGCGAAGAGACTCACAAGTGAGACTTTCAGCCAGGGCAGGGATCATCCAGAACTGATTATGTTCATTATCCTGTAACTCACGGTAGAGACACAAATGGCTCATGAAATTTAAATGACAACACCCATTGGTCCTGCAAATATTCCGGGCAGTCTCTCCAGAGTCCAATGTATACAGAATCGAGCACGAGAAAAATCTTTCCACTTCAGCCAACTTGCTGTGCTGAGATTTCGCCTTTATTTGTCCACACCGCTCATTGATTCTACAGAGAAATTTTACTGACCCAAATGTCACTACAATATATATGTGGTGGAAAGCATGTCAGGATGACCCCAGGGGGGGTCCTGCTCTGCAACCACGTGTAAGAAAAAGGTTAGGAAATGATGCCTCACACGTTGACACACAACACTCATTTGTTCCAAACGAAGGGATGAATGGCTGCCCGAACGCTCTGTGGAGGTCAAGGTTCTGTGCTATGCAAGAGGATGTGGGAGCCTGAGGAGCTCATCCGTCCAAGCTCTGGTTCTGGGAGAGACCCCGGGGCTGCAGACCCAGAGAACCCTGGTCCTAAGGTACACCTGTCAGTCTGCCACACACAGGGCATGAGAATGTCACCCCAGACACCTGTAGGAAGAGTGAGCTCTTTCCAGGTACCCACTGTCTCCAGCAGCATGATGTTCTCTTTTTTTTTTTTTAAGGAAAATTACATCTCGGTCACAAAGACTCCGTTGATAATCCATTTTCCCTACCAGTAATGGTGTTCCTGTCCCTTGAGGTAACATTAATGAGACTGTGTCCCTAGAGCTCGGGGATAGATTAGGTTCAGGTAACAGGAGGCATACACTGTTTTATTTATTTACTTTTATTTATTTTTTCATTGTTTTAAGGCAGACACCAGGTTTGGTCCTCTTCGGCCAAGTGAATTTCTAAATACCCATGGGTGGTTCATTTCTCTGAATCACAGACCTGATGGGGACACTTGGTACTGATGACATGAAGCACGTCTAGTTCAGGTCACCGTGCCCATTCGGGGCTTATGGTTATATTTCATAAAACATGCGAACCACCCAGAAAGAGCCAAAGTGCTGACAAATGTTTCCATGTGTGAAGGACCATAAACCTACGATCAATTTTCCTAACATTCGCATGCACCATTAAAATGCTCTCATGTAGGGGAGTCTGGGGGGGCTCAGTCATTAAGTGTCTGCCTTCCGCTCGGGTCATGATCCCAGGGTTCTCGGATCGGGCCCCGCATCGGGCTCCCTGCTCTGCGGGAAGCCTGCTTCTCCCTCTCCCACTCCCCCTGCTTGTGTTCCCTCTCTCATTGTGTCTCTCTCTGTCAAATAAATAAATAAAAATCTTTAAAAATAAATAAATAAATAAATAATAAAAGTCAAGGGCCATGCCAGGGTAGGAAAATTACAGACAGGAAAAAAAGAATGGTCTCACGTACTATAAAATTCGGTGTTACAGTCACTGTATCACAGTATCTCTAAGTTTTAAGTAGCTTAGATATTTATATATTCATCCTTTTGCAAAAAAAAAAAAATTTTAAGTGAGAGAGAGATATGAGGGCAAGGGAGAGAGAATCTTAAGCAGGCTCCATGCCCAGTGCAGAGCCTGACGTGGGGCTCGACCTGGCGACCCTGAGATCATGACCTGAACGGAAATCAAGAGTCGGACGCTCAACCAACTGAGCCACCAGGCACCCCAATCCTTTTGCAAAATTTTAAATCCTTATTTGGATAAACTTTGGTCAGAGTAATTGGAATAAGTGTCCTAAAGATGGATATGTTCCTCACCAGAATGGTTAAATTAAAAAGCCTGCCCAAGGCAAGCGATAGTGAGGATGTACATCAGCAGATTTCCTGACTCAGCAGACATACACGTGTGCTTCCCCATGGCCGAGCACTTCTACTCCTGGAGACACACCCAAGAGGAACAATTTCACCTGTCCACCAAAAGACATTTACAGACATGTACATATCTGTTTTAGTCAGTAGAGCTCAAAACTCAAAACAGCCTAGGTGCTCATCAAGAGGAGGATGGATTAACAAACTATGACAAATTCCTGCAGCACAGAACCACTCAGATGTCAAAAGGAATGAACTACTTCTTACATGCAAGACATGGTTGAATCTCAGAAATATTATTCTGAGGAAAAAGAAGCCTTGAGCAAAAGAGTGCATACTATATGACTTTATGTGTTTGAAGTTCTAGCTAGTAAGGGGCATGAGGAAGCTTTCTGGGGAAATAAAAGTTTCTGTTGGTGACCTAGGTAGAAGCTACACAAGTATGTACATATGTGAATATTGAGCCTGTAAGATTTATATTTTTTACTGTATGTAAAACTAAAATTTTTTTAAAGATGAGTAGATGATATGGGCACCTGGGTGCCCCAGTCCGTTGAGTGTCTGATTCTTGATTTCGGCTCAGGTCGTGATCTCAGGGTCGTGAGATTGAGTCCCACATCAGGCTCCGAGCTCAGCGGAGAGTCTGTTTGAGATTCTCTCCCTCTCCCTCTGCCTCTCCCCCGCCCCACTCACACATGTACTCGTGCTCGCTCTCTCTCTACAATAAATAAAATATTTTAAACAAAATTTCAGAGATGAGTAAATGAGAGGTGATAGCGGTGATGGTTACTTGGGTAATAATGGACAGGTCTTGTCTTGAGGGTTGAGATCCTCAAACCTGCACAAGTGAGCTGAGGCTGCAGGGACCTTGTGCACGAGGGAGGGCAAAATAGGCTCCCCTTTGGGAGAAGGAGCCGGGAAGTCATGCCATTATCATGGGTAGATGACAAAAAATTCCCCCACTGACATGGGCTGGGAGGATGCACCATGCGTAATGAGTCATGAGTACAATCCAGTCCCTCACTGGAGAGGAATATCACTCTTCTGTCTCATTTTACACTGATCCCCTTTGTGGGGATCTAATTCAAGAAACTTTCAAAAAACCGATTAGTGACAGATGAATTCCATAGAGCCCAAGCAAAGCACCTGTGAAACCGCTCTGGGATGTGTCAGACCCTCTTAGAAGAAAATCCTTTGGAAAATGAGCTGATAATCGAAAATGAGGAAACATGCTAAAAAACTACAGAGCCATGGAAAACATCCCACAGAACCAACACGTTGGCGAACTTACCCCTAAGAATGCAGAGATAACGGAGCATTCCAAAATGGACCTCAAACAAGTCATTAAAAATAAATAAAGGGAGAGGCGCCTGGGTGGCTCAGTTGGTTGAGCATTTGACTCTTGATTTCAGCTCAGGTCATGATCTCAGGGTCCTGAGATCAAGCCCAGAGTCGGGCTCCGTGATCTGCATGGAGTCTGTTTCTCCCCCTTTAATCCCCCACCCCCCACCTCTGCCCCTACCCCTGCTCACGTGCTCTCTTTCTCTAAAATAAATAAATCTCTTAAAAAAAGAAAGAAAGAGGGGCACCTGGGTGGCGCCTGGTTGTTAAGCATCGGCCTTCGGCTCAGGTCATGGTCCCAGGGTCCTGGGATCAAGCCCCTCATCAGGCTCCCTGCTTGGCGGGAAGCCTGCTTCTCCCTCTCCCTCTGCCCCTCACCCCGACTCGTGCTCTCTCCCGTGCTCTTTCTCTCTCATATAAATAAATAAAATCGTTTAAAATTTTAAAAAAAAAGAAAGAAGAAAGAGATAAAGGAACACAGTATCCATTCACAGCAAAATGTTATTAGTAAATGTAAGATGAGTGACAGTATCTGTTGTCGGTGTCTCCGTGAGACTTCTCACTGCCTCTGGGTGAACAGTGAAGCATTATTGCCTAAAACTGAAATCAAATGCACCTTTCAACCCCATGGTTTCATTTCGGGGACCACCGCACAGTGAGACCCATGGCACGTGAAGGTGTATCCCACGGGTTTCCTTTTTACTGTAACACCACCTGTAGCAAGAGAAAGTAGGAATTATGGTGAATACTCGTCAACAGTGGGATGGCTGAATACAGTATGCTGCATGCATTCATGAGTTGATATGCAGGGACTTAAGGGGACAACTTAGTTATAGATGAGCTGCTTGGTGGGGTTTCCAGGATGTGATTTTAGGTAGAAAAGAGGCAGAAAAGTAGTTTTCCCTAAGAGAAGCATTAAACAAAACAAAACAAAACCTCTGTGTGTTTTTATTCATTCTGTTCCTCTATGAGGAACGAGAATGGGATATTATGGAAGGAAGCACACTAGGGTATAATGCCATTAGTCTGCACACATGTGGGGCAGGGGATTTGGATTAAGGAAGCGGTAAAAATCAAAACAAATAAATGGTTTCTCCTTTTTTGAGAGAGAGAGAGAGCGAGGGATGGAGCGGAAAACGGAAAGGGAGAGAGCGAGAATTTCAAGAAGGCTCTATGCTGTGAGGGGCTCGATCTCACAACCCTGAGATCATGACCTGAGCTGAAATCAAGAATCTGATGCTTAAAAAAAAAAAAGGGATCTGATGCTTAATTGACTGAGCCACCCAGGCACCCCTATAGATTTCTTTTAAAAAAAGGAGTGACTGTAGAAAACAGCATGCATTTTATAATCAGAATTATGGGAAATTACACACCCAATCACACATATATATGTGCATTCACACACACACATACACCACACACGGGGAAAGAGACAAGAAGAAATGATAAACCAATATATATGAAAAATTGAATTAAACTATAAATTAATAAAAAATGGTTGAGAAGGGAGCAGGTGCAGAACTGGGAATATTTTTTTTTGAAGATTTTATTTATTTGAGAGAGAGAGAAGGAGAGACAGTGAGAGAGCACGAGTGGGGAGGAGAGGGAGAAGCTGGCTCCCTGCAGAGCAAGGAGCCCGATGTGGGGCTCGATCCCAGGACCCTGGGATCATGACCTGAGCTGAAGACAGACGTTTAACCAACTGAGCCACCCAGGCACCCCAGAACAGGAAATATTGATGAAAATAATTCTATGAAACAATGTCCAAACTTGGTAGTTTTCAGGGAAACGCAAAACAATATGGAAGAAAGCAGATTCTCACCTGGTACTTTGAGGCGAGGATGTGGACAAGCCGTGTTGCACACAGTGGGCATGAGCATGAACCGAAGGGCAGCTCTGGAAAAACGTCTGGCAGTATGTTTTAAAATTCAAGATGTGCATATAGCAAAGCCATTTGCAGCGATCATGCACTTTTGATTTGGGTAGATGGAGAAGCCCTCGTGGAATTTGTATGAGGAGACTGGAACGCATGTGTGCATTAAATTGTTGTTTTTAATAACAGAGAGAAAGTGGAAACAGTGTAAATAGTGGGCTTCTGCAGAAGAATGGAGGAGTGAATTATAGCACACTCATATAACGCACTGCTACACGGTGTTTGTATTTATATCAACATGGAGGAAAGTCACAAGACACGATAACTACATAAAAAAATAAAAAGCAAGGTGCATTAGTATTAGTATATGACAGTGCATTGGTTTAAGTGTAAAAATCAAGCAAATTAAAGTCAGTGCATTATTTCAATTGGAGTGTGTGTGTGTTCATGATGTGTGTGTGTGTTTTCATGGTGTGTGTGTGTGTGTGTGTGTGTGTTTTCATGGAGCCACAGCAGACACAACATGGATTGAGGGAGGTTTTCTCTGCAGCACGGGACAGAATAGGATTGATGGAGGGGCAGGTGAGCCCCGCACCCTGTGTGTTACAGCCATGGTTTGGAAACAGCAAAACCGTACACCTGTCCACACACGGATGAATATAGATAAAACAGTTAGAAGCTAATGTAGCTGCTTGGACTGCAAGCATTTATGCTATTCCTTTTTCTATTCTGGGACTTTTACTTACTGTACAAATGGCAAGAATCTCAGCAGCTCTGGGCCAGGTCACCTTCCTTCTAAGCCCCTTGGGGCCATGAAGTGGTCGGCCATGAGTCTTCATCTCCTTTGTCTGTCTGTCCCAACCACCACCGAAGATTCCTGCCTTCCACCCGTCCCCACTTTGTAGGAGGAGCGTTTCCTGGAATTCCAGTTTCCCATTGAGATTGGTTTTAAAGTATGCAAAGATGCAGTTGAAGTTATCATTTATTGATTCAAATGGGTAAAATAAGTCTCAGAGATAGGACCAGAAACTGTTGAAACTGTTGATGATATTGTTTCTATGAAAAATACAAGAGTTGGTAACAGACATAAATAACGGAGAAATGCAAGTGTGTGGATCTGATCCATTCACAGTGCATGTGGAGGGCTGTGCCCTGTGCCGAGCTCGAGACGCACCAAGAGAGCGCGTGTCCTTGTATGCGAGTTGTGATATTTCATGTGTCATTAGTGGGTAAGCACTGTGCAAACACAGCAAGTACACACAGAGGGAAGCTACTTATTACTGGGGTGTTGGCGTAGTGTCTGTGTCTCCGCGAGGCTCCGTTCCTGCAGGAGAGGAATCGTGCCTGCTTTTCCCGCTGCCGTACCCTGTACAACAGGTAACACTCAGAATGAAAGAACGAGCAGGAGACATCAGCGGTGCACGAACACACTCATTCTGTACAGTGAATGCGAAATCTATAGTATTTCTGGAAAACCACTTGACAGTGTGTATATCAAGTGTTAAAAACGTGCAGGGGGCGCCTGGGTGGCTCAGTCGGTTAGGCATCGGACTCTTGATTTCAGCTCAGGTCGTGATCTCAGGGTCGTGAGATTGAGCCCTGCGTTGGGCTCCAGTGGGGCATCTGCTTGAGATTCTCTTTCTCCCTCTCCCTCTGCCCTTGCCCCCACTTGCACACACTCACTCTCAAAATAAATAAATAAAATCTTTTTTTAAAAAAAGAAGTTGAGAATGCATGACCTGGGGATTGTACTTCTAGAAGCTTATCAAAAGGAAATAATCCACTTGGTAGGCCATGACTTACAGCACATAAGTCACTGGTGAGGACTTCTAACGCTGAGTCAGTCGCGTCAGGATGGTAGGATGCCAAAATGTATCGTGCAAGGAAATCGGAAAACACAGGGGAATTTTCCACATGGGGAGCAGTTATGGTTGGTTCAGTGGAAAATCCATATGCCCTCCATTTAAAAGCCTGGATTTTATTTTTTTCTGTCTGCCACTTTGTGGTTGACAAGGTTGGGCAAGTCACGTATTAACTTGGAGCCTCAGTTTCCATATCTATAAAGTGGGAGCATAGCACCTGTCTCACTGAGTTCTAAAAATAACTAAATGTATGCAAAAGGTCTATTAAGACCACAGACCCATATCTACATAGGGCAGAAATCTTAAGGTGCATCCAGAGATACGCTTTTTTACATAATTCATATTTAATTTAGTATTTCAGTTAAATACCCATTTGAAGGAACCATATGAGTGTAACTGAGACCAGCCCCAGAACAGGGGTCAGGGGAAGAATTTTCCTTTTCAGGAGCCTTGACATTTTATCCTATTTTAAGATCTCCTTTCTCCTCCTCCTTTTTCTGACAGTCCGTATCTGCATTCAATCATCACCTATCACCACAGTTTTATTCGGTATGCATAAATATGGCATAATTAGCTTGAAAACGAGTCTCTTAATTACAGTTGTAGAGTTGCTTTATTTGCTCAGCCTTCAAATCTAAGGAATATGACAACCTGCCAAGTCAACTTAAAACACAAGGTCTAAATTTATCAGTGCGGGGCTTTTGATGTGCTCGTTTCCTGGTGCCTTTGCTCAATTCCTTTTGACAGGTTTGGAGGGTACGCTTTTAACCACATTTATTCCTTCACTTGCTCTGGAGTTGGACTTTCTGCTTGAATGCCAGTCTTTTCCAGAATTAGGGACGGTGCCAGAAGGAACCAGAAGGAAAAATGTTGCCACCAGCATCCATCACTAGTGGTGGAAGAGTCGATTGAGAAAACATGTGGGCAGACACCTGAGGCTTTCCTGGTGCATGCTGGGTGCTCAACAGTCTTCCCTGAGCCCCTTGTTCACTCATTCATCCTCTTTTGCTCTCCTCCTTTGCCCAGACTCATGGGTGGACAGATTCTGATTTGTCACCATTGTGGTGTGTCAGGGGGTGGGGGTTGGGGAGTGGACACAAAGAGCCAAGGACTGGGGGTTGCAAGCCGTATGTCAAGTCCTAGCTTTTAAACCCTGGACAGCCACTATCAGCTGCTTTCATTTAAGACTTTATTATTATTATTATTATTTTGAAACAGGCGGTACTCTCCCCATCTTTCCCCCGCCCCCATTAGTAAGCACCTGCCATGCCCCCACCTGCTTCCGTTCCCCTCAAATCTGGGCTCCGTGTTGTGGCTGTGCTTAAAGAGCATGTGTTCTATTGTGGAGTTCAGCATCCTGTATCATTTACATTAGGTTTTCCAGTCCTTTCTTGATTTCTTTTGGATGTTTGAGGCTATCTTATTCAATTTGGCCCCTCCAATAGCTCAAAAGCTACCCATCACCTTATATATTATGTGGTTAATTTTTTTTTTGGTAAGAACACTTAAGCTCTACTCTCTTAGCAAATTTCAAGTAGGCAAAACGATTAATACATTCCAATTAACTATAGCTATCAGGCTGGCTGTCCATTAGATCTCTAGAACCGACTATCTCATAACTGAGAGTTTGTATCCTTTGCCCGACATCTCCTGATTTCCCCACCCCCAGCCCCCTGGTAACCACCGTTCTGCTCTGTTTCTGTTGGTTTGACGTTTTGAGATCCCAAATATAAGTGAGAACACGCAGTATCTACGTTTCTGTGTCTGGCTTATTTCCTGTAGCAAAATAGCCTCCAGTTGCATCCACATGGTCGCAAATGGCAGGATTTCCTTCTATTTTAAGGCTAAGTAATATTTAATTGTATGTAGACATTTTCTTGATCCATTGATCCATCAACATTTAGGTTGTTTCCATATATTGTCCATTGTGAATAATGCTGCAGTGAACATGGGGGTGCAGAAGATCTCTTGGAGATGGTGATTTTATTTCCTTCATGTGATCACTGGATCATATGGTAGTTCTGCTTTAAATTGTTTCGGGAACTTCCCTATTGTTTTCCACAGTGGCTGCACCAATTTACATTCTCACCCACAATGGATGAGAGTTCCCTTTAATCCGGGTCTTCGTCAACACTTCCCTTTTTTGTTTTGTTTTGTTTTGTTTAACATTGGCCATCTTAACAGGTGCCAAGTGGTATTTCATTATGGTTTTAATTTGCATTTCCCTGAGGATGAGAGATGTCGAGCATCTTTTCATGTACCTGTTGGCCATCTGGATGTCTTCTTCTTTAGCAAAATGCCTATCCAGGTCCCCTGCCAATTTTTTATTTGGGTGATTTGTTTGTGCGTTTTTGCTATTGAGTTGTATACGTTCCTTATGTATTTTAGATATTGACCCTTATTGGATTATATGGTTTGCAACTATTTCTCCCATTCTGCAGGTTGCCTTTCATTTCCTTTACTGTGTAGAAGCTTTTTAACTTGATATGGTCCCACTTGTTTATTTTATTTATTTTTTTTCCTGCACTTTTGGTGTCCATGTCCAAGAAATCATCACCAAGACCCATGTAAAGGAGCTTTTCCTCTAAGTTTCCTTCTAGAAGTTTTATGGTTTCAAGTCTTATGTTTAATTAAGCCTTTAATCCATTTTGAGTTGATTTTTGTGTATGGTGTAAGGTAGGGGTCCAGTTTCTTCTATTTGCGTGTGGAAATCCAGTTCTGCCAACACCATTTGTTGAAGAGACTATGCTTTCCTCACTGCATTTCTGGCACTTTTGTGGAAGATTAAGTCTCATATATATACATCGACATCTATCTATCTATATCATATCTATATATTTATAGATTTCTATATATTTCATATCTGTATACCTATATCTATAGATCTAAATAAATAAAATCTTTAAAAAAGAATGAACAAATATTAAAATAAAGATGTTTATTATTTAGTATAGTCAATCTCTAACTGAATAAAGTTTTGCTATTCTTTGTTTAAACTTGTCCTGAAAATAAATTATATTTTTATATCATTTTACATGCCTGAGAGCAAATGAAGACAGCTTCTCGATAAGCATCCAAGTGCCATCTGCTTGCTTAACTGTTGCACACAGGTTTTTTTTTCTGTTTTAAAAATTATTTAACACAGAAAATGATTGTGTATAAATATTTAAGAATAGATTTACACATGCCATGAAACTTAATCAACTGGAGATATAATTAATATTCGTTCTGTTCTTTTATTAATTTAACAGAAAACAAAACTAAGGGAGCAGCACTCTCTTCCTTACAGGGAATTTGTCCAATATTTGCAAATAGAAGTAGGAGCATAGGTTGCTGGGTATTTCTCTCCGCTCTGCAATGCCTGTCCCCCACCCCATCTTACAACATTCGCACATACGTTATAGCAATAAAAAGCAAATGAAGAAAAGAGAGAGGAAAACATTTTTCTTTCATATCAATAGACCATCACTGTCTTCATTTCTGTGTTCTCCTTTATTCTTTTCCCACGTACATCACATAGTTCAGATTTCCACTGTAATGGTTGGATACAACGGTGTAGCTGGGTAGGAAAGGAGGGGGGGCAGGAGGGAGAGCATCAGACAGACAGACAGACATGTCTGCATGTCCTGGCAAGTGCTTGGCTTCCCCAACCCCAGATTTCAGTTGAAGAGATGAACAGATGAACGTGGACCCCTCCTAAAGCCACATGTGGGAACTGTCCCATTCCAGAAGCATGGGGAGAAACTATCTAAAGGCATCTGATTCTCTATTCGAATTCCTAAAAGGGAATTACAGCAATTTTTAAGCAACAATTATGTATTTTTCACATCTGAATTCTCTGGTGCCTTGTCCTCCCTGAGGCAGGAACCCACCCAAGGCTGAGTCATGCCTGTCACTGAGCCTCGGAGGGATGAACGCTCCTCTCGCCTCTCACCCCACCCCCGCCGCTCTGTCACTTGGGGTTTGTCTCCCCAGTCTGTCCTCCGAGACAGAGAATCCAAGACAAGATAAGAAACTGAAACTCAGAAAGCAACTCCTTTGACCAAACCAATGAAAATACAATCTCTAACGAGTCAAATAAAGATAAAGATGGAAAACATTAACTTACAAAATGAGGGGCCATGAAGAGGATATAATAGTGGTGGATCTGAGTTTATAATATTGAAGAATGCATTGTACAAGTGTAAGGTTTAATACATAGTTAGTTATTAATAAAATATCAAAGTCTCAAAGACATGAAGTATTTCTGGGTTTACTAAAAATGCCACAAAAGGAGAAGTAGAACATTGGAATGGTCTTAAAAGCTTACAAGAAATGGACATGATCATTGAATAATTTAGTTTCAGGAGAATTTTCATGGTGACTTTTTGCAAGCTTTCAAGAAGCAAATAATATGTCTCTAGTTAGAGGGGCGCCCAGGTGGCTCAGTCGGTTAAGTGTCGGACTCTTAGTTTTGGCTCAGGTCATGAACTTACAAAAGGAGAGAAAGTTTCTCGATACATTTCATAAGATTAGGATGATTCCACCACAACCAAATTAAAAAAAAAAAAAGGCTCTGTAAGAAAGCTACAGCAAAATCCCACTTACTGATATGGATAGGACAGTAAATTAAATATAAGCAGAACACATCCTAAAAGGTAATCACTCCAGAAACAATTAGGATTTGTTCTAACAACATTTTTAAATACAATGAATGTCTGTTTCAACTGAAGCTCACTTTAAGAGTAAAATGCCAAGGTATGCTTTTAAGATTGTTCCCATTTTATCTGGAAAGTCTACCAAGTCTAAGAAGAGATGAAACCAGCGTACCAGTTTCATTATTGGGGGCGAAAAGGATAATTTTCCACTAGCTTTCAATTATTCAATTAAGCAACCCTAAAAATAAAGTAATGGGTAGCTAACATAAATCATAACAGAGTTCAGTTGTTTCTACTGATCCAGGATAAACTACACAAAGTGGAATTTTGCATAACAGCCATAAACAGTGGAAGTGAAGGAGGGATGCTCATTCTGTGAGGAGGATAAACACTATGCTCCTGCGGTGGGCCAAGCACTGGTCTGGGCAGGGGATGCAGCGTGAGTGCAGATGCTCACACTGCTGGAGGTTATTACTCTCTCCTGAGGACAGATAGGAAGCAGAGGGGGTAGGTGTGCAGATGGGCCAGACAGTGCAGAGGTGAGGCGGCAGGGGAGGAGGGATGGGCTGGCTGACTGCTGGCTGCATCCCTTTGCCCACCCGCGGGAGGACGTCCTGCAAGGACAGAAGGGGGGCCAGGGGGAGCCCAGAGGCCCTGGGGCTTGGAGCCCTGGGGTTGGGGTGGGGAGGTAGTGGAGGTGGTGGGAAGTGGGTGGTGGCCCCAAGCATTGCAGGGTAAAGCAGGTGGAGAGTGCTGGTCTTTGGGCATCTGAGAAGGGGACAGGGATCAAAGATGCGTCTGGGTTCTGCTCTGAGTAACCAGAGGCATGGGGAGATGTGCGGAAGGAGGAGGTTCAGGAAAGGCCAGAGTTAAATTTTCGACACAAATTCGAAAAGGCTCCTTGGGTGTCAGCGTGGACAGGTGGAGAGGTCAGGTGAGTGGTGGAGGCTGGGGAGCTGCAGGGGAGGAACGGCCCTCGGGGCTGGGGGCTGGTTGGGGTCTGAGGCCACCACGCTGGGTGAATGCCAAGTGCGTCCTGGGCACCACCGCACGGTCCCGGAAGAGGGGACCCTGGCAAACTGTGTTTGCATTCTGTTTACTGAAATCATCTGTGTGGCTCTGAGTCACTTTTAGTAAAAGCCCTTGAATATTCAGACATGAAGCATATTCTTATCTGAAGGTGCCAGTCGGCCATATTAGCCTGACCTCTACGAAGATAATGTCTCTTTATAGCCATAAGCCCTCAGCTGAACCGCCTCACGGTGTAGATGCAATTTAGAATGACGGGACCGTACTTTCTGGTTTTGACTTCAAATGGATTTTTCTTCAAGTATTTCATCGGTATGCTCTTTGGTATATATGTACAGTCTAAAATGTTCCTTCATCATATTTTAGATTTCATTTTTATTACAAAATGTCTGTATTCATTTCTTTATGTAATATGATCAGTTGTTTTCTATAGGAATGATGCACTGTTTAAAAGTCATCTTTCTATTCAGATTTGCTGATCGTTGATCTGTGCTTGCGCTCTTTGCTGGCCGCATTTTGGTTTGCTTCTTTCGGCTTCTCTTCCTTGCTTTTAACTGAAAACATGCAGCTTGTCGTAGACCCAGTAATCCCTACCTTACAATCGTAGGACCCGATGAGACTGTTCTGTTTCCTATTTTATGGGACCTTTATCGGTTTTGTTTTTTTACTTTGCTTTCAATCTGTGTTGTTTGCTTTTATCCTTTCGGTGTTTTTAAACATATTTATGTTCCTGTTGGAGTTTCTGGAACATTCTGAGAATGCATGAGGCAGAGTCTGTCTCCAGATGCTTCTGTGTGGTCCCCCTTGCTTGCTGACCCCAGAACGCTGGACCTCTCTCTGTGCCTTTGGCAGATTCTTCCTTGACTTGATTGATTTTTAGAAGGGTTTTATTTTGTTGTTGTTGTTGTTTTTTTACTTTTTTTAATGTTATGTTAATCATCACACATTACATCATTATTTGTTTGTTTGTTTATTTTATTTTTATTTATTCATTTGAGAGAGAGAGTGAGTGAGAGAGAGAGAGAGCACAAGCCGGGGGAGAGGCAGAGGGGGAGGGAGAAGCAGACTCCCCACTGAGCAGGGAACCCAATGCGGGACTCGATCCCAGGACCCTGGGATCATGACCTGAGGCGAAGGCAGACACTTAACCATCTGAGCCACCCAGGCGCCCCAGGAGGGGTTTAGAATGTTCCTTTAGTATCTAATTCTCTCATCGTTTTCTTGTGTGCATGCCATAGGTTTTATTCTTCCATAAAATGGCATGAGCTAGGTAGAATGACTCCTGACCCTTCCTGTCAGTGGCACGTGATATGCAGGTGTCTCTCTTGCTCGAATTGAACCGTGTGGGTTTGGCGCCTGGCTCAGCCCAGCCGCACACCCTGGCAGTTCCAGGTTGGACTCCGTGAAGGGACTAATTGGCATCTCTCTTTCCCACATCTTTAACATTTTTTTCTCCTTCTTTCTTTTCTGAGAGCCTGTTGTCAAACCCTCACCAGGACACCACGAGATGTCCCTTTTTCTTTTTTTCCTCCTGTGTGCAATCCTGGTCCACGTTATCCAGGGGCCATCTTTGCTTTACTTTTCCTTATTTGTACAGAATAATATGGGGTTTAGCTCTTTTGTCAGCTCGGGAGCTGTGGTTCAGTTGCTCACTGAACTTTCTAAGTTTAGTTCTTGCTCAGATAACAATTTAGGTGCGGTATCAGGCTATAAAGGTGTGGTTCTAGTACGTGCTATTCTATTAGGAATATGGGGTTTTTTCTTCCCCCTCTTTCGTAACATTATGGTTTATCCCAAGCTTGCTGGTTGTGTTTAGTGAGGTCCAACAGCCCTTGTGCGCGCTCCATGGGAAGGGGTTGCTGCAAATGCTGGGACCTGGGAGGCCTGGCTGAAGTGGGAGCCGCGTCCCGGTGCAGCCCCAGCCCCGGGGGGCGCAGAGGCTGAGCCCCGACACCTGTGTGGCAGGGCGAGGCCGGCGGGAACATGCGCACGGGCCAAGCACTGCGTGTGGCCATCAGAGTGGGCACTTCGGGGGACACCAGACGTCCCTGGCGAGTCTCTCTTCCAGTCCCGCTGGTACATCCCTTGTTTGGGGGTCACACGGGCTCACTTCACCACGATCACAGATGTGTGTGTTTCTTGTGACTTCTTAGATGTATCCGCGGCACTGAAAAGGGCCATTTCTTGGACTGCCGCTTGTCCATGGGTTTGCAGGATGCCACGTCGGCCCTGTGTTGAAGGTTGACCTGGGTGACGTGGCATTGGACAGAGCTGGGTGCCACGAGAAGAGTCAGGTGACAATGCCAGTGTTTTCCCGCTTGAGGCATCTGTGCCCCATGGGTTGGGACAGCGGGAAGGTCTGCATGAGAAGGGGAGGGGGACAGCAGTTAAGATGGCCAAATGAAGGAGGACATCCCAGGTGCGAGGACCCAGGGCTGTCAGAGCGAGCAAACAAGGAGGTGGCTGCAGGGGAGTATTCTGGGCAGAACTCTGGGGACACACAAGGACATCCCTGCAGACCCTCCCTGTTCCCCTCCTCCTCAGGGCTCCCACAGATGGCTTTCCAGGGTGACCAGTAAACTTTTGTTGGAGGGAAAAGTGCATATTGGAAAGGAATGACAGGCCTAATTAACACGGTTTTTTAATATCCCATTTGAATTCCAGAAGCTTTCATTGGTCCTCGGCAACAGCACATACGTGTCCCCGTGTGTCACCGTCATTCACAGTTGCGACTGTGAAACAGGGAGGCCTTCTGGCACAGTAGATGACATCCAGAAAGTTCGAGAGACAAATACACATTTTGCAAAAGAAAGCCTAATATCTAATCTCACCTCCACTGTCTCGGATTTCTAGGCTTCCATTCTCCCATCTGTAGGTCGAGGGCGTCTGAGCACGAGATTTCCAGGTCTGGTATTTTGTAGGTCGAATATCCTAAACCTCAACCTTCCCACCTTCAGTTAACACCCACGCTTCTCCCGTGGGAACAAATGGACGCGAGACAAAGATAAAGCAGAACTCGAAGTTCTTAGCCACAAAGAACCACATGCATGTTAGGTGATTATTATCCTATTAATGGTAGGACAGGTGTATTTGCTACAGACTTTGAAATTGTATTCCCATTATATTTTTACATAAGCGGATAGAGAACACATGCAAAATTGTACTTAATTGCTAATGACCAAGCAGCAGGGAGACAAAAGAGCTTGCTTAAGATTCTCTCTCCCTATCCGCCTGTCCCTCTCCCTGCTTGTGCTCTCTCCCCTCCAATAAATAAATAAATAAATAAATAAATAAATAAATAAATAAATAAATAAATAAATATTTAAAAAATAAAAAAACCCACAATCCAATATTATGACACATGCACTTGATCTGATAAAATATAATAAAAACTAACAATGTCAAATGTTGCCAAGGACCTGGATGAACTGGAATTATCACATACTGACTCTGGGGACTAAATCGTCACAATCACTTTGGGAAAATGTGTATGAATGGGTTTCTACTAGGGCTGAAAGGTCACATACCCGATGTGACCCGAGTACCCGACTCCTGGGGTCCAGCTTTTACGTCCATAACAGCTACCACAATACTAGTCTAGCCAGCTACTGTTAACAGAAACTTGGAAGTCAGACATCTATCAATAATAGGAAGGATAAATGCATTGTAGAATATTCAGAAAACGGAGCAAGAATGAACTAAAGATGCATGATCGCAGGAACTCCCCAACAAAGAAGAGCCACCTGCCGCTGACGGGTCTATACATGACGAGTCTACTCCTACAAAGTGCAGACACGCTCAACCCTATGAGTTCTGTTGCTCATTGAGGTCGGGGCACAGGGGGCTTCTCAGGTCGCAGTCATGTCCCGATCCTTGGTTCGTGTGGTGGTTTCATGGGTGTGGATTATTACCAGGGAATAACATAATCTATAATTCTGAAACCAAGGTCAGTAAAAACCGAAACCCGTGGTTGCCTCCCCAGTGACAAGGTGAGCAGTGTGCTTGGGTTAGGAAACATTTCGGGGGGGGGGTCTGCGGGTTGGGCCCCACGCATCTGCTAGCCTGCGGGAGAATTGGCCTGTGCTGGTCTCCAGTGTCCGCCTGTGGGCTCTGCAAGCGCGTGCATGGCGGGGGGGTGGGGGGGTCTGTCCCCCGCTCTGCGCTTACTTTGTGGCTTCATTTTTCAAACACTGCTCTGTGGAATAAAAATGCCCATCAGGATATTCGTAACTGTTTGTGCACAAAGGTCTCCACGGTCAGGTGAGTTTAGAACAGGTTGCACACGCGAGCCCTTCCTCCCTGGCTCTTGGTACAGATTGGCGTAGTGAAGACGCAGATCAGATCTGCAGGAGACAGACCCCATTTGCTTTGTTTAACGAAACCTGCCCTGATTTATCTGACAGTGGGAACTTCTTTTATTTTTTAAATCAAAAAAAAAATTTTTTTTTGAGGGGGGGCGACTTCTTTTAAGCAGCAGACCTTTCACCACGTTTCAGAACTTTGGGGAATACTTCTTTCGTTTCTCCTTATTATTTACTAAAGTGTTTTCTGAGAATGCTTCGCTTAAAAATGAGGGATTGTTTTGTTTCTTGAATCTCGGTGCAGACTGGGTGGTTTACGATAAACTGAATCAGTTTGGAAGGATCGGAATAAGATGACCCAGGAGTTACCTACTCCTAAGTTCCAGGCATTGGAATATAGCTGTGCTCCCAGGAAGCTGAAAGGAACATCAGCTCCCAGGAGCTGAAAGATGGGACATCGTGACCTCATGGCTCACTCCTGGAGCTGCCTCCCGGACAGGATATCCCTTTGACAGAATAGCTTTCTTTGAAGAAGAAGGTCTCTTTTACAGAGATTAAACCTATTTCCTTTTCGTGCATAATTTAATGCCATTTTAAATTTTTCCTTATTTAATTGTCCTTTTGTCGATTTCTTTTTTTTTATTTTTTTAATTTTTATTTTATTTATTTATTTTTTATTCTTATGCTAATCCCCTACATTACATCATTAGTTTTAGATGAAGTGTTCCACGATTCACTGTCCGTGCACAACACCCAGCACTCCATGCAGAATGTGCCCTCCTCAATCCTTTTGTCGATTTCTAGTTAAACAATGATTTTGTACTAGATCCTTCCCGGAAGAACGTGCATGTGCACATGGACATGGGTGCACACACATACGAACATGTACTTGGTTATTTCATTTGACTTGGCCGGGAGATGAGAATGCACGTTAGGAAAATAGTATTTCCTTTTCGAGACCATATACACCAGGTGCATGACAAGGAAATTGAAATACATTGCTTCCTCTGTAAATACCAGCGGGGGGATTTCATGTTCGGAAGTCAGATTTGTGGGTAAGGAATGTGATTTACAGTAGGGTCGAGAAAACGTCACTGTTTCAAGACTAGGAACTGATGTGAAGTTCAGCATACATGGGAATTATTCTTATTTTAACGTCATGGGTCCCAAGGAACAAATGCCAATAACCTAGCGCCTCAGATAAAATGAGCTGCCTTGAGCCATGCTGGCCCTGCCGGGCTCCTATGGATTTCGGCCCCAGTGCCCTGTCATTCTCGGGTGCCGGGCTGTGCCTCAGTGTTTAGTCTTTGATGCAGGAGAAGGAGATATGGTGCCAGGCACCTGTGGACATTTGCGTTCATTAACACCACGTCTTCTTGCTGCTTACCATTGCTTGTTATTAAAATTTAAGCATATTGGCAACTTACCCAACCGCATGGCCGTGTTAGTTTCATTTTAGTTAGGTCAGTTCATGATTTAATTCTAAAACTGTAATCCGATTGTGCGTGTCCTGAGCTCCATCCCAGACCCTGGGGTGAATTTGCAGTGTGGTCGTGGCTCCAGCACCCTGGGGCTCCCCATCAGGGAAAGCACCCCTCTTGGGCTCGGAGGTTGTCACTGTGAGGGGAGGTTCTGGTGGAGACACAGGAGAAGCCAGGGGGATGGCTCATTACAAATGTCCCAGCAGGTGCAGGATTTGGCATTTGTGAGCCTCAGCCTCATGTATCGTGAGTTGAGGACACACTAAGTGAACACACCTGTCAGGGCTAATTGTGCTGGTAACCAGGGCAAAACGGGGACTCGACACAGACTACACCTCAGGAGATGCAGTGTGGAGGACCCCGACAGGATGGGAGAAGCTCCCTCCGTGGACGGCCCTCCATGATCAGGCCTCCGTTCACCACGCTCGGTCTGGTACAAGCTCTTCTGATTCTGTGCATCAGCCACATCTAGCCACATCGGGGTCCCGATGGTACAGACAGCAGCTTTCATAATGCGAACCCTCTGCCCTGACAGCAGATTAGCACAGAGAGGTTCGGTTTAGCCATGTCTACCCGCTGTCACCTTGAACAACTGTCCCAGAGGCAAGGAAAGCATTCTATACTGTGTTCGTTTTGAAGTTAGCCATCTTTAGCCAGAGGGTCCTCTCCTAACAACCAGGCGAGAAGAACATGATGTAATGTAGCAGTAATTAATTACGAGCCATGTGACTTGGCTAATACTTGTTCTAAATCTCATTTTCCAAATTTGTCAAACTGTTCTCTATGCTTCCTATTTCTGCTAAAGTAGCATATAAATATGAAAGTTAAATTATAATGAGATTAATTGATAAAGATTAAAAGCTGTTTCTCCCTATTACCCTATTTACTAATGAAGTAAAATATATGGAGGTTTACTTGCCACTAAATGGCTTTGGTGGCCAGAATCTATTTTTATACATGAGGATTCTCTTCAGTAATTGATCTTTTAGTTTATGAAGTTAGCAGAAGCAGAAGTTGTTTGGTTTTTTTTCCTCAAGGTTCTCAGCAGTCCTTGAGTTACAGCCTGTAAAATTAAATGTTTCATGAAAAGGGAAAATACAACCCATCCACACCCATGAGATTAACAGCTAAAGCAGTACCAGAGGGGAAATTATGGAACTAAATGCTGACATTAAAAAAGAGGAAAATTCTCAAATCAATTAACTCATCACTTCAGAAACTAGAGAAAGAAAAGCCAAATAAACCAAAAGTAGTAGTAAGAAGAAAATAGTAAAGATGAGAACAGAAATCAATAAAATTGAAAACAGAAAATCACTAGAGAAAAGTCAATGAAAGAAAAATTGGTTCTTTGAAAAGATCCACAAAATTGATAAGCCTCTAGCAAAACAAAGGATTTTAGCAGGGGGAGAAGATGCAAATTACTAATAACAGGAATAAAACGAGATACCCCTCTAAACCCAACAGAAATGAAGAGTGACAAAGGAATATTATCAGCACCTCTACATGCATGAATTTCACAACTCGGAAGGTAAGAGCTAAGTCCTTGAAAAATAAAAACTACTCCAACTCATCCAAATAGGAAATAGATAATTTATATGAAAACTATTAAGGAAATTGAATTCATAATTTTAAAACTCCCTCAAAACCATGACGGTTTCACTGGAGAATAATACCAACTATTTAAGAATTAATACCACTTCAATGCAATGTCTTCCAACAACAGAGGAGGACGGAGCAGGTTCCAGCCCATTCTATGAAGTCAGTGTTATTCTGATACCAAAACCAGGCAAAGACAATAGAAAAAGATAATTTTTTTTAAAAAAGTACAAATCAATATCCTGCATAAATATAAACAAAATTTCTTACTACAATATTATTAAACAAAATACACCAATATACAAAAAGAATTTTACACTGTGACCAAGTGGGATTTATTCCAGGTATGCAAAATTGGTTCAGTCTTCAAAAATCAGTCATTGTGGTTTCCAGTTCATCAGAGAAGTAAGGTCACAGGGTAAACCGCTCCCCCTAAAATTGGAGACACAGACAGATAGATACAGAGAAGCACAACTTACCAGAGCAGAAACCTCCATGGGAACCAGTACTGGGCTAAGAAAACCTAAACTGTAGTTGATGAAAACCCAACTTGTAATTGAGAAATTGCTGGAGGTTCAGTGTGGATGAGTGTGACAGTCAAAAACTCCAGTGGGACCCAGTCATGGAGGGTTCCCTTAATTTTGTGAGCTTTAATGTCTTAGGGAGGGAGAAAGGGAAAATAACCATTTTGAAATCATTCAGAGTATTCTATTCTTTTTAACAGCGTCTGTCTGCCCTCAGGAGAAACTATTTGACCAGAGTCTAACTGACCTGGGGTACAGGACATAGCCAACTCCATCTCACCCTAGCTTTCCATATGGGAGGAGGGAAGTACCCAATTCTAGCCCAATCTAGCCATCCTGAACAACCAAAGTGGGTGTAGGGATAAGAAGCACTTGTGAGTTTTGCAGTCCAGAGTCAATGGCTTGGGAAAAGACTGAGACCGAGTCATAGGCTAGAGAATGCTTCCCCTCCCCCACACTTTCCCACCATGCTACTACAGTTTTATTCACAGTACTTCCTTTTATCCAATACATTATTTAACTTTCAAAAAATTTATAAAAATTATAAGGCATACTAAAAGGCCAGAAAAATAGTTCGAAGAGATGAGCAAGCATCAGAACCAGAGTCAGATATGGCATGTTGGAATTCTCAAACCAGAATTTTATTTTTTATTCTTTTTCAAGATTTATTTATTTATTTTAGAGAGAGAGAGGGGAAGAGAGGGAGTGGGGGAAGGGCAGAAGGAAACGGGAGAGGGAGAGAAGCAGACTCCCCGCTGAGCATGGAGCCCAGTGTGGGGCTTGATCTCTTGAGCCTGAGATCATGACCTGAGCCGAAACCAAGAGTTGGCCACTTAACCGACTGAGCCACCTAGGTGCCCCTCAAACTAGGATTTTAAAATAACTATGATTAATATGTTAAGCGTTCAAATGGAAATAGTAGACATCATGCAAGAAGAGATGGGTAATGTAAGTTGAGTGATGGAAGCACTAAGAAAGAACCAAAAATAAATTCCAGAATGCTAGAAAAAAGATCAAAAGCACTGACGTAAATGAAGAATGCCTTTGATGGGCTCATCAGCAGACTATCCAAGAACCATGGAACAGCTACAGAAGGTGTAATGCATGCATAATGGGAATATCAGAAGGGGAGGACACATAAAAAAGAACAGAAGCAATATTTGAAGGAATAACTGAGAATTTCCCCCAAATTAATGTTATACACACCAACCTATGGATCCAGGTAGCTCAGAGAACACCATGCGGAATAAGTGCCAAAAAAAACAAAAAACAAAAAACCCTACACGTATGCATACCATATTCGAACTTCAGAAAATCAAAGATAAGGAAAGAATCTTAAAAGAAGCCAGAGGTCAAAGCACCTCATCTATAGAGGAGCAAATACAGGGATTATATCTGACTGCTCTTTGGAAACCACTGAAGCAAGTAGAGTAGAGTAAAATATTTGGTATTGAGAGAACTCTATACCCTGCAAAAGTGTCCTTGAAAACTGAAAGAGAAAGAAAGACTTTCTCAGGCTAACAAAAATTAAAGGAGCTTTCTGCCAATGGACCTCCCTTGCGAGAAATGTCAAGAGAAGCTCTTTAGAGAGAGAGAGAAGGGAAATGCAGATACTTGGATCTACATAAAGGAAGAGCATCAGAGAATGATTAAGTAAAGGTAAAACAAAAACTTTTATTTTTCTTAATCTTTTTCTTTTTTTCTAAAGAGAGAGAGAGCGTGTGTGTGCAGTGGGGAGGGACGGGGAGAGGGAGAGAAAATCTTAAGCAGACCCCATGACCAGCGTGGAGCCCAACTCAGGGCTGGACGTGGCGCTTGATCTCATGACCCTGAGATTGTGATCTGAGCCAAAGTCAAGAGTTGGACACTTATCCAACTGAATCACCCAGGTGACCCTTATTTTTCTTACTCTTAAATGATCTAACAGAAAATAGTTCCTTCAAAATGATACTAGTAACTATGGATTCAGTTATGTATGCTGATAGGTAGTTGGATAGATACCTTTATTTATGCTTATGAATAAGTGAAATGAATAATAATATGGATACAATGGCTGGGAGGGAGGAGTTGGGATTATTTGTTATTTGTCATTATTCACACTACACTTGAGCGTTAGTTGAAAGTGGGCTTGGATTAGTTAAAAAAAAAAAAGAAGTGCAACATATGTTTAAGAAGGAGGGAAAATACAATCATATAAAGTGCTAAGTTAAATCCAGAAAAGACAGAAAGAGAAGGAAACAAAAATAGGAACAAAGAACAAAAGCATCAAGTAGAAAAGAGTAACAAATATGGTAGATAGAAATCCAATTGTATCAATAATCACTTTATTTGTTTTAAAGATTTATTTATTTATTTTAGAGAGAGAGCACATGCGTATGCACAAGTGTGGGGAGGGGCAGAGGGAGAGAATCTTCAAGCAGACTCCCCACTAAGCGTGGAGCCTGATGCGGGTCTCAATCTCACTACCCTGAGATCATGACCTGAGCCAAAACCAAGAGTTGGACGCCTAACTGACTGAGCCACCCAGGCACCCTTCAATAATCACTTTAAATGTTAATGGTCTAACAGACAGAAGTAGAGTGGATCAGAACTTAAGACCCAGCAATGTATTGTCTACGAGAAACCCACTTTAAATATAAAACATGTATATTAAAAGTGGATGGAGAAAAATAAATCATTCTAACACTAATAAAAAGAAAGCAGGAGTAGCTATATTAATTTCAGAGTAGACTTCAAAGCAAAGAACGATATCCAAGATAAAGGAGGTAATTACATAATGATAAACGGGTCAGTTCTCCAAGAAAATATAATAGTCCTCAACGTGTTTTCACCAACAACAGAGTTTCAGAGTACATGAGGCAAAAACCGATGGAACTGCAAGAAGAAATACATGAATTCACTATTACAGTTGGAGACTTCAACATCTCCTATTGGAAACGGACAGCTCCAGGAGGCAAAAAATCAGTAAGGACACAGTTGAACTCAGTACCATCATTCAACTGGATACAGTTGATATCTATTGACTACTTTATCCAACAATGGCACAATACACATTCTTCTCAAGTTCCCATGGAATATTTACCAAGATGGAGCACAATCCATGCCATAAAACCCACTGTGACACATGTAAAGGAACAGAAATCATACAGCGTCTTCTCTCAGACCATAGTGGAATTAAACCAGAAATCAGTAACAGAAACATAGCTGGATGGGGCGCCTGGGTGGCTCAGTTGGTTAAGCAACTGCCTTCGGCTCAGGTCATGATCCTGGAGTCCCGGGATTGAGTCCCGCATCGGGCTCCCTGCTCGGCAGGGAGTCTGCTTCTCCCTCTGACCCTCCCCCTTCATGCTCTCTCTCTATCTCATTCTCTCTCTCAAATAAATAAAATCTTTAAAAAAAAAAAGAGTCTGTTTCTTAAAAAAAAAAAAGAAAGAAAGAAACATAGCTGGAAAATCCACAGATACTTGGAGATACACAACAGCCTTCTAAAAAAGACATCAGTCAAAAAAGGAGTCTCAAGAGAAATTTTAAAACATTTTGAACTTCATTAAAATGCAAACACACTGATCAAAATTTGTGGGATGCAGAAAAGCGGTGCTTGGAGGGACACTTAAGGCATCAAATGCATATATTAGAAAATAAGAAAGTACTGAAATCAGTCTGAACTCCCATCTATGGAACCTAGAAAGAGAACAGCAAATTAAATCCAAAGTAAGCAGAAGAAAAAAAATAATAAAAATTTGAGCAGAGGGGCGCCTGGGTGGCTCAGTCATTAAGCGTCTGCCTTCGGCTCAGGTCATGATCCCAGAGTCCTGGGATCGAGTCCTGCATCGGGCTCCCTGCTCAGCTGAAGCCTGCTTCTCCCTCTCCCCCTGTTTGTATTCCTGCTGTGGCTATCTCTCTCTCTGTCAAATAAATAAATAAAATCTTTAAAAAAAAAATTTGAGCAGAAATCAATTACATTGAAAATGAGAAATAGAGAAAGTCCAAGAAACCAAGAGTTGGTTGTTTGAAAAAAAAAAAAAAAATCAATAAAACTGAGAAGCCTCTACCCAGGCTAACTAAAGGAAAAAGAGAGAGGACACAAATCACTAATATCATGAAATAAGGGACATCACTCCAGATCCCACAGAAGTTAGAAAGAGAACAGAGGAATATAAGGAACAATTCTGTGCCTACAAGTTTGACAACCCACATGAAATGACAGTGTGGTATTGGCAAAAGAAAGACAACCAGATCAATAAACAGAATTGAGAGCCCCAAAATAAATCCAAATAGGTATAGTGATCTGATCTTTGACAAAGAAGTAAACACAATGCATTGAAGAAAAGATAATCTTTTCAACAAATGGTGGTAGAACAATCGGGCATCCACATGCATAAATACATAACCATACAGTATTTATCTTTCTCTGAATGACTTATTTCACTTTGCATAATACTTTCTAGGTCCATCCATGTTGTTACAAATGGCAAGATCTCATTCTTTCTTATGGCTGAATAATATCCCTTTGAGTATATATTCCACACCTTCTTTATCCATTCAGCCATCAGTGGACTTTTAGGTTGCTTTCATAGCTTGGGGATTGTAAATAATGCTGCAAAAACATAGGGGTGTATGTATCTTTTCAAATTAGTGTTTTTGGTTTTTTGGGATAAATACCCAGTAGTGGAACTGTTGGATTGTATGGTATTTCTATTTTTCATTTTTTGAGGAAACTCCATACTGTTTCCCACAGTGGCTGTACCAATTTACACTCCCACCAACAGTGTACAAGGGTTCCCACCTCTCTACATCTTCACCAGCACTTATTTCTTGTGTTTTTGATTTTAGCCATTCTGACGGGTGTGAGGTGGTATTTCACTGTGGGTTTGATTTGTGTTTCCCTGATGATGAGTGATGTAGGGCATCTTTGCATGTGTCTGTTGGTCGTCTGGATGTCTTCCTTGGAAAAGTGTCTATCCAGGTCCTCTGCCCTTCTGTAAATGAGGCTATTTAAGCTCAAAACAATGAAATTACTTAGTCCAAGATCACATAACTATTAGCAGTGGTATCAGATTTTGAATCCAGATTTTTCTGGAGAGGAGATCTGTAAGGACCTAACACCCGCAAGTACAGGTTTTCTGGGCAATTATGGTGTGTCTTCTATGTGCAAAGCACACTGGTAGATATTAGGACAAATGAGAAGGAGATTGTGTCTTTAGATTAAACTCTGCAAAAGAAACAAACAGAAAGAAGCATGCTAAAGAGAGCTAGAGTGGAATGTAAAATTAACAGGTGTTTCACGTGCCGAGTGGGACAAGTGTTGACAAAGTGGGTCCTGCCCAGACCGGCTGCCACACCACTGTTGGCTCTGACCTCAAAGAGAGAGAGCTGAGGAATCCATCCCGGGCCACGGGGGTCAGGAGGCAGCCCTGAGTAGGTTGTGTGGGAATGTGCAGAGATAGAGGACCTCACATTGGCCAACTGGGTGTGCGAGGGTCTGTATTTAAAACATTGTAATTCACCAAAGCTGATGGAGGAGAGGGTCTTGACCACACCTGGTAAGTCTGAAGTGTCAGCAGGCTGGAAACACGGAACCAACGCTCAAGAGAGAGGCGACTGGAGCTGCAATTTGGATTCATCCCCACATGGATGATTGTGCATGCTTCAAGGTCTCCAACAGAGAAAAAAATAAGTGAAGGGATGAATCCTAGGGCTGTGTCTGAGTAGGAAGGGCTGGGGGTAAGAAGAAAGCAGAGCCCCTGCAGGGAGAAGGGGCTGTGTATACTGGGGCACGGGGTCCAGAGGATGACATTGACCACTTGGTTAATGTGAAAACCAGTAGCCACGAAACCATGAGTTTTTCTGCTTAGAATTATAAGAGCCAGTTTTTATCCTGGAGCTTGTTTGGATTAGTTTATTTTTAAAAAATTTGTAGGCGAATGTTTTTTTTTTTTATCGCTTTTATGGCTGCATACATCACAATTAAGCATATTTTGGTTGTGAGCACGTTAGCAAAGATTATAGAGGCAAAGAAGGGAGAATGAGAATCTGACTCAGTGCTCAAGTTCAAAGCTGGGGGCCCTTATTTAGGCCCCAGTAAGTGCTCACGTTTCCATTTTAGAGGGAGGTCTGGAGGTAGAGCAGATCTTGGGCTGGCGTGGAAGCCTGTGGAAGATACAGCCCTGGTTAACGCTAAGATGGTGCTTTTCAAAAGGGGTCCCGGTCTGGGGGACGGGCGGCAGCGCATAGTGCGTGGGAACATGTTATCACAGCACATTCTCGATTCCATCCCACACTGAGTGAGTCAGAGGCCCTGGGGGTGGGACCAACAGAAGCCCCTCGGGCACTGATGTCCGATATCCAAAAACCCGCTCCGAGAGGTGCGGAAGTTACACGGGACTTATTGTCACTCCAAGCAGTTTGCTTATTTAAACTCCCTCTCGTAAAGGTGCCATGAAGAATGAGACCGGTTCTTTGAAAGTCACAGTTAATTAACTTTTTTCTGTGGTCACTTAGAATTAATTAAATCAAGTGATTGCAGATTAGACTTCTGTGGAAGGCCCCCTGGATGGAACAGTTAGTGAAGATCACAGTATTGCCAATCATAAAAGATTTAAGTAGGGCCAGTTTCATTTCAGGACAAAAGTAGGAGTGCTTCATATTGTTTAAATGGTCACTTTCCCACTGTCATTCACAGGAGAGGGAATAAAACATACACCGTGAAGCTGGCTACCTAATTAAATGCATTATATATTTATGCACACTGCTAATGTAAAACGTTTTTCTGCGTTGCAGGCCCAAACTGTTTTGCGGAAACAACTGTCATCCCCGCTGGAAGAGAAGTCAAGACTGACGAATGCACCATATGTCACTGTACTTACGAGGAAGGCACGTGGAGGATCGAGAGACAGGCCATGTGCACGAGGCATGAGTGCAGGCAAATGTAGGAACGGGACCACACACACACACAAGAACAAAAAAACAGACGTTTTTCTAGAACCTTTTACTGACGGGAACATTCTAGATGACTCTGGGGAATAGCATTCAACAGGAGAAGACTTTTGAGGAGGAATATGGAACATGGTTGGTACTTTTGCGTTTCTTGCTAACAGTTACTGCAAAAGAAGGAAATGGGTATATTTCAAAACATCCACAAGAACTTTGGGCATAAACCCCCCCTCTCTAAATAAATGTGCTATTTTCACAGTAAGTACACCGAAGGACACTATTCTATATTAAATGTATTTCTATAATCCCTCTATTAGCTTATATAAATGTTTTCTATAGATACAGATTAAAAATGCCGTGTTGTCAACCATGCTCACTGTGTACCTGCATATCGTCTTCGGTCCCCAATCCCCTCACATGAGCCTGGTGGTGGCTACTTGATTCTGCTTCACAGCTTGGAACAGTGCGCCCATCGATGGACCATAAGACGACGAAATACCGAAATCCTGCCCCCATGGTGTCTCATCCCAGACACAGATCTCATGTGTGTCCTTACAAGATTCGGTCTCCTTCACACAAATACGTTTCCTTCTCATAATGACTCCCTGCTTTGATTGTCTCCGTTCTCGGTCATGTGGGAGATGCAGGCACAAAGTTAGGCAGCACGTGCTTTTTCTGTATATTCGAGGCTCCCGTGTTGGGGGCCATAGATGGACACATCCATAGAGTTCATTCTCACGCACATTACTTTCTCTTCTGAGCATGCCTTTAAATCATCTTGTAAGCCAAGCAACAGGGTAGGTTGGAATGTTTGCACTGTTGTTCCATCAAGCTGAAGCGTGCAGTGAAATAGGGGGATTTCTTGACTCTCTGGAGCAGAGTGGAGGAAAACCCAAGCCCCAAACAAGTCTCTACCTGGAATCTAGATGCAGTGCAGGGAACCACCACCCCTCCCCCACCATCCACTCAGTGGATGTGTGTTTCTTACCGGAACAATCAACTACCCTCCGTAAGAGAGTAGAATCTGAAAGATCGCCCTGTATTAGCCATCCTTCTGGAACAGAGTGAGGAGCATCCCAGCCAGTATGTGAGCACGGACAGTGCCAAAGCCCACGTGCACTCGGCTACTTCTGTGTAGTTACCTGTAATCCCAAACGGATTTTATGTCCCCTCATTTGGACAGGGAATAAAAGAAGCCACTGCAAATCCCAATCCTTGAGCAATACATATTAGAGAATATTCCTGCCTTTAGCAATCACGTTGACCCCTTGCACACTGCTGAGAAAGGTGGTCAGTCTTAAGAGGCGTACAGTGAAAAAATGATAGTCATTATCTGAATCTTTAAAGTTTTTTTCCCTATATTTTTATTTACTCCAAAATTTTGAATTAAGCACCTATTAGTTACAAATCATTTGATGACAAAAAGGGGAATAAAGCATGGTTTCTTGCCTTCATGGGCTTTTGGCCCTACACCTAACACGAGTAAGAAATGATAGTGCATTGTGGCAGGAGGTCAATTCAAGGTCGGCAAAGGGAAGTTCTTTCCTGATAAGAGCAGAGAATACCAAAATATCATCCAGTATCTAAGAAATCCTTCAGGCATTAAAGGTTGACTAATCAAGAAAAATTGATATATTTGTCATTATTGAAAACGTGAACCACTGTGTACCTTAATAAATGTACAGCCAGCCCTAACTGAAGCCTCCAGAACTTTACATATGCTTACATTTACTTTGAATCTTGTTTATCAAGAACCACCTTGGGCCAAATGGGCTCCACGCACATAGATTTTCAAGAAAATGCTCAGGGCAAGTATTAGCTAGTTGCTTTCCCAAACTTAACCTTTGGTACTAAAGGCTACTAGACATTGGCCATCATCACTCTATTATCCAAAGGTAGATTTTTTTTTTTTTTTTGAAACAAGGTTATATAAGTTATGGTTTTGCCAACAGTGGGCTCGAATCCCTGTGGGGAGGTGGGTCATTAGCTATCGCTAACAGTCCACAAAGCCACCTCTTCTCTCCCCAGCAAACACGCTGCAGTGAGAGACTCAGTCAGAGGCCCAGAGTCTCCCTGCCTCCCTTGGTGATGTAAGTCCCTCCCCGCATGGGCGGTGAGCTCTGGAGTAATTGCAGTGGGACCTATGAGAATTTCAGGAAACCCGGGACTTTGGTCGTATACAGAGAGAGTGAATAGGAGAGCATCTGGGAAACAGACTTCTACTTGCTCTAAACGAGTGTGACCCATACATACCACGGGCGCAGTCTGGAGCGGGAACACAGGGGCTGTTCTTACACTAAAGTAACTCCCTGTCCCTCTCTGGTTCCAACCCCTCATTCCTCTTTCCACGTAAGAACACTACGTAAACCACACATATGGCTGAACTTGGGTTAATGACACTGCATATCCTTAACGTAGAATGATGCTATTTGCATTTTTGTCTAAGAGAGACTTGTTCTTCTTCGGTTATTTCTTGCCATGAGTGTAGAGTTTCACGTCTATAAGGTTGTGGCATGTTGAAATTTTCTTTTCCTCTTCTTTTTTTCCCCATAGAATATTTTGCAGAGATTTTTAACAATGAAACCGTTCTATTCATTCACCCTTAACAACTGCATTATAAAAAGAGGAAAATACATGTCCAAGTTATTCGATTGCAAAATATTCTGGTTTGGACACAGTCCTGAAAAAGGACCCTCAAAGTTCACGTACAGACGTGTTTGGAGAGCCATAATTCTTAATCTTCCAATCGGTCTGCTCCATGAGTCCCTGTGATTGTTGTTAAGTGACTTCTTCAGGTTGAAAAAGGAAATCGTGCTTACAGAGGTAGTACATGCACTTATTTCAAATATCCAACCTATATATCTGCCCATGCGAAGCAATGTGTATTAAGCAACAGGACGATTCTGGAAATTATCTAATCTGACATTTCAGACTTTCAAGTGAGATTCGTTCCTTCAGTCACAAGATATTTCCTGTGCCGTTGTGTGGATCTGTCAGTCTTTGTACATTTCACGGAAGTCTTGGGTAATTTCAAAACCTTGCGTTTTATTCCTGCACAGAGCACACCTTAGATGCGTCCCCGCCATGCGCCACACGGAGCTGCAGCTCCAACCGATGCAGAGGTGAGAGCATCCTTGACAGCAAGGAGATTGATTACAAGCCTCGAAGCTATCTGACATTTCAGTGTTTTTCTTTCGACTTTTTGATACTTTCAATTTCTTCATCTCCTTTGTACAGTAAAACAGGTTTAAGAGATAGTCTTACACATTTTAAAATTTTTAGCATCACGATTATGTTTAAGAAACTCTCCTCTCTATTCCCCCAACACAAACGTTGTATGTTTACAATGTTTAAAAAATCCAAACAATTTCAGAGAATTCAAGTGTCTTCTATTTTGTTTTTTGTTTTGATTTTAAGCAGTGAAAGTGAAAGATTTTAAAGTGAAAAGTTTAGTGTATCCATTATTTAAAATGTGCACAATAAACTAACTAGCTCAACCGAAAACTGAAAACTATATCCATTATTTTTAAATATAGATAGAAAACAGAACTATAGACACAAGCCAAATTTAACAAATATTAACAGTTTACTATACTTGCTTTAATAGGCAAGACATCAAGTCTACTCTTACTGATTTTTAAAAAAATCAGATGCTTTTCTGCAATGCAATGTAATAAGGAGAGGTGAGGGGGCGCCTGGGTGGCTCAGTCGGTAGAGCATGTGACTCTTGATCTTGGGGTCACGAGTTCGAGCCCCACGTTGGGGGAAGAGTTTTCTTAAAAAACAATTAAGGAAAGGTGATTAGGTGCCGTCTCATCCATGTAATGAGGCCGGTCAGACACCTATTGTTCCAGGATTTGGCTTCGTTGACAACACATTGTCATTCCTAGACTTACCCCACAGTCCCATGTTCCCACTAGCAGCCTCTGTGGATGGCTGGTGTGGTCACTTTTCCTGAGTACTCAGATTCAGAGAGAGCAATCACTTCTTCGGGAATAAACGAGGGTTTACAGCTCGTATGTTCTATGTGCCAGAGGCCACTTCTCACTGTTCCATGTAGAGCTGGTTCATTCTTCAGATTCCCACCAGCCTCCCCAGTCTACCAGTTTAGTTTCCTGAACACAGATGGCGTCTTTGACTGAATGAATATGGGGCAAGGTCACAGCCCACACCCTGCCCGGGTCTCCTGTTGGCCATGAGAGTCTCAGGCTTTGGGTTCCTCCGACCACGCTTTGAACGTGGTCTCTGCTTCCCAACTGCCTGCTTTTTCAGCACTTGGAGATATTCGCCATTTTTCAATATCCAGCTCAAGTGTCGTTGCTTCTGAGGAAGCTTCTTTAGCCCTACATGGATGGTCGCACTGGGCCCCTGCCATACTGTCCATTTGGTATTTTATGCTAGCATGATTTAGAGATCATATCATACTTGGCGTTATACTTCAGTTTGTCTGTTTGCTCTATTATTCATGCCAAAATCTCTTTATTTCAGGCTATGGAACATTCAGTCCCTAGAATACCGTCCAATACCTTTATGCTGAAGGCTTGTTGAATTGTATTCAATGTAATAATTCAGAGGGTTTTTTTGCTGTCCTTGTTTAAGGCCAACGACCATCTTGAAGAGCAACTCAAAGCTTCCATGACTGTTTGCCCGACCTGTTGTCTCCTGCTTTCTCAGCTGACTTGCAAACCTCAGTGTCCAGGGTTCAGCAGCCCAAAACATAGCAAATCTCCACCATTGCAGAGTTTATAGAGAACAGCCCTTAGACAGGCACCGGCCATTTCTGATACAAGTCAGGAGACACATGGCTTTCGGTGTCAAATTTCTGATGCTGAAAATAATTTCTTATGTTGAAGAGACACTGGTTCTTAGTTGATGATAAGTCAAGTTTATAACTTTGGTCTTTACAGTATTTATTTACTTAGTTCTGACTTTTAGAATATAAATTTCTTGTCTTAGACTTTCACAGTCCAGTATGTATGCATGTTTTCATCTTTTTACATAATTACTCAATAGGTATCTAATAAAGTAATAAATCAATGAACTCAGTCATTTCTGCAGGAACACACATTTCCACAGGCTGTTGGGAAAGTGTTAGAAGGTGGTGGTTGTCTACATTTCACCACATGTCCAAGTTCACTCTGAGTTTTGCAGAACACCTGGGGTTTTTTGTTTTGTTTTGTTTTTTTGCACCCGCTGTTTTAACTTTAACACGAAAATGTAGAGATTAAGCCCAGAAAACTTTTTATTTTTTATTTTTTTACATTTCTATTTTAATTCCAGTTAGTTGGCATACACTATTATATTTGTTTCAGGCGTACAACACAGTGATTTAACAATTCCATGTGCACATAATGACAAATGCCCTCCTTCATCCCCATCACCTGTTTCCCCCATCCCCCACCCCCTCCCGTCTGGTAACCATCAGTGTGTTCTCTAGAGTTAAGAGTCTGTTTCTTGGTTTGCCTCTCTCACTTTTTCCCCCTTTGCTCATTTGCTTTGTTTCTTAAATTCCACATATGAGTGAGATCATATAGGTATTAGTCTTTCTCCGACTGACTTACTTCACTCAGCATTACACTCTCTAGGTCCATCCATGTTGTTGTAAATGGCAGGATTTCATTTTTTTTTTTATGGCTGAGTAACATTTCATTGTTTATATATACCACATCCTCCTTATCCATCCATCAGTTGATAGGCACTTGGGCTGCTTCCATAATTTGGCTCTTGTACATAATGCTGCTATTTTGATGTAGTCCCAGTGGTTTATTTTTGATTTTGTTTCCCTTGCCTCAAGAGACATATCTAGAAAAAAGTTGCTATGGTCGATGTTAAAGAAGTTGCTGTGTTCTCTTCTAAGATTTTTATGTTCAGGTTTCGCATTTAGGTCTTTAATCTATTTTGAATTTATTTTCATGTATAGTGTAAGAAAGGGGTCCAGTTTCATTCTTTTGCATGTTGCTGTCCAGTTTTCCCAACACCATTTGTTGAAGAGACTCTCTTCTTTTCTATTGGATATTCTTTTCTGCTTTGTCAAAGATTAATTGGCCATTTAGTTGTGGGTTTACTTCTGGATTTTCTATTCTATTGTATTGATCCATGTGTCCATATTTGTACCAGTACCATAGTGTTTTTTTTGTTTGTATGTTTTTGTCAGTTTCAGTGATAGAACTTTGTGATTCATGAGTACTCATTACAGTACCACAATGTTTCGATCACCACAGCTTTGTAATATAACTTGAAGTCTGGAATTGTGATGCTTCCAACTTTGCTTTCCTTTTTCAAGATTGCTTTGGCTATTCCGGGTCTTTTGTGGTTCTATACAAATTTTAGGAATATTTGTTCCGTGAAAAATGCTGTTGGTATTCTGATAGGGATTGCATTAAATGTGTGGATTGCTTTGGGTAATGTAGACATTGTAACAATATTTGTTTTTCCGTTTCATGAGCATAGAATGTCTTTCCATTTCTTTGTGTCACCCTCAATTTCTTTCATCAGTGTCTTACAGTGTTCAGAGTATAGCCCTTTTGCCTGTTTGGTTAGGTTTTACTGCTAGGTATCTTATTATTTTGAGTGTCAAATGCCTAATTTTTAAGGGAATAAATCCTGTTGAACATTAAGTAATGCTGACATTCATGCTAGACATGCTCATCCAAAGTGTCAATAACATTAGGAAGATTTAAGTGAAAATGCACTCTAAATGCTTGACACATGGGCATTTGATGGTCCAAGAGATGAGTAGTTTAACTCCTTCCAGTGAGTTCAGAGAAGTACACAAAGCCTATGACTTACACGTTATACAGGTACAGAATTACCAACAATAATCAAAGGGTACACTTAAAGTCACTTTAGTACATCACTGACACATTCTGATGAGTTAAAGCAATTGTAAATATTGCCTCTTTAGTTCCAAATTCAATTTTCAGGAAATAGAAACATTTCTCCCTCTTATTTAGAATTTAGTAATATTTAATGATTAATTTTCTTTGTTTCAAAAGATTGTTTATTTGGGGCACCTGGGTGGCTCAGTCGTTAAGTGTCTGACTTTGGCTCGGGTCATGATCCCGGCATCCTGGAATCAAGCCCCGCATCAGGCTCCCTGCTCGGCGGGAAGCCTGCTTCTCCCTCTCCCACTCCCCCTTGCTTGTGTTCCCTCTCTCACTGTCTCTCTCTCTGTCAAATAAAAATAAATAAATAATAAATAAATAAATAAATAAAATATTTTTTATTTATTCATTTGAGAGAGAGAGAGAGCATACAAGTGAGAGCACAAGCAAGGGGGAAAGGGCAGAGTAAGAGGGAGAAACAGACCCCCCACCCCGAGCAAGGTGCCCAACACAGGGCTCAATCCCAGGACCCCGGGATCATGACCTGAGCTGAAGGCAGATGCTTAACCAACTGAGCCACCCAGGAATCCTTGATTAATTATCTATTTTAAAAATTCCTGGAATTTAAATTTTAGGCAGAACTGTTTTCAAATACACTATGGGATTCCTTTTCCCATTTTCCTTTATTTATTATATTTACATTACCAAATGGATACAATTCTATTTTTATTTGATTTCAGGCTTTGTTCCGTTCCTAAGCATGTATTTCTTACAATTAGAATTTTAAAAGTGAAAAATATCTAATAAGTAATGTTTTTCTATAAATCTATTAATGTTTTATGTATGTATATATAAAACAAATATATATAATAAGTATATATAACAAATTTAAAAGTCTTAAAAAATCCACTGTTAGGCAATAAAGAAATGTGATTTCTAAACCAAGAATTATGCTAGGTGCTTTCACTTATTATTTATGTATGTATTTATTTATTTATTTAAGATTTACTTATTTATTTGAGAGAGAGAGTGAACAGGGGGAGGGCAGAGAGAGGGAGGGAGAGGAGAGAAGCAGAGCAGACTCCCTGCAGAGCACAGATCCCAACACAGGGCTCCGTCTCAGGACTCTGAAATTATGACCTGAGCAAAAATCAAGAGTCAGAGGCTTAACCAACTAAGCCACCCAGGTGCTCCATAGGTGCTTTCATTTATTCTCTCATTTAGCCTCAGTATCCCCAAGCAGTAGTTAATATCTTCCTCTTGTTTGCAGAAAAGTCAATGTGGGCTTGGGGAAGTTCAGAAATAGGCTTAAAGTTCAGTCCAGTGAATGATGGGGTTAAGAACCAAACTCTACTTTACACTAGAGCCCTGGGATTTGAAGTCTTATCATTCACTTTTAGAGCAGGGGCCTCTAGATCTAAGACCAGATTTTCAAAACGCTCTTGTGTTCTACTCCTCACAAATACCAGGTATGAACAGCCTCCTGATCCCCTAATTCAACTATGGTGATCTTGACATTTGTTAAAGTGAAAGGTAGCTCCTCACAAAATATTGTGACCTCCCTTGTCTAAATGTGTGTCATATATTTTGATTCCTAATTGAATGAATGATACATAGATTTCTTGTTAAAATAGTACTCAAGCATCAATGATGTTTTATATGTCTTTTTTTAGGTACGGTCCTTCCACTGAGATTTACAAAATATGGCCAAATGTTATGACCCAGTCTTCCCGAAGCCAAGTGAAACTAACTGCAATTTATTACATGCCAATTATATGACAAGCACTCCAATAGGCATTTCAAATTCTTTCATTTGATTTCTTCCTTTTGTCAACTCTGCTGTATCGATGAGGAAATTAACACATGGTAGGTAACTTGTTCAATGTCAGGGAGAGAAGTGAGGCCATCTCTCCATCTGGTTCCATTTTCCTGCATGGGGCATGGTCAGGGCTGGGATGGATCACACTACCTGCATCAGATATTTTTCCATCAGAGTAGCTGCTGACCTTATTTGATCATTTCTATCATCCTACAGATATTTACTGGGTGTATGCTATGTGTCACATATGCTTTAGGCCTCGGTGACTAGGAAATGTATGGCCTTGGGAACCATGCAGCTCTTGGTCAAGTATACTACAGAGGTGCAAAAATCAGCCAACACAGGGATGGCATCAAAGGCCAATTTGAACTTGGGCATTGAAGTCATTAGCTTGCATCAGTAACACCATTTATAATTTAAAACAAAATTTTGCTACCTCCTGCTACACATTAGCTAGTGATGGAATGATGAAGCTCATATTGTGTGGAACCAATGACTTCATTTCTTTATTTTTTTAATTTTCCAAAGTGTGGCTTTATTGGTATTGAAATATTCGATGACCAACACAGATCTTTTTATTTTTATTTTTATTTATTTTTTTTTTTAAAGATTTTATTTATTTATTTGACAGAGAGAGACACAGTGAGAGCAGGATTACAAGCAGGGGGAGAGGGAGAAGCAGGCTTCCCGCAGCACAGGGAGCCCGATGTGGGACTCGATCCCAGGACCCTGGGATCATGACCTGAGCCGAAGGCAGACGCTCAACGACTGAGCCACCCAGGTGCCCCCAACACAGATCTTTTTAATTATGTTATGTTAGTCACCATACAGTACATCATTAGTTTTTTTTTATTATGTTATGTTAATCACCATACATTACATCATCAGTTTTTGATGTAGTGTTCCACGATTCATTGTTTGTGCATAACACCCAGTGCTCCATGCAGAACGTGCCCTCCTCAATACCCACCACGAGGCTAAACCCATCCTCCCACCCCCCTCCCCTCTAGAACCCTCAGTTTGTTTTTCAGAGGGAACCAGTGACTTTTAAAAAAATTAACTGCCTTCCTAGGTTAGTTATGCTCTCTCTACAATACACTGCACGCATTTTCTAGTTCAGCCTCGCAAACTCCAGTTTAATTCAGTTACTATAAATTAATTATAAAGGACTCTACTCACGTTACGTAATGTTAAATCTGTGATTTCAAAGCACAGGTTATTTCTCAAAACAATCCCAGAGGTGGTGGAAGTGGTTGGAGGAGAAGGTGCCCCCAGTTGCCGGCTGTGGACTGAGGGCCAGGTGGGTCCTCCCGCTCCTGCCCTCCCTTGCTGTTTCCTCTAGAAGAAAATAGTCCCATTTAAAAATAGACATCATTGCAATAAAGGGGCTTGATATAAAAATATGTCCCATCTGTCTTTTTGTATGTTGTAGATGAATTATGGCATTGATACCGTTAAAAAAAAAGAGAGATCTTACAAATAGCAACACTGAAATGAGAATCAGAATGTGCCCTTTACAAAATACTGAATGTCTTTAAAAGAAACACGATGGGCTTTTTTTAGTACAATAAACAGCATACCTACACTTGAAAGGACAAATAATTTTATATAATAATTGGGGGGAATATACAGGGAGTGAATAATTTGGACATGGAACTCAAAACGGAAAAGTTGAAATTTAGAGTAATATAAATTTTAAAAGACGTTTTATAAACCTTTCAAATACTAAGAGGTACTTCTTAAAAACTCAGAATTATATAATGAGCCCCTTTCTTAAGGAAGCAAAGAAAATGATAAGAGAAAAGTGGTCTATGGGTGAGATAATTTTCCTTCAATTTATTCCTCAAAAAAGCTGGAAGCTCTCTTTCTATACATGCATGCATACAAATGGATAAAGTTACCTTCTGAATTTACCAAGACCTAAAATATAAATATAAGCGGGATATGATGAAAACAAAAGACAAAAGAAGCAATGCATCATTGGCTAGACATTCCTTTTAAATCAGATATCAAAGAAGGCTGGGTTTAAGCAGTAACAGGTGCACTGGAGTAGACCGAGAGAGACTCTCTTCAGCTGATTCTGCCATTTGTCTGTGTAAATACAGCTACATAAAGCCTGTAGCTATTTCTGCAGAGCTATAAATATAAGCATGTGCATATACACATATGTATTCAATAGTGTTATTTACTACTTCTAATTTGAATTGATCTTTTTAAACAATTTTAAGTTCTTTTTCCATGGACCCAGTATTTGAAAGTGAAAAAAGACTTTAAACAGCATCATTTGCAAATATATGTGATGCTTTACAAGGTACCAGATAATGAGAAGACCATGTCTTTGTGTTTTCATTTCTCACAGACTGTTGTAGGAAAAAATATACTAAATGTTGCACTTATTACATTTATGAATTACAGACAGTTTTCTATAGACTGAGAACAATGATATATTTTTATAGGTTCTTTAGCGAAAGTGAGTGTGCCAGTAAAGTGTTCATGTTCTGGGTACAACAACATCAATTTTATCTACCAAGTGTGACAACGGAAGAATCTCCAAGCACCATTTTTCCTGTTTATCTGACATATGGAGAATATCACGATCAGTGTTGAAGATACCAAGGGGAATTCCAGTCGGGGACAAAGAGGGGAGGAACTTGATCCAAAGGGAATGCCCATGATGCTTTTAGGGAACAAAGACTAGCACATGCTGGTTGGAGGGATGTAGGCATGTGGTTTCCACCCCTGGCATGGGCCTTCGTCCACACTTACAGAATTGCAATGGCTAAAATCCAAGGTCAAAGCATCCTTTTAACATTTATAAGTATCCTCAATTAAAAAAAAAAATTTGCAATCTCTTTGCTTTATGTAATTTAGCAGTAAGGCCTTTGGCCATTGGAGGTCTGGTTCAAAACACTGTCCTACCATTTACTGAATACTGATCAGGTACATGATACCCTACCTCTGCACTTCTGACTGCTCTCCAGTAAAGTGGGGACAGTAATACCAACCCCTACGGTAATTACATGAGTTACTATCTGTAAAACACACAGGCTAGAATAGATAATAGTCATCAAGCACAAGATCCACATAAAGGTGTTTATTACTTAATACATGGAAAATATGAGAACATTGAAATTAAAACATTCTGAAGATTCTAATTCAGTAAAAGTGAATGTCTAATTTGGGACTCATTGTATTCCTATGTTTGAATTAAAAACATACAACTTACATACTATCATAACTTTTATCCCATTTATACATAGTATCTTCCAGAAAAATGTTTTGTAAAACCTTAATATTATGTGGAGCTGAATTTATATGGTTAGGCCCAATCTGTATGTGTTGTTGCATGGGTATGTGTGTTGAACTGGTTTACAAAATAAACTCTTTCTTAAACTGGGTTTTGCCCTTCTAGACAGAGTCACATTTAAGAGAATACATCTAAAATATTTCAGCCTTTTGAACTAGATTAAACAAGAATAAAGTGTGTATCATTAAAAATACTCAAAATTCTATAATTTTGAGTTTTTTAAATATAATCCTTGAGGCTTATTCAAATATATATTACGACTTTCACTTGTGTCATTTAAATGAAGGACGGACACTGCTTTACACTGAAGTGGTATCTACAATATAACCATGTCCCACAGCACAAGCATGATGGTGGTACGTTTTTGTCGTTTCTAAAAGTGAACGTAATGCTCCTTAACAGAACAACTAGGAGTATGGACTAATGGTAAGTAAATATCTTGAATTCAGATTCTTTTCAGGGACTCTCACTAGAGTTTCCTTTGCTGTGGCATGAAGAAAGGCTTCTTCAAAAATTAATAAAAAACAAAATCTTTTTAAAGCTAAGAACTTCACTCGCATTCCTGAGTTGGCACATTTAGGTTAATTTGGAAAAATCTTCAGGCCAAAGTCAACAAAATGAACTGGACAGAATATGTAATCCCTTCTGAAGCATTTGAAGGCCTAAAAACCTAGGAAAAACATCAGACCAAGAGCTGGAAAAACTCACATACATATACAAAACTCATGTATATGAGGAAAAACTCATATACAGAGCCTGGCATTCTGAGCATTCCTGCCCCAGTATGACTCCTATTTGGAACACTGAGACACTGAACAGCACTTTTGAAATCTCATGGGGTGAGTATGTAGGGCAATATGTGGAGTCTGGGTGCGCCAAAGATGGGGGCCCTGGTAACCTCCCCACACTTCAGTGTATGACCTGACCCAGTGTGACCTGAGGGTGAACGAGGTGCCATCTTAACTACAGCTCATCTCTGAATCATTGGATTACTCCAGAAAATCACAGCTGCTGAAACTGGGTTAAAGTGATCCTAGGTTATTGTAGTCTCTGGCTCCTCTCTGGGAGTCAGTGATACCATCTTTGGCCCTAAACTATGATTACAAACATTTCCCAACACAAGGCATATGGTCAAAGCTACAGAGGCACACAGGGCTGAGAGAAAACATAAACACAGAGGAGCAGAAACCCAGAACAACACGTGCCGATCCACAGGTTGTCTAGTGAGGCAATAATCAGATCCAGAATATAAAGTCAGTCTGTTGCACTCAAGCAGGCACAGGACAAAATTACAAATTTCAGCAGAGGATTAGAAACATAATTTAGACCAAGCAAAACTGAAAAAAAAAAAAAAAGAATTTTGGAACTGAAAAATTCAAAGATACAGTTGAATGGGTTTCACAGTGCATTAGACATAGTTTAAGAGAGAATAATGAATTGGAAGACAGAACAAAAGAAAAGAAGCACAGATAGAAAATGCCTGAAGAATACTCTTTGGTATTTCTTTTAGTGAATTTCTACTGGTGATAATTTTTTCAGTTTTCATTTGATTGAAAATATCTTTAAGGCAACTGCATTCTGAAAGGATGAGCATATGGGGGCACCTGGGTGGCTCAGTCGGTTAAGCATCTATCTTCAGCTCAGGTCATGATCTTGGGGTCCTGGGATCGAGCCCTGCATCTGGCTCCCTGCTCAGCAGGGAGTCTGCTTCTCCCTCTTGCTCTGCCCCTCCCCCCACTTGTGCTTTCCTCCCATCCCACTCATGCTCTCTCTCTCTCAAATAAATAAATAAAATCTTTAAAAAAAGGATGAGCATATAAAATGGTAAGAGGACCAATAAATATTAGATCTTGATAAAGACATACAGCGTAATCTACAGGGTAATATTTTTATATATAACGGATGGAATAAATAGGAGACATAAAAGATACAGAAGACCTGGATACCATAATTAATAAAGCTGACCTACTGGACATGAACATAATTCTTCCTAAAAAGTTTACAGAATATATGTTTTTAAAAATACATGTGGAGGGGCGCCTGGGTGGCTCTGTCAGTTAAGCGACTGCCTTCGGCTCGGGTCATGATCCCGGGGTCCTGGGGTCGAGCCCTGCATCGGGCTCCCTGCTCGGCGGGAGGCCTGCTTCTCCCTCACCCATTCCCCCTGCTTGTGTTCCTGCTCTATCTCTCTCTCTGTGTCAAATAAATAAAAATCTTTTAAAAAAATACATGTGGAAAATTTATAAACAATGACTTTAAACTGAGCCATGAAGTCTCAACATATTATAATCTGACATGCAGATTATAAATCCTGACAACAGTTCAATTAAACTATAAATCAATAAGAAATATTAAAACAAAAAGTCTCCAAATGTTGTAAGTCAAGAAACAGAATTCCAAGTATCCCAAAGGAGATGTCACAATAGAAATTGTAAATCTGATGTGACTGAGCAAGAACCAAAAGAAGGCATAAATAACCCATGTCAAGAATGGGAAAGGCAAACTCACCACAGATTAAATTACGGGTTCTATACTTGGTTCTGCCAAAAGGAAGTATCCCCACTCCTCCAAGTTTCTCCCTCTTACTACTAAAAATCCTTGACACAACAAACAAGCTTAAGAAACCTCGGGGAGCTGGAAAGGAGGGGAGCTGCCTAAGAACCTCAGGAGTTGAGGGACACCACTGCTGGAGTTCCCTGGTTTCCTCATTGCCTCCCATATAATCCAGGCCCACCAACAAACAAAGATAAAAAGTTGGATGGGAAAAATTTGATCTAACAACAGAAGACCTTTCTGGCCATAAACCCGTCCTACCAAGGGAAAACAGTACCTCCACCCCTGGTCTTAGTGGTCCCAGTTGGAGTTGTCCCCTCACCCACCCTCCACCCCACAGAAGCAGAGGGCATTCCCATGCCCCTGCTGGGTGGTTTTGGGCCCATTCCTGCACCTCCTAGCCGGTGAAGTGGTCCAAATCTTGGTGGGATGCTCTTCTGTGCAGGATTCCATGCCTGGGGTGGGGGCGGGGGTGGGGGGTCAGGCCTTTGTTAGCCTGGGCAGCTGTGCTGTCCATATAGTGGGTAGGCATAGATCCCTGAAAGGATCAATCACTGGAAAGAGCTGGATGTCCTCAGTTGGCTACCACATGGATGGCTGGTGTCCTTGTGGAATAGTGCCCTATCAAGGACTCACTGTTGGTCTCTGTTCGGGATAGGTTTGACTTTCAGAGGCGGCATTGGCTGTAAGAGCCTGGGGAAGTGGAAGTCCATGCTACTGGGCCCATACGTAGCCCCGTTGCTGTATCCTGGCCATTGCATTTACGTGTCCATATGGAGTGCTCCTGCAGCTGATGAGGAGAGCTGGCTGAGACACTTGAGCTACTTGGTCATTCAGTAGCTCTTCTAAGGACACATGCTTTTTGCTGGATGCCAGTATGTGATTAAAAGTCTTCACACTTTTGGGGCGCCTGGGTGGCTCAGGCAGTTGGGTGTCTGACTCTTGATTTCGGCTGAGGTCATGATCTCAGGGTTGTGGGATGGAGCCCCGTGTTGGGCTCCATGTTCAGCACGGTGTCTGCTTGTCCCTCTTCCTTTGATCCTCACCACCCACCCTGCTCTCTCTTTCTCAAATAAATAAAGTCTTCCTCCAGCCAGGCTATTGACCACTGACTAGGAACACTCTATAGTTTACTCTCTCCAGTCTTTCAGGGCCACTCTCAAATTCTGGCTTGCAACCACTGGCAGACCCAATTCCCTCAAAAATCAAGCTTGGGATTTTTTCTTATCATTGATGTGAGTTTAGGGCAGAGCAGTACACTTGGTACAAGCGATACGGAGGTCTGGATCGCCCGCTCACGCAGCTTACTGACTGGGCCCTCTGGTCCTGCCTGGACTCAGTTTTCCATGTACCATCTCCATCTAACAATGGATTGCCACTGGGTCAGTTAAGACCCAACACACCCATCAAAATGGACAGTTCTGGGCTCATGGCCACCTGGTGCCCCACAGTTAGGCATTCCATCAGTCCTGTATTACTTGTATGGCTCTGGCTACCTCTCCTCCCATTATGGGAAACCCACCAATACTCAGACCAGCACATCCTTGATGGCCCCGTGAATGGTGTGTCCGTGAGCTCGCTTGTGGAACATAAAGCTGTGTTGGGTTTTGTTGTTGTTATTGTTTTGTTTTTTTAGCCTTTTTTTAGCACATGCAAATCCAGCATTTCTTCCTCTACCATCTGCTGGGGCAGCTCTGGCACTCCTATGTTGCTCAGTGTGGCCCGTCACTTTTTCCAGGCATCTAGAACCCCCAAGCAGTAAGTTTCCCCATAACCTAGGGGACTTGTCAGGGGGTTAAATATCATATCCCTCGAAAGTGTACTAGTCAATTCTTACATAATCAGTTTTATATTCCAGCTCCTTTGCCCTGGTTCCTGTCAGTACAAGTAATGGGGTCTTTCTGTATGCTACCAGAGAGGCCCTTTGGGTCTCACACATGGTCTTCAACTGCTTGTGAAGACCTCCACTTCACATTCTTCTTTTCAAAGCATCAATCTGACTCGACAGTGAACTTTTGGCATCACTGTCCCCTTACTGACCTGAATCGTCACAACCTGAAGGATATGCCATTCAGTACAGCACTCCCTCTGCCCACTGGGTGATCAGTGAGCAAGTCCCATCTTACTGACTGTATTCTCAGACCAGCTCCGGGCATTACTTGGGTTAGCTTGGGTCTTCTGGGAGAGTTACAAAAATAGGATTGGATGTGTGAGAGATTAATCTGGGAATGTATCTGTGAGAGAAAAAGGAAAGGAAGAGAGAACATGTTAACGATGCAGGTCGGACCCCATGAGGAGGAGGAGGAAGAGGAGGAGGAGGAGGAGGAGGAGGAGGAGGGAAGGTCATGGGCAGAGTTGTAGACTGTGTGAGTTGATGAGTGGTTCTCAAACCCCAGCTGCCCATCAGGAAACTCCCAAAGACCTAGATAATGGGCCTGCATCCTGACCCCGGCCATGCTCAGTCACTGGTGGCAGCAGTCTGTGGGAAGCATGGCATCAGTGTGAGCAAAGGTAGATTCAGAGGGCAGCGGAGGGGCCGTCAGTCAGTTAGTCCTTCCGGGGAAGACTGTCATGGCTGTCACGACTGTACTGGGTGCTGTGGTCTTCAATTTACTTTTACCACAGGACAAGGAAGCACTCAGACCTGCTCTGGAGGACCGCTAGCATTCCTCCCTGCCCCTTTGTGTTATGGCAACCCAATTCTCCCTTGATGATTCGGGTCAATCAGTCCTCACCAGCTTTTTACCCTTGGTTCAAGAGCATGGGGTAGAAGTTCCAGCTTACAGTTTAATAGAGGCATTCTTCCCTAGGTAAATAATACCTCCAAACTAGCAGAATCCAAAATTGCAGGGTCAGGAAGCAAGTGTTTTTCTAGCAGATAGACAGGGCAATCGTGAGAAGCCAGTCCCATCACCTACACCCAACACACACACAAATCTGAGACCTGAGTCTTAACTCTAGCAGTGACAGCATAATACGTTAATGTCACAGAGGCAGTTACAGCTCTAGAGTCTGCCACTATGCCCATCTTACAATACTCACTGTGACTCCACAGGCACAAAATCAGTGAGGGCAATGTGGCTAGCTGCTAATACTTGGTGATTTGGGGCATAAATCATCACACCCGGGAAGACACTACTCTAGCCCCCGTAAGTGACGTCACTCAGCTGGCAACATACAAGTCTTCCACTTTAGTCCAGATGGCTTTAAGGCCAGTGAATTACATGAGCATGAGCTCGTGGCCACACTTCATTTCCTACAAAATGAGTTCCCTGGTCAGCAGCAATGCTGTGAGGAATACATTGACAGCAATAAAAGCATTTGGTGAATCCACAGATGGTGGTTTGGGCAGAAATACTGTACGCAGGGAAGACAAATCTATAGCCAGTTCCAGTGTGAACAAAGTGCGGAGCCTTTCATGATGACCTTGGTCCAGTGTAACCAACCTGCTATTCGGGTGGCTGGCTGTCTCTCTGGTAAACATTGCCACGTTGGGGGCTCATAGCTGGACTCTGCTGTTGGAAGGTCAGGAGCTCAGAGGTGGTTGTAGCCGGCTTGTTACTTAGTAGCCGGCAGACTCTCCATCTTTGTCACCATGACCACTTCGTTCATGAGCCTACTGGCAAGGGAGAGAGAAGCTGACCATTATCCATGGATGGGTCATCGTGCCCACTGGATTATTAAGGTTCTCTGCTGAATTTCTCTTTAGTGTGCATTCCTTCACACTTTGTGCTCATTTGGAGAGATCATACACATTTTCTAACACTCTGTCACCAAATTTCCAGTCTTGTTGCTTCCAAGTGTCTGATCGGTGGGCTAAACTGCTGACTTACTGCTCCTTAAAAATCTACACAGACCTATACGTCTAGTCATCTCCCATTCCTGACAAAGTGGAAAAATAGGTACACTGCTCAAAGTTCTACCTATGGAGAAGATCCCCCTTTACCACTCCCCTTCAGGATCACCCCTGTGAGTGTAACTGTAGCTGTCCACTTTTGGATGCTGCCAAAATATGGTGCACGATAAATTAGGATCAAACCTTTTCTCCCCCAGTAAATTTGGGATGGAGAATACCACATGAGGTCACAGGTGCAGGGTGAAGTGAGAAGGCAGGACTAGGAACCATGAGAGTCTGAGCCACTCCCTCTGCAACTGAGCCCAGCTCACACACACCTGGGCACCACTCCCCCTGGCTGACAGAGTGCTGCTGTGCATGCCCAGCTTCCCAAAGTTCACAGTGTGATTCACCTCACCTCCAGCAACCTGCCCAAGATTGCACACACCACCTCATCTGCTGCGACATTCCCAGTGTGCTCGGACTGGCTAGGTCACATTGCCCATACGGGGAGCAGCTTCTGCGGTGGCTGCAATGGTTGCAGGGCTGTCTCTTGCTCTGAGCCTCATTCAATACTGGTGGCCCCTCATGTTACTTAGTAAACGAGCAGAAACAACACTCAGTTGAAATAAATGCTGTCTTCAAACCCCAGAAAACTCCCCTCTTAGGCAATGCGCTTCTTTATTTGTGGAAGAAGCCAGATAAAGAAATTCGTCCATTTTCATGGAAGGGTATCAACATACGCCAGATCACAGGACCCCTAGAATTTTTACCAAGGTGGCAGGCTCCTGAATTTTTGTGGGGGCTTATATCCAGCCCTCTGCCATGCATACGCCTCACAAAGTTGTGTGAAGAATTTGGTAATTCCTGTGTACTGGATACTTACAATGGTGCCTTTAACGTGGTAGATCAGCATGTGCACCACAAAATGGACAAACGGTGAAATTACCCACAGACAAGGTTATGACAGAGGCTGGAATACAACACAGCCCTGCAGTAGGACAGTGAAAGTGTGCTTCTGGCCAGGCAGCAGAAAACAAACTGCTCCTGGTGGTCTCTACCTTAAAGTATAGAGAAGAAACTATTCACCAGATCCGCAGCTGCATTCCATATGCTGAGGACTCTTTAAATTTATTCTAGCAAATAAACAGTATATGTAAAAGAAGTTGTAAGTGGAATCCCACCTGGACAAGTTGGACGGTCATTCTCTGAGGTCCATACCTATATTTTGCAGAGGCCAGAGATGGGATATACAGTGATGTGGTAGGAATCACTATGCTTTCCTCCTTCTAGCCTTTGACAATGCCGTTAGTCTCCGCAATCCCCCCAGAAATGCAATATTGCTTTGGCTTATTGTTTTGGTCGGTGGGCCATAGTTCTAGGGGATTTCACTGAGCCTTTCTTAAAATAGTGACAATTGCACAGTTCATGGAACCAAAAAGAGGAGTATGTCCAGCTGCTCTTCCAACTATGCATTCTGGAACTCACCGTGGGCCAGGAGGTCCATCCAAGCCACAGTGAGATGACCCTGGCCCTAAGCTCCTTGATTAGTCTGTACCCTAAGCATAGAGGCATTTTGGGTCCCAGGAGCATCAGGTGAGAGCCGGAGTCCAGTAATCTCCAAAATAGTTGCTAGTTTTCATAACCCTTTATGCAGTCCCCCTCCCCGACGGCTGTGGGTCTCATTAGGGACGGCCAGAAAGACTTGCAAGGATAAATATTTGGCAGAGCAGTGGATCCTTCCTCAAGAGTTGCCATGAGCAGCCCCCGCCTCACCCTGTTCAAGGTATAAACATCTTTGGGCCTGTGATTCAATTCTCATAAAATTAGCTAAGATGTCGTGATTCAACTGTTGTGACTTGAATCGGGCTCCTTTGAAACAGGCCTGGAACTCTTAACAAATAAACTTAGATTCTAAAACAATGGTGGTCCGGATTGCCATCCTTTCTCTCAGTGCTAGGGACACCATGAGCAACGGGCCCATGCCGAAGATCCCCGTGGACTGAATTGTCCTGATTACTGCTTCAGCCCTGATGCCCACCTGTCTTGGACCTCCTGTTGACACAGCTACTAGATGCCATCATCCCCGTTAGGCTGGTGCAGTCCATTTCAATGACAGCATCCCAGCTCCCATTACGGGATCACAGAGAGCTTCCATATGAGATTTCGAGAAAGCCAGCATTCCATTCGCCAGGAACTCCTCCAAGCTCTGGTGAAAGGAGTTTCTAGGCCTCTAGACCTGTCAGGGGCCAGAAATAGCGGAATGGGCAGGCAGTTATTACATAGAAAATCCATCTCAGCGTTCCAGTCTCCTCAGCCTTTGGATACCTTATTCAGCATGCCAAGTAATTACGGCCTCATCAATTCCATTGATGCATAATCCACTGCTGGATTCAGGTTGATTGACGGGTTTCAAAGTCACTCAGATGAGCACCCTCTGTTAGTGCTGTTCTTAGCTGCTTGCTCAAGCTAATACACTGAATCCAGACCACTGATAATGCTATCCATTTCAGTAAATTCAGTCCAGTCCAACATTACTTTCCTTCCATTCCGAGTCTCCCTGGGATCTACTCCCATATGTATCAGTTGTAAGTTTTCTATTGCTGTGTAACAAATTACCACAAATTTTGTGACCTGAAACAACACCCATTCATTCTCTCAGTTTTCTGCAGGTGAGGAGTCTGAGCGTGGCTTAGCTGGGTCCTCTGTGCAGGACACTGCTTTCGTCAAGGTGTTAGCTGGGCTGGGTTCTGCTCTGCGTATGGACACGTCTTCTAAGCTCATGTGGCTGTTGGCAGAGCTCAGTTCCCTGCACTTGTAAAACTGAGGCCCTGATGTGTGTTAGCTGACGGCAGGGGCTGCTCTCCATGTGCAGAGCTCCCCGCAGGTACTTGCCTCTTGGTCCTCTTACAGCTCCTGTCACAACATGGCAGCTCATTTCTCCAGTGCCAGCCGGAGAATCTCTTGCTCCGGTCTGCTAACATAAAGTCTTATATAACGTAAGGGAATCATACAAGGGACCATCGCACCTTTGACATCTTCTGTTGTCTAAAGTCAAGGCAGGTGCTTACCTCACTCCAGACAGAATTCTACAAGAGACAACTCACTGGGGACAGGGCCCCATAGGGTGTGTCTGACACAGCATGTATATCTCAGATATCTTCTGATATAAACTGGCTATTCACTGGGCACTGCCAGGATTCAAGTTTAAGTATAGGTTGAGAAGCAATGAAAAATCATGAGGATGGCTTTGGGAAGGAGGTGAGACAACTCTTTTAGGAGAGACAATAGGTTCTTCAGACAAAGGGAAGACTAACCTCCTCAGGGGTGCGAGGGCTGATTCTACTGGAAAAGCAGCCTGGTCCAATGTTGGGTTTAATGTGCCCGGCTTCACCAGGATCGTCCCTAGGCCCTCATCTCAATTTGGATGGTCTTACTCTCTCCCAATCCATGTCTTATCTCTAGCATGAGAAACATCATTAGGTTGTGAATTCAAGTTGCTTGGTAAATCAGCCCACCATCTGATTAGAACTTACCAGAAATCTGTGTGGCCACAGGAAAAAAGAGCTACTTTCATGACTGGTTCTCCGAAGCCCTCAACTCACCATTTTCTTTCACCTGGTCCTTACACTTTATTGTCTTCATTAAATGTATTATTTCACCTGCTGCTTAGAGGCCAAAGCCTTGTCTTCTACAGGCACTTGACCTTGGGTATAATAAGTGTTAATTTAAATGATATTCTGCCACTGAAAGCTATGAACTACACCAACAACTGAATCCATCTTGTCTCTACATCTGCAAGAAGACAGATCTGTGGAAAGCGAGACGTCTGGGCAAGCGCCTCCTGTGAACACCGAGCAGTGGGCGGCATGCCTGAGGTCACTGGTGGCTAGCAGAGCCAGCCACCCCAGGGCGAGATGCAGGCAGAGCAGAGTGGGGACAAGCCGAGCCCTTGAGGCACCCCTGCATCTTGTCACCACACCTGACCATGATGACACAAACCTAAAAGAACTCAACACAGTGGCCCCTTGGATACTGAAATCTGACGTCAGCCTGAGTGTCCTGGGTCCCTGACTTCTAGTAGAGAGGGAACTGAAATCAGAAAGTGGAATGGAATGGATAAGAAGGATAACCACAGGTTAGGACCAAAATCAAATCAAAGAATTTAAACCAGTTTGATGGTGGGAGGATCTCAGTGTATCTTGTCCACCTGAATAGGTGACTGGGATGTTTCTCTTTCCTCTCTTTTCTGAATGGATATTTTTAATTAGTCCCTTCCTCCTCACCCATTTTATATTGCGAAGGTTGGAAGGCTGGAGGCAAACGAACTGTCTAGACCCCAGGGCCCTGGACCTCGCGTAAGCTTCTATCCATCACCCATGAGTGTAAATTTCAACCTGGATGCAGTAACTGGATGAGAGCTTGAGGCTGTACTACCTGGGGGAGGGAATGAGCATACCACATGTAGAACCGATGATGTGAAGGGTGCGTATTGACGCAGCCCAGTTAAAGGGATGATCGGTATGAGAAAAAGACATTGACCCACTAGCACCCAAGTCCATGTCTTTTATTCCTTTTTTCTATTCATGAGAACAAAACCTGAATACATCAGCCCCCTATTGGGGCCCTTGTGACATTATTCCATTCAGTGTAATTTAGAAGTCTTGTATCGGGCTTTCATTTTCATCTTTTGTTTCTGAACGGAAGGAAAACTCAAGGCCTAGAGGCACATCAGCCACCAGCAACCGTGAGGGCAAAAGCTGCACTAAGGGGGGGCGCAGCAAGGGCGAGCGGCCCGAGGGGACGACAGCAAAGTGCCCTCACTGCGGCAGCGCTAAGCCGACCTTGCTGGACTTGAGAGAGAAGAGAAACCCCCGAGTCGGGACTCTCTGTGACTTGCAGCAGAACCCAGTGAAAACTGGCCCACATCTGCACACTTTCCGGCTGGGTAAGCTGGGAGAGTTACAGAATTACTGTGACTCATTTTTCTCATACAGAAAATGAGAATAGTAGTAATAAGCCACAGAGTTGGGAATATTAAATATGAAAATCTACATGGAGGATTTCAGAGAAAACCTCTCACATAGTGTGGAGTTGGTAAATAAGCGATTACCAGCAATAGCAGGACTGCTCCATGAGGAAAGCCCTCACCCATGCGCAACATAATTAATATACGGGAAACTGTTCCATGTATCAAAATAGCGATTTAAGAAATGCTGTCAGAGAGGGTGCAGTGAATGTGTACTTGGATATATTACTGGTGGGAGTATAAATTGGTACCTTTCTTTAGGAAGGAGACTGGCAAATGGTCCAGAGGATTAGAAATACCCAAATCTGGCATTCTACTTCTGGCTATTTAGCATAGAGAAGACTTCAAAATACCAGAGTATTAACAAAGACAATGTTAGCTGTCATGCTGTATGTTAACAATGAGGCTTTGGAAAGCAATAGACACATCCACAAAGTAGAAATACTTAGCCATATTAATTTTGCTAAAGTGTACCAAATATTATAGTAATTAAAATGATGTTAATGAAGTGGAAAAAAAAATACCGTGGAAAAAACACCGTAATATTAAGGGAAATACTGTATCTGTAACATGCATAAAACGCTCACCCCAAAACGGGAAATGTTAGCATTGCTGACATCTGGGTTCTGAAATTGTAAGCGGTACTCCCTGCTACTGTAATGAATACTCTATCGGTTAGGATCCTTGTAGCTCCAGGTTAACAGAAAACCTAGCTTGCTGTGACACAAGGCGTGTTCTCATCTCACACAAATGGGCAAGTCCAGAGCAGGCCGGGGCTCACATACAAGCCGGGCAGTGGTTCAACACCATCATCGAGGCACTGATTCTTTGGACGTCTCCACTCGGTGTCCTCAAGTTGGTCCACGGTTTCAACATAGCAGTTGCCAGAAGGACTGTCTCTGGAGTAAACAAACTTGGTGCTCTGCTGGGAAGAAGGGCAGAAGCAAACTCATACTGGAGAGGTGAGCAATAATGTCCTCTGCCAATTGTGACTATTTTAATTTTTCCAAGTATGTTTATTGCTTCCAAGATTTTGAAAGTAATTTGTTTCTTTGTAGGAAGTTTGAGAAACAGAGGATACCAAAAAAACCTCCCACATGATCCTGTTACATAAAACAACTGTTCATTTGATTCAAAACTCTAAGGAATAGTACAGAACATTCTATCCTATGGAAATAGCACAATTTATTCAACCACTTCACTCTTGTAGGTCATCGATGTTAATTCCATTTTCATTGTTATACAGAATGTGGATGTCAATACCATTGGGCATGACATTCCACCTGATTTCTGATTTACTTTCTTAAGATAGTTTCCTGTAAGTGACATTCCTGGATCAACCCTGTTGAGGCTCTTTTTACATATTGCCAAATGAATACACATTTACACACTTACAGTAAGAAAAAAATCTGATTAATAAAATATAAAATGGGAATCATATTTGCCCTAGCTTTGCAGGTTGATGTAAACATCACATTGTTTTAATGTTAAAAAATGCTTTGTTAAAATTAAGGCATTATATAAATGTAAGATATTATTCAAAAATAACAAACACTTGAAACTGCATTATGACAATAATCTCTCTCAGGGATTAGTTTGTAATTTTTACCCTACACACTGTCATCACTTAAAACAATTTCCAACAGTCTACATTATATGTTAACAGAGGAAGCAGTTACCTTAATTACTGAAGTAGGTATTTACACTCATAGGACACTTCCATGCCTCACTCCCACGACTCCCCTATTGTCTGTCTACTCTTATCCCAGACCACCTTCTCTCCTGGACTGGATTCCGGTCTCCAGTATTGCATCACCACTGTAACTCTGCTCTGCTTCCCCAGGCTGACTAGCTATTGAGCTGATACTGTGCATCCCCAGGAAAATGTTTCGTAAGTTAAGTTCCTCAGCATTTTTAAATACCAGGAAAAAAGTTAATCCAAACTCAGGCAGTACTAAAGAAGACGTATTTCAGTTCATCTTATTACACAATTAAGAAATCCAGAAAGCTTTACAGGCTGCACTGCTTTTAGAGATGGAGACTTAGGAGGTCTTTTACTAGTTACAAAAGACATGTACTGTAAGAACCATAGCCCACCCAAACAGTATAATGGCAAACATGTGACTTACTACAGCAAAGAAAGATTTTTAAAGAAAAAAACCTCTAAAAACACATGAAAACAATTACGTCAAGATTATGAGTCACAAGGAATTTTTTAAAAAAGATCACCAAGGCTAACAAAGAAACATCGTTTCACTTCCCTTTGTACTTATGTGAGAATCCCAGGGTAATATTTGTCCACAGCATGACCAAACGAGAGACTAATTTACTACTGGTCAATTTTAAAAAGTCAAATAGATCCTAGATACAAGTAAACTTTTTCCCTGTCAATGCACAGTTGTGCCTAGATCCCACCTGTGTATATTTGCCATTTACAAATGTTTATATCTTAAGAAAGGAAACATGAAGGGAAAAAACCAGGGAATGTCCAAGAGAATATAAAGTGTTACAAATGCAAATGAAACAATAAAACAATTGAGAAACTACTACTTCTGTAAGTTGCTCGTGCATTTTTCGGGTACTTAAGCCCTGAGGTTTTGGGTAATTTTTCGTATTCAAACACAGCACCCCAGTGTGAGAGGGGGTGCGGCGCTGGCAGCAGAAGTATCTGTGATGTAACACTTTAATGATAAAGGAAAGCAATGAAAGATACGGTGATCGTTTGGTACTTTTCCCTGGAGGTGTCATCAGGGCAAGAAACTGCCTAATTTCTCTCTGTCCACACTGTGAAAGTTGAAAGGTTAATTGAGGCACATACAATGGTTAGTCCACTCTAAAATGTCAGAAAGGTAATTTAAAGGCCTCCAAACCAAAAAGGGGAAGACTGCCACCCTGAACTACATTACAAACCCATCGAGTTGCTGGGACCTGGCCTTACACTGAAGTGGCTAAAAGTTGCAACCATAAGATGCACAGGCTTCTTAAAAAGTGACCTTCAACTATGAAAGGTCACACTAGAAGAAATAAAACCTCATAGAATCAAAGGAAGGAAACAAGCTAGAATTAAAATGATTACGGAAGAATATGGTGGCCTGAGATTAGTCAACATACTGAAAAGAGAATGGGCTGTTTTAATATAATCCTGAAAAATCTTCTGGGCTAACACCAACAGAGTATATTTGAAACCCTTTTTAAAAAACAGTGATCTAAGGAATATTCTGAAGTCATACGTAGTTCTGGCATTAGTGTATAAAGATCAGTGGGTGCTCCATTCGTAAAGCATTTGGACACGCAATGTTTCAATTAAAATGATGACACCGTATTTTGTAAAATCTAATATATTTAATTTTGGCATAATAGTGATTTATTATGTATTAATATTTCAAAAATATACTTTTGTGTTTAACAAACCACTAGAGCTCTCAAACTCATGGCCTATACGCATGCTTTTGCTCCAAACGCCAGGCTGCTATTGCATTGAAGGCAATGGTTTCCATCACGGGGGTTATAAGACCCAGGGCTGCAGATCACTGTGAAGAAAGAATAAGTTAATAGGCAACAGTTTCCTCAACGGCCACATCAGTTAATTTTACATGGAGGATACATTTTCAAAAAGACTCTTTTTCCTTTTTATAATTTGTTTTTAATCGTGGCAAAATACACATAAAATGTACCATCTTAACCATTCTTAAGTGTACAGTTCAACACTGTGAAGTATATTCACGTTGTTGTACAACTAACTTCCGGAACTTTCTCATCTGGGGAAAAGCTGCAAGTCTATATTCATTAAACACCTCTCCATTTCCCCCTCCCCTAACGCCTAGCAGCAACCCTTCTACTGTCTGTTTCTAAATACCTCATATAAGTGACAAGTTGTAACTTTTCACTCTGACACTGGCTTAGACCAAGACTGTGACCCCACATGGTTTTACTGATCACAGAACGTTGAGTTGAGAAAGCTAGCTGGGTCACCTGATAGGCTGCATCAGAAGCCATAGAGCGAAAGAGGGCCCACACTAAGAACCACACACCTTTGATGCACAGATAGCCCTAAATATGGGAAGAGCTTCCACTTTATTTCTAATAATCTCCTGACCTCACGTCCTATTTCTGTCACTTGCTGAACGTTTAACTTCGGAAAAATTACTAACTTAACTCAGTTTGATCATCCCTAACATGTGGATAACTGTATATAATGAATATGTTATCACAGTGATCTCTGCCTGACAGAAAGTAAAGAAGGGCAGAAAGATTCCAAGGGCAAATACATTCTCAGTCATTGATTGACTTTGGGATTCGGGGTAAGTGGTCAATTCTTAGTTCTAGCTTCCTCATTTGTAAAACAGGTACAGTAACAACCAAGTCTGTACTATTAGGCGAGGAGTGAAATCAGATGACTTAGATGAAAACGCATCCAGAATACCGCAAGCCTTCCATAAATGCTCTGTCGTCTGTGGGACCGCCTCCCCCCACGCAAGAAGGCCATGTGACGCCAAGCTCTCTAACTGGGCTGGGGTCTCTGATTATCCTGGTCCTCCTTTTCCTACTGCAAATGTAGTCAGCCAAGGATTCACAGAGATGTTTGTTGCACATCTAAGGCATGGTTATTATAGGCCATCAGAGAAGATTCTTTTTCTGGCACCGTGATCAATAATACGTGCCATTGTTTGGATCTGGGCCATAGTACATTATTCAATTTCATATCACCCTTTCAAAAATATTAGAGAAGTTATTTTTCATTCTGGTTTTAATAGATATTTTGTTTGGGGAATACTGTTTCAGATAAAAAATACTGGTTAAACAAAGTTAAGTAGATTTTTTGCTGCAGTAACAAGAGTATTTAAAGTGGTGATGTATAGGGTAAGATTGTCATGATGTGACATTTTTCAAAGGTGTGTGATCATGGTACTTTCTTTCAAAACACATATTAATACTTCTTAAAGCACAAATATGGAAATGCTGAGAAAAGGTATCAGTGTTACGTCAATACACAGGGAGAAGAGGAACATAAATCTGCAGGCGGTCCTTACACACATACTTTACACTGAGTATCACCAGCAGAGCTGACACTGGCATCTAAACCCAAGTTTAAATAAATATGATCTTCTAATAAATGTCCTTAGAATTAATAAATCTTTATAACACAGTATGTGCAATACCTCAGAGTCCTTATCTATAGCACTCTCTCCTATGACATATCCTAAAATGCCATGTTCTCTTTTATGTGGAATTGAGGAAAAATTCTCAAATGTTATTTAAATTTAAAGTAGAAGATTAGCAAAATTATCTTCTAGGTTTTAGTCTCACTGAGCCGAATATTTCCCAGCTGCAGTTTTGAGAGCAACCTGATTAAATCTTGGTAAGAGGAGCAGGAAGCATTGATGACTGATCAGTATTGACATACAAAGAAATGAGAAGCAGGCAGAGGAAAATATCTTCATGAATTTAGGATAGGGAATACTTCCTTAAAAAGGGAAATAACTGGGGGGGTGGAGCAAGATGGCGGAGGAGTAGGAGACCTGGGTTTCGTCTCCTCTCAGGAATTCAGCTGGATAGGGATCAAACCATTCTGAACACCTACAAACTCAACAGGAGATTGACGAAAAGAAGAGCAACAACTCTCTGATCAGAAAAGCGACCACTTTCTGGAAGGTAGGACGTCCGGAGAAGGGAATCCGAGGCGATATTCTGGAGGATAGAGGCGGGAGAGGGGCCTCCGTCGGCCGCTTCTGGCAAGTGATAAAACCACGGAGCACAAAGTCGGAACTTTTAAAAGTCTGCTCCGCCGAGGGACGTCACTCTGGTGGCTAAGCGGGGGGTGGAACCCTCCGGGACAGTGGGGTCTCAGGACCCTTGGGGTCACAGAAAGACCGGGGGTGCCTGAGTGCGGCAGAGCTCCCAGGTAACGGAGCAGGGAAGCCGGCTGCAGAGGCGGAGCCCAGGCGCGGGCTCTCAGCTCCGGGTGGCCATAAACCGGGATCCGCGGCACAGTCGGGCCACTGTTCCTCCCAGCAGGGACCCAACAAGCGGCAGATCCAGGGAGACTCACCTTCTTCCCCCGGGAGGAGAGGTGCGGGAGCGCACCGCAGGGATCTGCTGGGTTTGGAGACTCCACCCGGGGTCGGGTGCCAGAGATGGAAACGCGCAGTCACAGGCCGGGCGAGCACGGAGTGCGGCCGGAGACCAGGGAGACGGGAGTGACTGATGGCTTTTCTCTGGGGGCTCACTGTGGAGCGGGGCCCCGAGTTCTCGGCTACTCCGGGGCGGAGATTGGGAGGCCGCCATTTTCACTCTCCGCCTCCAAAGCTGTACGGAAAGCTCGCAGGAAACAAAAGCCCCGGAGAGCAAACCCGAGCAGATGACTTAGCCGGGAGGGGGCAAGGGCGGGGCAATTCCGCCTCCGGCAAAGACATTTGGAAACCACGGCAACATGCCCCTCCCCAGAAGATCAGCGAGAACAGCCAGCCAAGACCAAGTTTACCGATCAATGAGAACGGCAGAACTCCAGCGCTAGGGGAATACTACACATAGAATTCATGGCTTTTCCCCATGATTCTTTAGTCTTTCAAATTTAATTTTTTTTAACTGTCTTTTTTTTTTTTTAATTTTCCTTTTTCCCTTTTTCAACCAACATCTTATCAATCCCTTTTTTAAAAAAAAATTTTTATTTTTCATTTTTAGAGTCATATTCTAGGGGCGCCTGGGTGGCTCAGTCGGTTAAGTGACTGCCTTCGGCTCAGGTCATGATCCCGGGGTCCTGGGATCGAGTCCCGCATCGGGCTCCCTGCTCGGCAGGGAGTCTGCTTCTCCCTCTGACCCTCTTCCCTCTCATGCTCTCTGTCTCTCATTCTCTCTCTCTCAAATAAATAAATAAATAATCATTAGAGTCATATTCTATCCCTTCATAGTAGTTACCCGTATTTTTGGCATATATATATAAGTTGTTCTCTCTTTAAAATTTTGAGATAGTTTCTTCTAACAGATTAAAATATACCCTAAATCTCTAGTATATGGTGTTTTCTATTCCCCTGCCTGATCACATTATCTCCCTTTTTTTTTCTTTTTTCTTTTTTTAATCCTCTTTTTTTCAAACTTCTTATAAATTCCTTTTATAAATTTTTTTATAATTTCCATCTTTACTGTCATATTCCAACCCTTCATCAAATCAACCCTTATTTTTATACATACATAAGTTTTTCTTTCTTTAAAATTTTGGGAGGCACTTTCTTCTAAAAGACCAAAATACACCCCAAATCTAGTGTGTGGCACTGATCTATATACTAGCCTGATCATATTTGATCACATTCTGGGTTTTTTTGTTGTTGTTGTTTTGTTTTGTTTGTTTTTGTTTTAATCTTTATCTTTTTCTTTTTCTTCTTTTTCTTTTTTCTCTCTTTCCATTTCTTTTTCCACTGCTTCAGGTCTTTTCTGATTTGTTTAGAGTATATTTTCTGGGGACGTTGTTACTCTGCTAGCATTTGTTCTCTCATTAATCTATTCTCCTCTGCACAAAATGACAAGATGGAAAAAATCACCTCAACAAAAAGAACAAGAGGTAGTACCGACTGCCAGGGACCTACTCAATACGGACATTAGTACGATGTCAGATCTAGAGTTCAGAATCATCACTTTAAAGATACTAGCTGGGCTTGAAAAAAATATGGAAGTTATTAGAGAAACCCTTTCTGGAGAAGTAAAAGAACTAAAATCTAACCAAGTAGAAATCAAAAAGGCTATTAATGAGGTGCAATCAAAAATGGGGGCACTAACTGCTAGGATAAATGAGGCAGAAGAGAGAATCATTAATATAGAAGACCAAATGATGGAAAATAAAGAAGCTGAGAAAAAGAGAGATAAACAACTACTGGATCACGAGGGCAGAATTCGAGGGATAGGCGATACCATAAGACAAAACAACATTAGAATAACTGGGATCCCAGAAGAAGAAGAAAGAGAGAGAGGGGCAGAAGGTATAATGGAGCAAATTATAGCAGAGAACTTCCCTAATTTGGGGAAGGAAACAGCCATCAAAATCCAGGAAGCACAGAGAACCCCTCTCAAAATCAATAAAAATAGGTCAACACCCCAACATCTAATAGTAAAATTTACGAGTCTCAGAGACAAAGAGAAAATCCTGAAAGCAGCTTGGGAGAAGAGATATGTAACCTACAAGGGTAGAAACATTAGATTGGCAACAGACCTATCCACAGAGACCTGGCAGGCCAGAAAGGACTGGCAGGATATATTCAGAGCACTAAATGAGAAAAATACGCAGCCAAGAATACTCTATCCAGCTAGGCTGTCATTGAAAATTGAAGGAGAGATAAAAAGCTTCCAGGACAAACAAAAACTAAAGAAATTTGCAAACACAAAACCAGACCTACAGGAAATCTTGAAAGGGGTCCTCTAAGCAAAGAGAGACCCTAAAAGCAACGTAGACCAGAAAGGAACACAGACAATATACGGTAACAGTCACCTTAAAGGCAATACAATGGCACTAAATTCCTATCTTTCAATAGTTACCCTGAATGTAAATGGGCTAAATGCCCCAATCAAAAGACATAGGCTATCAGACTGGATTAAAAAACAAGACCCATCGATATGCTGTCTGCAAGAGACTCATTTTAGAAACAAAGACACCCCCAGATTGAAAGTGAGGGGGTGGAAAACAATTTACCATGCTAATGTACACCAAAAGAAAGCTGGGGTGGCACTCCTTATATCAGACAAATTAGATTTTATTTTTTTTTTATTTTTTTTTAAAGATTTTATTTATTTATTTGAGAGAGAGAGAATGAGAGAGAAAGAACACATGAGAGGGGATAGGGTCAGAGGACGAAGCAGACTCCCTGCCGAGCAGGGAGCCCGATGCGGGACTCGATCCCGGGACTCCAGGATCATGACCTGAGCCGAAGGCAGTCGCTTAACCAACTGAGCCACCCGGGTGCCCCAGACAAATTAGATTTTAAACCAAAGACTGTAATAAGAGATGAGGAAGGACATTATATCCTACTTAAAGGATCCATCCAACAAGAAGATCTAACAATTGTAAATATCTATGCCCCTAACATGGGAGCAGCCAATTATATAAGGCAATTAATAACAAAAGCGAAGAAACACATCGACAACAATACAATAATAGTGGGGGACTTAACACCCCCCTCACTGAAATGGACAGATTATCTAAGCAAAAGATCAACAAGGAAATAAAGACTTTAAATGACACACTGGACCAAATGGACTTCACAGACATATTCAGAACATTCCATCCCAAAGCAACGGAATACACATTCTTCTCTAGTGCCCATGGACCATTCTCCAGAATAGATCACATCCTAGGTCATAAATCAGGTCTCAACCGGTACCAAAAGACTGGGATCATTCCCTGCCTATTTTCAGACCACAATGCTTTGAAACTAGAACTCAATCACAAGAGGAAAGTCGGAAAGAACTCAAATACATGGAGGCTAAAGAGCATTCTACTGAAGAGTGAATGGGTCAACCTGGAAATTAAAGAAGAATTAAAAAAATACATGGAAACCAATGAAAATGAAAACACAACTATTCGAAATCTTTGGGATGCAGCAAAGGCAGTCCTAAGAGGAAAGTATATAGCAATACAAGCCTTTCTCAAGAAACAAGAAGGTCTCAAGTACACAACCTAACCCTCCACCTAAAGGAGCTGGAGAAAGAACAGCAAATAAAGCCTAAACCCAGCAGGAGAAGAGAAATAATAAAGATCAGAGCAGAAATCAATGAAATAGAAACCAAAAGAACAGTAGAACAGATCAACGAAACTAGGAGCTGGTTCTTTGAAAGAATTCACAAGATTGATAAACCCCTGGCCAGACTTATCAAAAAGAAAAGAGAAATGACCCAAATCAACAAAATCATGAATGAAAGAGGAGAGATCACAACCAACACCAAAGAAATATAAACAATTGTAAGAACATATTATGAGCAACTCTATGCCAGCAAATTAGATAACCTGGAAGAAATGGATGCATTCCTAGAGATGTATCCACTACCAAAACTGAACCAGGAAGAAACAGAAAACCTGAACAGACCTATCACCACTAAGGAAATTGAAGCAGTCATCAAAAATCTCCCAACAAACAAAAGCCCAGGGCCAGATGGCTTCCCAGGGGAATTCTACCAAACATTTCAAGAAGAATTAATACCTATTCTTCTGAGACTGTTCCAAAAAATAGAAATGGAAGGAAAACTTCCAAACTCATTTTATGAGGCCAGCATTACCTGGGTCCCAAAACCAGACAAAGACCCCATCAAAAAGGAGAATTACAGACCAATATCCCTGATGAACATGGATGCAAAAATTCTCACCAAAATACTAGCCAATAGGATCCAACAGTACATTAAAAGGATTATTCACCATGACCAAGTGGGATTTATCCCTGGGCTGCAAGGTTGGTTCAACATCCGCAAATCAATCAATGTGATACAATACATTAACAAAAGAAAGAACAAGAATCATATGATCCTCTCAATAGATGCAGAAAAAGCTTTTGACAAAGTACAGCATCCTTTCTTGATCAAAACTCTTCAGGGTATAGGGATAGAGGGTACATACCTCAATATCATAAAAGCCATCCATGAAAAACCTACAGCAAATATCATTCTCAATGGGGAAAAACTGAGAGCTTTCCCCCTAAGGTCAGGAACACGGCAGGGATGTCCACTATCACCACTGCTATTCAACATAGTATTGGAAGTCCTAGCCACAGCAATCAGACAACAAAAAGAAATAAAAGGCATCCAAATCGGCAAAGAAGAAGTCAAACTCTCACTCTTTGCAGATAATATGATACTTTATGTGGAAAACCCCAATGACTCCACCCCAAAACTGCTAGAACTCATACAGGAATTCAGTAAAGTGGCAGGATATAAAATCAATGCACAGAAGTCCGTGGCATTCCTATACACCAACAACAAGACAGAAGAAAGAGAAATTAAGGAGTCCATCCCATTTACAATTGCACCCAAAACCATAAGATACCTAGACATAAATCTAACCAAAGAGGCAAAGGATCTGTACTCAGAAAACTATAAAATACTCATGAAAGAAATTGAGGAAGACACAAAGAAATGGAAAAACGTTCCATGCTCATGGATTGGAAGAATAAATACTGTGAAGATGTCAATGCTACCTAGAGCAATCTACACATTCAATGCAATCCCCATCAAAATACCATCCACTTTTTTCAAAGAAATGGAACAAATAATCCTAAAATTTGTATGGAACCAGAAAAGACCCCGCATAGCAGAGGAATGTTGAAAAAGAAAAGCAAAGCCGGCGGCATCACAATTCCGGACTTCCAGCTTTATTACAAAGCTGTCATCATCAAGACAGTATGGCACTGGCACAAAAACAGACACACAGATCAATGGAACAGAATAGAGAGCCCAGAAATGGACCCTCAACTCTATGGTCAACTCATCTTTGACAAAGCAGGAAAGAATGTCCAATGGAACAAAGACAGTCTCTTCAACAAATGGTGTTGGGAAAATTGGATAGCCACATGCAGAAGAATGAAACTGGACCATTTCCTTACACCACACACAAAAATAGACTCCAAATGGTTGAAAGACCTCAATGTGAGACAGGAGTCCATCAAAATCCTAGAGGAGAACACAGGCAGCAACCTCTTCGACCTCAGCCGTAGCAACTTCTTCCTAGAAATATTGCCAAAGGCAAGGGAAGCAAGGGCAAAAATGAACTATTGGGACTTCATCAAGATAAAAAGCTTTTGTAAAGCAAAGGAAACAATCAACAAAACCAAAAGACAACCGACAGAATGGGAGAAGATATTTGCAAATGACATATCAGATAAAGGGCTAGTATCCAAAATCTATAAAGAACTCATCAGACTCAACACCCAAAGAACAAAGAATCCAATCAAGAAATGGGCAGAAGACATGAACAGACATTTTTCCAAAGAAGACATCCAAATGGCCAACAGACACATGAAAAAGTGCTCAATATCGCTAGTCATCAGGGAAATCCAAATCAAAACCTCCATGAGATAACCACCTCACACCAGTCAGAATGGCTAAAATGAACAAGTCAGGAAACGACAGATGTTGGCGGGGATGCGGAGAAAGGGGAACCCTCCTCCACTGTTGGTGGGAATGCAAGCTGGTGCAGCCACTCTGCAAAACAGTATGGAGGTTCCTCAAAAAGTTGAAAATAGAGCTACCATATGATCCAGCAATTGCACTACTGGGTATTTACCCCAAAGATACAAAAGTAGGGATCCGAAGGGCTACGTGCACCCTGATGTTTATAGCAGCAATGTCCACAATAGCCAAACTGTAGAAAGAGCCAAGATGCCCATCGACAATGAATGGATAAAGAAGATGTGGTATATATATACAATGGAATATTATGCAGCGATCAAAAGGAATGAGATCTTGCCATTTGCAATGACGTGGATGGAACTGGAGGGTATTATGTTGAGTGAAATAAGTCAAACAGAGAAAGACATGTATCATATGATCTCACTGATATGAAGAATTCTTAATTGTAGGAAACAAACTGAGTGTTGCTGAAGTGGGGGGTGGGGTGGGAGGGATGGGGTGACTGGGTGATAGACACTGGAGAGGGTATGTGCTATGGTGAGCGCTGTGAATTGTGCAAGACTGTTGAATCTCAGATGTGTACCTCTGAAACAAATAATGCAATATATGTTAAGAAAAAAAAAAAAAAAGAAGAAGAAGAAGGTAGCGCAAGGGGAAGAATGAAGTGGGGGAAATCGGAGGGGTAGACGAACCATGAGAGACGATGGACTCTGAAAAACAAACTGAGGGTTCTAGAGGGGAGGGGGGTGGGAGGATGGGTTAGCCTGGTGGTGGGTATTGAGGAGGGCACATTCTGCATGGAGCACTGGGTGTTATGCACGAACAATGAATCACGGAACACTTCATCTAAAACTAATGATGTAATGTATGGGGATTAACATAAGAATAAGAATAAAAAATAAATAAAAAAAATAAAAAATAAGATTAAAAAAGGGAAATAACTAAGCGTAATATAAAACATGTGATACATGTGGTATTTTTTTTTTTAAAGATTTTATTTATTTGAGACAGAGAGAATGAGAGACAGAGAGCATGAGAGGGAGGAGGGTCAGAGGGAGAAGCAGACTCCCCACCGAGCAAGAAGCCTGATGTGGAACTCGATCCAGGGACTCCAGGATCATGACCTGAGCTGAAGGCAGTCGCTCAACCAACTGAGCCACCCAGGCGCCCCGGTACATGTGGTATTAAAATTAAGAACTTAATTAAAAATGATAAAAGTAGGAATAGTCAAGCAACAAAACTGGGTCACAGATGCAGCAATAACCAATAGAATATCATCCAGAATATACAAATAATTCCTATAAATCAATGAGGACAGAAAACCAATTTAAAAATAGAAATAAAAGAGAACAAAATAAATGTCCTACTAATGTCGTTTTTATTGAGACACACACACACACACACACACACACACACAAACCAAAACCGCTCAAAGAATTTAAGAATTTGGGAAATGTAAATCAATAGCAAACTCTAATATACTGACAGTGACTTCAGCAAAAGGACAGCTCCAGGCCCCCATGGAAATATTAAATAAACAACTAGAGACTGCCTAAAATAACCCTGTAGGAGGTCTGAAAATTAGATGAAGATCAACAGCAACCAAATGAACACAAAATCAAGAAGAAGTCATGTTCCAAATGGTACAAAATTTGTAGCATTTTTTGCTCTATCTTGTCCCGGCTCCTCTCCAGGGCAGACCCACGGTTTCGGGGGAGTGGCAGCCCAGTGCTGAGTTCCATCCCACACACCAGAGAGCAGAGCAGATGGGATCGGCCACCTGTCCGATGGCCACCTGAGGGGTTGGTCTCAGTGTTTTCAGAACTCGTTCAAATCTCAGGCTAGGGGAAGTCCTGGGCACATTTCTGAGAACCACAAGGTGATGACAGGCCCCCAGATACCTGGGGCCAGAGACTGGTGATTGAAGAATATGACCGAACACCAAAGGACCAAAGAAGAATCAGTGGACGAACTCTCAAGAAAATGAAGATATTCAAAAACAAGCAAAAAAAAAAAAAAAAAGCAGCCAAGTATACAGAGCAATCAGAAGAGAGCACATAGGACCAAACACATATGAGAAGGTGCTCAACGTTATTAATTATTAGGGAAGTAAAATCAAAACTAGAGTATGGTATCACGTCACACCCATTAGGATGACACTATCAAAAAAAAAAAAGAAAGAAAACAAGTGTTGGTGACGATGTGAAGAAACTGGAGCCCTTGTGCATGGTTGGTGGGAATGCATGACGGTGCAACTGCTATAGGAAAAATATGGAGGTTCCTCAAAACATTAAAAATGCATGTACCATATGATCAAGCAGTTCCACTTCCAGATATAGAGATAAGAGAACTGAAAGCAGGATCCTGAAGGGACATCTCTAAACCTTTGTTCACTGCAGTGTTACTTACCACAGCCAAGAGGTGAAAAGAGCCCAAGGGTCCCTCAGTGGGTAAACGGATCAAGAAAATGTGGTATATATACATAGCAGCATATCGTTCAGCCTTAAAAAAATAAGTCCTGCAACGTACTGTGATATGGACGGAACTTGAGAATATTATGCTAAGTGAACTGAGGCCAGTTATAAAAAGATAAATAGTACATGATTCTGCTTACAAGAAGTATCTAAACAAATCCAACTCAGAGAAATAAAGAGCTGTGGTTTCTAGGAGCTGGAGGAGGAAGAAATGGAAGTTGTTGTTCAAGAGGTTATGGAAAACATAATAATAAAAAGAAAAAAAAACAAACAAGAGGTTATGGAAAGTTTTAGATATCTGCTGCACAACAATGTAAAGTTAGGGCTACTGAGCTGTATCCTTAAAAATGGTCAAGGTAGATGATTTTATGTTATGTGCTTTTTAACCACTATTAAAAATTTTTAAAAAATACAACAAAACGTAAGAGAACCAAAACCTTCCAACAAATAAGAGGCCAAGTCTACATGTCTTCACAGATGAATTCTACCAAATAGTAAAAAAAAAAAAAAAAAGAAAATACCACCTCACACCAGTCAGAATGGCTAAAATGAACAAGTCAGGAAACGACAGATGTTGGCGGGGATGCGGAGAAAGGGGAACCCTCCTACACTGTTGGTGGGAATGCAAGCTGGTGCAGCCACTCTGGAAAACTGTATGGAGGTTCCTCAAAAAGTTGAAAATAGAGCTACCATATGGATCCAGCAATTACACTACTGAGTATTTATCCCAAAGATACAAATGTAGGGATCCGAAGGGGTACATGCACCCTGATGTTTATAGCAGCAATGTCCACAATAGCCAAACTGTGGAAAGAGCCAAGATGTCCATTGACAGATGAATGGATAAAGAAGAAGTGGTATATATATACAATGGAATATTATGCAGCCATCAAAAGGAATGAGATCTTGCCATTTGCAACGACGTGGATGGAACTGGAGGGTATTATGTTGAACGAAATAAGTCAATCAGAGAAAGACATGTATCATATGACCTCACTGATATGAGGAATTCTTAATTGCAGGAAACAAACTGAGGGTTGCTGGAGTGGGGGGTGGGGTGGGAGGGATGGGGTGACTGGGTGATAGACACTGGGGAGGGTACGTGCTATGGTGAGCGCTGTGAATTGTGCAAGACTGTTGAATCTCAGATCTGTACCTCTGAAACAAATAATGCAATATATATTAAGAAAAAAAAAGAAGAAGAAGGTAGTCGGAGGGGAAGAATGAAGCGGGGGAAATCAGAGGGGTAGATGAACCATGAGAGACGATGGACTCTGAAAAACAAACTGAGGGTTCTAGAGGGGAGGGGGGTGGGAGGATGGGTTAGCCTGGTGGTGGGTACTGAGGAGGGCACATTCTGCATGGAGCACTGGGTGTTATGCACAAACAATGAATCATGGAACACTTCATCTAGAACTAATGATGTAATGTATGGGGATTAACAGAATAAAAAAAAGAAAGAAAGAAAGAAAGAAAAACATTAACCCCAATCCTTCTCAAACTCTTCCAAAAACTGAAGCAGAAGGAAAACTTCTGGACTCATGCTGTAAGGGCAGAATTGCCCTATTACTAAAGCAAAAGACAGTACATGAAAACAAACCTATGGACTAATAATAACCTTCTGAATATTGATGGAAAAATCCTCCAAAAAATACTAAACCAATTTAACAGCATATTAAAAGGATTATATACCATGGTCACCTAGGGTTTATTCCTAAAATGCAAGGACAGTTTGATATATGAAAATCAAGGGGCGCCTGGGTGGCTCAGTTGGTTAAGCGACTGCCTTCAGCTCAGGTCATGATCCCGGAGTCCTGGGATCGAGTCCCACACCGGGCTCCCGGCTGGGCGGGGAGCCTGCTTCTCTCTCTGACCCTCCCCTCTCTCATGCTGTTTCTCTCTCTCTCAAATAAAATAAAATCTTTAAAAAAAAAAAAAAAAAAGAAAGAAAATCAAGGACAGTTCCTTATATCACAGAAACAGAATGATGGGGGGAGGAATACCATACAATCATCTCAACTGCACAAAAAGCATTTGACAAAATTCAACATCATGTTACGCTAAAAACTCTAAGCAAATTTCAATTATATAATGGGGTATTATCAACCATAGTTACTGTGTTAGATCCTTAGACTTTATCCACCTTATAGCTGAAAGTTTGTACCCTAAGAAAGTAGAACTTAAAGGTTCTCACCAAAGATAATAAAATAAAACAAAATAAAATAAAATAAAAATATGTGAGGTGATAGGGGTGTTAATGAACCAGATGGGAGAAATCCTCTCACCATGCATACATATATCAAGTCATCACAATGTACACCTTGAATATCTTACAATTTTGTTAATTATACCTCAACAGGTATGAAAGATACCACAGGAACATAAGTAAAGGAGCACAAAGCAAAGTAGTCACATAAAAAGGAGAGGAGTTTTGTAGTGAGTCAAATTTGGTTTCAAATTCTAATTTTTCACTTAGTATCTTTATGAACACATGCAAGTACCATAAGATTGCTGAGATTCAAGTTCCTTGATTACAAAATTTGGATACTTCCTACATCAAAATTTCTGATGTTTAAGAAAACACTGGCCAAACTTTTAGCAAAGCTTCAGTTATTATTATAAAGAAATGAGTGAAATGTGTATTTCTGTGGGGTAAGCAGAGCTTAATGCACTCAGGATACTGTGACAAAACTCAATCTTGTGTTCTCCTTATTCTTGAGCTCCTATAGCAAATCTGTATCGCCCATGTGGCCCTTACTACATTTAGTCATTAACTGCTACTTAAATTTTCATATGTTCAGATTTATATCCCATTAGATTCCCACAAGCTAAAATTGTGTGTGTTTTTATTCCCTCTCATATCACTTAAAACCATGTTTGGTAATTGGTAATATAATAGATAACTTATTTAATGTTAAAGAAAAAACACTTAAAAGAGAGGAATAAAATGGATTTTCCTCAACCTGATAAAGGGCCTTCATGAAAACCCACAGTCAGTATCATAACCATAAGAGACTATGAGCTTTTCCTCTAAGATCAGGAAAAAGATAAGGATGACTATTATCTCTGTTTCTTTTAATATAATATTGGAAGTCTTACCCAGGGTAAGGCAAAAAAAAAAAAGAATTCAAATTAGAAAGAACTAACGTTAGCCTTCTATGATCTTCTATGCAAAAAACCCTCAAGAATCCACCAAAAAAAACCCCTAATTGACCTAATAAACAAATTTAGCCAAGTTACAAGACACAAAATTGACATGCAAAAATCAGCTGTGTTTCTATACACTAACAATGAACAATCCCAAAAGAAAATTAAGAAAAACAGTTCTATTTACAATAGCATCAAAATATACTATTTAGGAGTAAATAACCAACAAGGCATAATACTTGTATACCAAAAACTACTAGGGGCGCCTGGGTGGCTCAGTTGGTTAAGCGGCTGCCTTCGGCTCAGGTCATGATCCCGGCCGGGGTCCTGGGATCGAGCCCCGCGTCGGGCTCCCTGCTCAGTGGAGAGTCCGCTTCTCCCTCTCCCTCTGCCTGCCTCTCTGCTTACTTGTGCTCTCTCTCTATCTCTCTGTCAAATAAATAAATAAAATCTTTAAAAAAAAAAAAACTACTAAAAAGTACTGAAAGAAAAGAAGACACAAATAAATGGAAAGACATCTCATGTTCATGGGTTGGGGCATTTAATATTGTTAAGATGTCAATGCTACTGGAAACCATTCATAGATTCTATGCAAATTCTATCAAAATCCCAGTGACAATGTTTTCAGAAAATGAAAAATCCATCCTAAAATTCACTGAAACCTGAAGGGACAAAGAAGAGCCAAAACAATTTTGAAAAACAAAACTGTAAATCTCATACTTGCTGATTTTAACACTACAAAGCTACAATGATAAAAATGGTCTGGTCCTGGCCTAAAGATAGAGCTCGAGACAAACAGAATAAAATAGTCAAGAAATAAACTGTAAATGATTTGGAACAAGGGTACCAAGATCATTCAAATGAGGCAAGGGCAGTCTTATCAACAAATGGTAGTAGGTAAGGGGGATATCCATATGCAAATGTACAAGGCTGGACTCCTATCTTAAGCTGTATGTAAAAGTTAGCTCAAAAAGATCAAAGATACAAACAGAAGAGCTAAAACTGTAAAACTCTTGGGAGAAAACGTAAGATAAAAGATGCATGACGTTACAATTTTCAATGGTTTAATACAACACCAAAAGCACATGGACAAAAACATAGATAAATTATTTGCAAAGGAGGTTAATATCCAAAATAATAATAATAAAGAACTCTAATTCAACAACAAAAATTAAACAACCCAACTAAAAAGTGGGCAAAAGCTCTGAGCAGCCATTTCTCCAAACAAGACATACAAATAACCAATAAATACATGAAAAGATATTCAACATCACTAACCCATCAAGGAAATGCGAACCAACACCACAATGAGACACCACTTCACACACATTAGGATGGCAAGTTATTAAAAAAAAAAAAAAAGTAAAATAACAAGTGTTGGCCAAGATGCAGAGAAACTGTAAGCCTTGTGCTTTGTTGGTGGGGATGTAAAATGGTGCAGCCTCTGTGTATGGCGGTTCCTCCAAAAATTAAAAACTGAACTACCATATGATCCAGTGATTCTACTTCTGAGTATAAGCATATGGACTGAAGGTGTGTGCCTCTCTAAAATGTGTCTGTTGAAGACTTAACTCCCAGTGTGGCTCTCTCTATAGATGGGGCCTCCTAGGAAGTAACTGCAGTTAAATGAGGTCCTAAGAGTGGAACTCTGATCTGACGGTATTAGTGTGCTATATTATAAGAAGGGAGAACAGAGTGCCTGCTCTCCTTCTCCTTCTGTACACATTAACCAAGGCCATCTGAGGATATAATGAGAAGGTGGCATGCTAGGCCATCTGCAAGCCAAGAAGAAAGCACTCATGGGAAACCAAAACCTTGAGCCTGGACTTCTAGACTCCAGAATTGTGGGAAAAAAAATGTACTGTTTAAGCCATCCAGTCTGGGATTCTGTTATGGAAGCCCAAACGGACTGATACAATATTTATCCAAAAGATCTCAAAGCAGGATCTCAAAGAGATATTTGCACATCATGTTTGCTGCAGCATTATTCACAACAGCCTAGAGGTGGAAGCCACCCGATTTCCAATGACAGATGAGTGGATAAAAAATAAATGTGGTACATACATGTGGACAGAGAAGGTTGAGTACAAGTCACAGGAACAAAAGACACGGCACAGGGAATATAAGCACTGATACTGTAATAGCATTGTATGGGACAGATGGTAGCTACACTTGTGGTAAACACAGCATTATGCATAAGCTTGTCAGATCACTATGTTGTACACCTGAAATTAATATAACATGGTGTGTCAACTATATTCAAATAAAAAAAATTATAAAATAAAGACGTGGTATGTAAGTGTTAGGTGAACTAATGTGAAACAAATGTGAGAATGTGGAACTATGAAAAGTAATGTGGAATGGGTTGAAAATGTGTCATGGTAACCTACCACACATTTTAAGAGAATGGGAATGTGGTCCATCCATACAATGGACTATTATTCAGTCTTAAAAAGAAAGGAATTCTGACATATGATACAACACAGATGCTAAGGGAAATAAGCCAAGCACAAAAGAACAAATACTGTATAATTCCATTTATATGGGGTACCTGTAGTAGTCAAATTTATAGAGACAGAAAGAAGAGTGGTGATTGTCAGGGACTAAAGGAAGAGGGGACTGCAGACTTAATGTTTAATAGGTACAGAATTTCAATGAGGAAGATGGAAAAAGTTCTAGAGATGGATGGTGCTGATGGTTGTATAACAATGTATATGTACTTAATGCCATAAAATTGTATATTTAAATATGCTTAAAACATTATCTTATGTATATTCTACCACAATTTTAAAAATGTGATGCATTACATAGGGTCATCAGATTGCAAATACGTAAAGTGTGATTATGCCAAGAACTGCATACAGGATTTCTCCTACGTTGCTATTGTAGAAGTGTTAATTAATACACCAAATTTGGAAAGCATATGGATATATTTTAATGAATTACATGTCTTATGACCCAGTGTTAGGGAAAGACGTTGAAGAATCTTGGATACTAGGATATATAAACAAAGATATCCATGGCAAAAAACCCAGAAGTATGAAGCAATTTCAAACAATGAAACAGATATACACAACTCTATATATTCATATGATAGAATATTACATAGAAATAGAAATTTTTAAAGATAGTTTTATAACCACAAAAATATGAATGAATCTCACAAATACAGTCTACAATAATGTGAATCAGTTAAAATGGCCTACTATAAGATTCTCAGGCTGGATTTTCAAAAATACAACTTTATGCTGTAAAAGCAAAAATGTAAATATTAACCAAATTAATTTATACCAGCAATACACTCAAATAAAATCTCAACCATAATTTTCTTTTATGTAACTTGACAAACAATTCAAAACTGGTAGCATTTAAAAAGCATAAAGAAGGTGGTTTATCCTCTCTAGACATCAAGACACTTAATAAGTTTAGTAATTACCACAGATCAGTAAAACAAAAGAGAGGACACTTTAAAAGACATATATATGGCATGTACCCTTATTTTAGATCTTAGTGTAAAGAAAATTTTAGTATTAGTGGAATAAATTACTAGAAAAACTTTTTTTCATAACTGTGAAGCAGGTAAGCCTTTTCTAAAAAGAAAGAAAGAAGCAATAAGACTCATACTACATTATACAAACAAAAAAATATGTACCAAAAACAATGTCCACAATGTTCAAAAACAAGTGGTAAGAACTCCACTTCTAACTTACCGAATTAATCCATCTGCAGTAAAAGTGATAAAATCTGGAAAAAGCAGCACACACGATTTGACAAGCACTAAAGAGGTAGCAGAAGCAGGCAGATACTGAAGGCATGCTAACTCCTGAAAGAAGGGGAACTTTACTGGGTAAAATTATTGTTATATCACTGCAGTGGGCACTCACCAGTCTATGTGGCCCATGGGTGGGTAAAACTGAAGCAGAAATTCAGTCTCACTGGTTACAAAAAATAAAAGGACAGGCTTTTAGGCCACCAGAAGATATGGAAAGTAATGGGAAAAATTCAGTGAAACAGAATCAGGAGCTCTAAAATCTGCATATAAACTCCACTCAGATAACTGGCTAATGTATAACCTTCACATGTGTCAATGATGCTGCAAGAAGCTCAGCAAAAAGCAAGAGTTGGAAGGCTGACTAAACCGAGATGATACCTATGCTGGGGGAGAGAGTTTAGATTTTGAATCTGGCATACTATTAAAACATAAATCAACAATCTTCAGAAGAAAAATAAACCAGAAGACTCTACATAGTACTATCCATAAAGTTTAGTATATCATAAACATTAGATTTTCAAAGACACAGAAAACTGTGACTCATAGTCAAGAGGAAAAAGATCAGTAGAAACAGATCCAAAATAACATAGATGTGGTAATTAGCTATAAAGACTTTATAGCAGCTAGCATAAATGTATCCAAGGACATATATTACCATAATAAGTAAGCAGATTGGAAAACTGCATCAGAGAAATGGACGCTCTAGACCACAAAACTAAAATATTAAAAAAAAAAAAAAAACCCTAGATCTGTTTAATAGCAAAATAATGACAAAAGTAGAATATGTCAGTAAATATGAAGATATAACAACAGGAATTGCCCATTCTGTAGAATAAAGAGCAACAAAAGTTTCAAAAAATGAATAGACAGTGATACTAGCGAAAATACTGGTAGCTCCAAAAGGCTGTCCCAACCAAAAAGATACGAAAAAAATCAAGCAAAACTCTCAGAGTTAACTCTGAAAGAACTCTGGAAAACAATCAACATACCGGAAATAATAATATGGCAGAAATAAGTCTTTTCCTATCTGTAATTACTTCAACATAAATGGATTAAATTCCACTATCAGAAGCTGGAGATTGACAGAATGAATAAATAAAACATGCTACAACTATATGCAATCTGAAGGAGACTCACTTTAGATCAAAAGAAACAAACAGGTTGAAAGTGAAAGAATGAAAAAAGATATTCCATGAAAATAGTAATGAAAAAAGAGCTGGGCTGATGTACTAATATACACCTAAACAGAATAGTAAAAAACTGTTATTAAGAGGAAAAGAAAGAAACTACATACTTACAAAAGGGTGAATTCACCAAGATATAACAATTATAAAAATATATAAAACAAACAATAGGTACACAAAATACATAAAGCAAACTGACAGAATTAAGGGAGAAATTGACAAAGCTTTACGGTAATCGAGATTTCATTACCTCACTTCAAATAGTGGATAGAATTTTTATTTATTTTTTTAAAGATTTTATTTATCTGACAGAGAGAGAGCAGGCACAAGTAAGCAGAGTGTCAGGCAGAGGGAGAGGGAGAAGCAGGGTCCCTGCTCCCAGGACCTTGGGATCATGACCTGAGCCAAAGGCGGATGCTTAACCAACTGAGCCACTCAGGCGCCCATGAATAGAGTTTTTAGACAGAAGATCAGTGGAGGACTGACAACACAATAAACCAATTAAACGTAACGACATTCATAAAACACTCCACCCACAGTGACGGAATACCCGTTTTTCTCAAGTGCACATGGAATATTTCCTGGGATAGAGAATATTTTGGGCCAAAATACAGACCCTAAAAGACTGGCATACAAATTATTTATAATCGCAACACAATGAGGCTGGAAATCCGTAACATAAGAAAAAGTGGTAAGTTCACAAATATGTGGAAATAAATTTTCTCTTGAAAGATCAAAAGGATAAAGAAAATATCAAAAGGGAAATTGGAAATGCAAAGTCGTTTCAACATTAGAAGATCAATCAATGCAAATTTCTATACTAACATAATAAAGGACAAAAACCATATGATTATTTCAAAAGTTGCAGATAAAAGTATAGGACAAAATACACTAACTATTCATGATTAAGGCTTCAGAAAACCCAAGACTGGTAGGGGACTGCTTCAAACTGGCAACAAGCATCTAAGAAGATCCTACTGTTGATACCATACTTGAAAGTGAAAGTTATTTATCTCTAATATTGGGAACAGGGCAGGAATACCTGTTTTTATTTCTACTCAACACTGCATTGGAGGAGCTAGCAAATGCAATAAAACAAGTAAAAGAAATAAAAGGCACAATTATAAGACAAAGAAGTAAAACTGCTATTACTTGCAGATGATATGTTTACTCATGTAAGAAAAATATAGAGTATACAAAATAATTTCGAGATCTAATCAGTGAATTAAACAGAGTCACATGATCCAGGTCAGTATTTCTGCCTGTGAATGCCACTGAACAAGCATCATTAAAGTCTCCCCTCCCACTGCTGTCATGACTAAGTCAAAGTCTCCCAAAGAGCCCAGATAACTGTGGAAGCTCTTCATCGGAGGTTTGGTCTTTGAAACAGCTGATGAGAGTCTGAGGAGCCACTGTGAGCACTGGGGAATGTTCATGGACTGTGTAGTACTGAGAGATCCAAACACAAAGCACTCGGGAGGTTTTGTTTGTCACGTATGCCACTGAAGAAGAGGTGGATGCAGCCATGAATGCAAGGTCACACAAGGTGAATGGAAGAGTAGTGGAACCAAAGTGAGCTGTCTCAAGAGAACATCTGCAAAGACCTGGTGCCTATGTAACTGTGAAGAAGATTTTTGTTGATGGCATTACAGAAGACACCGAAGAACATCACCTAAGAGATTCGGAAAAGTATGGGAAAATTGAAGTGATTGAAATCATGATTAAGACAGTGGCCAGAGAGGCCTTGCTTTTGTAATATTTGATAACCATGACTCCCTAGACAAGATTATCATTCAGAAATACCCTACTGTGAAGGCCACAACTGTGAAGTAAGAAAAGCCCTATCTAAGTGAAAGATGACTAGTGCTGCATCCAGCCGAAGAGGTCGATGTGGGTCTGGAAACTTCGGTGGTAGTTACGGAGGAACTTCAGTAAGTGAGATGGCTTTGGTGGCAGTCAAGGTGGTGGTGGATATGGAACCAGTGGGGATGGTTATCATGGACATGGTAATGATGGAAGCTATTCTGGAGGCGAGGAAGGCTACAATGATTCTATCAACTACAACAATCAATCCTCTCATTTTGGACCCAAGAAACAATGGAAATTTTGGAGGCAGAAGCTCTAGCCCCTAAGGTGGTAGAGGCCAATGTTCTGACAAACCACCACACAACAAAGGTGGCTGTGGTGGTTCCAGCAGAAACAGGAGCTATGACAGTGGCAGAAGATTTTAATTAATGCCAGGAAAGAAAGCTGAGCAGGAGAGGAGAGCCAGAGAAGTGACAGGAGAGCTATAGGTTACAAGAGATTTATGAACTCAGCCAAGCACACTGGTGACAGGTTCTAGCTGCCACAAAGACATGTTTTAGACAATACTCACATACATGGACAAAAACTCGAGGACTGTATTTGTGATGAACTGTATAACAGGTTAGTTTAGTTTCTATTCTATGGAGAGTGTAAAGCATTCCAACGATGGGTTTTAATGTGGATTTCTTTTTTTTTTTGCACCCATGCTACTGATTGCTAAATTTAACAGTCTGATCATGATGCTGAATGAATGTGTCTTTGTAAAAATGTAGCTTAAACTCAGTCTACTCTGAAGCCATTCTGGTAAACTACCCCAACAATGTGAAGTTAGAATTCCTTCAAGATAATTCCAGGTTGCATTCGAAATTTATATACAACCTGCCTGGGCACAGAGGCCACGTCTCCAGAAACACTGATATAGTTGAACTGACAACAGTAAGTTAGTTGTGACCTGGAGTTCACCATTAAAAGATCACTCAAGCAAAGTCAAAGAGTTTATTTGGTTATTAATATGATTGCTGGCATATCCTATATAACATATCTAAATTGTATTATCAGATAAAATTATAAATGGGAATAAAGCCTGTGTATCATACAGTATCATGTGCAATCAATACATGATTTAATATCCTCTTCAAAAAAAAATTAGCTGCACTCTTGGGATGCCTGGGGGGCTCAGTCAGTTAAGCGTCTGCCTTTGGCTCGGGTCATGATTCTAGGGTTCTGGGATCGAGTCCCACATCGGGCTCCTTGCTCAGCAGGAAGCCTGCTTCTCCCTCCGCCTACTATTTCCCCTGTTTGTGCTCGCTTGCTCTCTCTCGCTCTCTCTCTGATAAATAAAATCTTTGGAAAAAAATAATAAAACACTTCAGAATTCTCCTTTAAAAAAATTAACTGCACTCTTATATGCTAACTGGAAAATTAAATCATTAAAAACAATTCCATTTACATTCCAAATTATTAAAAACAAGAGCAAAAAACCCTCTACCATCCTTCAGAATAAATCCAAGAAAAATATGCGGACTACAAAACATCCTTGAGACAAATTTAAAATAATTTACACAGACGACGGATAACCATGTTCACTGTCAGAAGACTATGTGTTTGGGATGACGATTATTATCAATTTTGTCTCTAGAATCAATGCAATCTATTCAAACCACAGCAGGTTTGTTTGTAGAAATTGGCATGCTAATTCTAAACTGTATATGGTAATTCAAAAAGTAGAATAATCAAGGCAATTTTTTAAATGTAGTGTAATAGTTACTATGAAGTTCCAGCAATCAACACTTTGGTATTGCTGAAATAAAAGATATGGATGGATGGAGCAAAATCAAGCCTACACAAGGATAGTCTGCTGAATTTCGACAAGAGGTACCAGGACATTTTAATGGAGAAAGAGAAGTTTTCAACAAATCGTGCTAGATCACCAGGACAGGATATCTGTATGGTAAAAAAAAAAAAAAAAAAAAAAAATCATCAACCCTTACCTTGTACCAAGTAGACAAATTAACTCAAATGAACCACAGACCTAAATGTACAACCCAAAAGTACTAAATGAAAATCACAGGAGAAAATCTTTGTGATCTTAGAATATGCAAAGGTTTATTAGAACACAAAAACACATGAACCACAGGATAAAAAATTAGTAAATTGGACTTCAGTGTTTTTGTCTGAAAACAAAAAAGTAGGCCACAGTCTGGGAGAATACATTCAAGCACATACGGGTTCCCCTCACTACCTGAAAGCACAGCATTCCTAGGAAACATACTGGAAGCTGAAATGGTACAAAGCAAAGAAGCAACCACCACTTCATAGAAGTGGAAATCCTCTCGGATTTTCTTTAATGAAAACTAAGGTAGGTCTTTCATAAAAGTAAAGTGGCATGAAGTGAAACTTCAGATAGTGGGGAAAACCTGTATATTGGAAAGTGACTTTTGTCTATACTATATTAAGAACTCTTACAACTCAGTAAGACAAAGAACCACTTAAAAAATGGGAAAGATATTTAAACATATATTGTGCAAATGAAATACCAATATCCAATAGGAACTTGAAAATATCTTTTTAAAAGGAAATTTAAAATTAAAACCACAATGAGATATCACTACACACACACACACACTGAAAGTGCTGAAATTAAAAAAGAGTGACCATACTATGCTTTGGAAAGGATTCAGAATAACTATAACTCCCCAACTTTGCTGGTAGAACATGAAATTGTACAGCCTTAAGAAAATAATTTGGCTTTTTTTTTTTTTTTTATAAAGTTAAACATACACTTACCGTATGACCCAGCAATCGCAGTCATAGGTATTTTCCCAGGAGAACTGAAAACATATGTCCACACAAAGACTTGTACAGGAATGTTCATAGCAGCTTTATTTGTAATGGCCTAAAACTGGAAACAACCCAAATGTCCATCATCAGGTGAATGGATAAACAAAGTGTGGTATATCCATACAACGGAATACTACTCAGCAATAAAGAACAAACTATTAATACATACAATAACACTGGTGAATCTCAAAATCATTCTGCTGAGTGAAAGTATTCAAACATTATATACTGCATGACTCCACTTATAGAAAGTTATAAAAATGCATGACACAAGGTATATCAGTACTTGTTTGGGAATGAATGTGGAAGTACTATCAATTACAAAAGGGCATAAGCAAAATTCAGCATTGTGGCAAAGATCATTTTCTTGATTGTAGTGATAGTTTCATGGATATATGCATGTCCAAGTCATTAAACTGTATAATTTTAAAATGAGAAGTTAATCATAAATCAATGTTGAGCCCAAACAAAGCAAATTACAGAAGTTAAGGAAGACAATGTGTATTCATGCAAACCAATACTGTCATTATTGATTACTGCAATAAAAAAGTTAAAAGTCAAACATCCTGACTTGGGAATACCAAATTCTGATAACAGATATATCTGAGCCAAAAGGAAAGACAACGGACTGTGGAGGCCTAATTTATAGGAGGTTTCAGCTGTTTTGTATTTAAATTGCTTTAAATCTTACAATATGAAGTGACAATATAAAATGTTTTGAATAGATGACATACTTGTTTATTTGCTGGAATGATATATGTACATACTTCTTTACAATATCATTTTCTGTATTTCTAAATGTTTGAAATATACCATTATAAAAAAGAGATTTGTTTCCAAACAGCCATAATAAATCTCTGCCACACACACACACACCTTCCACCCAAAAGCAAAACCAAACAAAAATAAATGTGTGGGTACAGATAGCGTCAATGAAGAATTAAACACGAGAAAATTATATAAATTTTACCCAAACTATTCAGAGAAAGCAAGAAGAGGGAATGATTGTGATTCAGTTTTTAAACAGCAGTGCCCTAATACTAAAATTTTATAAATATTTACAAAAGTAGACTGAAGTCTCTCGTGATTATAGATAGAAAAATCCGTAACTGTTAGCATATAAAGCCCAGTGATACAGAGAAGTTATAAATGATCACCTGTAGTTTACATTAGCTTTTGCAAGGTCAGTTCGACCTCTGTGTATCCATCAATGCATCATAAAATATAACAGATAAAAATATATAGGATTATCTCAACAGTGTGTAAAAAACATGACAAAACTCAATCTCATTCATAATCAAAAATAAAAATAAATAGGGGATAGAAGACAATCTCCTTCATCAATCAATGGCACCTCTGAAAAGCCTCCAACTAGTATCATACCTAATTGGGAAAGCCTGTGGGTCGTGACAAGGGGAAGAGGAAAAAGATGCCAACTCCCACCACTTCTGTTGAGCCCTTTTCTGAACGTGCCAGCCAGACCAATGAGGCAATAAAAACAAAGGGGATGGAAACTAATCTAAAAAGTGAGACTGTCTTTATTCTTATGTGACACGATTAAGTATGAAAAAAAATCCTAAAAATAAAAAACTCAGCACAGTAACTGTGTTTATCAAGGCCACATTAGACAAAGTTAGTATTTCTAGAAGAAAATAGGAAAAATGCTTTATGAATTTGGGGTAAGCAGAAATTTCCTATTTAACACAATTTAACACAATATCTTTGGGCCATTAAGAAAAAAAATTGAGAAACTTAGTTTTATCAAAATTAGAACTTCTGATACTTGAAAGATACCATTCAGAAAGTTGACAGAGAATATACATGGACTTATTTCCAGAAAATATAAATAAACCTTTATAAGTCAATGTTTAGAAGAAAAATAACCTGATAAAAGGGAAGAGGAAAATATCTGAACAACAATTCACAAAAGAATATGTATGAGTGCTCACAGAGAACATAAGAAGATGCTGGGTACCGTTAGTTGTATGGTAACTGTAAAGTATACTACAAATGAAATAGTACTATACTCCGATTGAGATGGTTAAAATGTGAAAAATGGACAATATCAAGACTGCAAGAATGTGAAACAAGTAGAAATCTCATACATTGCTGGTGGGTGTGAAAATCATCCAACCAAAACTCTATAAACCTTGGGAGTTTCTTAACAGGTTACACATACCTTACCATATTACCCTACACCTTAACGCTCATGTAATTTTACCCAAGAGAAAAATATGTAACTCCACACAAAAACTCACACAGAAATGTTCATACGAGCTTTATTCACAATAGCCAAAACTAGAAACAACCCAAATGCCTATGAAGAGTTGAATGTATGAGTAGTTACATTTATGAAGTAGTTGTGAGTGATAATGAAGTGGCGTAAGGGAACAATCAGGGAAATAGAAATTTCTTTATTTTCATAGTGGTATTGGTTAAATCATGAATAGACATGTCAGAACTCACTGAACTGTGCAATTTAAATGTTTACACTAAAATTAAAATGTGTGCATTTATGACACCTTAATAAAGTTGATTAAAAAATATTTTCCTGAGGTGCCCAAGCGGCTCCGTTTGTTAAGTGTCTGACTCTTGATTTGGGCTCAAGTCATGATCTCAGGGTTGTGAGATCGTGTCCTGCATCAGTCCCCACGCTGGGCGTGGAGCCTGCTTGAGATTCTCTCTCTCCCTCTACCCCTCCCACCTGCTCGTGAACTCTCTCGCTCTCAAATATATATATATATTCCCCACAAATAAAGCTCCCAGCCCAAATAGTTTCATTGGTGAATTCTATGAAATACTTGAGGAAAAAATACTATTATTACATATACATACATGAACATATGTATCATATATACACACATTTATATACATAATACATATGTATCATATATATGTATATATATATATGATTTTTCAGAATACATAGAAAGAACATTGCCAATTTGTTTTTAATGGCTGGCATATTCATGACTGCTAAAACTGAGAAAGAAATTATAATAAGATGCATAATATAAATCATACAATTCCTTAAAATATTAGCACATTAAATCCAACAATATGTAATGATGAAGTGGAGTTTGCCCAAGGAATGTAAAGTTCAATAAATATTTTTAAAGATTAAATATAATTGTTTTATTTTAATGCAGAAAAGCAGTTGACAAAATCCAATTCTCATCCATAATAACTCATAAACTAAGAATAAATAGGAATTTCTTAATCTGATAAAGGACATGTAAAAAACAAACCATACAGCTAGCATTATACTTCAAGGTGAAATGCTGCATATTTTCTTTCTAAGATTAGAAACAAGATAAGTATATTTACTCTCATAATTTATATTAAATATTTACTCAAGGCCCCTGCAACAGGAAAGAAGAAACAGGGGGTACAAAGATCGACAGGCATAAGTAATACTTTATTTGCTAACCCATATGATTGTTTACATAGCAAATCAGAGGGGTCTATAAATTATCCGCTATAAATAAGTTTAGTAGGTCATAGGAAATAAATCCTACATACAAAATAAATTTGTTTTTTAACAAACAATTGAAAATTAAATTAAAAAATCCAATTTAAAAGAGAGTAAAAAATGTGTAAGGCATTCTCACCAAAAATGACAAAATACTGATGAGAAATTTAAGAAGCCCTAAAGAAACAGATACCTCCACACTGGTTTTCATAATAGCTGTAACAGTGCACATTCCTGCCAAGAGTACACAAGAGTCTCTTTTTTCCACATCCTCACCAACACTTGCTATCTCTTGTATTCTTGTCTTATTGATAATAACGTGATGATATCTCATTGTGGTTTTGATTTTCATTTCCCTGGTGATTAGTGATTTTGAGTACCTTTCCATATACCTGTTGGCCATCGGCATGTCTTCTGGAGAAATGTCTATTCAGGTCATTTGCCTGTTTTTTAATTGGATTACTTGTTTTTATGCTATTGAGTTGTAGGAGTTCCTTATATATTTGGGGGATTAAGCCCTTATCAGATACATGGTTTGCAAATATTTAGTCAAAATATGGAAACAACCTAAATGCCCATCCACGAATAAAAGAATAAAGAAAATGTGATTTATATATACAATGGAATATTATCCAGCCTTAACAAAGAAGGAAATTCTGCCACTCATGTCAACGTGGATGAACCTGGAAGACATTATGCTAAGTGAAATAAAGCAGACACAGCAAGACAAATACTGCATGATTTCACTTACATGCAGAATCTAAAATAGTCAAACTCAAAGGAGCAGACGGTAGAATGGTGGTTGCCAGGGGCTGGTAGGAGGGAGAAATGATGACATATTATAGTTTCAGTTATGCAGGATGAATTAATTTCTAGAGATCAAAATACAGCAACGTAACTATAATTAATAATATTGAATTGCATACTTGAAATTTACTGAAGGGATAGATAGTAAGTGATCTCACACACACACAAATGGTACCTGTGTGAGATAATGGGAGGTGCTGGATATGTTAATTAGCTTGACTGTGGCAATTATTTCACAGTGTACACATATATTAAAACATCAAGTTGTATGTCTTATATACAATTTTGTCATTTATACCACAATAATGATGAAAAAATAAAATAGCTCATGAATACAAAGCCACATTCTCTCCAAGTCATAATTCTATCAGGCTTACTAAAAATAGAAATTGGCCACGCTGATTCTAAAATGTATATGGAGGGACGCCTGGGTGGCTCAGTCAGTTAAGCGGCTGCCTTCATCTCAGGTCATGATCCCAGGGCCCTGGAATCGAGTCCCGCATCGGGCTCCCTGCTCAGCAGAGAGCCTGCTTCTCCCTCTCCCTCTGCCTGCCACTCTGCCTACTTGTGCTATCACTCTGTCAAATAAAGAAATTAAAAAAAATCTTTAAAAAAAATAAAAATAAAAATAAAATAAAATGTATATGGAAATACAAAGGACTTTTCCAAAGGTGGCAAACACAATATATCCCATCCTAAACATTCTTAAATTGCGACCTCATTGAGCACTAGAGTCTGTGTCACCTCCCTTTGAACTTGAGTAGACCTTTGTGAGTATGGCAAAAGTGACACAAGGTGACTTCTGAGGCTAGTCATAAAACACACAGCTTTCCATTGTCTTTGTAGGACATGAGCTTTTAAATTCCATTGCCATACTATGAAGTAAGAGTCCCCAGTGCTAATGTAGAGCTGGTTTTAGTGCATATTACCATGAGTCAGTATGGAAACCCTCATGAATGATAGGCATATGGCCAGAGTCAAGAGAAAATTGTTACTATAGCAGGGAATAATTAGCCTAGACTGAACTCTGGTTCAGCCTCATAAACCTTAAAAGCAAGATCAGAAATGGTCAGTTTCCAAACAACTTATCTGTGTGTGCCAGAACAAAATTCACTAATAAAAAAACCCCACAGAAATACAAAAATATTCAACAAGCAACAAGACATGCATAATGTCTGGCGTTCAGTGAAAAATCAACTATATGAGAGGCAAGAAAATATGACTCATAATAAAAACAAAAATAAATTAATTGCCATCTCCTCTGAACAACCATGTGAGAACCAGTAGAAAACAACATTAGAACAATTAATATAACAATATTCCAAGAAGTTCAAAACTTAATACATGGAAGATTAAAAAGCGTTTAAGTTATCTGGAGGTTAAAACCAAGATGTGTGGATGGGTTAGCCTGGTGATGGGTATTAAAGAGGGCACGTTTCATGGACCACTGGGCGTTATATGCAAACAATGAATCATGGAACACTACATCAAAAACTAATAATGTAATGTACAGTGATTAACATAACATAATAAAAAAAAAAACAAAAACAAGATGTGTGAGATGAAAAGTACACGGGGTAAGCTTAATGGTCTCTGCAACTCTGCCAAAGAAAATATGAGTAAGTGTGAAGAGATGACAATAGGAACTCCAAAATAAAACACACAGAAAACTTCCTCTATGAAGAGATCAACAAAAAGCTGTGAGAACTTTAGCCATCAGGAAATGACAGATGTTGGCGAGGATGCAGAGAAAGGGGACCCCTTTTACTCCATTGGTGGGAATGAAACCTGGTGCAGCCACTCTGGAGAACAGTTAGGAGGTTCCTCAAGAAGTTAAAAATAGAGCTACCCTATGACCCAGCAATTGCACTATTAGGTATTTACCCCAAAGATACAAATGAAGTGATCCAAAAGGGGTACCTGCACCCCGATGTTCATAGCAGCAATGTCCACAATAGCCAAACTGTGGAAAGAACTCAACTGTCCACTGGCGGATGAACAGATAAAGAAGATGTGGTACACACACACACACACACACACACACAGGAATATTACTCAGCCATCAAAAAGAATGAAATCTTACCATTTGCAATGACATGGATGGAACTGGAGGGTATTATGCTAAGTGAAATAAGTCAGTCAGAGAAAGACAATTATCATATGGTTTCATTCCTATGTGGAATTTAAAAAACAAAACAGAGGATTATAGGGGAAGGGGGAGAATAAAATAAGACAAAATCAGAGAGGGAGACAAACCATAAGAGACTCTTAAGCTCTAGGAAACAAACTGAGGATTGCTGAAGGGGAGGTTGGTGGGGGGATGTGGTAACTGGGTAATGGACATTAAGGAGGGCACGTGCTGTAATGAGCACTGGGTGTTATATGCAATTGATGAATAACTGAACTTTATATCTGAAACTAATGGTATGCTATATGTTAATTATTTGAATTCAAATAAAATAAGATAAAAAAAGCTGTGAGAAAATGTCAGTCAAGCTCACAGGCTTTTAACTGGAATCTCTAAAGGAGAAGGGGTTAATAAAAACTATTTGAATAAATGAAGCAGAACAATTTTCTGAATTTGAAGAGCACCGAGTGTCCACACATCCAACAACCTCAAAGCCCGACTCCAAGCACAAGAATCACGAAGAAAACTGCACCGAGGTCCATGACATGTATGTTCCTCACAAGCAAGGATAAAGAGAAACTCTTTAAAGGATCCTCAGAAAAACAGAGATGACAGCAGACTTCCCATTGGAAGCAATTCAAGTTAGAACACAAGGGGCAACACTGGAAAATGTATAAAGAACAGAAAAACTGTCAACCTAGATTTCCATATTCAGTAAACGAAATAGCTCAAATGAAGAAAAAGAAAGATTTGTTTCGGAAATTAAGAAGATGAAGTGTTTTCAGTAGCAGAGTCACACCAGAATAAATAAATAAAATCCTTCAGGTCACTGTTAAACAACTGCAGATAGACGTGGGTCTACCCAAAGAATGAACACCACTAGAAATGGTAATTACATGGATAAATACATGAGATTTTCTTATTATTTACATCCCCATAGAAGATAATCAGCTAATAAAAATAATAACAATGTGGTGTGAGATTTGTGATATACATAGAACTAAAGTGGATGTTGGGGCCCAGTCAGTTAAGCATCCAACTCTTGATTTTGGCTCAGGTCACGATCTCAGGGTCAGGAGATCGAACCTGCATCAGGCCCCATGCTCAGCAGGGCGTCTGCTTAGGAATCTCTCTCTCTCCCTCTCCCTCTGCCCTGCCCTGTACACTGGTGCACGCGTGCTTTCTCTCTCTCTCTCACACGCGCACACACACGCACTCTCTAAAATAAATAAATAAATCTATTAAAAAAAAAAACCAAAACACCCAAAATGGATGTCAAGAGTAGCACAAAGGTCAAGAGAAGAGAAATGGAATTATACTATGTGAGATGGTTACAGTTTATGTGAAATGGTATAGTAATAAAGGTATACTGCAATAAATTAATGATATACATTACAAGCCTAAGCAACCTCTAAAATAAAAACACATAGACCTGTACTTAATGAGTAAACAGCAAGATTAATGCAATCATAAACGATGTTCAATTGATTTAATCAAACGAAGAAAAATAGAAAAAAAAAAGGAAAAATAAGATGGGAAAGAGAAAACACTGAGATGATACCCTTAAACCTAACAATATCTATTGTCACATTAAATTGGGTTTAAAGATCCCAAATAAAAGGTAGATATTGTCAAATTAGATGTTTTTCTATGTTGCCTAAATAAATACATCTTAATTACAGAGACAAATTTAAAGTAAGGAAATAGTAAATGATATAGCACAGCATGTGTACTGGTCAGTTTTATGTGTCAACTTGGCTAAGTACTACTTGCTAGTTATTCAGTCAAATGCTCATCTCCGCATTGCTGTTAAGGTACTGTGTAGATGTGGTTAACATTTACAGTCAGTTGACTTTACTGAAGGTGATACCCTGGTGGGACTGATCTACTCAGTTAAAAGGCCTAGGAGCAGAACTGAGGCTCCCCTTTCCAGCGGGCCCGCCCTGTGGACTTTGAAATTGTTTAGCTAGCTATCAAAATCACATAAGCCAATTTCTTACATAAATCTCTAAATATGTAATATATATCTTACTGATTTTATTCTCTGGTAGAAACTTAACTGATAAACCATATTAACACTAATTAAAAGAAATCTTTATTACTTATTTGGCAATGTTAACATTAGGCAAACTACTAGTCAGAGGAAAGACCATTATAAGGAATTATTTTATAATGATAAGGTTGTTAACATAAACAGGAGGATATAATACCCTTAACCATTTATGCACCAAATAGCAGAACTTCAAAAGAAGTGAAAAAAAAACACTGAGGGAACTATAAAAAGAAATACATAATTCAATCACTTTAGTAAGAAAGGTAAATACTCCTCTCTAAATAATTAATAAAAAAATAGAAAATCAGTAAGGATATAGGAAATTCAAATAACATCAACAACCAAACTGATGTATTTGCTATTTAAAGAAGAACATTCTACCCAATGAGGGAAAAATACATATTTTTTTTTAAGATTTGATTTATTTATTTGACAGAGACAGAGAGAGAGAATGAGCAGGGGGAGAGGAAGAAGCAGACTCTCTGCTGAGCCCAATGCACGGCTCAATCCCAGGACCCTGAGATCATGACCTCAGCCGAAGGCAGATGCTTAACCAGTTGAGCCACCAAGGCATCCCATCTCATCATGTACACGAGATCCTACATATGACTATCAGCTAATTTCTCAGCAGAAATCTCTTAGGCCAGAAGAAAGTGGCATGATATACTTAAAGAGCTGCAAGAAAAAAAATGTCACCTGAAAATGCTATATCTGGTAATAATGCCCTTCAAAAATGAGGCAGAAATTAAGCTATTCTCAGATAAAGAAAAGCTACGGGAGTTCATTACCACTACACCTGCCCTAAAGGAAACGTTAAAGGGAGTCCTGCTGGTAGAAATGAAAGAATGCTAGATAGTAACTCAAAGCCAGGTGACCATTCAAGATCTTTGGTAAAGGTAAATGCATAAGGAGTATAAATGTGGGTATTATTACTATTTTGATTTGTAATCACTTTTTTATTTTCCAAAGGATTTAGGAGACAAATGCATAAAAATAATTATAATCTCTGTTTTGGGGCACACAATTTGGGACACAAATAATTCAAGCGGGGTGTAGAGCTTTTAAATTTAAGTTGGTATCAGTTAAAATTAGACTGTTATAAACGTTAGGTTGTCATATCTCATCCCTATTGTAACCACAGAGAAAACAGCTTTGCTATACATACAAAGGAAATAAGGGAATCAAAAAGTGTCACTACAATAAATCAACTAAATAGAAAAGAAGGTATGAATGGAAGATATAAGGAACAAAAAAGTTTTAAGAAATACAGAAAGCAAATCTTAAAAAAACTGAAGTCCTTCCTTATAAGTAATAACTTTAAATATAAGTGGATTAACCTCTTTAATCAAAAGATAGATACCGACAGAGTAGATAATAAAAAATGATGTGACTTCAATGTTATCCATGAGAGACCCAAATGGACCTAAGATGCGGACAGGCTCAAAGTGAAAAAAACAGAAAAAGTTACAATGTGCAAATAATAACCAAAAGAGAGTTGGGGTGGATATCCTAGTATCAGACAAGATGGACTTTCAGACAAAAACTGTTACAAAATAAAAGGATGGGACATTACATATTGATGAAAGACAATTCAGTTCATCATGAAGATACAACAATTATAAACATATATGCACTGCACCTAACAAGAGTTCCAAAATATATAAAGCAAAATGACAGAATTGAAGGGAAAAAGAGTTATACAAAATAGTGACTTGAAAACCCCACTTTTAATAGTAACTAAACAAAACATCAATACAGGGCTTGAACAAAACTATAAACCAACAGGACTTAAGAGACATACACAGAAGCCTGCACCAGAATAGCTAAATACACATTTTAATCAATTGCACATAGGACATTCTCCAGGACAGACCATATGTTGGGTGACAAAAAAAGTCTTAATACATTTTAAAAGATTGAAATCAATGAAGTATCTTTTCTGGTCCCAACAGAATAAAGCTAGAAATGAGTAAATTAAGAACACTGGAAAATTCACAAATACCTGAAAATCAAATAATATATTATTAAAATGTATCGATTAATAAACACAAAGGAAATAAATACCATGAGACAAATAAAAATGAAAACACAATATACCAAAACTTATGGGATGCAGGAAAATACGGGCTAAGAGTGTTACTTATAACCCCTAACACATACAACGAAAAAGAAGCAGGATCTCAAATTAATAAACTAGCTTAAGGAACTAGGAAAAGTGGAACAAAACTGAGCACAAAGTCAGCAGAACGAAGGAAATAATAAAGCTTAAAGGTGAGGTTAATACATATACACATATTACACATTATACAGTAGAGAAAAATCAAAAAAAAGATCCCCCAAATTGACCACTTCAGGTAGACTAAGATTGAATGAGAGAAGACTCAAAACACTAAAATCACAATATTAGTGACTGTAGGAACATTACTACTGATTTTACACATTATACAAATCATATTATGAATAATATTACAGCAACAAACTGAATAACCTAGATGAAATGGGCAAATTTCTAGAAACACATAATCCACTAAAAATGACACATGAAGAATTAAAAAATCCAAATAGACCTATAACTGGTAAAACAGTGGATCAAAAACCTGCCCCTAAAGAATAGCCTAGGATCAGATGGCTTCACTGGTGAATTCTACCAAAGTCTAAACAAGAAGTAACACAAATTCTTTTTTCAAACTCATCCAAAGTTTGCAGATGAGGGAAGACCTCCTAACTAATTCTATAAGGCTAGCATTACCCTGATATCAAAGCCAGACAAAGACACTACAAGAAAAATACAGACCAATATCCCTTATGAGTACAGATGCAAAAGTTCTCAACAAAATACAAGGAACCAAACTCAGCAACATATTAAAGGACTATGCACCATGACCAAGTGGGTTTTATTCCCAGAATGCAAGAATGATTCAATATATGAAAACTTAATGTAATACACCAAATTAACAGAATAAAGGGAGGAAAAAACCCAACACATGGTCATCTCAACAGATACAGAAAAGAATATTTTCCCAATGTCAACATTCATTCATGACAAAAATAATCAACTATGAATGGAAGAAAAGTTCCTAAAACATGTTGAAGGCCATACATGAAAGACTCACGGCTAACATCATATTCAACAATGAAAGACTGAAGCTTCCCCCTCCCCCAGATCAAAATCAACACAGAAATCCACATTTGCCATTAATACTCAACATACTGGAAGTTCTAGACACAGTAATCTGGTAAGAAAAAGAAATAAAAGGAATCCAATTGAAAGTGAAGAATAAAATTATTTCTGTTCACAGATATGATCTTATGACGCTGAAAAAAAAACCCCTATGAATCCAATAAACAAATTCAGCAAAGTTGCACCATATTAAGTCAATATACTCAGTCACATTTCTAAAATCAGCAATGAACAATTCAAGAGGAAATTTTAAAAATCATTTACAATAGCATCAGAAAGAATAAAATGTTCAGAAATAAATTTAAGCAAGGAGGTAGAAGACCTGTACAATGACAACTACACAACATTGATGAAAATAATTAAAGAAGACATAAATAATTGCAAAGACACCTGTATTAATTGGACTAGATGACTTAATATCATTAAGGTAAAAATTCTAATACTATTCAAAGCAATCTATAGATTCAATGCAATCCCTATCAGATAAAATTCCAATTGTGTGGTTTTTTTCAGAACAAAACAAAACAAAACAAACACCATCCTAAAATCCATATAGAAACTCAAGTATCTACAAGCAACTAGAAAGTCTTGAAAAAGAAAGAGGAAATTGGAGGAATCACACTTCCTGATTTCAAAACTTATTACAAAGTTGGGGCATCTGGGTGGCTCATTTGGTTAAGTGTCCGACTCTTGATTTAGGTTCGGGTCATGATCTCCGAGTCGTGGGATGCAGGCCCGTGTTGGGCTCCACACTGAGATCTGTGCTGTGGGTAGAGCCTGCTTGGGAGTCTCTCCCTTAGCCCCTCCCCTGCTCTCTTTAAAAAAACAAAAACAAACAAATACCTTATTACAAAGCTACAGTTATCAAAACAGTGTGGCATAAACACAGACATACAGACCAATGCAACAGAAGAGAAATCCCAGAAACAAACCTTCCCATACACGGTCAACTGATGTTTAACAAGAAAGCCAAGACCACTCCATGGGTAAAGTACAGTTTTTTTAAACAAATGATTCTGGGAAACTGAATATCCACATGCAAGTGAGTGAAGCTGGACCCTCACCTTACACCATCTACAAAATCAATTCCCAGAGGCCCCACCACCACACTGGGGATTAGGTTTCAGCCTCTGAATTTTGCAGGGGGGGATACAAACATTCAGTCTACAGCAATAAGTTTGGTGAACAGTATCCCGAAAAGCTCTGTATATTTTTCTAACTTTTCTGAAGTCTACTATTACATCAAAATAAAAAGCTAAAACTATCAAGCACCTAGATATAAACAGAAGTAAAATATTTATAAGACCTCTGAGAACAATTATAATTGGGACACATTTAAATAAAGATGTAAAGGAAGACTTTTTTAAATGAAGATGCACAAACACATATCCATAAGCACACAGGCATGCACACACGCACATTAATTAACTGGAAGATACAATATTGGTAGTGTGGCCACTCTCCCAAACAGATTTACAGGTTCAGTGAAGTCACAATCGAAATCCAATAGCCATTTTTGTAGAACTTGACAAAGTGACTGAAAAATTTAAGTGGAGAGGCAATGGCCTCATAATGCGCAAGTACGTGCCTTATCAGAAATCAAAACTCTTGAAGTTACACTAATGGGTGAAGAGATAGATCAGTATTACAATGAAAAAAGAGAGTGCTCAGAAACATATCTACCTATACAAATACAAGTGAGCACTGAGTAAAGCAGGAACTTTTCAATGAATGGGCCTGAGAAGCTAGGCATTCTATATGAAACAAAACCAGACTGCAACTTTACATAATACAAAACAATTCAACAGAGAGAAGCCATACCACCTACTCTTGCTTAAATATGAGTCACACTTCATTCCTTCCGTCCTCCTCAAGCTTTTACAACACATGAATAATTTTTTTTTTCTTGTGCCTCTTAAACATGCTAAATCTACCCATGTTCTCTATGGCCATGGCCAGTAGTGAGTTATTAAGCATGCTATGCTAAGTCTGGCCTTTGTATGAGTTTTCTCTCTGCCAGGAAAACTCAGTTCACAGATCTCTGCATGACCTGCTTCTTACCACACAGGGCTCAACTCAAGAGTCACTTTTTTTTTTTTTAATTTTTTTATTCTTACATTATCCCCATACATTACATCATTAGTTTTAGATGAAGTGTTCCATGATTCATTGTTTGTGCATAACACCCAGTGCTCCATGCAGAATGTGCCCTCCTCAATACCCACCACCAGGCCAACCCATCCTCCCACCCCCCTCCCCTCTAGAACCCTCAGTTTTTTTTCAGAGTCCATCGTGTCTCATGGTTCATCTACCCCTCCAATTCCCCCCCTTCATTCTTCCCCTCCTGCTACCTTCTTCTTTTTTTTTTTCTTAACATATATTGCATTATTTGTTTCAGAGGTACAGATCTGAGATTCAACAGTCTTGCACAATTCACAGCACTTACCAGAGCACATACCCTCCCCAGTGTCTCTCACCCAGTCACCCCATCCCTCCCACCCCACCCCCAACTCCAGCAACCCTCAGTTTGTTTCCTGCGATTAAGAATTCCTCATATCAGTGAGGTCATATGATACATGTCTTTCTCTGTCTGACTTATTTCGCTCAACATAATACCCTCCAGTTCCATCCACGTCGTTGCAGGATGTGAGGGCGATCTGGCTGCGACATCTGTCACCCCACTGATCGCCAGGGTTGATCCTGGCTGGCTAGGCGGGTGTCCCCTTCCTCCCTCACCGCTCCATGTGCGTCCCTCCCGAAGCTGCGCGCTCGGTCGAAGAGGACGACCTTCCCCGATAGAGGAGGACCGTTCTTCGGTCAAGGGTATAGGAGTAGCTGCGCTCCCCTGCTAGAACCTCCAAACAAGCTCTCAAGAGTCACTTTTTGAGTGAAGTCTTCCTTGAAATCCAATTAATGTAGGCTTTTAGTCCTCCGTCCAAACCCTATTTATTCTCCCTGATGGTCAGTCTCATTTGAACCCACAGCCTGGTGCATTTCCCACCCTTCTCTGCCCTGTTCTAGGTCTCTTAGAACTGACATCAACAGCCTCCATCACACGGGTCCCTTCCCTTTGTGTCTGGCCAAAGAGAGGCTCCATTAGAGGACCGCAGGGCAGGGCATCTGCTGCCCTCTTGCTCACTGCGGGTTCTCTGGAGTTACTGCCTCGTCATACGCCCACAGCCCGCACCGGGCAGCCCGTCTCCCGAGCCGGCCCTTGTAAGCTCCTGCATCTTCTCATCCTTCCAGCCTGGGGATGGAAAAGACTTCACAGTGTCGCAGTCCCGGGCGCCTCAGCGTACCTCACTGGCCCCCTTCACCCGGCCCAAACCTCTGACAATGGCACGTTCATTAAATGCTATTCAAAATACTAGCAAGTAGGCCTCTGTTTTCCGTTTGGACCTGACTGATACACTAGAGCATATCACATCACCTTGCTGAAAATTTTTACTGTGCCTATCACCACGTGCAATGATTTTATTCACTCCTCTGAGTTGTTTGACCTGATAAAGTTAAACAACAGAGAAGCAACTTTTTAGGTCAATCATCAACGTATCCCTAGGGCTTTGCACTTAGTAATAAGTACCATATATATTTCTGGATTCTAACACATTTCTGGTTGGATAAAACATAAAATGATGCCATTATTGTAATAAAGGTATTTATGAGTTGCTGAAAGATAAGTAGGAATTGGCTCATTGAGGGTAGAGCAAGTTATGCTATGAAGCCAGGGTTTTATCACTGAAGGTTTCGAAGTGAAGAAATGAAGGGATTACATGTGGAGTTTAGAAGTACAACTGAGAGCAATGTGAGGTACAGACTGAAGAAGAGAAGAGGGATGGCAGTTAGGAGGAGAACGTAATTGTTCTAGGCACACACACAACATGGAATTCAAAGTAGATGATTATAACAGGAACAGAGACGAGGAAATAAATTTGGGAGAAAGACCCAAAGGAGTGTGTAGGGGGGCAGTGAGGGAGAAAGAAAGAAAGGAAAAGGGACAAAAGCCACGTGGAGTGTTGTCTAGTTCACGAGCCTCGAGTGGGAGGGTGTGAGCCCCCGCAGCATGCAGTGACATGAGGGACCCAGGCCACGTATGGTTTTAAAAGTCTGCTTTTTACTGTTTGGGAAGTGATGCTCAGAGTCCAATACAAGAAGTTCCAATAAGTCTGTAATTACACCTCTACTGTGGGAGAGGTTAAGATAGGGTGACTATTTTAATCTGAAATAAAATAACATACCAAAAAATATCCAAGTCAAACTGCTCGCTTTTTAAAAAGTAGTAGTCACATTTCTGTAAATTTATATAAGGAAATAACAAAATATAAAAGCTGATTAAGTATAATTGTAAATCACCTTTAATATAGTAGTAAAAATAGGAAATAATCTAAAAGGTCAACATAAACAAAATGCTGAAACATAGTTTTTATTGTTAGCTGTTTTAAATAAATAAAACTAGTACGAAGACAGCAGATTAATACAGAAATATGTTTATAACTTAATGGTTAACAGAAAATAAGTCATAATAATTTCATTATTCCCACTAAACCATTACTAATAGCTCTATTAAAATTATAAATTTATGAAGACAAAGATCAAGTGACACTACACAGAAATGGTAAGTTTGAATTATTAAAGAAAAAAAAAACCCTTGTAAACTTTTTTTCTTCACAGTGCCTTTAACAATGCTGTTTAAGCTTTAGGGGAAAATTTAATATTTTCACATTTTATTATGAAATATAACCCATGGAGAGAAAAAACAAGACATAAATATACAATATGATGAACATTTGCATAGAAACCTGTCTAGAAACAGTGTAGGCCATAACACAGAAAACTGGCATTCCCCCAAAATTCCTCCCGTGCCCCTCCAATCACACTCCCTTCTGCTCCTCCAGAAGCCAACACTCTTCTGTCGTGTGCTACTCATTTCCTTGGATTGCATTATAGTTTTAGCACTCATGAATAAATCTAACAGAGGTTAGCTATGCCTCAATTACGTGGATTCTGTGGTGGTTCGCTTCTCTCCGAGAAGCTGTGTTTATAAAATGTATCCATACGATTGTGATCCCCACTCATTCATTCTCTGTCATTCCTGTAAAGCATTCCACTGTATGAACAGATCACTGTTTCTTCATGTGCTTTACCATTAATGGACATTTGGGTTGTCTCTGGTTTGGGGCTACTAGGAAATATGCAAAGATGAAATTTCCCTAAGAGTCACCGCACATTTACTGCACGGCCAAGCTGTGTTCCAAAGTGGCTGGATCTCCACTCAGGCAGGCAGGCTGTGGCTGGCTGCTCCCGGGGGGAGCTCTGCACCCTTCAACACCTCGTTGGGTCATGACTGTTTGTTTTCTGCCAATTTCACAGTTGTGCAGTAGGATCTCATTCTGTTTTTAATTTCCATTTCTCCGATTACAAAAAGTTTGAACATATTTTCACATATGCACTGATCATCTGGAATTACTCTTCTGTGAAGTACACTTGTTCAAATCTTTTCCCATTTTTAAAAATTGTTTTGGCTTTTTAAAAAAAAGGTTTTTTATAGGTTCTTTATATGTTCTGGGTACTAGTCTTTTGTTGGTTATATCCACTACAAATAATTTTCTCATTCTGTGGATTATCTTTTCTCTCTCTGCATTGTCTTGATAAACAGAAGTACTTAATTTAGCAGAAAAAAATGTCAGTCATTTTTTATTAAGGTTACTGATTTTTGTGTTTTGGGAAATGGTTTTTCTGATCCTAAAGACATGATGATATTTTCCCACATTATATTCTAAAATATTTACAGTTTTTCTTTATGTGTTTATGTCTATAACATATCTGGAGGTGATTTTTTTGACTGGGTCCAATTTCATTGGTTTTTCTATATGGCTTGGCATTCCAGTATTACCTCTCTGACAATATTTGTTTTATGTATTTAAAACCTATGTTATTTATTAAGTATTCACAAATTTAGTAATAATATATAATCTTCTTTCATAGATTTATCCTTTTATCATCATGTAATGCCCTCTGTGTATATGGTGAGACTTCTTGCCTTCAGTTGTGTTTGTCGATATCAGCTTTTTTTAATCATTATTTTTCTTGGTTTTTGGATTTAAAATTAAAACAAAGGTTGAGGGTTTGCATGTCTGAGCAGAATAAATTTCAGAGTCTAAAAGATCTTATTAAAAACAACTCTACCTACCAAACAATTCACTTTCACTGCATAAAGTATAAAGCTACACACGGACTTTATTACTAAAATCACCTCATTAATAAAATCATCTCAAGATGTTTAAATACTCTAACCTGTAACCTAATTATTTCTGACCACTCACAAAGACACTGTATCACTATCAAAGAGCTCCTTGCCTGAGTCTTCCTGGGATTCCCAAAAGTTTGAATGTACAACAGCAAATCTTAAGTATAAAGAAAGCAACAGAAATTAACAATATTGCATAAACTATTACTGAACTATACATTCGATCCTCAACAATCCATGTAGAAGGAAAGTTATCTTATCTAGGCACTGCCTTATCAATACTACTATTCAAGCACTTCCCTGAGGTGTTACCATACAAACACGAACAGGCAAGCATTTTACCAGCTACTGCCATTCCCACGCTAACACTCAGGAATCTCTAACTTCCACATGCATCAGAAACACCTAGAAAGCTTGTGACAGATGTAGATATCTGCTTCCCATACCTTGATTTATTTTTGAAAAAAATCTTTGGGTAATTTTGGTACACATCAGAGTTTTAAAACCACTGTTATAATTTTAAGAGGAAGAAAAAGAAGGTGACGTGGGATATTATGTCAAAAACTGTTATTTAACATACAAATGTTTTTTTTTTTTGAGGTGATAAGAATAAAATGAAGATGAAAACCAAGAGATGCAGAGTTTTACAGAAATAACAGAAACTACAGAAATTACCAGGAAATCATATTTCAGAATCTGTGTTTTAAAAAAATTCTATCAGAAAACAATATAATACTCTAACTGGTCTTTGGTTTTATATTATCTTCATGATATAATTTATGAAATAATGAGACATCTATAATTCACAATTTAATTAGAATCTTCTTTTTCAGTGCTAAAATGATTGACAAAATCATGCATATAATAAAAGCAATGCTAAATGTGAAATTAGAGAAGTATTTTACAGTGAAAATTAATTTAAAATGCTAAACAAATTAGAAATGAAGAACACAGGTAGAAATGTTAAGTCTCCACTAGTTTATCAGCAAGCAATCTTTACCTGTCATCTACAAGTAAAATTGCATGAGTAAAGTAAGACATCAAAAAGAGAAGAAAACACCCACTGCTCACTTCACTGACTGCTGAGAAAGTAAATAACCTTCTCTCATATAATGAACATTCATGTCCCAATCAATCTCCTTTGTTAAACATAAACTCGTAGTATCTTCGTTCTGGAAATAAGTGGTTTTACGAAGTACCTTGTGTGTTTTATTTGCTTCTTTCTAGTATTCCATTTTATACTCAAATGAAGTTCATTTAATATGTTAATTTTGTCTTGTAACTAGTGTTATATTTTATACTGCCTTCCAATTCAAAGAATGATTTACATGTCTTTTTGAGTAGTATGTGCTCTCTCAAAATTTTGGAGTGATGGCCTTGTGTAATATAGACAAAAACCACCGTATATGATGGTCACATTAGACTGAGTTCTGTTCAAAAAACAAGCTCAGTCTCGCTTCGTTCATCTAACAGACGATAACAGCACAAAGGTAATTCTAAATTATTTACTGTATGATGGCATAAGATGAAATTTAGCAAATTTCTAGTTAATAAGTATATACCGAGCAATGATAATGACCCCATAAAATTCAAAAAATAAATTTATTTCTGTCCTCTACTCAAAGATAGGACTCCTGCTGCCACATTGAAGTTGAGCTATTCCACTTTGCTCTCTAAGCCCCGCTAAGCCCCGCTAAGCCCACAGCTCTTCTGATAGTACTCCTCTAGCCCAGGTTATGCAAAACTCTCCCAGAAACCTGATGCTCCTTCCAGCCCCAGCTTGGAGAGTAACTGCTACCCCTGCATCTTCAAAGTTCTACCTCAAGTCCAACATCACCTTGAAGGCGATATCTCAAGCACACCCCCTGAGACCCAAGCCATCTGTAACTCCGTTTCCTTAATATCATCTCCTTTTCACTCTCTTTCCTGTGGCTTATCAGACCTCTTGTTCCCTAACTGTTCCATGGATGCATCTCCCCTGTCTCTAAACTCTGTGGGCAGAGGCCATGTTTCTGGGAGAGCAAAATAGGAGGCAGAAAATATTTTTGAGATTTGTAAGTTTCATCACATACTCCCCATGCGGTCTGTTGTCAGGAGTAAAATAACTGCTTAATAACTTCATCAAACAGTACAATGCATAACAAACTGAATGTTACAATTACATGGTAAAATGAGAGAATCTGACAACTGTATTATTATCCAAAATTTTATAAATGCAAAAACATTTTAGTACTAAAATTTTTGTGCTTCTCAGAGATTGAACCCTATTATTTCACTTGAAAGAGGTATGCTTAACTATTTCAAAATTCTTGGAATTAATGATACAAACATTTAAACTTTTTATCTTAGGTCTTTATTAAGTGAAAATATAAATTCATTTAATAGACAGCTAAACTACCAGGTTCTGGTTTCACTGTTTGGTTTTCCAGGCTTTCTTCATCATTATCTGTGCTCTGAAGTGATCTACATAATCACAGATCATCAAAATAGTTACAAAGTTGACCTGTGTAAGTGTTTTGTTTGTTACATCTGTGTCATATTTCCTAAGTTTTCAAGTACATTTTGTCAAATTTTATATCCTTTAACAAAAAACTAAGTCAGAAAAAAAACCTAAAAGTAAAATCTAGCCAATTAAACAAAGCAAAGCAAAAGAATATTTAGTGCTCTATTATATGAAAAGGATTTTTATCTAATTTAAGATTGTAGAAAGAGAGAAGAAAAAAACAATCAGAAGACTGAATGATAATGATACTAATTTATTGATGTTGCTATTAGAAAGCCCTTTAAAACTGAAGATTCAGAGGGGAGGGGGGTGGGGGGGATGGGGTAGCCGGGTGATGGGTATTAAGTAGGGCAGGTGTTGTCACGAGCACTGGGTGTTATATGCAACTAATGAATCATTGAACACTATACCAAAAATTAATGATGTACTATACAGTGGCTAACTGAACATAATAAAAAAATAAAATAAAACTGAAGATTATTTGCCTTATTCAGCTTTTGAAAACAGAAGTTCAAAGACATTGAATCCATGAATTAGCTCATCCTAAACAGCCTGAGAACTCTTCTATTATAAGGAAAAGACAGATGAAAGCCAGAGAGCGCTCAGACCCCTTAGAGCTAGAATGAAAAGTCAGAAAAAACAACTGGTAATAAAACAATTCATATACTTAATTTACAAAAGGGTAAAACTATACCTGGTCTAGACTATACAAATGTAAACCCATCAACAACTGATTCAAAACAATACATCATTAGGCTCCTGTTAGGGTAAGTAGCTCTAACCGACTCACACCTGTTCTTCGCATTTCCTCCCAGAGAACCGCCTAACACTACACCCCCTTTACTGTAACATTAACACAAAGGCTGAAATTAAGCCAGCTTTTTTCTTTTAGATCTTCAGGTTCACAGTCTTTTCAAACACTGCTGCAAATAAGCTAGAGATATATCTAAATGATAGTAAAAATAAACAATAGGCATTCACCTAGGTTTCATGAAAAGAAGTGAATTTTCATAAATATAAACCAAGAAATTACAGTTCATTACATACCACAGCATTCAGGACATTTTGGATGTTTCAGTATATTCATTCCGTACCCTGGAAAGCAGCGATTAATCCAAACCATTTGGAGAGTACCTTCAATATAGTATATTTCAGGCAATGGCTCTGCACGTCTGCCTAGAACTTCTACTTGTTGATTAAAAAATCTCTCTATAAGATTTTTAGCCTAAAATTGAAATATGAGAAAATTATCAGAAATAAATGTAATTATAGAACAAATAACGGTGCTTATGTACTTAGAAGCAGTGAAAACAAATTTTTGAGGTCCTTACTTATAGTCAATGGATATAAAACATGTAAAATTAAAAGATGTCACCTATAAACATCAAATTTCCAAATGTACTTCAAATACAACACAAAGAAACCATTCAGATACATAACCAACATTTTGGTCCCTTTGGATTTTGATAATATATGGATGGGCATATGAGCAAAATCAAAATAGCTCTTTGAAATTAAACATACTCTAAGAAATGTACTCCATGTGCTTAAAAACATGTTATTTTAAGTAACTTTAAAAGCATATCCCTTAAAGAGGAATACCCTCCACTCTTTCCACAAAGAAAAATTAGGTTTAAAAACAAGAGGAAATGGGGCGCCTGGGTGGCTCAAGTCATTAAGCGTCTGCCTTCAGCTCAAATCATGATCCCAGGATCCTGGGACTGAGCCCCGCATCGGGTTCCCTGCTTGGCGGGAAGCCTGCTTCTCCCTCTCCCACTCCTCCTGCTTGTGTTCCCTCTCTCGCTGTCTCTGTCAGATAAATAAAATCTTTAAAAAAAAAAAAAATTAAAAAAAAAAACAAGAGGAAATACAGCAAATGTTAAAATTCCCAGCTCTGTGCTCCCAAAATTAAATTTATAAAATAATTAAGGCATCATTCTGATCTAGAACTAATGATCTTTCTACTTCGAATAGTTATTCTGGCTTGACTCCTAAAATTAACAAGAGGCTTATGATTTTCAGTGTTAAAGCATGAGGTAAGGCCACAAGTTCAAACCCTCCACAAGCCAGTTAGTTCTCCTCAATTTTACCGTTCTAACTTCTAATGCAGTGAGGAACATTAATGAATGGACTAATGCCGATCTGTAGCCACTAAAGGTATACTTCAACTTACTGATTTCTTCAAATGTCTTGCAAATTACATTCCTTGCATGAAAATTATAAGTAAATTATAAGTGCAAATGTTCTTCAATATATTGCATTTAAAGTAAATATACAACTCTTATTCTATTAGTCAATTACTCACCACCTTTTTATAGTTTAAATGGTTTGCTTTTGCTTTTGATTAATCTTGGTAAATTTGTTGGCATTTATTTGGACAAACACATAAATTTTGGTTAAGAAAGTACTTAAGAATTAATTTGATATAAATCTGCTCTCTAGTTAACCATATTTAAATGCCAGGCCATAATTAAAAGTTTCAGGAGACACAATCATAATCACTTAGCTTCCCCCAAAAATAAATAAATAAATAAATAAATGATGCTGGATATGGGAAAACCTGATAGGAACAAAAATGATCATATAAATCAGATTCCTGTTTTTTATTTCCCCTCTAAAGAGAATAAGGATAGATCTCTTCTTTGACGAAAAGAAAAAGAAGGCAAAAAATTGCTAAATCATTCAATTTTTTACATTTAGTATGTTTATGGTTGACATGGGGTTAATTATTTGTACCAAAGGGTGAAACTGACAAATTCTCTGAGTTGGGTAAGAATTATGGATTTTAGTGTAAAACATTTTTGACCAATTTGGATGATATAAGAACAAATCATAATTATAGAAACTCTCCATAAATTAATTATCTGGTCTAAGATATAAAGAATTAATCTGACTGAATAAACATCAGAGTTCCTGGCCCATGCTACTCCTCCCTTCACCACCCCCCAGAATACTTCAAAGAATGATTAAGTATCTATGGAAGGAATACATTCTACAAAGACTGGTCATTAATCAGAGGACCGGAAGAAGAAGCCATTACCATTTCAACAATGAGCAGCCTGTAAATTATATGAATTCTGTAAAAGACAGGTTGAATAGCTTATTTTATTTTTATTTATTTTTTTTTAAAAGATTTTATTTATTTATTTGACAGAGAGATAGCGAGAGCAGGAACACAAGCAAGGGGAGTGGAAGAGGGAGAAGCAGGCTTCCCGCCGAGCAGGGAGCCCGATGTGGGACTCAATCCCAGGACCCTGGGATCATGACCTGAGCTGAAGGCAGACGCTTAATGACTGAGCCGCCCAGGCGCCCGAATAGCTTATTTTAAATACCACAATCTGCTCCACTGACCATGCCAAGTTAGGTAATGAAGAAAGGTGACTGGAAAGGCTTTTATATCTGTCGCACATTTGTCCAACAAGCTTAGAAGATGATAACTACTTAACATCATGGGAGTTCTACAACAGGCAACAGATATCATACGCTATGCAAGACCACAGTCCAACCAGAACTCCACTATCCACTGGGGGAGAGCTAATATCTACCAGGTAGGTGTTACAGATATTACAGCCATAAGTTAGAGTCCTCTAGAAATCTTTAGTTAGCACCTATATTTGGAAATCTCTGGGGAAAGTAACTATGGTCATCAAATGTGGATGGAATTAAGAAACAAGGAGACAGAAGCTTAAAGGTATCTTGGATGAAATGGAAACAACTGTGAGTTTGCATAGAAAAGACCAGTGATATTGGTGCTCAGGGAGCAAAAGAAAGAAAGGATATCACATCTCATAAGAGGTCCCAAAGGAGAACTATAAAAAATGATTGAAAAGAAACATAAAGCTGTCATTCTCATGGTGGGAACACTGTAACGTGGATACTATACACACATGCCAGTGAACTGGGCACAGAACTAGGAGATAAAGCTCGGTTTCTTTCTTTCTTTCCTATTTTCCTTTCTTTTTTTTTTTGGATAAAGCTCAGTTTCGAAGCAGAACCAAAGGCAGGAGGAGGAAAATAAAAGCTTATGTAACAGGGCAGAGCAAGATGGCGGAGGAGTAAGAGACCTGGGTTTCGTTTCCTCTCAGGAATTCAGCTGGATAGGGATCAAACCATTCTGAACACCTACAAACTCAACAGGAGATTGAAGAAAAAAACAGCAACAACTCTCTCATCAGAAAAGCGACCACTTTCTGGAAGGTAGGACGTGCGGAGAAGTGAATCCGAGGCAATATTCGGGAGAATAGACGGCGGGGGAGGGGCCTCCATCAGCCGCTTCTAGCAAGTGATAGAGCCGCGGAGCACAAAATCGGAACTTTTAAAAGTCTGCTCCACTGTCACTCCGGTGGCTAAGCTGGAGGTGGAACCCTCGCGGGACAGTGTGGTCTCAGGACCCTCGGGGTCACAGAAAGACCGGGGGTGCCTGAGTGCGGCAGAGCTCCAGGTAACGGAGCAGGGAAGCCGGCTACAGAGGCGGAGCCCAGGCGCGGGCTCTCAGCTCGGGGTTGCCATAAACCGTGATCCACGACACAGTCGGGCCCCTGCTCCTCCAGCAGGGACCCAACAAGCGGCAGATCCGGGGAGACTCACCTTCTTCCCCCGGGAGGAGAGGTGCGAGAGCGCAACGCAGGGATCTGCTGGGTTTGGAGACTCCACCCGGGGTCGGGTGCCAGAGATAGAAACGCGTGGTCACAGGCCGGGCGAGCACGGAGTGCGGCCGGAGACCAGGGAGACGGGAGTGACTGACGGTTGTTCTCTGGGGGCTCACTGAGGAGCGGGCCCGAGTTCTCGGCTCCTCCGGGGCGGAGATTGGGAGGCCGCCATTTCCACTCTCCGCCTCCAAAGCTGTATGGAAAGCTGGCAGGGAACAAAAGCCCCGGAGAGCAAACCCGAGCAGATTACTTAGCCGGGAGGGGGCAAGGGCGGGGCACTTCCGCCTCCGGCAAAGACATTTGGGAACCACGGCAACAGGCCCCTCCCCAGAAGATCAGCGAGAACAGCCAGCCAAGACCAAGTTTACCGATCAATGAGAACGGCAGAACTCCAGCGCTAAGGGAATACTACACATAGAATTCATGGCTTTTTTACCATGATTCTTTAGTCTTTCAAATTTAATTTTTTTTAACTGTCTTTTTCTTCTTTTTTTTTAATTTTTCTTTTTCCCTTTTTCAACCAACAATCTTACCAATCCCTTTTTTAAAAAAACATTTTTATTTTTCATTTTTAGAGTCATATTCTATCCCTTCATAGTAGTTACCCGTATTTTTGGCATATATATATGTTGTTCTCTCTTTAAAATTTTGAGATAGTTTCTTCTAACAAATCAAAATATACCCTAAATCTCTAGTATATGGTTTTTTTTCTACTCCCCTACCTGATCACATTCTCTCCCTTTATTTTCCTTTTTTCTTTTTTTAAATCCTCTTTCTTTTTTCAAACAACTTCTTATCAATTCCTTTAATAAACTTTTTTATACTTTCCATCTTTAGTCATATTCCATCCCTTCATCATATCAACCCTTATTTTTGTACATATATAAGTTTTTCTTTCCTTAAAATTTTGGGAGGCACTTTCTTCTAACAGACCAAAATACACCCAAAATATAGTGTGTGGCACTGATCTATATACCAGCCTGATCATATTTGATCACATTCTGGTTCTTTGTTGTTGATGTTTTGTTTTGTTCTGTTTTTGTTTGTTTTTATCTTTATCTTTTTCTTTTTCTTTTTTCTCTCTTTCCCTTTCTTTTCCCACTGCTTCAGGTCTTTTCTGATTTGTTTAGAGTATATTTTCTGGGGACGTTGTTACTCTGCTAGCATTTTGTTCTCTCATTAATCTATTCTCCTCTGCACAAAATGACAAGATGGAGAAACATCACCTCAACAAAAAGAACAAAAGATAGGACCGACTGCCAGGGACCTGCTCAATACGGACATTAGTACGATGTCAGATCTAGAGTTCAGAATCATCACTTTAAAGATACTAGTTGGGCTTGAAAAAAATATGGAAGTTATTAGAGAAACACTTTCTGGAGAAGTAAAAGAACTAAAATCCAACCAAGTAAAAATCAAAAAGGCTATTAATGAGGTGCAATCAAAAATGGGGGCGCTAAGTGCTAGAATAAATGAGGCAGAAGAGAGAATCAGAGATATAGAAGACCAAATGATGGAAAATAAAGAAGCTGAGAAAAAGAGAGATAAACAACTACTGGATCACGAGGGCAGAATTCGAGAGATAAACAATACCATAAGATGAAACAATATTAGAATAATTGGGATCCCAGAAGAAGAAAGAGAGAGAGGGGCAGAAGGTATAATGGAGCAAATTATAGCAGAGAACTTCCCTAATTTGGGGAAGGAAACAGCCATCAAAATCCAGGAAGCACAGAGAACCCCTCTCAAAATCAATAAAAATAGGTCAACACCCCGACATCTAATAGTAAAACTTACGAGTCTCAGAGACAAAGAGAAAATCCTGAAAGCAACTCGGGAGAAGAGATATGTAACCTACAAGGGTAGAAACATTAGATTGGCAAAAGACTTATCCACAGAGACCTGGCAGGCCAGAAAGGACTGGCAGGATATATTCAGAGCACTAAATGAGAAAAATATGCAGCCAAGAATACTATATCCAACTAGGCTGTCATTGAAAATTGAAGGAGAGATAAAAAGCTTCCAGGACAAACAAAAACTAAAGGAATTTGCAAACACGAAACCAGCGCTACAAAAAATCTTGAAAGGGGTCCTCTAAGCAAAGAGAGAGCCTAAAAGCAACATAGACCAGAAAGGAACACAGACAATATACAGTAACAGTCACCTTACAGGCAATACAATGGCACTAAATTCCTATCTTTCAATAGTTACCCTGAATGTAAATGGGCTAAATGCCCCAATCAAAAGACACAGGCTATCAGACTGGATTAAAAAACAAGACCCATCAATATGCTGTCTGCAAGAGACTCATTTTAGACCCAAAGACACCCCCAGATTGAAAGTGAGGGGGTGGAAAACCATTTACCATGCTAATGGACACCAAAAGAAAGCTGGGGTGGCAATCCTTATATCAGACAAATTAGATTTTAAACCAAAGACTGTAATAAGAGATGAGGAAGGACACTATATCCTACTTAAAGGGTCTATCCAACAAGAAGATCTAACAATTGTAAATATCTATGCCCCTAACATGGGAGCAGCCAATTATATAAGGCAGTTAATAACAAAAGCAAAGAAACACATCGACAACAATACAGTAATAGTGGGGGACTTTAACACCCCCCTCAATGAAATGGACAGATCGTCTAAGCAAAAGATCAACAAGGAAATAAAGACTTTAAATGACACACTGGACCAAATGGACTTCACAGACATATTCAGGATATTCCATCCCAAAGCAACGGAATACACATTCTTCTCTAGTGCCCATGGACCATTCTCCAGAATAGATCACATCCTAGGTCATAAATCAGGTCTCAACCGGTACCAAAAGATTGGGATCATTCCTTGCCTATTTTCAGACCACAATGCTTTGAAACTAGAACTCAATCACAAGAGGAAAGTCGGAAAGAACTCAAATACATGGAGGCTAAAGAGGATCCTACTGAAGAGTGAATGGGTCAACCAGGAACTTAAAGAAGAATTAAAAAAAATTCATGGAAACCAATGAAAATGAAAACACAACTATTCCAAATCTTTGGGATGCAGCAAAGGCAGTCCTAAGAGGAAAGTATATAGCAATACAAGCCTTTCTCAAGAAACAAGAAAGGTCTCAAGTTCACAACCTAACCCTCCACCTAAAGGAGCTGGAGAAAGAACAGCAAATAAAGCCTAAACCCAGCAGGAGAAGAGAAATAATAAAGATCAGAGCAGAAATCAATGAAATAGAAACCAAAAGAACAGTAGAACAGATCAACAAAACTAGGAGCTGGTTCTTTGAAAGAATTCACAAGATTGATAAACCCCTGGCCAGACTTATCAAAAAGAAAAATGACCCAAATCAACAAAATCATGAATGAAAGAGGAGAGATCACAACCAACACCAAAGAAATACAAACAATTATAAACATATTATGAGCAACTCTATGCCAGCAAATTAGATAACCTGGAAGAAATGGAGGCATTCCTAGAGATGTATCCACTACCAAAACTGAACCAGGAAGAAACAGAAAACCTGAACAGACCTATAACCACTAAGGAAATTGAAGCAGTCATCAAAAATCTCCCAAAAAACAAAAGCCCAGGGCCAGATGGCTTCCCAGGGGAATTCTACCAAACATTTCAGGAAGAATTAATACCTATTCTTCTGAAACTGTTCCATAAAATAGAAATGGAAGGAAAACTTCCAAACTCATTTTATGAGGCCACCATTACCTTGATCCCAAAACCAGACAAAGACCCCATCCAAAAGGAGAATGACAGACCAATATCCCTGATGAACATGGATGCAAAAATTCTCACCAAAATACTAGCCAATAGGATCCAACAGTACATTAAAAGGATTATCCACCACAACCAAGTGGGATTTATCCCTGGGCTGCAAGGTTGGTTCAACATCCACAAATCAATCAATGTGATACAATACATTAACAAAAGAAAGAACAAGAATCATATGATCCTCTCAATAGATGCAGAAAAAGCTTTTGACAAAGTACAGCATCCTTTCTTGATCAAAACTCTTCAGAGTATAGGCATAGAGGGTACATACCTCAATATCATAAAAGCCATCTATGAAAAACCTACAGCGATTATCATTCTCAATGGGGAAAAACTGAGACCTTTCCCCCTAAGGTCAGGAACGCGGCAGGTATGTCCACTATCACCACTGCTATTCATCATAGTATTGGAAGTCCTAGCCACAGCAATCAGACAACAAAAAGAAATCAAAGGCATCCAAATCGGCAAAGAAGAAGTCAAACTCTCACTCTTTGCAGATACTTTATGTGGAAAACCCCAAAGACTCCACCCCAAAACTGCTAGAACTCATACAGGAATTCAGTAAAGTGGCAGGATATAAAATCAATGCACAGAAGTCACTGGCATTCCTAGACACAACAACAAAACAGAAGAAAGAGAAATTAAGGAGTCGATCCCATTTACAATTGCACCCAAAACCGTAAGATACCTAGGAATAAATCTAACCAAAGAGACAAAGGATCTGTACTCAGAAAACTATAAAATACTCATGAAAGAAATTGAGGAAGACACAAAGAAATGGAAAAACGTTCCATGCTCATGGTTGGAAGAACAAATATTGTGAAGAGGTCAATGCTACCTAGAGCAATTGACACATTCAATGCAATCCCCATCAAAATACCATCCACTTTTTTCAAAGAAATGGAACAAATAATCCTAAAATTTGTATGGAACCAGAAAAGACCCCGCATAGCCAGAGGAATGTTTAAAAAGAAAAGCAAAGCTGGCGGCATCACAGTTCCAGACTTCCAGCTCTATTACAAAGCTGTCATCATCAAGACAGTATGGTCCTGGCACAAAAACAGACACATAGATCGATGGAACAGAATAGAGAGCCCAGAAATGGACCCTCAACTCTATGGTCAACTCATCTTTGACAAAGCAGGAAAGAATGTCCAGTGGAACAAAGACAGTCTCTTCAACAAATGGTGTTGGGAAAATTGGATAGCCACATGCAGAAGAATGAAACTGGACCATTTCCTTACACCACACACAAACACAGACTCCAAATGGTTGAAAGACCTCAATGTGAGACAGGAGTCCATCAAAATCCTAAAGGAGAACACAGGCAGCAACCTCTTTGACCTCAGCCACAGCAACTTCTTCCTAGAAACATCGCCAAAGGCAAGGGAAGCAAGGGCAAAAATGAACTATTGGGACTTCATCAAGATAAAAAGCTTTTGCAAAGCAAAGGAAACAGTCAACAAAACCAAAAGACAACCGACAGAATGGGAGAAGATATTTGCAAATGACATATCAGATAAAGGGCTAGTATCTAAAATCTACAAAGAACTCAGCAAACTCAACACCCAAAGAACAAAGAATCCAATCAAGAAATGGGCAGAAGACATGAACAGACATTTTTCCAAAGAAGACATTCAAATGGCCAACAGACACATGAAAAAGTGCTCAATATCGCTCGGCATCAGGGAAATCCAAATCAAAACCTCAATGAGATACCACCTGACACCAGTCAGAATGGCTAAAATGAACAAGTCAGGAAACGACAGATGTTGGCGGGGATGCGGAGAAAGGGGAACCCTCCTACACTGTTGGTGGGAATGCAAGCTGGTGCAGCCACTCTGGAAAACAGTATGGAGGTTCCTCAAAAAGTTGAAAATAGAGCTACCATATGATCCAGCAATTGCACTACTGGGTATTTACCCCAAAGATACAAAAGTAGGGATCCGAAAGGGTACGTGCACCCCGATGTTTATAGCAGCAATGTCCACAATAGCCAAACTGTGGAAAGAGCCAAGATGTCCATCGACAGATGAATGGATAAAGAAGAAGTGGTATATATATACAATGGAATATTATGCAGCCATCAAAAGGAATGAGATCTTGCCATTTCCAACGACATGGATGGAACTGGAGGGTATTATATTGAGTGAAATAAGTGAAACAGAGAAAGACATGTATCATATGACCTCACTGATATGAGGAATTCTTAATTGCAGGAAACAAACTGAGTGTTGCTGGAGTGGGGGGTGGGGTGGGAGGGATGGGGTGACTGGGTGATAGATACTGGCGAGGGTATGTGCTCTGGTAAGCGCTGTGAATTGTGCAAGACTGTTGAATCTCAGATCTGTACCTCTGAAACAAATAATGCAATATATGTTAAGAAAAAAAATAAAAAGAAGAAGAAGAAGAAGGTAGCGGGAGGGGAAGACTGAAGGGGGGGAAATCAGAGGGGTAGCCGAACCATGAGAGACGATGGACTCTGAAAAACAAACTGAGGGTTCTAGAGGGGAGGGGGGTGGGAGGATGGGTTAGCCTGGTGGTGGGTATTGAGGAGGGCACATTCTGCATGGAGCACTGGGTGTTACGCACAAACAATGAATCATGGAACACTACATCTAAAACTAATGATGTAATGTATGGGGATAATATAAGAATAAAAAAATTAAAAAAAAAAAAAGCTTATGTAACAGTTTAAATTCTATGAAAGTTGGAATCCATTTCGGAGGTACATACTGAATCCTAGCACTTCAGAACAGGAAAATTTAACTTTGCACTGTGGGGATTACTTCAATCCTGAAGCAAAAGACAAAAGAGTCTACTCTTCACTCAGCAATGTCTCTGCAGTGGTAGTTGTTCCAGAAGAATTAAAACTTGCACTAGAAAAACTAGGCTCTTAAGAAGGACTAAAGGCAAACTGTAATTTGTGTTTTGAAATTATTAGAGATTTAAACAGTTATATTAAAAAATTTTAAAGTAGCATATTTCTAATTGAATAAAGCAAGCCACAGGCAGTGGGAGTATGAAAAGGACATTTAAAAATACAGGAAAAGATTTCCATTTCCAACCATATGGTATAGTAGGTGTCCTGAAATATGCTCCTGCTACAAATCACCTCACTGAACATAAGAGGATAAAGACTTTGTGTTGCTATATTTCAACAATGAGAGGGAATGAGAACAGAAAGGAAGACAGGAAGAGAGAAAGAGAGAGAGAGAAAGAAATGAGGGGCTAAAAACAAGAACTACAAATATAATCACAGCTAAATTCCTGATTCATTGCACACCAATCCTAGTATTCCAGAATGTTCTAATTTACCCCCCAGATAAGGGGGGAAAGCCTTAAATCTGTTAAAAACAAACAAACAAACAAAAAAAACTCTAAGTAAAACAATGAACCAAACAAAAAACTTCAGTCACAAAGGGGAAATAACAAGAAAGCCTCTCCATCAATGCTGGGGAAGGAAAGGGGCTGAGAGGGGAAGATGGAGTGGAGGGATGGGGAAAGCAAAGACTCCTCTGTGAATTCCTACACAATAATTTGCTTTCAAGAGGGAGGAAAATGGTGCTTATACCCAATGGTCTGAAATCTAAGTGCACTGCTTTAGGGAAAAGAGAAAGGTGACCCTTCAGGTAGATGTCATGTCTCTACAGGTGGCACAGTAGGAGCAAAACCATAAAATAGCTCTTTAGAGGGAGGCAGAGAAGTGGAGCTGGCACACAAAGCCCTGGCAGTTCAGGGCACTGCCCTAGGGAAAAGGACTGAGTTGCGTTTAACACTTGCCATGGTTCTCAGCACCCAGCATGGCTCTATGGGATTGAGAGAAGGAATACAACTCTAAGACATTCCCCCACCCAGGAAAGAACTAGCAGAATTAAGCAAGTGCATCCACAGAGAAGGTCTGAGAGACTCCCCACCCCACCCTACAAAATCCCTACTCTAGCCATTCCCTCCTAAAGCAAGAGCATAAAGACTGGAAGAAGTGACAATTTCTTTAAATGTGCAGACACCAATCAAGGCTACCAGGATCAAAAAGAAATCAGGGAAATATGACACCAGAAAAAAAAAAAAACAAAAAAAGCTCCAAAAGCAGACTATAAGGATATAAATATCTATGAATTGCCTAACAAAGAATTCAAAATAATCTTAAAGAAGCTCCATAAGCTACAAGAAAACACAGAGATAATCAACAAAATCAGGAAAATAATACATGAACAAAATGAAAAGTCCAACGAAGAGATAAAAACCATAAAAAAAGGACCAAACAAAAATCTGGTATGAAGAATATAATGAATGAACTGAAAAATTCAGCAGAGAGCTTCAAAGGCAGACTCAATCAAGCAAAAAAAAGAATCTGTGAACTCAAAGACAGATCATTTGAAATTATCCAATCAGAGAAGAGAAAAGAAAAAAAGAGTAAAGAAAGCCTTACAGGTCTTACTGACATCAACTAAGTCAACACATGCATTATGGAGGTCCCATAAGCAAGAGAAACACAAAGAAATAGAAAGCTAATTTAAAGAAATAATACCAAAGAACTTCCTAAACTTGGGTAAAGAAACAGACATCCAGATTCATGAAGCTTAAAGAATCCCAAACGAGTTGCACAAAAGGGATTACCAAGGACACCAAGAAACCTTATAACTAAATTGGCAAAATTCACAAAGACTGAATTATGAAAGCAGCTGGAGAAAAGCAACCAATCAAACAAAGGGTACCCCCCTCCTTATGATACTATCAGTATATTTCTCAGTAGAAACCTTGTTGGCCAGAAAAGTGTGTTAAATTCACTTAAAGTGCAGAAAGAAAAAGAAACTACCAACCAAGAATACTATACCCATCAAACTGCCCTTTAAAAATGAAGATTTAAAAAAAAAAAAAAAGGAAAAGGAAGGAGAGCTAAGAACTTTCCCCGGCAAACAAAAACTGAAGGAGTTCGATACCACCAGAAGTCCCAACATCTGTGAGAACACTGCCTTACAAAAAGTGTTAAAGAGAGTTCATCAAGATGAAATAAAAGGATGCTAAATAGCAACATTAAAAAAAATGAAAGTACAGGGATGCCTGGGTGGTGCAGACAGTTAAGCATCTGACTCTTGGTTTCGGCTCAGGTTGTGATCTCAGGGTCATGGGATCAAGCCCCGCATAGGGCTCTGTGCTCAGTGCAGAGTGTGCTTAAAAATTCTCTCGCCTGGGTCACCTTGGTGGCTCAGTCATTAAGCGTCTGCCTTCGGCTCAGGTCATGATCCCAGGATCCTGGGATAAAGCCCTGCATCGGGCTCCCTGCTCAGTGGGAAGCCAACTTCTCCCTCTCCCACTCCCCCTGCTTGTGTTCCCTCTCTATGTCTCTCTCTGTCAAATAAATAAATAAAATCTTTAAAAAAAATTTCTCTCTCCCTCTCCCTCCCTTCTCCCCCCCCATTCTCACCCGCTCACTCTCTCTCTAAAATAAATAAATCTTTAAAAAAAAATAGAAGTATAAATCTCACTGGTAAATGTAAATATATGTGCAAATACAAAATAATGTAACACTATAGGGGTGACACAGAAATCATTAATTAAAGCGAGTATAAAAGTTATAGACATAAGTATTAACAATAAATGTAACCATAATGGATGCACACTATAAAAGATGTGAATTGTGAAATCAGTAACAAAGTGTGGGGGGGATATAAAAATGTAGATTTTTCATGTGCAGTTAAGTTATCCACTTAAAATAGACTGATTAATATAAGATTTATATATAAGCTTCATGATAACCACAAAGGAAATAACTAAAGAAAGGAATCAAAACATATCAATACAAAAAAATCAGCAAATAACAAAGGAAGACAGCACCAGAGGAAGAGAGTAATAAACTACACAGCAGACAAAAATCAATTAACAAACTGGAAAGAGTAAGCCCTTATGTAACAATAATTACTTTAAATGTAAACAGATTAAAACCCCCTTCTCAAAACACACAGAGCAGCTTAATGGATAAAGCAAGACCCAACTCTATGCTGTGTACAAGAAAGTGACTTTAGATTTAAGGAAACTCATAGGCTGAAAGTGTAGGATGAAAAAAGATCTGCAGATGAAAACCAGAGCAAGGATGCTATACTTACATCTGGAAAAAAATCACCTCGACACAGTAAAAAAAACTGTCATAAAAAACAAAGAAAGTCATTATGTAATGATTAAAGAGTCAATTCAACAGAACGATATAATAATTATAAATATATCTGCATCAAACATAGAGTATATAAACATATAATGCAAACACTGACAGAACTGAAGAAAAAAATGACATCAATATAATAATACTAGGACACTTTAATACTCCAATTTCAATAATGGATAGAATATTTAGACATAAAATCAGTAAGGAACCACCAGACTTGAACAACACTACACACCAAATGGACTTAACAGAAATACAGAACTTTCCACAAATAGTCATGTTTATAGACACATTATTCATAAGAGCCAAAAGGTGAAAAGTAACCCATTCTGTCTATCAATGGATGAATGGATAACAAAACTTGGCATTTATGTATATGGAATGTTATGCAGCCTTTTAAAAGGAAGAAAATTCTAAGACATGGTACAATATGAATGAACCTTGAGGACATTAAGTGAAATAAGCCAATTACAGAAAGACAATTACTATATGATTCCACTTACATGAGGTATGTAGAAGAATCAAACTCAAAGAAACAAAAAATTGAATGGTGGCTGCCCGGACCTGGAGAATGAGGAAATGGGGAGTTAACATGCCCTACCCACAATGGTGGAATGAATTACATATGAAATGAGAAAGTCTGTAAAATAATGTAAACAATGTTATCACCTATAATAACCTACATACAAAAAAAAGCCACCCAACAAAAATACACTTTTTTTTTTTCAAGTACTCAAACAATGATTACCAAGATAGACCATGTTCTGGACCTTCTAACATAGCTCAACAAATTTAAAAGAATTGAAATCAATGACATCCTTTGGGTAAATACCCAGTAGTGTGATTGCTGAATCACAGGGTAGTTCTATTTTTAGCTTTTTAAAGAACCTCCATATTGTTTTTCCAGAGTGGCTGCACCAGTTTGCATTCCCAACAACAGTTTAAGAGGGGTCCCCTTTCTTCACAGCCTCGCCAACACCTCTTGGCTCCTGTGTTGTTAATTTTGGCCATTCTGACAGGTGTGAGGTGATATCTCATTGTAGTTTTGATTTGCATTTTATTTGCATTTCCCTGTAATCTGTTGATTACAAAGATGTTGAGCATCTTTTCATGTGTCTTTTGCCATCTGTAGGTCTTCTTTGGAAAAATGTCTATTCATGTCTTCTGCCCATTTTTTAACTAGCTTATTTGTCTTCTGGGTGTTGAGTTTTGTTAAGTTTTTTATATATTTTGGATACTAACTCTTTATGAGATATGTGATTTGCAAATATCTTCTCCCATTCTGTTGGTTGCCTTTTAGTTTTGTTGGTGTTTTCTTCACTGTGCAGAAGCTTTTTATTTTTATGAAGTCCCAATAGATCATTTTTTGCTTTGGTTTATCTTGCCTCAGGAGACATATCTTAGTAAGAAGTTGCTATGGCCGATGTCAAAGAGGTTACTCTGCCTGTGTTGTCCTCTAGGATTTTAATGGTTTCCTGTCTCACATTTAGGTCTTTCATCCATTCTGAATTTATTTTTGTGTATTATGTGAGAAATTTCATTCTTTTGCAGGTTGCTGTCCAGTTTTCCCAACACCATTTATTGAAGGGACTGTCTTTTTCCATTGGATATTCTTTCCTGCTTTCTTGAGTATTAACTGACCATATAGTTGTAGGTCCATTTCTGGTTTTTCTATTCTTTTCCATTGATCTATGTGTCTGTTTTTAATGCCAGTACCACAGGTCTTGATCACTACAGCTATGTAATGTAACTTGAAGTCCGGAATTGTGATGCCTCCAGCTTTGCTTTTCTTTGCTTTGGCTATTTGGAGTCTTTTGCAGTTCCATACAAATTTTAGGATTGTTTGTTCCAGCTCTGTGAAAAGTGCTGGTGGTATTCTGATAGGGATTGCATTAAATGTGTAGATTACTTTGAGTAATATAGATATCTTAACAATATTTGTTCTTCCAATCTATGAAGATGGAATGTTTTTCCATTTATGTCTTCAATTTCTTTCATCAGTGTTTTCTCATCTTATTTTATTTAAATTCAAATAATTAAATATAGTGTATCATTAGTTTCAGATGTAGAGTTCAGTTATTCATCAGTTGCATGTAACACCCAGTACTCATTACATCATATGCCCTCCTTAATGTCTATCACCCAGTTACTCCATCCCCCCACCCACCACCCCTCCAGCAACCCTCAGTTTGTTTCCTAAGTTAAGATTCTCCTATGGTTTATCTCCCTCTCTGATTTCCCTTATTTTTCTGATTTTCCCTATTTTTCCCCTTCTTTCCCCTATGATTCTGTTTTCTTAAATTCCACATGTAAGTGAAAGCATATAATTGTCTTTCTCTGATTAACTTATTTCACTTAGCATAATACCCTCCAGTTCCACCCACATCACTGCAAATGGTAAGATTTCAGCCTTTTTGATGGCTGAGTAATATTCCTGTGTGGGGTGTGTGTGTGTGTGTGTGTGTGTGTATCACATCTTTATCCATTCATTTGTCGATGGTGGGCTCTTTCCAAGTTTGGCTATTGTGGACACTGCTGCTACAAACATTGGGGTGCAAGTGCCCTTTCGGATCACTACATTTGTATCTTTGGGGTAAATACCTAGTAGTACAATTGCTGGGTCGTAGGGTAGCTCTATCTTCAACTTTTTGAGGAAGCTCCAGATTATTTTCCAGAGTGGCTGCACCAGCTTGCATTCCCACCAACAGTGTTTTATAGTTTTCAGAGTAGAGTGCTCGCTTTGGCAGCACATACACTAAAAATAATTTTCAGAGCAGAGATCTTTTACCTCTTTGATTAGGGTTATTCCTAAGTATCTTATGGTTTTGGGTGCCATTAGAAATGGGACTGATTCCTTGATTTCTCTTTCTGCTGCTTCATTATTGGTGTATAGAAATGCAACAGATTTCTGTGTGTTGATTTCATACCCAGAGACTTTACTGGATTTATGAATCAGTTTTAGCAGTTTTTTGGTGGAGTCTTTTGGGTTTTCTGTATAGATTATATGTCATCTGCAAATAGTGAAAGGATAAAAAAAATATTTGAGGGGATACATGCACCCCAATGTTTACAGCAGCATTATCAACAATAGCTAAATTATGGAAACAGCCCAAATGTTCACTGACTGATGAATGGATAAAGAAGGTGTGATATATATATATATATATACAACAGAATATTCAGCCATAAAATGAATGAAATCTTGCCCTATGCAACAACATGGATGGAGCTAGAGAATATTTTTTTTTTTTAAAGATTTTATTTATTTATTTGAGAGAGAGAGAATGAGAGAGAGCACATGAGAGGGGGGAGGATCGGAGGGAGAAGCAGACTCCCTGCAGAGCAGGGAGTCCGATGAGGGACTCGATCCAGGGACTCCAGGATCATGACCTGAGCCGAAGGCAGTCGCTTAACCAACTGAGCCACCCAGGCGCCCAACTGAGCCACCCAGGCGCCCTAGAGAATATTATACTAAGCAAAATAAGTCAGTGAGAGAAGACAAATACCATATTACTCAAATGTGGCATTTAAGAAACAAAACGGAGAGGGAGGCAAACCATAAGAGACTTTAACTACAGGAAACAAACTGATAGGTGCTGGAAGGGGAAGGAGGCAGTTGGAGGGGATAGGTTAAATGGGTGATGGGGATTAAGGAGGGCATGTATTATGAGGAGCACTGGGTTATATGTAAGTGATGAATGACAATTCTACTCCAGAAACCAATACGACACTATACATTAACTAACTACAATTTAAATAAAATCTTGGAAGAAAAAAAAGAAAAGAAATAAAACAAAGGAGCGAGAAAAAAAGAGAGAGAGAGAGAGGCAAGCCAAGACACAGACTCTTCACTACAGAGAACACACGGCTGGTCACCAGAGGGGAGGGGGGAGGAGAACAGGTGATGGGGAATCAGGAGTGCACTTGTCGTGATGAGCACCAGGTGATGTATCACTGATTGAATCACTAAATTCTACACCTGAAACTAATATTACACTGTATGTGAACTAACTGGAATTTAAATAAAAATTTAGAAAAATTAAATAAAATCAATGACATATGAAAATACGTGAGATGCAGGTAAAGCAATGCTGAGTGGAAATTTACAGCACAAACCTTCATATGAGGCAAGGAAAAAAAAAAACAAAACAATAACCAACGTCCCTACCTCAAGAAACTATAAAAAGAACCAGAAGACAAAAAAGGAAGCAAATAGAAAAAAAGGAAGTTGGAAGTGAAATTTAATGGAACTGAAAATAGGAAAACAATATAGTCAATGTCACACAAAGCTAGTTCTTCATAAAGATCAATAAAATTAATAAAGTTTTAGCAAGAGTGAGAAAAATAACAGAGAAGACCAAACAGAAGGATCAGCAATGAAATGGAGAGTATTACTAACAGGCATTGAAGATAAGTAACAGAAAACTCCACAGGACCTTATGTTCAAGCATATGACAACTTAGAAATGGACCAATTATTCAAACACCACCAACTATAAAAATTCAACTACAATAAAAATAAGTATCAGAATAGTTCTATAACTATTAAAGGTTATACATATTAATATGTATAGATGTAAGATGTAAGAAATATGTAAGAAAAATGTAAGAAAAAGCTCCCTAAATAAAAATATCCTGGTTTCCCAAGAAAAGTCTACCAAACATTTCAAAAACTATGTGTTTTGTAAGAACACATAGTATGTAAGATGTATATGTATGTAATGTAAGAAATACGTAAGAAATATGTAAGCTCCCTAAATAAAAATATCCTGGTTTCCCAAGAAAAGTCTACCAAAGATTTCAAAAACTAATGCTGAATTTAAATAATCTCTTCCAGAAAATAGAAGAGAAGGTAAAACCTCCCACTTTGTGAAGCTAGTATTACCTAGACACCAAAACCAGACAGAGTCTGTATCAAAGAACAACTATGGACTAATATCTCTCACGAACTCAATATAATATGAACAAACTAAATCCAACCATGTCTACAACATTATACAACATGACCATGTGGGATTTATTCCAGGTAGACAAGGTTGCTTCATTATTCTTAAAACCAATCAATGTAATCCACATATCCACAAATAAAAGAAGAAAAATCCTATGATCTCAAAAATTAACTCAGAAAAGCCTTGGACAACATCCAATACTTACTGTTAATAAAATCTCACCAAAATAAGATTACAGGGAATTGTTTCAGAATTATTTACAAAAAACATCTACAAAAAACCTACAGCATAGTACTTCATGTTGAAAGAATGAATGCTTTCTCCATAAACTCAGAAAAAGAAATGATATCTACTCTCACTACTCATATTAAACACAGCACTGGATGCTTTAGTCACTTCAGTAAATCAAAAAATCAGTAAAGAGGCAAACATACAGATTGGAAAGGAAAAAATAAAACTGCCTCTATTAGGAAATGACATGACTGTCAGCAAAGAAAATCCCAAGGAATATAAAACACTCCCCAATACAAAAAAACCTCCTAGAGCTAATATCTAAGTTCAGCATGTGCCTCAGAAACAAGATGAATACATGCTGATAAAATGCATTACCATGCACTGACAATGAACATCTAGAAACCAAAATTAAAACAGTATTTCTTAAGGTTGTTCCATAGAAAAGGAAACACTTAGTACGAACTTATTAAAATGTATAGGTTACGTATGCTCAAACTTAGAAAAAAGATGTAGAGATATATCATGTGCGTAGACTGGAAGAAAGAACACAGTAGAAGTGTAAGTTATTCCCAAATTTATACAGAGGCATACCTCAGAGATATTGTGGGTTTGGCTCCAACGACCACTCCAAAGCCAGTATCACAATAAAGTGACCCAAATGAATTTTTTGGTTTCCCCAGGCATACAAAAATTGTATTCACACAATCTTCTAGCCTATTAAGTGTGCAATAGCAGCAGTATATCTAAACAAAATATTGTTCAGATCTTAACTAAAATATACTTTTTTGCTAAACAGTGCTGGCCATCATCTGAGCTATCAGGAAGTCGTGGTCTTTTTGTTGGTGGAGGGTCTGCCTCAATGCTGACGGCTGCTGACTGATCAGGGTGGTGGTGGCTGAAGGATGGCGTGGCCATTTCTTAATAAGACAACAATGAACTTTGCTACATCGATCGACTCTTGCTTTCACGAATGTTTTCTCTGTAGCATGTGATGCTGTTTGATATTTACCCACAGACCTTCTTTCAAAGTGGGAGTCAATCCTCTCAAACTCCGCCACCGATGCTTTATCAGCTAAGTTTCTGCAATATTCTAAATCCTTTGTTGTCACTTCAACAGTCTTCACAGCATTCTCACAAGAAGGAGATTTCATCTCAAGAAACCACTTTCTTTGCTCATCCATAAGCAGCAACTCCTCATCTGTTCAAGTTTGATCCTGAGATTCCAGCAATTCAGTCCCATCTTCAGGCTTCACTTCTAGTTCCAGTTCTCTGGCCGTTTCCACCACATCTGCAGTAACTTCCTCCACTGAAGTCTGGAACCTTCAATTTGTAAAGAAATGCAGTAACTGTGAAGCGCAATAAAGCAAGGCACTATGAAACGGGGTATGCCTGTGCAGGACTGATTAACATAATTCCTACCAACTTCCCGAAGGTTTTTGTAGACATACACAAACTTTAGCTAAAATTTAATGATGCACAGATCCTAAAATAGAACAATCTTGCTAAGACAGAAATACAATGGGATGAATAAAGGCCCATCATTAAGGCCACAGTAGTTAAGACAGTGACGTATTGAGAGAGGCATAAACACAAAGAAGGGAAAAGGATAAAGAACCCAGAAATAGAGCTACACAAATATCTCAACTACAGTTTAACAAAGGAACCAAAGCTATTCAATGGAGAAAGGACAGCAATTTTAACAAAGGATGCTGGAGAAATGGGACATCCACAGGCAAAAGAGTAACAACAAAAATAGCCTTGCCCTAAATCTCATACATAAAGCAAAACTAACTCAAAATGATTGTAGATATCATTTGTAAAGCAACAAAAAAAATGTTAAATGTAAAAAAAAAATTTTTAAAAGAGGAAAATCTTCAGAATGTAGGACTGTACAAAAAGTTCTTAGACTTGATCCAAAAAAAAAACACCCCTGTAAAAGGAAAAATGGATACACTTGACTTCATAAATATTAAAAACTTCTTTCCTTAAAAACCAATGTGAAGAGGAAGAAAAGACAAGCTAAAATCTAGGAGAAAATATTTACAAACAAAATATGAGAAAAACACTAGATCTAGAATATATGAAGAACCCTTTTACTTTCAAAAAAGCAAACAATTCCAACAGAAAATGAGCAGCAGAGAGTTCATCAAAAGGATGTGCAGGTGGCAAATAAGCCTAACAAAAAAATGACCAACATCATTAGCAATTAGTGAAATGCAAATTAAAACCATAATGGGATATTATGAAATAACTTCCATGGGGGATAAAATAAACAATAGTTGCAATACCACATGCAGATAAGAACTTGGTACATGTACCACCTTGGACGAATCTGTAGGAAACTACATTGACGGAAAAAAGCCAATCCCGAAAGGTTACATTCTTTATGATTACTGAAACTTTAGAAACGGAGGGCAGAATAGTGAATGTCAAGCGTTATGGGAAACGAGCGGGGGGTGGGGGGTGGGAGTCAGAAAAGATGTGGGCATGGATATAAAAAAGCAACACAGGATCCTTGTGGGACTGGAACTGTCTATATCTGGACTATGGTGGTGGATACATGACTCTGCACAAGAACTTAACACACAGAAATGAAACGAGTAAACTGGCCAAAGCTAAATGAGAGCAGTGGATTGTAGCAATGTCAATAACCCTACTTGTGATACTGTTCTCTATCAGTATGTTTGCAAGACATTAGCATTGGGAGAAACCGAGCAAAATGTACAAGGGATTTCCCTATAATATTTTTACATCTGTAAGGCTACTTAAAATTCTCCTCAGTATTTTCATGTAAAATAAAAAGATCTTAAAACAACTGATGTATGAGTGTCCCTTTATAATTGTTACAGTAATTTTACAACAAGGCCACAAATTCTATGGCATTCATCTCATAAAGTAATGGTGTCTGAACCCCTTTCTTTAAATCAGGCAGACCTATGAATGCTTTGACTAAGATACTACAATACATAAGATGCCAAATAACTCCCAAAGCTGGGTCAGAAAAAGCCTATGGTTTATGCTTTCCCTTCTCAGAACACTCATCCTTCTATGGCTTTCTTACAGAAGGTGACCCCCTGTCTCAGAAACAAACCATTTGCTGTGAGAAGTTTAAACCACATGGATGTTTGAAAATATGGAGATGGTAGAGAACAGAGAATGTAGGAGAGAAAAAAGAAAAACAGAAGAAATCATAGCTGTAATTTTCAAGAAATTGATGGAAGACATGAAATCATAGATTCAATAACCACAAGCCAATCTCACACAGAACACATACAAACAAGACCAAACCAAAGCAACCATAATCAAATTGCTAAGAACTAAAGATACAGAAAAAAAACTATTGAAAGCAGAGAAAAAAAAAACACATTAAATACGGAAAAACAACCACCTCTAGGGGCACCTGGGAGGCTTAGCCAATTAAGCGTCCTACTCTTGGTTTCTGCTCAGGTCATGTTCTCAGGGTCCTAAGATCAAGCCCCGGGTTGGCTCTGCACTGGGTGTGGACCCTGCTTAAGATTCTCTCTCTCCCTCTGCTCTTCCCCCCCCCCCCAACACCCCCTGCTCTCTCTCTCAAATAAATAAATAAGTCTGAAAAAGAAAAAACTTGTAAATAATGGACTTCTTATCAGAAACAATAGAGGTTAAGAAGAGAGTGGAAAAAAATACTGAAAATGCTGAAAAAGTAGCCTACCAGACCAAAATTCTCTAACCAATGAAATATTCTTCATAAATAAAATAAAATTTATAGGTAAAAGGAAACTGAAAGAATCCTTTGTCAGCAGATCATAACCACAACAAATGCAACAGAAGATTTTTCAGACTAAAGGGAAATAGTATCAGATAAAACCTTTGATCCTCAGAAGAAAGGAAGAACATAGAAAATGGTACTCTACATGTAAAAGACTATTTGTTCTTTAAATATCTTTAAAATATGTATGACTGTTTACAGCAAATGCCTTCAAAAGTATTTTTATAGATTATAATATAGGTGGATAGAATGATAATGCATAAAGGATGAGGGTGGTTTAGAAACAAATGAAGCTATAAATGGCAACATTTCTATATTTAGCAGGAAGGGGCAAAATATAAATTTTAAGTGAACTGTGAAATAATAAAAGATGTATATCACAATTTTTAGAGCAACCACTCAAACAAATAAGGCAAAGAATATATATCGCTATGAGAATAGGTAACTAAAAATAAAATTCTGAGAGGCCCATTTGCTTATCTTTGGCAGTCTAAGGGGAAGGTTTCCAATCAGGGATTCAACGGGACAGTAGCAAAGAAACCCACAGGCTTGTTGCAGAGGGAACAGACAGAAACTCCCATCTCTCCCTGTTCCCCTGAAGTAGGTACATGTGCATAATTTAAATGCTGCTTCCTGAGGACCTTCTAATCAGCCTACATATTAGTACTGAGGAGATGTTCCCTTTGGGACCCTGACAGATTTTGGCACACCATCAACTAGTGGAAACCGCAAAAAACAAAGAAGGTGGCTTGGTAAATCACAAAAGTATGAAGACAACCAAGAGTCAAAGCAGGGTTGAATGATAAGGTTCAACTCCTATAAGAGACCATACCTTCAAGACTGGGAGAGGTGGTTGTTTTATCTAATATAGAAATCAACACAAAGTATTTAAGGAACATAAAGAAACAGCAGAATATGTTCAAACAACAGAACAAGATAAAACCCCAGAAAAAGACCTAACTGAAATGGAGATAACTGATTTACCTGATAAAGATTTTAAAGTAATGGTCATAAAGATACTCAATGAGGTCAAAAGAACAATGCATGAACACAGTGAGAATTTCAACAAATATAAAAAGTATTAGTACCAAACAGAAATCACAGAACAACTGAGCAGAAAATTCAAGAGAGGGACTCATTGTAGACAAGATAAAGTAGAAGAAAGGACCAGCAACCCTGATAACAGAGCAATGAGGATCATCCAATCAGAAGAGTAAAAAGAAAAAAGACTGAAATAGAATGAAGACACATAAGGGACTTCAGAACAGCATCAAGTGGCCCAATATTCACATTATGGGAGTCCCAAAAAGAGAAGAGAGAGAAAAGGGGCAGAAAGCTATCTGAAGAAATAATGGCTGAAAACATCCCTAACCTTAAGAAGGTAACATATATCCAGACCTTGGAAACCCAAATAGTCCTGAACAAGAAGAATCCAAAGAAACCCACAGCATTTATTTATTTATTAAATTATCAAAAACTAAATACAGAAAAAGAATCTTATAAGCAGCAAAAGAAAAACAACTTGCTATATACAAGGAACCCCCACAGGACTATTAATGGGTTTTCAACAGTAACTCTATAGGCCAAAAGGGAATGGCACAATATTTTCCAGAAGCTAAAAGATAAAAACTGCCAAACATGGATACTCTTACAGAGAAAGTTGTATAACAACTGAAAGGAGACAAAGAGTTCTGCATACATTCAGAAGTTGAAAGAGTTCCTCACCACCAGACTGGCCTCATGAAAAAATGTTAAAGGGAGTTAACTTTAAGCTAAAAAAGGGAAAGCATGTTAAGTAGTAAAAGAAAAACATGTGAAAGTACAAATTTCAAAGGAAAAGGTAAATCTACAGTGGAATTCTGAATAATCTAGTGTTAATAGTTTAATCACTTACAAATATAGTATGAAGTTCAAAAGACAAAAGATAGTAGAAATAACTACAACTATAACAAATATAATAATTTGTTAATGGATATACAAGATAAGATTTAAACATGGACATAAAAACATAAAACATTAAGGGGAGTAAAAGTATAAAGCTTCAGAATTCATGTGAATAAAATGTTATAACTCAAATATTTTATGTAATTTTCATGGTAAACCACAAAGCAAAAATCTATAGTAAGTACACACAAGATAAAGAGAAAAGAATCTAAACATAACATTGCAGAAAGTGACCAAGAGAAAAAGAAAGGAAAAAGGGAATTTAAAAAAAGCCACAAAACAAATGACAAAATGCTGATAAATCCATACCTAACTACCTGAAAAGTAAAGGGACTAAAATTTCCAATCAAAAGGCATAGAGTGGTTGACTGAATACAAAACAAGACCTAACTGTATGCTGTCTACATGAAATTCACTTCAGGTTTAAGGAAACACAAAAAAAGAAAGTGAAGGAACAGAAAATGCTATTCCATGTAAATGGAAACCAAAAGAAGGTGGGAAAAGCTATACTTATATAAGACAAAATAGATTTTAAGGCAAAATATGTAGTAAGAGTCATTATATGTCCATCAACTGATGAACAGATAAAGAAAATGTGGTGTATATACACAATGGAATATTATCCAGCCATCAAAAAGAATGAAATCTTGCCATCTGCAACAATGTGGATGGAACTACAGGGTATCATGCTGAGTGAAATAAGTCAGTCAGAGAAAGACAAACATCATATGATTTCACTCATAATGTGGAATTTAAGAAACAAAACAAATGAATATAGGGGAAGAGAAGGAAAAGCAAAATAAGACAACATCAGAGAGGGAGACAAACCATAAGAAACTCCTCTTAACTCTAGCAAACAATCTGAGGGTTGCTGGAGGGGACGGGGGGGGTCGAGATGGAGTAACTGGGTGATGGACATTAAGGAGGGCATGTGATGTAATGAGCACTGGGTGTTATATGCAACTAATGAATCACTAAACTCTAAATCTGAAACTAATAATACACTGTTAATTAATTGATTTTAAATAAAAAAAAATTCAAATAGCATGTCAGCAATGAAAAAGAAACAAGTAATCAAAGGTAAAAACTTCCAGTTACAGTAGCGCCCCCCCAACCATGGAGGGTATGTCCCAAGACCCCCAGTGGATGCCTGAGAATTGTGAATATTACTCAACCCTATACATACCATGTTTTGTTCTATCCAAACATACCTATGGTATAATTTAAATTTTATAAAGTATACCACAGTAAGGGATTAACAATAACAGGATAGAACAATTATAATAATGTACGATAATAAAAGTTATGTGAATGCAGTCTCTTTTATCTCTGACTCTTAAAATATCTTATTGTACTGTACTCGCCCCCTTGTTTTACTTGTGTGATGATAAAAATGTCTACATGATGACATGAAGTGTGGTGAATAATGCAGGCATTGTGACACAGCATTAGGCTAATACTGACCTACTGACAAACAAAAGAAGGAAGATCATATTCTTCTGGACTGTAACTGACCATGGGTAACTGAAACCATGGAAAGTGGAGCTGCAGGTACGGTGGGACAACTGTACAAGATAAGTAAGTCTAGCGATGTTAGGTACAGCACGGTCTCTCTGGTCAACAACACTGTATTGTATATTTGAAAGTTGCTAAGAGAGTAGATCTTAAAATTCTCATCGCATACCAAAATGTGCAACTTTGTGTGTTTACAGATATTAACTTAGTGTGGTAATAACATTGCAATATATACCTATATCAAATCATTATGTTGTATACCTAAAACTAATACATTATATGTCTAAAACCAACACTGTGTTATATGTCAATTTTATCTCAATATAAACAAATAAATGGGTAGATAGAGAAAATGAAACTCTAAAAGTACAAAGGATGAAAAAGGGAAAAAAAATTAGGCAACAATAGTAAAATAGTACACATAAATCCAATTGTATCAATAATTACATTAAATTTTATTGGAATAAATGCTCCAATTAAAGATTTTTTTTATTGAGAGAAGAAAGGGGTCAATTATATGTTGTCTACAAGAAACATGCATTTTAAATATAAAGAGAGAGATAATTGAAATTAAATGGTTAGGAACACATATCCCTTGCAAACAGTAAGCATAGGAAGACTGAATTAATAACATTAATTTCAGATAAAATTTGAGAGCAAGAATTAAAGGGGACATTTCATAAGGATAAAAAACAAACTACAGCTTTTAGTTTAAAGGTCTTGCATATTTTCTGCTAAATTTATAATGAAGACACATGTGGGTTTTTTCAATAAAGGCAGAATTAGCATTTGATACAAATGAATGAACATCCATAGCATAATCTCTCAGTAAACTAGAAACAGAAGGGAACTTACTTTATCTGGTAAAAGACATGAAAATTTGGAGCTAACAACATACTTAATAGTGAAAGCCTAAATGCTACCCCCCTAAGATCAGGAACAAGAAAATAAAGGGAAGAAAGTATCAACTCTCACCACATCTATTCAACATCATACTGTAGATTCAAACAGAATCAGGAAAGAAATAAAAGGCATAAAAATCAGAAAAAAAAAGAAACACTCTCTTATTTGCATATGACATGATGGTTTACATAAAAAATCCTAAGTAATCTTTAAAGTAACTACTGTAAGAAATGAATTTTACAAGTGGCTATAAATACAATATGCAAATATGCAACTTGCAAGCACCTATTAAAAATTGAAACAACTGGTCAATGAATTTTTTAAATATCCATTTAAGACAGCACTAGGAAAAAAAAATCCACAAAATACTTAGGAATAAATTTTGAGCAGAAAATGTGCAAGACCTTTAAACTAAAAACTGCCAAAAAAAATAAATAAAAAGGTGAATTTTTTAAACCTACATAAATGGGGAGAACTAACGTGTTAGGTTTTGGAAAACTTAATATTATCAAAATATCACTTCTCACCAATTGACCTATAGATACATGGTAACTCCTATCAGAATCCAGGGCATTTTTTGTTTGTTTTTAGAAATCTGACATGGTGATTTTTAAACCTTCTGGAAATAAAAAGGACCTAGAACATCTAGAACAATCTTGAAAAGGAACCAAGATAGAATAGTTATACAACTTGACATTAGATTTGCTGTAAAGGTACACGGCATGAACAAAGTGAGGTGATGGCATATGGGCTGACAAATACATCACTGGAAGAGAAGTGTGGAAAAACACAGTACCTTTAAGAAGAAATAGAACATATTTGGATCAAATCTTCAAAGAGTTAAGATATATCTCCACTGGGACAAATATGTCAAAATAAGTTTGAATTTACCATAGTCGGGGGAACATTTCAAGTTACTTAGATCTTGCTAAAAACATAGTTGGGGGAACATTTCCACTTACTTAGGTCTTGCTAAATTTAAAGTGTATTTAGTAATAAATAAGAGTTAATACAAAATGAAAGGACCCGAAAGTTGAAAACTGAATGAAATGAAAAATAAAGCAGATAATATTAAATAATTTTTCAGATTTGTAAATCAAAGTCCCCAGAATGCTTCTGTGAAAATACTCTGCTCTGGAGATTTTGAATTCTTTTTATTATTATGCTAACTATTATTACACTTCCATCAACCAGAAAAATACTTTAACATAATAGGCAAAAAGAGACCATTTTATGCCCAGAAGCCTAGAAAAGAAAGAAAGGGAACAGGAAGGAGAGCAGAAGAGAAAATGCAGATAAACAGATGTATAGCAAAAAAAAAATTTCAAAAAAGGTATCCAAATGACAGTAAAAATCACGGGCAGAATGTTTGTTAAGCAACCTAATACAGCCATGTAACATTCTCAAGGAGCTAATAAAATTGCAGACCTTTGTTACTGCAAGTTTCATGGAATGCTGAATTTGATTTTTTTTTCTGTTTTCATATAAGAAGTACAAATAAAATTGATTCTCAATATTAAATGATATAAGGGAACTACAAATGGATACCAGCATGAGATCACCTTGAAGGAAAATAATAAAATGTCTCTGTTTCCTTCCTTACTCCTAATTCCTCTGCTTGAACACACATTCCCACATCACTAAGAAATTATATCAGCTGAAGGTCTATGACCATTTAAAAGTTTGAAAATTGGTAGAAGTCTAAAAGATGTGCTATTAATTAAAGATGATTAGCACAATAACCATGGATTAAGAAACAGTAATCAAAAAATAAGACTGACTGCTCTCTGTTCCTGGTGCCCCAGAACATAACTTGTATTTCCAAAGTAAAGTTAAAAAACAAAACAAACAAACAAAAAAAAACTACCTCAGAGATGAAAGGTAACTCCTAAGGAAAATTTTTAAATGGAAATACCTGATAACATAAAGATTGATGATGTAGCTAAATTTTGGGAGGCTTACAGGGCACAAATAAAGAAGTCATTCCCCTGTCATTTTCACCTGGCAAAAGTAATGGGTGTGGACCTGAATATGCAATACCTATACCTTCATAAGGAAATTCTGACAATTATCATAATGTAAGTAATCTTAAATTCCAAGTATTTAAAAATAACATTTTCTTACAAAGTGCTTCTTATCACCGAGGAGTAATCAGAGACAGGACACAACACTGCAGGAAGTTACTGAGTGTGAACAGTATGTGAAGTATAACATGAAAGAGAAAACTAAATTGGACTGCTGCTGGGAGCTTCAGCTTAATTTCTGCCTTAAACACAGACACAGGATGCTGGTTTTAGAGCAATATGAAAATGGTTAACAAACATGGTAGATCAAATTTATAATTTTAGGATGGGTAACAGTAACACTGAGAGAATTCTACTTGTTTAGTAATTATAAATTAACATGGAACAGCAAATAAGGTCAAAGAAAGAAAAATCATCTCTCTTAACAGAGTTACAAATGCTAAATTTTAAAGCATTTCATAAAAATATTAACTGTATTACGTTCTTGTCATTTGTTATTTGATGAAGTTTTATTTTACTGCTGAATTTCCTAAATGTGGGGGGGTGGATTTGATGTGTTCAATAAATAGCTAAGATGCTTACTTACACACTGAGCATGTTCATTTTTTTCTTTTTTTAATTTCTCCAGCCTCACATAACATACCTTAGACAGTCTTTTGGAAGATTCACAACTATGGTCCGCACATGGCTTAGGTCCTTTTTCAGTGTCTAGAGATGAAACTGAGAAAATACATTATATTTTATCAAGGGCCCAAAGTCTGTATCACAGTATGAAAATTGGTTTTTGAAATATAAAACAGGTCATTTATCTAATATTTCTCTTCCACTAATAATTAAGCAATTTCCTAATGTTCAACTATACTATTCAGCTATAAATCTAAGCCAAAGATTTGTTTTATATAAATCAGGAAAACCTCACTATTACAGTGAACCTAAGAATTAATAATAATGTTAGTAACAATAACAACAGTGCCTGATGATGATAATGATGAGAAGAATAAAGGCTACAACAGAAACACATGAAATAGAGAACAGAAAAATCATAGAAAAGCTTCACCAAACTAAGAGTTGCTTCTTTGAAAAGTAAACAAAATTTATAACCCCTTAGTGAAACTAACCAAGGAAAAAAGGGCCCAAACCAACAAAATTATAAATAAAAAAGGAGATACAACAACCGATAACATGGAAATTCAAGGGATCATTAAGAGGCTACTAGGAATAACTATACACCACTTAACTGTACAATGTGGAAGACATAAAAACTTGTGGAGACAATAAAAATCAAAGAGGAAATCTGAAAAAGATGACTTAAGGATTTCCATTAAATAATCTTTCTAAATTATTTCATCAACTTAATTACCACAGTTCTAAAACCTTCAGCTACTTCCCACTATTGATCAAAATATATAAAAAGAAATCTGATTTCTATCCCTAGGTTTAGCACTAATAAATACTGGCACATTATTTAATATCTCTTTGAGACCCAGTCTCTGCTCTGTAAAACAAGGGCTAAATATTATGATTTTGTCATTCTTTCTAGCTGTGAAAATATGATTTAAAATATAAATATGTCAATCTTAACAATCTAAGCTGTCTATAACCACAAGCAATCATGACTATTTTACTTTCCACAAATTCTCTATGAGAATATAGATCCTTGCTCATATTATCAACATTTGCCTGATATTATATATGTCAGATGGATAAGCACTGATATGAAGATAATAAAATTGACCATAAAAGTATTAATAATGCAGAATACACTTGTAGAATACTGGGAAATCTTCATTATTGTGATATTCTTTTTTATTATCTCCCCAAACCAGTACACATCATGAAATTTCCCTGTTGCCATCTGAACTGATATCATAAAGTATTATAAAACATCACAAAAAAGACAATATAGTACATCAGAGTGATTTTATAAAATCAAACAGAACAGATGTTAAGCTGAAGCAGATCTCCAAGCAGGACTATAGATTTGGAAAAAAGTATTTTTTTTATGGACTATTTTTTAAATCCTTTAAAAATGAGACCATCATAAAAATAGACCCAGGAGGGGCGCCTGGGTGACTCAGATGATTAAACATTGCCTTTGGCTCAGGTCATGATCCCAGGGTCCTGGGATTGAGGCCCGCATTGGGCTCCCTGCTTGGTGGGGAGCCTGCTTCTCCCTCTCCCTCTACTGTTCCCCCTGCTTGTGCTCTCTCACTCTCTCTCTGTCAAATAAATAAATAAAATCTTTAAAAAATAGACCCAGGAAATTCAAAATCTCTAGACTTATGTTATCAAAAATATACAGTGGCGTTAAAGAAAGCATTTTCAAAATGTAGCCAAATATTTAAAATATTATTTACCTAACGTAAGCTTTTGAAACTACTGTTCATTATGAATTCAGAAGATGGTAGACCAGAGTCTACCAATTTATCATAGTATGATTATGAGATCAGATTATGAAGATACACAATTTTGTTTTTAATTTGAATCTGTATAAAAGTTTAAGGCAAATTTAAAAATCCATCAAAATATGCTATTTATTGGGGTGCCTGGGTGGCTCAGTCGTTTAAGTGTCTGCCTTCAGCTCAGGTCATGATCGGGCTCCCTCTTTGGCGGGGAGTCTGCTTCTCCCTCTGCCCCTCACCCTGCTCATGTTAGCTCTCTTTCTCAAATGAATAAACAAAATCTTTTAAAAAAATTACTCTGTATTAAACTAAAGCAAAATTGCTGGAAACAATAACAGAGAATCCACAGAAATTATCCAGACTCTAGAAGCAGTACAGACAGTGATTAATCAAGTCATTAACATCTAGAATGTTTAAGTTATAACTCAGTACTAAAGGTAGTAAGAGCCAACAGGCAAGTATATTCCCCCTGCTGCCCAATACCGTGTTAGGTAAACCACACAACACTTATGCTGTCTAGATCAGTTCACTCAATTAGCTCTCTGGATCTGACAGAGCAGTTTCTTTCTGAACCCCTGCCTCCTTTGATATACCTGCTTTACTTAGGCTAGACGGCAAAGCTCATCTTATATGAAATTATGTACTCTTTTTATCTTTTTATATGAAACTTTCTACAAAATTTAAAAATGAAAAAGACAAAAATGACAGCTGTAAAGTGGTAAAGTAGGATACTTCAAGCCACATCCTACCACAGAAATGCTGACAAAAATGACCCAAAACAGTCAAAATCAAGTTTGTTGAAACTCTGGAAAATACCTCATTTTTACATCAATGAAGAAAATGCTGAGTCAACTTCTGTTGACTTACGCATAGCACTTAAAGAATCTTTTATCAGAACATTAGCTAACATCAAGCTAAAGGACATGAGAGATCACATACAACAACGAATATAGTCTTTACAAACGTAGTTTAGATAAGTCACCAAACAAACAACTACAACCCACATGAGCAACAAAAACACAAGAGAGGTGGAAGAATCTGACTTCATGATTACTACCTGTAAGAATAATAAAAATGTACAGTTTTCAAAAAAAATTATAAGGAATGTAAAGAAAGAAGAGTACGAACCAAGAGCCAAAAAAACACAAAAACAAACTATCCCTGAGGAAGCACAGAAATTGGAATTACTAGACAGATTCTATATCAACTGTATTAAATATACTCAGAAAACTAAAGGAAATAATGAACATAGAACAACAAAAAGGAAAATGATTTCTCAACAAACAGAACATATTAATAAAGTGAAAGATGACATAAAAAGAAACCAAAAAGAAATTCTGGAACTGATGGTTACAACAATGAAAATGCTGTAGGCTTTCAATTACAGATTTGATCTTGTGAAAGAATCAGTAAACTTGAGGATAGGTAAACTGAAATTATCAGTTAGAGGAGCAGAAAGAAAAGTCAGGAAAAGAAATGAAAGCCTAAGAGACCTGTGACACATCAAGGGTACCAACATATGCATAATGGGGGTCAAAGGTGAAAAAAAAAGAAATGAACTAAAAGAACATTTGAAAAATTAATGCCAGTAATGTCCCAACTTGATAAAAGACACTATCTACATATCCAAAAAGATCAATGGAATTCAAGTAGGATAAAGGCAAGGAATTTAACAGTGAAACACATTATAACCAATCTGTCAAAAATCAAAGTCAAAGAAATTATCTTGAAAGCAGAAAGAGAGAGAAGAAAAAAAGGAAGTTGTCACTTATTATAAGTCCATAAAAAGATTAATAGCAGATTTTTTTTTTTTTAAAGATTTTTTTTTAAATTTTACTTATTTATTCATGAGAGACAGAGAGAGAGAGAGGCAGAGGCAGAGGGAGAAGCAGGCACCCCGCGGAGCAGGGAGCCCGATGCGGGACTCGATCCCAGGACCCCAGGATCATGACCTGAGCCGAAGGCAGACGCTTAATGACTGAGCCACCCAGGCATCCCAATAGCAGATTTCTTGTATAAAAAAACAAAACAAAACAAAACAAAACAAAAAAACCCATGAGGTCAAAGGCAGTGAGATAACATATTTAAAGTGTTAAAAGAAAAAAACTTCCAACCAAGAATCCTGTATCTGGAAAAGTATCCTTCAGAAATGAAGAAGTAAAATATTCCAACCACAACGTTTGCAACATTAGCTAATAACAGGATGACAGACAGTAATTCAATGCTATGCAAAGAAATAAAGAATAGTGTGAAGTCAACTCCACAGACATATGGCAATATTGTTGTATTTTTATTCTTTTAACTTCACTTTTTTATGTATATGATTAAAAAGAAATACATAAGATAATAATCATAAATCTATGTTAGTGGTAAACAATGTATAATAATGCAATTACTGAGAACACCATAGGGAGGAAGGAACAAACTATACTGGAGCAGAGTTTTGGTACACTGTTCAAACTAGGCTAGTATTCAAACTATACAGTTACATATTCAAGTTATTAACTGTAAAACTCAGGATAGCTGCCAAGAAAATAACTGGAATATATTCAGAAAAGGAAATGAGAATAAAATCAAAATGTTATTTTATAGTCAATTGAACACAAGAAAAATCAGTAACAGAACCATTAAGAAATAAAAAAGATAAAGAGAACTTCTGGTTTATAGTCCAACATGAAAGGCACTTGGATGCTGTCACTCCTGTCCTCACAGGAAAAGAGGTAAACAAACTGAGACTCACAAACTCTTCTTTGATTCACTAGACAACTGAGGTCTCAAGGAAAACTGCTGCCCACATAACTTTAGGGAAAAAAAGGTGGATATGGAGAATTATTGCTTACCAGGAGCAGAAGCCCTAGAACAAGAGCCTGCCAGGGGAGCTAGTACCAGTAGGAAAAAACTGCAACTTAGAATCTGTTGAGGCCTCACAATAAGAAAGCTCAAATATTAAAAAATTCCAGCTCACAGAGACCTCCACACTTTCATGAGTTTTGCCTCCATCGGTCCCAAGAGGCTCTCAGGGAGGGGACTGAAAACAAATCCCCTTGTGCTTCTAACATGAGGAAGAATAAAATAAACATTTTGAAATGCACCAAGAATATTCACTTGTCTTCAATAAAAGTTTGCCCTAAAGAGAAATATTTTACCACAGCTTAAGCACCTTAAGGTTTACCGGAGTCTAAATGACCTTGCAGACTGGAAACATCCAACTCCAACTACCTATAGGCTTTCAGTGCAAACCAAGAAAGAGGAGGAAAAACACTGCTGAAGGTTTCACACCAAAGGTCTAAGCTGTCTAAAATCTTGAGATCTGGTTGTGGGGCGATAGGATGCTTTTGCTACCTCTACAAATTACCACCACATCAACAGGGTATCTTATAAACCAGGAGATTACAACAGGAGGATTTTAAATCCCATACCTTATTTAATAAGAAGACTTTAGGGAAACAACAAAGGAGACAAACACAAGGGTATCACAGAAATTTTTAGCCTCTGAAACCCATAGTTCTCATAAAAAGTAAATAGAGCCCAAATCCTAAAGAGATAAATAAACAATATTATAATAAAACATACCTAACTCTGTTCTTACTATGAGGCACATAATGTCCAGTTTTCAATAAAAACTTGCAAGAAATACTCAAAGGCAAAAAAGTTTCAAGAAACACAGCAAGCAGGGTGTCTGGGTGGCACAGTTGGTTGGGCAACCAACTCTTGATTTCAGCTCAGGTCATGATCTCAAGGCCATGAGATCGAGCCCTGTATCAGGCTCTGAGCCCAGTGTGGAGTCTGCTTGAAATTCTCTCTCCCCCTCTTGACCTCTGCCCTTCCCCCTTCCACTCTCACCCTCTCTCTCTAAAACAAAATAAGTAAATAAAATCCTAAAAAAAAAAAAAGAAAGAAACAGAACAAGCATTATAATCATACTCAGAAATGGAGAGGCATTGACACTATCAGACTGGAAATTTAAAATACCTATGACAATATGCAAAGGGCTCTAATGGAAAAGGTAGACAACATGCAAGAACAGATGGGTAATATAAGGAGAGAAATTAAAACTCTAAGAAAGAATCAAAAGGAAATGCCAGAATGAAAAACACCATAAAAGAAATGAATGGCTTCCATAAGCTCATCAGGAGATTCAATGTGGCTGAGGAGAGAATCAGAGTGGATTGAAGACTGAAGTATGTCAGTGGTCACTTCCGAATCTGAAAAGCAAAGTGAAAAAATGATGGGAAAAAAACAAACAGAAAAGAATTTCTAAGAACTGAACACTAACAAAAGCTACAATGTACATACAATAGGAATGAAGGAAAAGAATGAATGAAATGAAAGACTCTTTTTAGCAATAGTGGATGAGAATTTTCCAGTTGATGACCGACAAAAGCAGAGCTCCAGGAAACTGACAGACAACATGCAGAATAAATACTGAAAAGTCTTCACAGGGGTATACCATATTCAAACTATAGAAAATCAAACGAAAAGAAAATCTTGAAGGAAGCAAGAGGGGGAAAAAAATTCTTACTTATAGAGAAGGAAGGGTAAGATTTACACTGAGGATTCTGGGAAGGTGGCAGAGTAGAAGTCTCCCCTCATACACAACAATTTCAGTGGAATAATCTGTGTCATGTAACTGCTTTGGAATTCAGGAGTCTATGGAATTATGGCAATTTCCAAGAGAAGGCTTGTACAGCAAATTGTTAGTTTCAGTCAATTGTGGCTCTTAGCACAGTAGTCCTCTCCATCCAACATCCCAAGAACCATGGCAGGCAGCTGTGTGTGTATCCTTGAAATAGTCTGTACACAGCTTGTGGGAACCAAGATGGGGGAAATTAAAAAAAAAACAATCCTGGCCTCCAAATACCAGATGTGTGCTTGATTTGTTCAGTGCTTCTTCCACAGAGATGCAGCTAAGGGGCAGGCGGCCATGACTGTTGCACTTCCTTCCGTGTCACAAGCCCCTCTCACACCAGCTGAGATGACTAACAGAAGACCAGAAGGGGCCGGTGCCCCCTTTTCACCTCATTTTTCTCCTTGTCCTTTTTGGGCAGCCAGACATTAAGCAGTAGGGTATCCAAAAGCAACATTTATGGGAAAAATTGGAAGTGACCATATATGCACAAAAAAGGTAAAAGAAAAGACAAGATCTGAGAGAACTTAAGTTTGTATCTCACAAAGACCGTTGGCACAATTTAAAAAAATGAACAAAACAACAACAAAAGAAACAAACCCTGGAAAAGGAGAAGAATCTGATTTCTACACTTACACTATTAGATTCGAGTGCCTGTGTTCAACAAATCATAAGACATATAAAGAAACAGTATGGTCCATTCAAAGGAAAAAAGTAAACCAATAGAAACTATCCCTGAAAAATACCTGATGTCAAGTTTACTGGACTAAGACTTTAAAACAGCCTCCTGGAAGATGGGGAAAGAATTAGAGAAGATGTAGATAAACTCAAAATTATGTATGAACAAATGGAAATATTAATAAAGAGACAGGAAACCTAAAAAGAATTCTGAAGCGGCCAAGTAGAACTGAAGTGAAAAATTCACTACAGTGATCTGAAGGCAGATGTGATCAGGCAGAAGAAACAATCAGCCCACTTGAAAACAGAACATTCGAAATTATCAAATCTGAGGAAAAGAAAAAGACTGAGGAAAAGTGAGCAGAACCTAAGAAAATTTTTGAACATCATCAAATGGACCAAAATATACACTATGGGAGTCCCAGAAGGAAAGAGAGAAAGTATCAGAGCAATCATTTTAATAAACACTGGCTGAAAACTTCTCAAATTTGATGAAATCATGAATATAAACATCTAAGAAGCTCAACAAATACCAAGTAAGGTGAACTCAAAGAGACTTACAGGAAGACACATTATAATGAAGCTTTTGAAAGACAAAGAATCATGAAAGCAGCAAGAAAGAAGTAATCTGTCTTATACAAAGGATCCTCAGTAAGATTATGAGCTGATCCAGCATCAAAAATTTTAGAGGCCAGATGTCATAGGCTGATATATTCAATGTGCTAAAAGTTGATTTTTGTTTGTTTGTTTAAGTATCAACCAAGAATTGTATAACATGCAAAACTGTCTTTTTAGAGCAAGGAAGATTCCTAGATAAACAAAAGCTAAGGGAGTTTGTTACCACTAGACCTGCCCTCCAAGAAATGCTCAAGGGAGTCCTGCAGGTGAAAGGGAAGGACACAAGACTGTAACCTGAAGCCCTATGAATAAAGATCTGGATAAAGGTAAGTATGTGAGTAATGCTAAAAGCTACTACTATTGTAAGATTGGATTCTAACAGCAATGTTTACATGATTTAAGAAGCTATTTAAAAACAATTAGTCTAAAAAGCTAGTATTACTATAACTTTGGTTCATAACTTCACACTTTACTTTCTGCATAATTTGAGACTAAATTCATTTAAAATAATTATATTGGGAGCAATTTATAAAGTCATAATTTTATGGCACTGACAATGGAAAAGGGTAGGAACAGAACTGTTAAAGCACACAAAAGACAAAGATACTATAAGAAAAGAATATTCTAGATCCATATCACTAATAAACACGTAAAACTCAACAAAATACTAGCAAACTGAATTCAGGGGCATATTAACAGGATAATATACCATGATTAAGTGGGATTTATTAGCAGGATGCAAGGATAGATCAACATATAAAAATCAATCATTGTAAGACACCACATTAACAGAATGAAGGGACCAAACCCCCACATGACCATCTCATTTGACGCAGAAAAGTCATTTTACAAAATTCAACACCCTTCCATGGAAAAAAATACTCAACAATGCAGAAACAGGAGGAAAATCCTACCATATAATGAAAGACACACACATATATATAATCAGTAGCCAATATCACATTCAGTGGTGAAAGACTAAAAGCTTTTCCTCCAAGACCAGGTTCAAAACAAGGATGTACACTTTTGCCATTTCTATTCAACAAAGTACTGGAAGTTCTAACTAATGCAGTAAGGCAAGAAAGAGAAATAAAAAGTATCCAACTGGAAAAGACGTAAAATTATTTCTGTTCACAGATGATGTTACATTTTATGTAGGAATAAAGATTCCATAAATAAAACTGTACAAACAAATTCAGCAAACTTGCCAGATACAAAGTCAGCTGCGTTTCTATATACTACAACCAACAGCATGAAAAGGAAAATACGAAAATAACTTCATTTATGATAGCATAAAAAAAAAAAAAAAACACCACCTAGGAATTAACTTAACCAAGGAGGTAAACTACTTATACCATGAAAATTACAAAGCATTGCTGAGAAAATAAAGAAGACATAAATGAATGGAAATGTGCCCATGTTCACAGATTGGAAGACCTAATATTATTAAGGTATTAATACTATCCGAAGCTATCTATGGATTCAATACATTCCCTACCAAAATCCCGATGTCCTTATCTGGCAGAAATGGAAAACCAGATGCTAAAAACTATGGAATTGCATCTGACTTCAAATAGGCAAAGCAATGTTGAAAGAAGAACAAAATCAAAGACTTGCATTTCCAAATTTCAAATCTCACTTTATAAAGCTACTATCAAAACCTTCTGAGCAAAGAAGCAGTGTGGTACTATAATAAGGAAAGGTTACACAGAAAAATGAAATAGAAGAGTCCAGAAATAAACCCATATGTCTGTGGCCAGCTGACTTTCAACAGGGTGCCATTACAATTCAATGGGGGAGACCACAGTCTCCAAAAAATGCAGCTGGGACAACTGAACATCCACACTTCAGTGAAGACTGGACCCATATTTCACAGTATTTATTTTTTTATTTTTTATTTTATTTTATTTTTTTAAAGATTTTATTTATTTATTTGAGACAGAGAGAATGAGAGACAGATAGCATGAGAGGGAGGAGGGTCAGAGGGAGAAGCAGACTCCCTGCCGAGCAGGGAGCCCGATGCGGGACTCGATCCCGGGACTCCAGGATCATGACCTGAGCCGAAGGCAGCCGCTTAACCAACTGAGCCACCCAGGCGCCCTATTTCACAGTATTTAAAAATAAATTACCTTAAAATCAATCTTTGACCTAAATACAGAGGTAAAACTTGAAAATTCTTAAAAGAAAACGAAGGAGTATACAAAAAGATCAACAAACAAGTTTACACTTCAAGGAAAAAGAATAAAAACAACACCACCACCACTTTTCCCAACATTAGAAGAAAGGAAATAATAAAAAAGCAGATGTCTTCTTTGGAAAAATGTTTGTTCATGCCCATTTTTTGGATTGGATTATTTTGGATTATTTGGTTTGGGGGTTCAGTTTTACAAGTTCTTTGTATATTGTGAATACTAAACCTTTATCAGATCTATCATTTGCAATTATCTTCTCCCATTCCATAGGCTGTCTTTTAGTTTTGTTGATTGTTTCCCTTGCTGTGCAAATCTTTTTTAAGTCCCAGTAGTTTATTTTTAAAAAACAGCTTCTGTTTCCCTTGCCTCAGGAGACAAATCCTCAAAGAAGTTGCTACAACCAATGTCAAAGAAGTTACTTCCTGGGTTCTCTTCTAGGACTTTATACTTTCAGGTCTCACATTTAGGTCTTTAATCCGTTTTGATTTTATTTTTGTGTATGGTGTAAGAAAGTGGTCCAGTTTTCCCAACACCATTTGTTGAAGAGATGAAGAGACTGTCTTTTTCCCGTCGGATATTCTTTCTTGCTTTGTCGAAGATTCACTGATGGTATAGTTACGAGATCGTCTATGGGTTTTCTAATCGGTTCCGCTGATCTGTGTCTATTTCTGCTCCAGTACCATACTGTGTTGATCACCACAGCTTTGTAATATAACTTGAAGTCCAGAATTTTGATGCCTCCAAGCTTTGCCTTTCCTTTTCAAGATTGTTTTGACTCCTTGGGGTCTTTTGTGGTTCCACACAAATGTTAGGATTGTTTGTTTTAGTTCTGTGAAAAATGTATTTTGGTATTTTGATAGGGATTGCATTAAATGTATAGACTGCTCTGGGTAGTATAGACATTTTAACAATATTTATTCTACCAATCCAGGCGGGAGGTTGGTAGGGGGACTGGTTAAATGGGTGATTGGGATTAAGGAGTGCACTTGTCATGATGAGCACAGGGTGATGTATGGAAGTGCTGAATTACTAGGATGTACATCTGTAACTAATATAACACTATATGTTAACTAGCTGGAATTAAAATCTTACAAAAATTGAAGCAGAAATAAATGAAATAGGGAATAGGAAAAAACAGAAATTATTAACAAAAACGATAGCTGGTTCTTTGAAAAAATTAAAAAATTGATAACTTTTCGCTAGATAAGCAAGAAAAAAGAGGCTCAAATAAGTAAAATTATAAGTGAATACGGAGACATTACAACTGATCCACAAAAATACAAAGGATCATTAGAGACTGCTATGAATAACAATATACCAAAAACTTGACAACCTGGAAGAAATTAGTATATATATATATATTTTAAAGAATTTATTTATTTACTTTAGAGAGAAAGAGAGTGAAGTGAGGGGCGAAGCAGGGGCAGAGAGGGAGAGAGAAAGAGAGACAGAGTCTCAAGCACACTTCACACTGAGTGCAGAGCTCAATATGGGACTCCATCTCACAATGCTAAGATCATGACCTGAGCCGAAATCAAGCTTAACTGACTGAACCACCCAGGCATCCCAGAAATGGGTACATTCTTAAAACACACAACCTACCAGGACTGAGTCATGATAAAATAGAAAATATGAACAGATCAATAGCAAGTAGAAACTGAATTAGTCCCCAAAAGAAAAATCCCAGAACCAGGTATCTTCAGTGGTGAATTCTGCCAAATATTTTCAAAAAACTAACGTTAATCCTTCTCAAGCTCTTCCAAATTATTGAAGAACAGGTAACATGCCCAAACTCATTGTGCATGGCCTATATCAAAGTCAGATAAGGACACTACAAGAAAACTACAGACCAGTATCTCTATAGACCTATATCTCTACGTACAGACCAATATATAATGAATATAGAGGGAAAGATTCTCAACAAAATACTAGCAAACCAAATTCAGTAGCACATTAAAAGCTTCACACCCTATGATCAAACAGGATTCATCCCTGGGATGCAAGGATGGTTCAACATATGCAAATCAACAACTGTGATGTATCACATTAACAGAATGAAAAATAAAATCCCATGATCGTCTCAACTGATGCAAAAGTATTTGACAAAATTCAATAGCCATTCACAATAAAAACCCCTAATAAATTTGGTATAAAGGAAAGTACTCCAATATAATAAAAGCCATATATGACAAGCCCACAGCTAACACCATACTCAATGATAAAAAGTTGAAAGATTTTCCTCTAAGATGAAGAACAAGATAAGGGTGCCTACTCTCACCATTCCAATAATAGTATTAGAAGTCCTAGCCCGAGCAATCAAGCAAGAGAAAGAAAGAAAAGGCATTTGAATCAAACACAAATAAGTAAAACTGTCTCTGTCTGTAGATGATGTGATCTTATATATAGAAAACCCCAAAGACTCCACTAAAAAACTTGTCAGATCTTATAAATGAATCTAGTAACCTTGTGGGGCATAAAATCAACATACAAGTATCAATTGCATTTCTATACAATAACGGCACATCACCTTAAAAGAAATAAAACAATCCCACTTATAATAACATCAAAAATAATAATATGCTTAGGAATAAATTTAAACAATAAGGTAAAAGATCTGTACACTGAAAATAGTAAGATATTGATAACAAAAACTGAAGACTCACAAATAAATAGAAAGATATCCCATGTTCATGAATTTAAAGATTCAACATTGTTAAAATGTCCACACAACCCAAAGCAATCTATGGATTCAATACAATCTCTATCAAGATTCCACCAGCATTTTTTACAGAAATTAAAAAAATACTAAAATTCTTATGGGACCACAAAAGACCCTCAATAGCCAATGTGTTTCTGAGAAAGAGGAAAACTAGAAGCAGTACATTCTAATTTAAATGTATATTACAAAGGTATAGTAATCAAAACAGTATGGTACTGGCATAAAAACAGACACAGATCTATGGGAGAGAAATGAGAGCCCAGGAAATAAACCCATCCATATAAGGTCAAAGGAGCCAAGAATACTCAATGGAGAATAGGTAATCTCTACGATAAGTTGTACTGGGAAAACCAAATAGTCAGTCACATGCAAAAGAATGAAACTGGACTCCGATCTCACACCACTCACAAAAATTAATTTGAATTGGATTAAAGATTTAAATGTAAGACAAACCATAAAATTCCTAGAAGAAAACATACAAGAATGCTCCTTGACAGTGAATATGGCAATGACTTTATGAATAGGACACCCAAAGCACAAACAATGAAAACAAAAAACATGTGGAACTACATCAAACTAGAAAAGTTCTTCACAGTAAAAGAAACAATTGTGTGTGTGTGTGTGTGTGTGTGTATCCATACACAATGAAACAGTATTTAGCCATGAAAATGAAGGAAATTCTGACATTTGCAACAAAGTGGATGAACCTTGAGGTTATTGTGCTAAGTGAAATAATTCAGACAGAGAAAAATAAATACTTATGATCTCACTTATACATAGAACAGACAAAAGCCACTCACAGGAAGAGAACTGATTGGTGGTTGCTGGGGTAGCAGGTGGGGCCTGAGGGAAATGGATAAAAGTAGACAAAGGGTATAAACTTTATATATATTTGTACATACACACACACACACGAAATCCTTACATTGTACTTCTTAAACTTACATACTGTTATATGCCAATTATTTCAATAAAGCTGGAAAGAAAATAAAAATTGGGCAAAGGACTTGAATATACTTTTCTCCATAAAATATACCCAAATGGCCAAGAAGTACATGAGATGTTTAACATCATTAGTCATTAGAAAAATGCATATCAAGCCCACAATGCCTCATTTCTATTGTATATCATATCTTTTCTCTCATGGGTTCAACTTTACTTTCAAGGTCTTCTAAGGACTATTAAATGCCTATTAATAGCACCTATTAAACACACTGGGTACAAAGACCTCATAATTCTTATGAATGCTAATAGTGAGTCCTTGAAGAGCTAAAGAAAGAGTCTAACTGTGATACTTTGTCTCAGGGGCTACAGACTCACTTCCAAAATTTTTCTGAAGAAGGAGAAAAGTAGTAAAGAAGATAAAAGACAGTGCAAATGGGGTTTAACTCTTGTTTTTTCTCCTGTAAAGCTTCACACCTCTCAGTTGTGTCTAAAAATTCAATCGCTGATGGCCAAAAAACCAAACCAAAAAAACCCCCCAAAAACAAAACAAAACAAAAAACCAAAACCCAGAAAATTGGAGAAATGGGTGAGTACAATCCAACATCAGCAGCAGAGGAATCAAGGACAGAGTAAGGAGGAAAGGAAAACAGCAAGCAATATCATTTGAGATGGAAAGAGGATGGAGTCCTATTGCCAGGGGGACCCAATAAAAACATATGGATAGTTATTCCACAGTGTTTATTCATAAACAGGCCCTTTATAAATATACATATAGGTACAAAATCAATTCTTTGTTTTCAAGAAAACCTTGGGCCCCCACTCTGCGCTGTTATTAGGAAAAGCACAGTAAGCTGTTAAAATGGTCCTTCTGGTCTATAACATTAACTCACGTTATTAGAATCAGGTGCTTTTACAAATTAAATCTTTGTAACAGCTAAGTATCAAGATAGGCATTTCTTTATACCAAATTCTATTCTTTAGTAAATTACCACAGCAAGGTTTAGTTATTTGAGAGTGCCAACATTTCATTAAGTACGAGAATCAGTAGAATTTTATTTTGGGGCCTATCAGAATTACGTCAAAGCAGAGAACACGAAACATATTCAGAGCTATAACGTTTATTTTCAAAAAATGCTGCACGTAATTCACACGTCTTCAAAATTTGCTTTTTGTTTTCAATTCGTTTTCTTTAAAGAATTATATATACTTACCTGAAAATGTAAAGAACAATTCATTTTGCAAACCAGCTCTTTGCATCTTAACACGATGGCATTCTGACTTCAGTAAAGAAACTTCACATGAAAGGTCAAGAACCAATTTGCTTAAAATCTGAAGAAGTTTCTTCTCAAAAGAAATGTTATAGATACTATTGCAGGGAGCTGCATGATATCGAGCTGTGAACTGGTAATAATAATGAGGCTCACGATAAGCTGCAAAAAATTAAGGAATAACACAAAAATGGTCATTTAAACAATTAAAATATATTGCAACTACTAAAAAGAAATCATTACTTGGAGTAAGTTCATAATGTTCTTATATCCATCCTGCAGAAACTGAGGGATACAGGGATTGTGTCACATGCCCAATGCCTATGGAATAAAAACTAAGATTCTGGGTGCCTGGGTGGCTCAGTCGCTTAAGCGTCCAACTCTTGATTTCGGCTCAGGTCATAATCTCAGGGTTGTGAGGTTGAGCCCCTATCAGGCTCTGCGATCAGCAGAGAATCTACTTGAGAGTCTCTCCCTCTCCCTCTGCCCTTCCCCCCTACTTGCTCACGTTCACTCTCTCTTCCTCTCTCAAAAATAAATACATCTTTAAAAAAAAAAAAATCAAAACTAAGATTCTAACCAAGAAGCCTGCCCCATACACAGTTTGTGCCCTTAACCAATACAATATTCTTCCTCAAACTTAGGAATGAAATTTCTCAAAGTTTAAATATTCATTTTAAAATAAACAACAGGATGCCTGGGTGGCCCAGTCAGTTAAGCGTCTGCCTTCGGCTCAGGTCATAATCCCGAGGTCCCGGGATTGAGTCCTGCATCGGGCTCCCTGCTCAGTGGGGAGTCTGCTTCTCCCTCTGCCTGCCGCTCCTCCTGCTTGTGCTCTCTCTCTCTGTGTCAAATAAATAAATAAAATCTTTGGGGCGCCTGGGTGGCTCAGTCGTTGAGCGTATGCCTTCGGCTCAGGTCATGATCCCAGAGTCCTGGGATCAAGCCCCGCATCAGGCTCCCTGCTCTGTGGGAAGCCTGCTTCTCCCTCTCCCACTCCCCTTGCTTGTGTTCCCTCTCTCACTGTCTCTCTCTGTCAAATAAAATCTTTAAAAAAACAAATAAATAAATAAATAAAAAATAAATAAATAAAATCTTTAAAAACTAACTAAATAAACAATAGTCCTGTAATTACCAACTATAGGCAGAAACTAGTATGTTTCTCATAAATCTACCAGTTTTACTGAGTTCCATTACAATATCTGAAACTGAGAACATTTTTTTCTAACCATTTTAAAATCTCACCGAAATGACAGGAAAAATATAAAAATGGTAAGAAATCCATCATAATTATATACATATTATGTAACCACATTCTCTGACACAATGACATCAAAATAAAAATCAACAATGAAAATCTGTCAAACATTTTAAAATAAAATACTACTATATAACAAATGGCATATACCGTAAAGTAATGATGATTGAAAATATTATTAAAACAATTATAGTAACGTGACATGACAGTTGGAGAAACGGTACAGCCCACTTCCCAATGAAAGTGATGTCAATTGTTTTTAGAAGACAACCATTTATAACCTCTGGAAATGGTCCTAATGTAAGCAGAAAGAGACAGGGGTTCCCGGAAAAAGAAAGACATAGCTTTCTGGGCATAAGAAAAGTGATCTCAGGCCCCAGCCGTCTTAGGAAAGCTTATAAGAATGAACAGCCTGTACTAGACCAGGAGACAGCCTAATGATACCAGGAACAATAAATTAGTGATAAAATTTCCAGTGCTAGTTAGTTATGACAACTATCTCAATTAATTATGAGCAGACAGCAGTTCACTGCATTTTATTCTATCACCACTCTTTAGAAGAATCTGTGCTAAAACTTCAAAGCTGCAAAAGAGCTGAGAGATCTAGTCCAAGCCATTCACTTTGTGGACTTGCACACTATTGCTCAGGGAATGCAAAGGGATTTAAACACATTCTTTTGGGTGAGAGTAGGGGAAATGAGGCACCACCCAGGAGGTGAAATGACATTTGCCAGGAACACAATCCTCGACCACCCCACGGGCTGGCGGCTGAGGCCCTGGTTGGGGAGGAAGAAGTGTGTACGAATTAGGGAAGGCTAAATATTTTCTTGTAGTAACCAGAGCCAGCAAATGGTCATCAACTATTATTTACTACTTTTCTGATAACAGAAATAATCTTTGTGGAAGGACAAACAAAAAATTTGTTAAGCAAACAAACAACCATACCAACTCCCAGTGCTGATTCAAAAGTGAAGTCTGGCCTGACACATACCCGTGAGTTACCTTCGTAGGATCTAAACCCCTCTGAGCACTCAGACTCTGGACCCACCAGAGCCAGAGACCTAATGACGCCCACCCCTACTGGTCCTCGGGACGTTGACCTGGACTCTGCCACCCTAAGACGACTTTTTGCCCAACTCCAATCTGTATTCCCTCTTGAGCAAGCCTCGTCATAAATATGGATGCACCCTCAGCCAAAGCTTCCCCAATTTTATTGTTCTAGGAGACACTGCTGTGGGAAAGATCCCTGATGTTCTCCTTACTCATTCCAAGTAGAACCTTTCCTTTTCCTATTCTTTGGCTCGGTTGTGTCTTTGGGCTCCACACCCACCAAGGGGGGAACTGAGTTTGGGGTAACACTAGGGCAAAGAAAAAAGGGAAAAAGCGTTTGTTCCAGAAATCTACTAAAAGTCAGTAAGAACAGTGAAGAGTCTGAGGAGTTGAAGCCAGACCTCCCTCCCCCGCTCCCTCCCCTCAGCTAGATGGAAACTCCACCGCAGACTAGTGCAGACAGGAATGCAGGGGCGCCCTCTTCCCCCAGCTCCCAGACAGCAGCCTCCCAGGAGGGGCAGGAGGTCAGCATTTCCCCTGCTGACCAGAGCTACCTGTTGCTGAAGTGAACTTGCAGGTGATACGGTGGAGAGGGGATGACTCCCTTCGTCCAGTCATCAGCACTTTGCGAGACAGAGGCTCAACACTGGCTGCAGCAATGCTGAGAATCCTGGGGCCCTCACAGCCCCTGCCCAGTTTATGGTATGAGGGGGTCCACACCAGGAGCAGCAAACGGAGGAGTCCCAGGGATGCCACTGCTACCCCTCCACCAAGCGCTAAGCAACTAGAGCAGGGTGGCACTCAGCGGGAGCACACCACTGTCCCCACCCTCAGCCCAGGGGCTGCGGGTCAGAGAATTTGCCAAAGGGGGTTGGCAGGCTGTAGAACACAGAGCTCCGAACCTTTTCTCAAAGGAACAGAAACCACTTGAGATACAGTGCAGGGAAGTTTGAACCTCAGGGTAGTCTCAAAAACAGCAGAGGTCAGGGGCGCCTGGGTGGCTCAGTCGTTAAGCGTCTGCCTTCAGCTCAGGTCATGATCCCTGGGTCCTGGGATCAAGCCCTGCATCTGGCTTCCTGCTCTGCAGAGAGCCTGCTTCTCCCTCTCCCTCTGCCTGCCGCTCTGCCTACTCTATCTCTCTGTCAAATAAATAAAATCTTAAAAAAAAACAAACAAACCAGCAGAGGTCTTGTGAAAGACAACCGGGAAAACTTTTATAGATTCATTGGATATATAGGTGAATAAAAGCCTGCCTAGTTTGTCAGAGAGCAACACTGGAAAAGTCAGCTGGGAGGAGCTATCCCGGGGTCAGAAAAAATCTCAAACACTGACCTGGGAAATATCCCTTCAAAGGAACCCAAATTTAACTGGATCAGTCTTCAGAGGAATTTATGCCCAGGGCATTGTTAAAAACAAAAGATCCATCGTACTGCTGTGGGTACACCCACGCTGCACCTTCCTAAAACAAACAAGGGTGGGTGGGGGGGTGGGCGTGGGATGTCTTCGTGTTATGGTGGGTGAGAAATGAACTTCACAGAAATGATGTAGGCACTTGCTCAGCAAATAAACATGAAATAATTATCACAAGCCTGGGGAGGGCAGGGGTGTGGGTCACTACCCAGAGTTCCTACGCTATCTAAAAAGTTCAGTTTCTGGAAAAAATTTGAGTCAAGCAAGGAAACAGGAAAGTATGACTCATGTACTGGAAAAGCTAGGGAACAGTAACCACTTGTGAGAATGATCAGATATGGGATTTAAAAGATAAGTATTTCAAAGCATTCATCATAAATATGTTAAAACAGGCACCTAGGTGGCTCAGTTAGTTGGGCATCTGCAGTTTTGGCTCATGTTGTGATCTCATTGTCATGAGATCGAGCCTCATGTCAGGCTCCACACTGAGCACGGAGCCGGCTTGGGATTCTTTCTCTCTCTCCCCCTCTGCCCCTTCCCCTGGCTCACGCACATAAAAAGAAAGAAAAGTTAAAATAACTAAAGGAAATTATGATTAAAGACAGAAGGCATAATGACAATCTCACATCAAATAGGGAATATCTATAAAGTAAGAATTATAAAAAATGAACCACGTGGACATACTGCAGTTGAAAAATGAAAACACTGAAAGGAGAAATGGACCAAGGGGCTCAGCAGATGTGATCTGGCCAAAAAATGAATCAGCTAAAAGAAGTTCTTCAGACTGAAAGAACATGATCTCAGTCAATAATGTGAATCCACACCAAAAAATAAAGTGCTCCAGTAAAGGTAATTATGTAATTATGAAGACAGTGTAAGTGCATATTTCTTCTACTTTTTTCCTCTTTCCAGATTTAAAAAGCAGTTGTATCAAAGAATCTGTATACAAGGTACCATTGGTCCCCATGTATGGGGCTACAAAAATGACTACAGATGGTAACTTGATACATGGGAGCAAATGAAAAAAATAAAAAATGATCAACAAGAAGACAGATAAAACAAAACCTATAAACATACACCCTCTCGCCTTTCTATTTCTGGCTTCTCAGAAACTATATGAAACTATATAAAATAATAACTATGTATTGTTAGTTGTGTAACATTTACAAATATAACATGTACAATATTAATACCACAAAAAGCAGGAAAAAGGAATATATATACATAAGAGTAACATTTCTATAACTCACTGGAATTAAGTTAGTATAAATGTCAAGGTGACTGTGATAGGTTAAAATATATGTGGTATGTATCAGAACGGTCAATAAAGGAATAACTCAAAAATATATAGTGAAAAATCATTAAATAAATTAAAATGCCACATTAGAAAATGTGCATTTACTTCAAAAGAATTAATGAAAAATAGAGGAACATTCATGAAACAAGAAATAAAACAATAGTGTATATCTAATTATATAAAAATAATGTGAATGAATGATACTATCTAATCAAAAGGCAGAAACTGAAACTGGATTGAAAAAGCAGTATCAACTATTTGGTGTCTACACGAGCCACACACTACATTAAAAGATACAAATAAACTGAAAGTAATAAAGTGAAAAATGATACACTATGCATACAGCAACCACAAGAAAGCAGACGTGGCTATACAATTATCAGGCAAGATAGACTTTAAAGGAAAAAAAAAATATTCCTACAAAGAGGAACATTTTATTAAGATAAAAAGGACAATCCCTCAATTATAAACACAGACACACCTTAGAACAAAGCACCAAAATGAAACAAAACCTGACAGAAATAAAAAAAAGAAATCAACAACTTAACACTATTAGTTAAGAGACATCAATGCCATGCTTACAATAATAGAACAAATAGGAAGAAGAACAACAAAGAAATAGAAGACTTGAGTAATGTCACGAACCAAACAGAACCAACAGGTATCTACAGAACTCTCCACCCAGCAGAAGCAGAATATACCTTTTTCTCAAGTGCTCATAGCACATTCTCAAAGATGTTGCATATTCTAAGCTACAAATCTCAATCAACTTAAAAGGATTGAAATACAAAGTATTTTCTCTGACTACAATGGAATAAAATTAGAATAACAAAAAGAAATTTGAGAAATTCACAGCAGAAACTAAGAGTTGGACACTTAACCAACTGTGCCACCCAGGTGTGCCAAATTCTAGAAAACATTTAAAGAATTGTTAACAATTCTTAATTAACTCTTCCAAAATCAGAAGATGAAGAAAAACTTCCCAATTCATACTATGAGACCAGTATTACCCTGACAGAAAAACCAAACAAAAAATTTATCACAAGAAATCTATGGATCAATCTCTTATGAATATAGATGCAAAAACTTTTAACAAAACACTAGCAAACTGAATCTTGCAGGGTACTGAAAGAATCATACATCATGACCAAGTGGGATTTATCCCAGAAATTCAAGGTTGGTTTAACATTTGAAACCCAATGAATGTAATATACTATGAAATAAAAACCACATAATTATCTCAATGGAGAAAAAAAGAAAAACTTGACAAAATCCAACAATGTTCCATTATGTACACACATAATCAACAAACTTGGAATAGGAAACTTCCTCAACCTAATCAAGAGCACCTACATAAAAACCACATCTAATATCACATTTACAAGCAAGGCAAGAATGTCTGCTTTCACCATTCTTATTCAGCAAAATACTGGAAGTCCATTCACCACAGTAAGAAAAACAAGGCATACAAATTGAAAAAAAAAAAAGAATAAATAAAACTGTCCCTATGTGTTTATGACATGACTGTCTCACAAAGAATCTACAAAATAAAAAGATTCTAGAACTGTTAAGTAACCCTAACAAGATGACAGGTTATAAGATTAAGACACAAATAATAAGTCATTAGTTATGTATTAACAATAGACATGTGGAATCCAAAATTTAAAACCTAATACCATCCAAAATTGTTCCAAAAAACAGAATAATATACTTAGGTAGGTACTTAACATGTACATAAAAGAAATAAGAATAGATTAAGAAATAACAGATAAAAGAAATTAAGACCTAATTAAATGGAGGTATACCATGTTCATGAATTGAAACATTCACTATAGTAGAGGTGACAATTTTCCCCCAAACTTATCTATAGAGTAAATGTAATCCCCATAGAAATTCCAGCAGGACATTTTGTAGATATATTCAAGACTATTCTAAAATTCATATGGAAAGGGGAAGGCCCGGAAAACATAAAAACAATCTTCATAAAAAAGAATAGTGGGAGGAATCACTCTACTTGGTATTGAATGTTTCCAGATAGCTGTATTAACTAACAGTGTGGTACTGGCAGAGATACAGACCTATCGATCAATGGAAGAAATGAGAGAACCCAGAAATACACCCCCCCACAAATATTCTCAACTGGTTTTTGACAAAGGTACAAAAACAATTCATCAAAGGAAAAACAGACTTTGCAAGAAATGAAGCTGGCATAACTGTATGTCCATACATAAAAAGTTAAAACCTCATACCTTATAGAAAAATTAACTGAAAATGTGTGACATTAAAAGTAAAACTGTAAGACTTTAGAAAAAATAGGAGGATATCTTTGCCTATGGCTAGGCAAAGACTTGATACCAAAAGTATGATTAATAACCAAATTTGATAAACCAGACCTCATGAAATTGAAAAACTTTGGCTCTGCAAAACTACTACAAATTATAAGACATTAAGGAGAGAAACTGAAGAAGACAAATAAATGGAAAGATAGTCCATGTATGTGTATTGTAAGAATTAACATTGCTAAAATGTTCACACTACCCCAATCAATCTGATTCAATAAAATCCTTATCAGAATTCCAGTGGCATTTTTTACAGAAATAAAACAATCCTAAAATTTGTATGGAACCACAAGACTCCAAATAGCCCAAGTAATCTTGAGAAAGAACAAAGCTGGAGGCATCATGCTCCCTGATTTCAAACTCTATTATGAAGCTACAGTAATGAAAAAAGTATGGTACAGAGACAGATAAATGGAAGAGACTAAAGAACCCAGAAATAAATCCACATGTACACAATTAATTTACAAAAAAGGAGTGAAGAACATGCAATGATGGAAAGGACAGTCTCTTCAATAAATGGTGCTGGGAAAACTGGACCACCCATTGAAGAGAGTGAAACTGGACCACTATCTTACACCATACACAAGAATTAACTCAAAATAGATTAAAGAACTGAATGTAAGACCTGAAACCATAAAACTCCTAGAAGAAAATATAGGTGACAAGCTCCTTCACAATTTTTCTAATCTGACACCAAGAATAAAAGCAACAAAAGCAAAAATAAACAAGTGGGACTACATGAAACTAAAAAGCTTCTGCACAGCAAAGGAAACAATCAACAAAATAAAAAATGTAACTTACTAATAGAAGAAAACTTTTGAAAATCATGTATCTGATAAGCAGTTAATAACCAAAATATAAGAAGACCTGAGACAACTCAACAGCAAAAAACACAAACAATCCAATTAAAAATGTGCATAAGATTTATATAAACATTTCTCCAAAGAAACACAGCTGACCAACAGGTACATGAAAAAAATATTCAACATCATTATCTGGGAAATGCAAATCAAAACCACAATTTTGAGATACCACCTCACACCTGTTAGAATGGCTAGTATCGGGCGCCTGGGTGGCTCAGTGGTTAAGCGTCTGCCTTCGGCTCAGGTCATGATCCCAGAGTCCTGGGATCGAGTCCCACATCGGGCTCCCTGCTCGGCAGGAAGCCTGCTTCTCCCTCTCCCACCCCCCTGCTTGTGTTCCTGCTCTCGCTATCTCTCTCTCTGTCAAATAAATAAAATCTTTAAAAAAAAAAAAAAAAAGAATGGCTAGTATCAAAGACAGAAACAACATGTGTTGGTGAGGATGTGGAGAAAGGGAACCTTCGTGTACTGCTGGCGGGCATGCAAACTGGGGCAGCCACTGCAGAAAACAGTATGGAAGTTCTTCAAGAAATGAAAATTGAAATACCATATGACCCAGTAATTCGACTTCTGGATTTATCCCCCATAAAAGCACTAATGCAAAAATATCTGCACCCCCGTGTTCAATGCTGCATTACTTACAACAGCCAAGATAAGGAAACCGTGTCCACTGATGGTTGAATGGCTAATGAAATCTTGGGATTTGAGTGTATGTGCACATGTGTGCATAAATGTGGCAACATGGATCGACTTTGAAGGCATTATACCAAGTGAAATAAATCAGAGGAAGACAAATACTGTATAATTTCTCTTATATGTATAATCTTTAAAAAAAGAAAGGAAAGAAAAGCTCATAGATACAGAGAACAAATTGGTGGTTGCCACAGGCAGGTAGTGAAGGGTAGAAAAAATAGATGAGGGGATCAAGAGGTTAAAAAATTAAAAATTAAAAAAAATATATTCTGGACCCCCTCCCTTTGGAAAAAAAACCTCTCATTAAGACACTGAAAAGATATAGACTAGAAGAGAATATTTGCAAATAACAAAGCCTACAAAAGTATATAGAAATATGTATTTTTGAAAAAAAACTCAAAACAATAGTAACATATCAAACAAACCAATTAGAAAATGGGCAAAAGATATCAACAGACATTTCACCAAAGAGGGTGTACAGATGGTAGATATGCTCATAAATTATGTTCAACGTCCATAGACATTAGATAAACACTAATGAAAACCACAATGAAATATCACTTCACACCCATTAAAATGGTTACGTTAAAAGATAATGACACCAAATACCAGAGAGGACATAAGAGAAGCTGCTGGTCAGAACGTAAACCGGCAGAGCCACTGTGGCAAAGAATTTGCCAATTTCTTGTAAAACTAATATGTAACTACCACACTTTGGACATTTATCCCACAGATATAAAAACTTGTATCTACACAAAAAACTATACACACAAGGTTCATAGCAGCTTTATATGTTATAGCCCCAAGCCTCAAACAATCCAGATGTTCTTCAGTGTGTGAGGCGTTAAACAGATGTGACACATCTATACTGCGGAATACAGCTCAGAATAAAGAGAATGAATGATAAATGCACACAACAGTGTAGATGAATTTCCAGAGAATTAAGTCAAATGAAAAAAGCCAATCCCATGAAATTATATACTATATTCCTGTACTTATATAATAATTTGGAAATGATGAAGTTATAGAATTGGAGAAGAATGTGGTTGTCAGTCATGATGAGGTGGTTAAGAGGGAAATGGGTTGAGTCTAAAAGGAGAACCCAGGGGCGCCTGGGTGGCTCAGTCGGTTAAGCATCTGCCTTTGGCTCAGATCATGATTCCAGGGTGCTGGGATGGAGCCCTGCATCAGGCTCCCCGCTCAGTGGGGAGTCTGCTCCTCCCTCCCCCTCTGCCCCTCCACCCCGGCTTGTGCTCTCTCTCTCTGTCTCTCAAATAAATAAGTAAAACCTTTAAAAAAGGGGGAAAAAAAAAAAGACAACCCAAAGTATACTTCTGTTGCTATGTATCTTTTTTTTTATTATTATGTTAATCCCCATACATTACATCATTAGTTTTTGATGCAGTGTTCCATGATTCATTGTGTGTAACACCCAGTGCTTGAGCAATTCAGTACGTGCCCTCCTCAATACCCATCTTTTATTTTATTTTATTTTATTTATTTATTTGAGAGAGAGAATGAGAGCATGAGAGGGGGGAGGGTCAGAGGGAGCAGCAGACTCCCTGCTGAGCAGGGAGCCCGATGTGGGACTCGATCCCAGGAATCCAGGATCATGACCTGAGCCGAAGGCAGTCACTTAACCAACTGAGCCACCCAGGCGCCCCTCAATACCCATCTTAACTGCAGCAGTGGATACAGGAGAACACACCTCTGACAAAACTTAAGAGAATTAAATACACACACACACACACACACAAAGGAGTACTATAAAATTGGAGGAATCTGATTAAGATTGGTGTACTATATAAACTTAGTATCTTGGCCTGATTATGTACTATATGTTCACAAGATGTCACTATGGGGGGAAGCTGAGTAAAGTATACATGGGATCTCTGAATTATATTTTGCAACTATACATGAATCTACAATTACCTTGAAATAAAAAGTTTAATTAAAAAAACACAAGCCATGGGTAGCTCAGTCGGTTAAGTGTCTGACTCTTGATTTTGGCTCAGGTCACGATCTCAGGGTCATGAGATCGAGCCCCACGTCAGGCTCCATGCTCAGCTCTGAGTCTGCTTGAGATTCTTTCTCTCTCTCTCTCTGCCCCTCCCCCCACTTGCCATAAATAAATAAATAACAAATAAATAATAAATAAAATCTTTTAATAAAGAAATAAAATAAAAAATAAAAAAAACCCAGGCCAACCAAATAAATATATGCAACTTTTTTTTTTCTAGGTATTAAGGAAAGATCTCAGAAAAAAATTAAACCGGAAAAAATCACAACTCAAAAAAAAGGTGGTAAATCTCACTGTAACAACAATACTTGAAACTTCTGGAGTATAAACAACATCATAGTGAGAGAGGCAGAAGCTACTGCAATATGATAAAGAAAGGTTTGGTATGCAGACTGGTAAGACCCTATAAATTACTGAGAAAAAGACAAACCACCCGAAAGGAAAATGGCATCAAAACTGAAAAGGCAATGTAATCTACTAGGTAACAAAAATACTTTTAAATGCTCAAATTTATTAATTAAGGATGGGCATATTGAAGGAATGAGTCACCATACATCCATGATATTGCCATATTTAAATCTGATAGTAATTCTGGGTGTTATGTTATTTTTGATACTTTCTAAAATTTTAAACAGTTCATATATAAAAATGTAATGTAATTATAAGTGAATTCAGTTCTTCTAATTCAGGGAAGCTTGCTCAGCACAAGCCAAACAGAAACCAACAGAAAAAGTACCTTATAAAAGATGTTTTCATATACTATGGCAGGGATATAAATTGGTCCACTCTTTGTAGGTAAACTGGCAGAATCTATCAAAAATAACACTGAATATTCTGTAGAAGATTCTACCTTATAGAATTCTTCTTACAGAAATACTAACAATTTACTTTCCATAACACAAAAATACGTGTGTATCTTGTGGTGAGCATAGCATAAAGTTTAAAGTTGTTGAATCACTATGTTGTACAGCTGAAACTAATGTAACATTGTGTGTGTCAGCTATACTAAAAAAATAAAAATAAAAATGCCATTTATATACCAAATGAATATACTAAAGAACTTATGTTTAAAAAGATAAAAAGGGATCTGATTGGCTTTTGTGCCTTTGTAACATAAGTTAACTTTAAAGTAAGAACACCAAGTCCGGAATCAGAATTGCTAGACTCACATCTGAGTCTGCCCGCATTCTCACACCGTGGCCCTGACCGAGTCACTTAACCCCCCTGCGCCTCAGTGTTTGTACACAGAACACAGCAGTATGTACTACACCGTCTGTTGTGGGGATTAAATAAAGTGAATACAAATAAAGCACTTCTGACTATGCCTTGCAGAAGCACTAGGTGCGTTTCATGGTTATCAGAATTACATGTAAAAACACAGATTAGCTATGCTCATCGTTACTACAGACTAGCGTTCATTTTAGGCACTGCTACGACTCTCAGCTTATGTGAATACACCCCCATCAGAGATTATATTGGCTACAGACAAGACCCATGAAATAACAAGATGGAGAAACTGCTGAACAAAAGTGAAGTGTGACCGATTCAAAAGTTTAAACAAATTTTTGTCTAAGAATAGAGTTAATATAATTTCTCATAAAAAAAAATTATGTCTTGGGGCGCCTGGGTGGCTCAGTCGGTTAAGCGTCTGCCTTCGGCTCAGGTCATGATCCCGGGGTCCTGGGATCAAGCCCCGCATCGGGCTCCCTGCTCAGTGGGAAGCCTGCTTCTCCCTCTCCCACTCCCCCTGCTTGTGTTCCCTCTCTCGCTGTGTCTCTATCAAATAAATAAAATCTTTAAAAAAAAAAAATTATGTCTTTCTTTGGATATATGGGATAGTGTTTTTTCAGTGACCAAAAATTATCAGAAAACGACTAATAATTCTGCCATTTGTTCTGTAAGTCAGCTGTGACAAGGATGGTACATTAGTTTCCTATTGCTACCATAACAAATCATCACCAATGTAGTGGCGTAAAATGGCACAAATTTATCATCCTGCCATTTTGGAAATCAGAAGTCCAAAGTGAATCTTACAAGGCTAGAATCAGAGTGTTCCTTCTGGAAGCTCCAGGGGAAACTCCACGTCTGCCATCATCAGCTTCTAGAGGCCTCCTGCACTCCCTGGCTTTATGGCCCCTCCTCCATCCTCAAAGAAAACTCCTGAGACCTCTCCTTCCACCATGACGTGTCCTTTATCTGCCGCTGACCCTTGCACCTCCTCTTATAAGGACCCTATGATTACCCTGGGCCTACTCCGCTTCCTTAGGATACTCTCTTCTTGTTGAGATCCTTACCTTCTTTTTCTAATTTTTTTATTCTTATGTTAATCCCCATACATCATTAGTTTTAGATGAAGTGTTCCAAGATTGTTTGTGCATAACACCCAGTACTCCATGCAGAATGTACCCTCCTCAATACCCACCACGAGGCTAACCCATCCTCCCACCCCCCTCCCCTCTAGAACCCTCAGTTTGTTTTTCAGAGTCCATCGTCTCTCATGGTTCGTCTACCCCTCCGATTTCCCCCCGCTTCATTCTTCCCCTCCCGCTACCTTCTTCTTTTTTTTCTTAACATATATTGCATTATTTGTTTCAGAGGTACAGATCTGAGATTCAACAGTCTTGCACAATTCACAGCGCTTACCAGAGCACATACCCTCCCCAGTGTCTATCACCCAGTGACCCCATCCCTCCCACCCCAACCCCCACTTCAGCAACACTCAGTTTGTTTCCTGCAATTAAGAATTCCTCATATCAGTGAGGTCATATGATACATGTCTTTCTCTGTTTCACTTATTTCACTCAACATAATACCCTCCAGTTCCATCCACGTCGTTGCAAATGGCAAGATCTCACTCCGTTTGATGGCTGGAAAATATTCCATTGTATATATATACCACCTCCTCTTTATCCATTCATCTGTCGATGGACATCTTAGCTCTTTCCACAGTTGGGCTATTGTGGACATTGCTACTATAAACATCGGGGTGCACGTACCCTTTCGGATCCCTACTTTTGTATCTTTGGGGTAAATACCCAGTAGTGCAATTGCTGGATCATATGGTAGCTCTATTTTCAACTTTTTGAGGAACCTCCATACTGTTTTGCAGAGTGGCTGCACCAGCTTGCATTCCCACCAACAGTGGAGGAGGGTTCCCCTTTCTCCGCATCCCCGCCAACATCTGTCGTTTCCTGACTTCTTCATTTTAGCCATTCTGACCGGTGTAAGGTGGTATCTCATTGAGGTTTTGATTTGGATTTCCCTGATGCCGAGCGATATTGAGCACTTTTTCATGTGTCTGTTGGCCATTTGGATGTCTTCTTTGGAAAAATGTCTGTTCATATCTTCTTCCATTTCTTGATTGGATTCTTTGTTCTTTGGGTGTTGAGTTTGATGAGTTCTTTATAGATTTTGGATACTAGCCCTTTATCTGATATGTCATTTGCAAATATCTTCTCCCATTCTGTCGGTTGTCTTTTGGTTTTGTTGATTGTTTCCTTTGCTTTACAAAAGCTTTTTATCTTGATGAAGTCCCAATAGTTCATTTTTGCCATTGCTTCCCTTCCTTTGGCGATGTTTCTAGGAGTAAGTTGCTTCAGCTGAGGTCAAAGAGGTTGCTGCCTGTGTTCTCCTCTAGGATATTGATGGACTCCTGTCTCACATTGAGGTCTTTCAACCATTTGGAGTCTATTTTTGTGTGTGGTGTAAGGAAAGGGTCCAGTTTCATTCTTCTGCATATGGCTATCCAATTCTCCCAACACCATTTGTTGAAGAGACTGTCTTTGTTCCATTGGACATTCTTTCCTGCTTTGTCAAAGAGGAGTTGACCGTAGAGTTGAGGGTCCATTTATGGGCTCTCTACTCTGTTCCATTGATCTGTGTGTCTGTTTTTGTGCCAGTACCATGCTGTCTTGATGATGACAGCTTTGTAATAGAGCTGGAAGTCTGGAATTGTGATGCCACCGGCATTGCTTTTCAACATTACTCTGGCTATGTGGGGTCTTTTCTGGTTCCATACAAATTTTAGGATTATTTGTTCCATTTCTTTGAAAAAAGTGGATGGTATTTTGATGGGGATTGCATTGAATGTGTACATTGCTCTAGGTAGCATTGACATCTTCACAATATTTGTTCTTCCAATCCATGAGCATGGAACATTTTCCATTTCTTTGTGTCTTCCTCAATTTCTTTCATGAGTATTTTATAGTTTTCTGAGTACAGATCCTTTGTCTCTTTGGTTAGATTTATTCCTAGGTATCTTACGGGTTTGGGTGCAATTGTAAATGGGATCAACTCCTTAATTTCTCTTTCTTCTGTCTTGTTGTTGGTGCATAGGAATGCCAGTGACTTCTGTGCATTGATTTTATATCCTGCCACTTTACTGAATTCCTGTATGAGTTCTAGCAGTTTTGGGGTGGAGTCTTTGGGGTTTTCCACATAAAGTATCATATCATCTGCCAAGAGTGAGAGTTTGACTTCTTCTTTGCCGATTTGGATGCCTTTGATTTCTTTTTGTTGTCTGCTTGCTGTGGCTAGGACTTCCAATACTATGTTGAATAGCAGTGGTGATAGTTCCTGCCATGTTCCTGACCTTAGGCGGAAAGCTCTCAGTTTTTCCCCATTGAGAATGATATTCACTGTAGGTTTTTCATAGATGGCTTTTATGATATTGAGGTATGTACCCTCTATGCCTATACTCTGAAGAGTTTTGATCAAGAAAGGATGCTGTACTTTGTCAAAAGCTTTTTCTGCATCTATTGAGAGGATCATATGATTCTTGTTCTTTCTTTTGTTAATGTATTGTATCACATTGATTCATTTGCGGATGTTGAACCAACCTTGCAGCCCGGGGATAAATCCCACTTGGTCGTGGTGAATAATCCTTTTAATGTACTGTTGGATCCTATTGGCTAGTATTTTGGTGAGAATTTTTGCATCCATGTTCATCAGGGATATTGGTCTGTCATTCTCCTTTTGGATGGGGTCTTTGTCTGGTTTTGGGATCCAGGTAATGCTGGCCTCATAAAATGAGTTTGGAAGTTTTCCTTCCATTTCTATTTTTTGGAACAGTTTCAGAAGAATAGGTATTAATTCTTCTTGAAATGTTTGGTAGAATTCCCCTGGGAAGCCATCTGGCCCTGGACTTTTGTTTGTTGGGAGATATTTGGTGACTGCTTCAATTTCCTTAGTGGTGATAGGTCTGTTCAGGTTTTCTATTTCTTCCTGGTTCAGTTTTGGTAGTGGATACATCTCTAGGAATGCATCCATTTCTTCCAGGTTATCTAATTTGCTGGCATAGAGTTGCTCATAATAGGTTCTTATAATTGTTTATATTTCTTTGGTGTTAGTTGTGATCTCTCCTCTTTCATTCATGATTTTGTTGATTTGGGTCATTTCTCTTTTCTTTTTGATAAGTCTGGGCAGGGGTTTATCAATCTTGTGAATTCTTTCAAAGAACCAACTCCTAGTTTCGTTGATCTATTCTACTATTCTTTTAGTTTCTATTTCATTGATTTCTGCTCTGATCTTTATTATTTCTCTTCTCCTGCTGGGTTTAGGCTTTATTTGCTGTTCTTTCTCCAGCTCCTTTAGGTGGAGGTTAGGTTGTGTACTTGAGAACTTTCTTAATTTCTTGAGAAAGGCTTGTATTGCTATATACTTTACTCTTAGGACTACCTTTGCTGCATCCCAAAGATTTTGAATACTTGTGTTTTCATTTTCTTTGGTTTCCATGTATTTTTTTAATTCTTCTTTAATTTCCTGGTTGACCCATTCACTCTTCAGTAGGATCCTCTTTAGCCTTGATGTATTTGAGTTCTTTCCGACCTTCCTCTTGTGATTGAGTTCTAGTTTCAAAGCATTGTGGTCTGAAAATAGGCAGGGAATGATCCCAATCTTTCGGTACCGGTTGAGACCTGATTTATAACCTAGGATGTGATCTATTCTGGAGAATGGTCCATGGGCACTAGAGAAGAATGTGTATTCCGTTGCTTTGGGATGGAATGTTCTGAATATGTCTGTGAAGTCCATTTGGTCCAGTGTGTCATTTAAAGTCTTTATTTCCTTGTTGATCTTTTGCTTAGATGATCTGTCCATTTCAGTGAGGGGGGTGTTAAAGTCCCCCACTATTATTGTATTGTTGTCGATGTGTTTCTTTGCTTTTGTTATTAATTGCCTTATATAATTGGCTGCTCCCATGTTAGGGGCATAGATATTTACAATTGTTAGATCTTCTTGTTGGATAGACCCTTTAAGTAGGATATAATGTCCTTCCTCATCTCTTATTACAGTCTTTGGTTTAAAATCTAATTTGTCTGATATAAGGAGTGCCACCCCAGCTTTCTTTTGGTGTCCAGTAGCATGGTAAATGGTTTTCCACCTCCTCACTTTCAATCTGGGGGTGTCTTTGGGTCTAAAATGAGTCGCTTGCAGACAGCATATCCATGGGTCTTGTTTTTTAATCCAGTCTGTTAGCCTGTGACTTTTGATTGGGGCATTTAGCCCATTTACATTCAGGGTAACTATTGAAAGAAAGGAATTTAGTGCCATTGTATTGCCTGTAAGGTGACTGTTACCGTATATTGTCTTTGTTCCTTTCTGGTCTATGTTGCTTTTAGGCTCTCTCTTTGCTTAGAGGACCCCTTTCAAGATTTCCTGTAGGGCTGGTTTTGTGTTTGCAAATTCCTTTAGTTTTTGTTTGTCCTGGAAGCTTTTTATCTCTCCTTCAATTTTCAATGACACCCTAGCTGGATAGAGTATTCTTGGCTGCATATTTTTCTCATTTAGTGCTCTGAATATATCCTGCCAGTCCTTTCTGGCCTGCCAGGTCTCTGTGGATAGGTCTTTTGCCAATCTAATGTTTCTACCCTTGTAGGTTACATATCTCTCCTCCCGAGCTGCTTTCAGGATTTTCTCTTTGTCTATGAGACTCGTAAGTTTTACTATGAGATGTCGGGGAGTTGACCTATTTTTATTGATTTTGAGAGGGGTTCTCTGTGCTTCCTGGATTTTCATGCCTGTTTCTTTCCCCAAATTAGGGAAGTTCTCTGCTATAATTTGCTCCATTATACCTTCTGGCCCTCTCTCTCTTTCTTCTTCTTCTGGGATCCCAATTATTCTAATGTTGTTTCGTCTTATGGTATTGCTTATCTCTCAAATTCTGCCCTCGTGATCCAGTAGTTGTTTATCTCTCTTTTTCTCAGCTTCTTTATTTTCCATCATTTCATCTTCTATATTACTGATTCTCTCTTCTGCCTCATTTATTCTAGCAGTTAGCGCCCCCATTTTTGATTGCACCTCATTAATAGCCTTTTTGATTTCTACTTGGATTTTAGCTCTTTTACTTCTCCAGAAAGGGTTTCTCTAATAACTTCCATATTTTTTTCAAGCCCAGCTAGTATCTTTAAAGTGATGATTCTGAACTCTAGATCTGACATCGTACTAATGTCCGTATTGAGTAGGTCCCTGGCAGTCGGTACTACCTCTTGTTCTTTTTGTTGAGGTGATTTTTTCCATCTTGTCATTTTGTGCAGAGGAGAATAGATTAATGAGAGAACAAAATGCTAGCAGAGTAACAACGTCCCCAGAAAATATACTGTAAACAAAACAGAAAAGACCTGAAGCAGTGGAAAAAGAAATGGAAAAAAGAGAAAAAAGATAAAGATAAAAACAAACAAAACAGAACAACAAAAAAAAACAGAATGTGATCAAATATGATCAGGCTGGTATATATATCAGTGCCACACACTAGATTTGGAGTGTATTTTGGTCTTTTAGAAGAAAGTGCCTCCCAAAATTTTAAAGAAAGAAAAACTTATATATATACAAAAATAAGGGTTGATATGATGAAGGGATGGAATATGACTGTAAAGATGGAAATTATAAAAAATTTTATAAAAGGAATTGATAAGAAGTTGTTTGAAAAAAGAAAGAAGAGGATTTAAAAAAAGAAAAAAGAAAAAAAATGGGAGAGAATGTGATCAGGCAGGTGAGTAGAAAAAACCATATACTAGAGATTTAGGGTATATTTTGATTTGTTAGAAGAAACTATCTCAAAATTTTAAAGAGAGAACAACTTATATATATATATGCCAAAAATATGGGTAACTACTATGAAGGGATAGAATAGGATGCTAAAAATGAAAAATAAAAATGTTTTTTTAAAAAAAGGGATTGATATGATGTTGGTTGAAAAAGGGAAAAAGAAAAATTCAAAAAGAAATAATAAGACAAAAAATTAAGTTAAAAAAATATTAACTTTAAAAGACTAAAGAATCATGGTAAAAAAGCCGTGAATTCTATGTGCAGTAGTCCCCTAGCGCTGGAGTTCTGCCGTTCTCATTGATCGGTACACTTGGTCTTGGCTGGCTGTTCTCGCTGATCTGGGGAGGGGCCTGTTGCCGTGGTTTCCAAATGTCTTTGCCGGAGGCGGAAATGCCCCGCCCTTGCCCGGTCCGGGCTAAGTAATCTGCTTGGGTTTGCTCTCAGGAGCTTTTGTTCCCTGCAAGCTTTCCGTACAGCTTTGCAGGCGGAGAGTGAAAACTGTGGCCTCCCAATCTCCACCCTGGAGGAGCCAGAACTCGGGGCCCCGCTCCTCAGTGAGCCCCCAGAGAAAAGCTGTCAGTCACTCCCGTCTCCCTGGTCTCCGGCCTCACTCCGTGCTCACCCGGCCTGTGACCGCGCGTTTCTATCTCTGGCACCCGACCCCGCGTGGAGTCTCCAAACCCAGCAGATCCCTGTGGTGCACTCCCGCGCGGCTCCTCCCCGGGGAGGAAGGTGAGTCTCCCCTGATCTGCCGCTTGTTGGATCCCTGCTGGAGGAGCAGGGGCCCGACTGGGCCGCGAATCACGGTTCATGGCCACCCCGAGCTGAGAGCCCGCGCCCGGGCTCCGCCTCTGCAGCCGGCTTCCCTGCTCCGTTACCTGGGAGCTCTGCCACACTCAGGCACCCCCGGTCTTTCTGTGACCCCGAGGGTCCTGAGTCCACACTGTCCCGGAGGGTTCCACCCCCCGCTTAGCCACCAGAGTGACGTCCCTCGGCGGAGCAGACTTTCAAAAGTTCCGATTTTGTGCTCCGCGGCTCTATCACTTGCCAGAAGCGGCCGACGGAGGCCCCTCCCCCGCCGTCTAGCCTCCCGAATATCGCCTCGGATTCACTTCTCCGCACGTCCTACCTTCCAGAAAGTGGTCGCCTTTCTGATGAGAGAGTTGTTGCTCTTCTTTTCTTTGATCTCCTGTTGAGTTGGTAGGTGTTCAGAATGGTTTGATCCCTATCCAGCTGAATTCCTGAGAGGAGAGGAAATCCAGGTCTCCTACGCCTCCGCCATCTTGCTCCGCCCCCAGATCCCTACCTTCTTGATATGGGCAGAGTCCCTTCTGCCGTTGTGAGATAGCACATTCACAGGTGCTGGAGATCAGAGAGGTGCACAGGGGAGGGCCGCTACCCTCTCTGCCGCACGTGGGCCGCCCCGGTCAGAGGGAACTTACAAGCCACCTTTGCTCCGGCTGTTCTCCTGGCCACTCCATTATCCACCCAGGTCTCCCAATCTCAAACTTCCAGAGATCAAATTGCTTTTAGAAAAGGATTTTACAGTGGCATTTCATGCTCCTGTCTGGGGGGTGGGCAGCGTGCCATCAAGCATGAAACTCAGAATTTAAAAGCAGTACAGGCTGTAATATTGTAATAATTTGAAAACACGATTTCCATAACCCCCATTTTCATTCATCAGCTTAAAACTATGTGTTCCTGTCAACTTTCCCTTGAAAAAAACAAGACCTGCCCTCACCACTAACACTTTACAGGGAACTTTGTAAAACACAGGCAAGCAGGAATTTTTCTTTAATTAGAAGACTAAAAATGACAAAGTGCCTTTAAGACAAACCTAAAGATATTAAAATATTTGAAAACATCAAGAAATGTTAAAATACAACTAAATGTACTTCTTACCATATATAACATATTTTAGTTCAAGATTTTTAACAATTTCTTCCACAGTCGGTTTATACTCCAGGAAACATGTGTACACTCCACTCATGCCCTCCTCAAAGTTCTGGAATATAAGGCTTCCTGTGGATGTGACTTGTGCAGTGCTGTTCTCTAATAAAGGAATAAGATACAGTATTTAGTTGCTTAAATGACATGACACTGAGATAAAATGACAAAGTATTTTCTTAACAGAGTCAAACCACCAAATTTACCTACAGAATCACTGAAAGGAGTTGGAAGCATAACTAGTCATTGCGTCAACTGTTGACAGCAGGTACCAGGATGACCTTCTTAATGTCTGATTTTTACTAACCAGAGTTTACCAACTGCCTAAGCAGTAAGAGACTAACAATTACATGTACTTAATGCACTCCTGATCTCCTTGCATTGACGTGGGCACTATCAGATATTCATAGATGTATGAAAACAGTAGATATCTGCATACGCTATGAAGTAATTATGTATATATGTATTTTATGGATAAGCTATGTCTTCCTGCCTTCCGTAAGCTTACAAACTACAAACTACATGAGAAAGGGAGGAATGCACCCAGAACAAAGGCTAACCCAAGATACTCAACCTTAAGGAGTGCTCAAGAAAGAAAACAGAAGATCAGATCAGCGGACCTGTCCAAAGTCACACAAGCACAGAGTTGCAGGTTGAGAGTTAGGACCGGATGTAAGAGCCCTTTTGACTTCCACGTGTTTCACTACTTCAGTATCACACTGGGAGAAAGCTATGCTATGTAATGGGAAAGAGGGTGGTGTCCAGGCTTCAGACGTGGGATTTAGATATGTCTTTCTTTCTCATGAACTGTGTAAACCTCGGGTAATCCCTTAATCCTTCTGAAGTCCAGTTCCTTCATTTGTGAAACAAAGAACCATAATACACGATAGCATTACCTCCCAGGATTGTTTTCCTGTGATAAATACAACAACCGTTAAAGTACTTGAAAAAGATACAAATCCTTAAGCAATTCAAGTTGTCATTCTGAAAGTTCATAACCAGTTTTGCATTTGAAAATCATTGTATTAAAACTCACACAATAATTTAACATGGCATTCATTAGGATGGAAAGCATTATCCTAGCAAATGCTTATCCCTTCTACTTTAAGTAAATAACTTATTATAAATTTCAAGTTGAGATATATTTTGAATAAATTTATTTCCTCAAAATAAGACAAAAGATGAATGTTCTTAGGAAATTTTCATTATTAATTTGTTCAATAAAAATGTGCTGGGTTTCTAGTACATGCCAAGCTCTACTTCAGATACTGAAGGAGAAATAGATAGATGGATATATTCTCCCTCAAGGATTTTACACAGAGTATTATGCCTTAAGAATTCCCATTTCTGGGGCGCCTGGGTGGCTCAGCCATTAAGCATTTGCCTTCGGCTCAGGTCATGATCCCTGGGTCCTGGGATAGAGCCCCGCATCGGGCTCCCTGCTCCGTGGGAAGCCTGCTTCTCCCCCTCCCACTCCCCGTTTGTGTTCCCTCTCTCGCTGTGTCTCTCTCTGTCGAATAAATGAAGATCTTTAAAAAAAAAAAAAAAAAAAAGAATTCCCATTTCCATATCCTGGATGAAGCTGAAAAAAGGGTTATAAATTGGGACTATGTTTATACTGCAATCCCTATTTCTTCATGAATATTTTTTGATGAAAGATTACATATTTATCATAACATGTCTCTTTTCTAAAACAGATTAAGAAGTTTTCAAATGTTTGCTATATATTTCAGCAGAGACAAACACTTGATAGTAAATACGGTAAAAGGTGTCCATATAAGTCAGTCAAAAAAGAGATATGCCGGGGCGCCTGGGTAGCTCAGTCATTAAGCATCTGCCTTCGACTCAGGTCATGATCCCAGGGTCCTGGGATCGAGCCCCGCATTAAGACTCCCTGCTCCACGGGAAGCCTGCTTCTCCCTCTCCCACTCCCCCTGCTTGTGTTCCCTCTCTCACTGTCTGTCTCTCTCTAATAAATAAATAAAATCTTTTAAAAAAAATAATAGAAAAGAAGAGATATGCCATACGATTTCACTCATACGTGGAATTTAAGAAACAAAACAAATGAGTATAGGGAAAAGGGAAGAGAGAGAGAGAGAGAGAGAGAGAGGCAAACCAAGAAAGATTCTTAACTCTACAGAACAAACCGGCGGTCACCAGAGGGGAGGTAGGTGGGGAGATGGATGAAATGGGTGAGGGATTAGTGCACTTGTGATGAGCACTGGGTGTTGTATGGAAGTGTTGAATCACTAAATTGTACACCTGAAACTAATACTACACTGTATGTTAACTGGAACTTAAATAAAAACTTAAAAAATAATGAAGAGTTCATACCCATTCTTCTCAAACTATAAAGAAAAAAAAAGTGCCCACAGATTTTAAATACCATGATGTCAATGAGGCTATGCATTCTTGGCAATAATTTGTAATGAAATTTTCCCAATCCAAAAGTATCAATTAATAAGTGCATTAATACATATTTGAATGCCTACTACAATGCTAAATATTAGGACGGCCAGAAAAGCAAGTAGCATATGATACATAATAAAACACCCTCTCAGTTTCTTATTTTAAAAAAATTAAAAGTGGCACACTTGAAAAGATACCCAGAGGATTACACAGCCAAGAGAAAAAGCCATTCTATAACACCACTTAAAAAATGACTTTTAAGTAACTAAGTTTGAACGGAAATTTCATGATGCCAAGGGATATTACTATAACAACTCATACAACAGCAGATAGTCAGTGAATAATTGAATTAGTACTTCTTTCTCTACAACTTAGCTTGATCATCTAAGAATTCAGAGTTGGACTGGATTGCCAGAAGTCCATGTCTTAGAGCTCTAAAATTACACGGTAAAATTTAAGTACAATTTCACTACAACTTACTATTTTTAAAAATAGGCTTACACTTTTGGTTTCTGCTCAGATATCGAAGTTGACTATGAGAACATCAATCCCACTATTACAATAAGGAAAAAGACAAACCGTCAATTAACAACTTTTCTTGAGCCTATCAAAAGATCACGGTGGGAAGGCACCCAACAAACCTGAAATCTGGGGACAGTGACCTATAAATAGAACGAGGACCCAAGCATTTAAGAAGACTCAGCTAAGAGTTTGCAGTGAATTGCTAAAAGCCAAGTGTCAACAAGTGTGAACATGTGAGGCTTCTGAGGACCACAGATACTACGGTGGAAGAAGGCGGGGGTGTTACACCCTCTTACAGGCCCTACCTTCAGCAACAACTGAGCGATCAAATGGGAGGTGAGGGGAATCTTGAGCAAGACTCCCATTGGGTTCTGGCTAGAGGAGGGGCCCCAGCAACCCTTTCAAAAGTCTACCCACACCCCTTTCCCCCACTTTCTGGTAAGGAACAATGCTTTAATCTAGAGGGAGAGAAGGAACAAAAATAGTCACCTGGGGCACTGTGGAAACTTGGTACCACTAGGGAAGGAAACAGGAAGGGAAAAAAAAGAGCTTCATTCTTGAAGAAGAGTTAGCAAGAAGTCACTAGGCCAACACTAAAGCTGGAGAAGGGGTTAGAGCATTTGTGATGGCCACCCCCCCACCACAAGGACCCAGGGATGCCATACTTGCCAAAAACTAAGCTTGGCTTAGTTAAACATCAAAGACCGGCCCTCTCCCTCAACTACCCATCAGTAATAAGAATCTAGTAAAAATGCAGTGCAATCAAATTAGAAGAACTGCAAGAAAGAGATTCTTTCCAGATAATTTTTTTTTTTTTAAAGGGGAAACCAAAGCCAAGGAAAGATTAGACATTGGGGAACAATAACTTCTCATGAATCAGCCTACACCTAAAACTATCTTTTAAGTTATCTGAAGCTTTCAATAATCACTACAACAACCAATATTAAACCTAGACAAATTCTTGACTAGATTAACACAAACTCATAATACTAAAGACAAAATACTATTTTAAAATATATATTTTATTTATTTGAGACAGAGAGTGTGTGTGCAAGAGAGAGAGAATACATGAGCAGGGGCAGAAGGAGAAGAGCAGCAGACTCCCCTGCTGAGCAGGGAGCCCGATGCGGGGCTCAATCCCAGAACCCTGGGATGACCTGAGCCGAAGGCAGACACTTAATTGACTGAGCCACCCAGGCGCCCTGACATAACACTATTTTTAAAAAGGTGTTGATCTCAAAACATAAAAATACTTACTATCTACTGTCTTATTCAAGATGTCCAACTTTAACAAAAAATTAGAAGGCATGTAGAGAAGAAGTGGCACATTTCCAAAATGCCAAACAATATATAGAGGCAGACCCTTAAATGACAAAGAGATCACAAATATTAGACAGTTAATTTAAAATAACAGTGACAGGGGCGCCTGGGTGGCTCAGTCGTGAAGCGTCAGCCTTTGGCTCGGGTCATGATCCCAGGGTCCTGGGATGGAGCCCCGCATCGGGCTCCCTGCTCGGCGGGAAGCCTGCTTCTCCCTCTCCCGCTCCCCCTGCTTGTGTTCCCTCTCTCGCTCTCTCTCTGTCAAATAAATAAAATCTTTAAAAAATAAAATAAAATAACAATGACAAATGTACCAAAAAATTTAATGGAAAACATAGATAATATGAAGACCGGATAGGAGAGATTTCAACAGAGACTGAAACTATAAGAAAGAATTAAATGAAAATGCTAGAACTAATAGCAAAACAAAATGAACAACAACAGACACACACAAAAACCCCACAGTTTCACACAGATGAAGTATTCCTTCTATGGGCTTGTAAAAAGCTTGACAGCTAAGGAAAAAATCAATGAACCTGAAGATAGGTCAAAGAAACAACCCAACCTGAATCACAAAGAGAAAAAAATAAAACACCCGCCACCACCACCACCAAGGAGAAAGAATCCAAGAGCTGTGGAACAATATCATATAGTGTTAAGTCTGTGTCACAGAAATCTCAGGAGAGGAGAGACAGCATGGGACAGAATAAATACTTGAAGACATAATGGCTAAGAATTTTCAAAAATTAATGGCAAATACCAAACTAAATGTCCAAGAAGCTTAGAGAACACTAAGCAGAATAAATATAAAAGACAAAAAAGAGGTATATAATCACTGAAAACGAAAGGCAAAGAAAAAATCTTCAAGTCCGTTAGAAAAAGTGACACAATGTCTACAGAGGGACTGGGATAAGATTACAGCAGACTTCTCATTAGAAAACATGCAAGCAAAAAGAATGCAGAAGGGCATCTTTAGAATGCTGAAAGAAAAAACCTGTCAATCCAGAATTCACAACCAGCACAAGATAAGCAAACTTAACCCAAATCATACAGAAGAAAGAAAATAATAAAAACAAAAACAGAAACCAATGAAATTGAAAACAAAAAATAAGAGAAAAATCAAACCAACAGCTGGTCCTTTGAAAAGACTGATAAAATTGTTAAACCTGTATCCAGAGAGACCAAAAGGAAAGGGAAAGATACAGCCAATATCAAGCAGAATGGAGCACATCATCCAGATCCTGAATATATTAAAGAAAGTATCACAAACTACTTAATGCTCACAAATTCAACAAGTTGAAAGAAGACTCTAAATTGGACAAATTCTTTAAAAGATACAAAATACAGAAACTCACAAAATGGTGAGAAAGGAAAAATCCTATTCCTACCTCATTTAGATTATACCTGTGAACTCTGAAGCCAGACTTCAAGGCACATGATTTCAGGTAAGTACCTTCTTCTCTCAATGCCTGTTTTTTCACATATAAAATGGAGGAAATGACTGTACTTGCTGAAGAAGGCTGCCCAAAAAATTAAATAACTAGTATGTGTATGTGTGGGTGTATTTAGGTACAGGACAAATACAAAAAGAAAAGCTAGGGAATAATACTATAAAAGGTCAGGGTACTGTTTACCTAACAGGGATTTGGGGACAAAAGAATAGGATTTTTAAGTAACTTACTAAGAGGTGCGACAGTCTTGGTAATGGTAGATCTTGACTTGTAGGTTCTAGGATGTTTGTCTTATTGTGTGTCATAACTTGCATATATCTTATATACATTTGTATATATGAACTGCTTCACTCCATAAAAAAATAGTCAGGTAGAATAAAATATAATCTATCATCTCATTAAAAATAAGAGTGTAGTTACAGGGTAAAATTCAACAGATATACATGCATGTGTTTATATATGTTCAGAAAAGTGGGAAGTCCACACACCAGAATGAGTTAAATCATCAGAATGGAAGAAGAGCTGGAGTAAGAGGTACAGGTCTTTGTGCAAAAAATGCATTACATTTGTAAATAAAAAATATTGAAGGAGGGGTGCCTGGGTGGCTCAGCCAGTTGAGCTTCCAAATCTTGATTTGGGGTCAGGTCATGATCTCAGGGTCATGGAATTGAGCCCTGTGTCAGGCTCCATGCTTAGCATGGAGCCTGCTTAGGATTCTCTCTCTCTCCTTCTCCTTCTGCCTCTCCTCTGCCCATGTGCTCTCTGTCTCTCTTAAAAAAAAAAAGAGAGAGAGAGAGAAATGGGGAGGGAGTGGGGGCTGAGAGAGAGAGAAGGTGGGGAGAGGGAAGGAGAAAGAGACCAAATCTAAGATTGGTCCCCTATATTTTATAACCCATCTAAACAATCTGGGTATTTCTCTCCAGGAGAATGTGCAAGTAATTACATAATCACATGATTTCATTTGTTCAATTTTAGGAAAACTCACTTTGGAATATTCACAAAAAGATAACTAAGTACAGTGCAGTTTAATCTAGATTCCAAAGAGATTCTCCACTTTTTAAGCTGTAAGAAAATTAGACAACATTTCCAGTTCTTTCTGAAATCATAATGATAGTACAACAAATGAGCTTTAAAACTGGCAGACAGTGAATTATGGTGCGATCATGTACTGCAAACTAAAATGTGATCATGATGTCAGAATACCAGAATTTCCTGAGAATAGTTTTTATAAATAAAAAAACACGGTATTAATATGATTTTATTATAACTACATTTCTGAACATCTATCTTCCATTATGAAAGTGAATAAAATAAATTATTGCTCCTAGTTGAAGGTTTCAAAATTCAATCATATACTATATTTTGCAAGATAAACTACAAGACTGGCATGGCATCTTAGAGAAGAAAATGTTTCAGATTTCAATCTCCAAATCAAAGGAGTGACATTTGTTACAATACAACAATTCAATACTTAGATGCTTCTGTTTTTGAACTGACAGCGTTTTCACACCAAGTGTAAACGTATTTAACAGACGTGTCAGCGTGACATACGTGCTATTACAGAGCAGTAAAGATAAAACCCAGTTACACTTTCAGTACTCGATGTTTTCATACCTGGCCCATGTCATGAATTTATATTAAGTGCACAATCTCTTAGCATCTCCGTTACCGATCTCTGCTAATTCCCTCCTCCTGCATTACCACAGTCAGGCAGAGATATCAGGCTTGATCTTCGCATTTCCCACAAAGCCTAGCGCAATGGCACCCACCAGGTGGTCACTCACTAATTAAGAACTGAGTAATTCACTCTGAAGAACCACGTCACCCAAAGAGAGGAGTACCTCTTTAAACCTTAAGCTACTTTAGAATCAGCATAAATATTATAGAAATATACAGCTGAGATCATTCAAGTATACGAAAATGTGAATTAACATATTACAAAGTAAGTCTATTTCCAATGAACATTTCCTCAGCAAGTGTTGATATGAATATACTGCTTTCCCACAACCAACATAACAAAACAAACGTGTAGGTTTTTGTCCACAGGCACTCTCTCAAAATACCAATAGGATTTATTTTTTTTTTTTTTTTTTTTTTTTTTTTTTTTTTAAAGATTTTATTTATTTATGTATTAGAGAGCGAGCGAGAGAGAAACAGCATGAGAGGGGAGAAGGTCAGAGGGAGAAGCAGGCTCGCCGCTGAGCTGGGAGCCCGACGCGGGACTCGATCCCAGGACTCCAGGATCATGACCTGAGCCGAAAGCAGTCGCTTAACCAACTGAGCCACCCAGGCGTCCCACCAATAGGATTTAAAGAAGGAAGGAAGGAAGGAAATTTGGTGAATAGAGCAATAAAGAAAACTTCCTCAGAAAGGATGCAAAAATAATTGTTTCATTGAACAGATCTTCAGGATGAAAATTCATTAAGTTGGGTATTTATCAAGGCTGAAAACAAGAACACATAAGCTAATTTATATTTTTTAAATTACGCTGCAAAAACAAACCAGCTTTTAGCAAAAGAAAAATTAGAATAAAACTAAGATCTGCATTTCAAAACAACAAAAGAAGTTGAATAGAGAAAATGATCACATCAGTCATACCAATAGTAATCTCTATGTGGAAAAAAAAAGTATCTTACTGACAGTAAGATCTTGTTTTCTCAAAACTTTGTTGAAAACTGTAAGGCTACCATTAGATGGGTTTCAAGTCTACCTTCTCCTCTGGATGAACACCTGAGTACCAAGTTCCCTCTTTTGTAAGCACAGCACCAATAATATATTAATACACAATCACTGTCAAACCATGCAGCGTATCTAAAAGCGTGTTTTTAATACTAAAATACTCAATGTTAAATTTAGTCTTTTTTTCCTTAATGGATAATAATATTTAATTCAAGTATAATCCACATGGGTATGGATTTTAGTCAGAAAGAAATATAAGACCAAAAAATGTAAAACTCTAACTACTAATAAAGTCTCAAATTGTCCCAAAGTGGGGCCGTAGAAAAACAAACAAAACCATATTTGTATATCTGTAGCTCAAGGGGTTCATTTGTATTTTTAACAAAAACCAGAATTATATCTGCTTCTTCATACACACTTGACTAAGAAAAGTCTGACTGAGGTAACCAAAATGACTTTATGAACTTTAAAAAAAAGTCACATTTTTGTGGAATACAGCTGCCTAGAGAACTCTACACACACACTGTGAAACTCTCACTCCAAAGGGAAATCAAAAGGGAAAAACTTGAGGAAACAGATACATATATAAGAGATACAAATATTCTCTTTGTTCTGCATATATTTCAGATATATTAATGTAATTATGATAATTGAAACAAAAGCCTACCTGAAATAATTTTTCCTCTTGGCCCATGCCATTGGAATGATGGATCTATCATTTCCGAATTTCGTAGTCGTGGCGTAACACATAACACATGTGGACTCTTTTGATGAAGCATAACATATACTTTCACTGAAAATACAATATTAAAATGTTCCAATAATATTTATATTCTTTCATGCTCTATAATGCCTCACATTTTTGTAGTTCGGGCTGCATGTTTCATAACTTTTCTCTGGGTTATTGCAATTACTTGATGAAAACTAAATTTCTTTGCAGTCCATGTAATAACTAACACTCAAAAGTATATACATGTATTTTATTTGGGGGTGTGTGTATGTCTCAATCTGAAAATAATGCACTGGTCTTTTTATGAAGAGTTCATTATACTAACTTATTTTATTCTCAGAACATTATTTTAATTACAAAGAATTAAGACAATTATAAACTATTGAGACTTTATCTTAGTTTTTCAAAGATACCAAACCTGAAAGGAATCAATAAAATTGTTTAGATTACAGAAATAACAGATTATTCACAATGATGTATTGAACTGAAAAATTATGTAATTAAAAAGTCAATAAATACATGCTATGATTTTAATTACTAAGCATTTTTCCCGCTTTGCTTTATTTTTTTGAACATTTATTTATTTATTTGTGAGAGACAGCATGAGCCGGGGGAGGGACAGAAGGAGAGGTAGAAGCAGACACCCTGATGAGCAGGGAGTCCCTGATGGGGCCTGATCCCAGAGTCCTGGGATCATGACCTGAGCCAAAGGCAGACACCTTCTGAGCCACCCAGGTGCCCCTCTCACTTTGCTTCAAAATTTAAAGAATACTGATCATTAAACAAGCAAAAATAGAGATACAAAAGGAATACAGTAAAGATTCAATTATCTTGAATTTACTCATAAGTAAGCCTTCAGAAAAGGTTCCGGTTAAGTCCTCAATAATTGCAGGCTGACCCTTCATTGATTCACCAAATACAGAGATCCAGTATGTGATCCAGTAAAATAAAAATTGTACTTAAAAATCGAAATTTTTCTTAAGTTTAAAGAGACTGTCTCTCAAGTTTCACCACATAGCATGCCGTTTACTGAATGTAGCTTTTAGACAAATACTCTTTCATAGGTTAAGAAAGTCCCCCTGTATTCTTGGTTATTTGTTTTTATCATTAACTGGTGTTGAATTTTAACAAATTTTTTCCTATACTGAATGAGGTGATCATTTTTTTTTTCTTGAATATTTTAATGGAATGTTTGATAATAGTATTGCTTTTCTAGAATTGCTTTCCTGGAATAATTCTAACTGATCATGCTCTTTTATTTAAATACTGCTAAATTCAGGGGACGCCTAGGTGGCTCAGTCAGTTAAGTAGTCTCAGCTCAGATCATGATCTCATGCGTCATGAGATCAAGCCCCACATGGTGCTTCCACTCAGCGGGGAGTCTGCTTGAGATTGTCTCCCTCTGCCCTTCCCCCCTCAAATGCACTCTCTCCCCCTCTGTCTCTCAAATAAATAAATCTTTTTTAAAAAATAAACAAATAAATAAATACGGTTGGATGCATTTTGCAAATATTATTCCTGGGATAGCTGTACCTATATTCAGAAATACAACTGTGTATAATTTTTATACCATCTTTGTCCTTTTTCAATTTCAGTATCAAAGTTATTTAGAATTTAGTATTATTAAGGAAGGTATCTAAAGTTGTAATAGCCACATAAAATCAACTGGGCAGATTTTCTTTCATAAATTTTCTCTGAAAGAATATGGAAAGTGTTCTTTGTCTTTGGAAAACTGTTTAGCCTGGTACTTTTTTTTTTTTTTGGCAATGGGGAAAAAGGTGAAAAACAAATTTTTGATTATCAATCAGGAAAACATAATTATTATAAAATTTATATTTTATTACAGTTGTTCATTTAAAGTTTATTAACATAAAATTATTCAAAGTATTAAGTTGTAATTTTATAAAGTTCAGCATACTTTTATCAACTTCTGGCATTTTTTTGTACTTCCGTTACTCATGAAACATTTGTCAAAAGCTCACCTACCAACCGTTCCAAAGACAGCTTTTGGTTCCATTAAACCTACTGTTCTTCTCTGATCTCTTTTCTTTCTTTCCTACTTGCTTCAGTTAATTTCCACTTCTTTTTTCTAACTTCTTGGATACGTGTTTATTTTAGACTGTTGTCACTACTCAGCCTGACTTACTGGCTCTTCTGGCATGATCTGTCTGTTACATATCTCCTTACACCTCTTCGCAAACTATTTGCCCTCGGGACGCCAAACTACTCAGACTGCCCTAAGCAGCACACTGAACCGTTCTTCCATGGTTTTACTCGGGCAGGTATCTAAATGCCTCCTCATCTGTGGCACCTGAGCACGGGTATACCCTTCCTGGTCTGCCCTTCCTCTAGCCTCCACTAACCTCTGTACATATTTAAATCAAAGAAAACATAACTGAACCCAGAAGTTTCCTAATACAAGATCAACACACAGAAGTAAATAATGCCCCTGTACATCAGTAATAATGCATTAAATCATGTAATAAAAAAGAAGGTAACATTTAGAGGACAATAAACAGAAGTTAATTGATAATCAAACAAGGCCACTGTGGGGAATATGCTCAAACTCCAGCGAAAGATATACACAGACCATAATGCCATAATCATGGGAGTGTACACTGTAATTTTAAAGATGCCCACTTATCCTCATGTTGATGTATACAATTAATATAGTTAAAAGTAAACTCCCAGAACAGTCTTCTTTTTTTTTGTAGTTCATGTTTATTATTTTTTTTTTTATTGAAATCAGTTTCAGGTGCACAACAGTGTTTCGACCAGTCTCTACGCTATGCGGTGCTCAGCACAAGGGTAGCTACCATCCATCACCATACAATGCTTGTACAATACCACTAACTATATTCCATGTGCTGTGCCTTTCATCCCCACGAATAATTCATTCCATAACTGGAAGCCCGTATCTACTACTCCCCTTCACCCATGTTGCTCATTCCCCACACTGTCCTCCCCTCTGGCACCTATCAGTTTGTTCTCTGTATTTATCATGGGTCTATTTTATAATTTAGGCTTAAAGGTTGTAGTTTGAAAACAAAAGCTGTGATATCAGTGAAAATGGCAGAGTAAGGAACTCTAAAAATTATCTCCCTCATAAAGGTAATGCAAAAACTGGCAGAAATCGTCAGGATCAACATTTTCAGAACTCTGGAAATTAATCAAAGACTTGCAGCAACCCATGAAAAACTCATTCAAGAAAAACAACTGAATTTTAGCATGATGGGCTGAATTATGCCTCTCCCCAAATGCATATGTTTGAGCCCTAATCCCCATACCTCAGAATGTGAACATATTTGGACACAGAGTCTTTACAAAAGTAATCAACTTAAGATGAGTAATTAGGGTGAGCCCAAATCCAATGACTGATGTCTTATGAGAGGGGAAAATCTGGACACATACAAATACAGAGGGTACATGATGTGAAGAAACATAGGATGAAGATGGCCACTCAGGAGTCAAGGAAGGAGAACTGGAACAGACCCTTCCCTCACAGCCCTCAGGCAGAATCAACCCTGCCTCCATGATTGAACTTCTGGCTTCCAGAATTGGGAGACAATAAATTTTGTTGTCTAACCCACTCAGTCTCTGGTAAATTGTTACAAGGGCCTGGTGGGCTCTAGCATTGTTAAGTTTCCCCATTCCCATCTCCCTCTTCTCCCTACCCCCCCCGCCCCGCCCAGTCTGCCTTAGCTCTGGTAACCACCATGCCAATCAATGTAAGAACCAGCAGGCTGGCAGCCACTAGAGGGGCAGACAGGGTTGGAGGGACTTCAGTGCCTCCTTCCCAGAGAACTGTCATTATTTGACTTCTCTCGCCCTTTCCAGGAAGATACCACTCACCAAGTCCGTCTTCACTTGATCTAACTCAGAGCACAACCACTGTACAAAACCTTTTCCCAAAGATTATTTTTCAAAAATAATTAGAGGCTTTCATTTAACTTTGTAAATGCCGATGCAGCAGGTAACACTTGGGGTAAACAGGCTAAACAAAACGCTTAAGAGGAAAAGCTGGGAACACAAGTCTATAGGAGATTTGAAAAGTTCTAACACATTCCTGGGAAAATAGAAGTCCACATGTATGCATAGAAGGAACACATGCCCAAGACTGAGCACGCTTAGTCAACACAGAATTTAAGTTCTTACCTCTGGCTGAAATTGATGCTCTGCACAGCAGACAGTGAAGGACAAAGTAATCAACTGCCTAGGCTCAATGTTTAGAGTGTACCACAACAAGCACATAAAGACCCTCAGCAAAGACTAGGAGACTAACTAGTTCCAGGTGTCAAAAACTCTCCATCCAATATCAGCCTAGGCTAACTGAGCAGTGACTTCAGTGGCTACATATGACAAATGACACAGAAATTAAAGAATTAGTTCAGAAAAATCATTAAACATACCAACAATAACAGACACTAACAACATTCATACCTGATTTCCAGAGTTGCTACATTAAATTACTTTAAAAGTCCAGTTTTCAACCAAAAATATGAAACATGCGAAAAAATCAAGAAAGTATTGTCATAGGTAAGAAAAAAAGAAAGCAACCAATAGAAATTGCCCCTGAGGAAGCCCAAATTTTGGACTTACTGAACAAATACTTTAAATCAGTTATTTTATTTTTTTAATTTAAATTCAATTAGCCAACATGTAGGACATCATTAGTCTCAGATACAGTGTTCAATAATTTATCAGTTGCATATAATACCCAATGCTCATCACATTATGTGCCCTCCTTAATGCCCATCACACAATTATCCCATTCCCCCACCCACCACCCCTCCAGCAACTGCTTCTTAGAGTTAAGAGTCTCTCATGGTTTTTCTCCCTCTCTGATGACTTCCCCTTCAGTTTTCCCTCCCTTACCCTATGATCCTCTACACTGTTTCTTATGTTCCACATATGAGTGAAACCATATAACTGTCTTTCTCTAATTGACTTATTTCACTTAGCCTAATCCCCACCAGTCCCATCCATGTTGATGTAAAAGTTGGATATTCATCCTTTCTGATGGCTGAGTAATATTTCATTGTATATATGAACCACATCTTCTTTATCCATCTGTTGAAGGGCATCTCGGCTCCTTCCAATTTGGCTATTATGGACATTGCAGCTATGAACACTGGGGGGGTGGTGCAGGTGCCCCTTCTTTTCACTACATCTGTATCTCCGGGGTAAATACCCAGTAGTACAATTGCTGGGTCGCAGGGTAGCTCTATTTTTAACATCTTGAGGAACCTCCACACTGTTTTCCAGAGTGGCTGCACCAGTTTGCATTCCCACCAACAGTGTAGGAGGGTTCTCCTTTCTCTGCGTCCTCGTCAACGTTTGTTGTGTCTTGTCTTGTTAATTTTAGCCATTCTGACTAGTGTAAGGTGGTATATCATTGCGGTTTTGATTTGAATTTCCCTGATGCCAAGTGATGTGGAGCATTTTTTCATGTGTCTGGTGGCCATTTGTATGTCTTTGGAGAAATGTCTGTTCATATCTTCTGCCCATCTCTTGACTGGATTATTTGTTTTTTGGGTGTTGAGTTTAATAAGTTCTTTATAGATACCATTGACATTTTTCACAGAGCTGGAACAAATAATCCTAAAATTTGTATGGAACCAGAAAAGACCCCAATAGCCAGAAGAATGTTGAAAAAGAAAACTAAATCAGTTATTTTAAATACGATCAAGAACATTATGTCTAAAGTACTAAAAAAAAAGTATGAAAATGATTTCTCTCCAAACAAAGAGTATCAATAAAGAGATAGAAGTTAAAAAAAAAAAAACCCCAAAGAAATTCTGCATTAAAAAGTACAATAACTGAATTGAAAAACTCACTGTAAGAATCAAAAGCAGACCTGAGCAGGCAGAAAAAAGAATCAGCAAACCTCAAGATAGATCAATTTGGGATTATCCAGTCTAAGAAAGAGGAAAAAAGAAAAATAAATGAACAGTACCCAGAGACTTGTGGGAAACCATCAAGCACGCCACTGTATACATAATACAAGTTCCACAGAAGGGTGGAAAGTATAAGAGCACAAAGAATATTTGAAGAAATAATGATAAAACTTCCCCAAACTGATGAAAAGCATCAATCTACACATCAAATAAGCTCAATGAACTCAAACTAGGATAGATTCAAAAGAGAATCACACCTAGACACATCATAATCATCTGTTAAGTCCAAAAAGACAGACTCTGGAAAGCAGCAAGAGAAGCAACTTGTTACATACACATGATCCTCAAATTAGTAGCTTATTTCTCATCAGAAACCATAATGAAAAACAAAGTCTGAATAGACCTGAAGCAAGTAAAGTGACTGAATTAATAATTAAAAATCTTCCTACAAAGAAAAGCCCAGCACCAGGTGAATTCACTGGTGAATTTCACTAAACAAGTAGAAGTCCAATTAACAACACTTCACAAACTCCTAAAAAAAAAAAACAGAAGAGGAGGGAACATGTCCCAACTTGTTCTATGAAGCCACTATTACCCTAAAACCAAAATCAGACAAAGACAACACAAGAAAACTACAGAACAATTTCCCTTATGAATACAGACCTAAAAATCCTCAGAATAGTAACAGCCAATCCTGCAGCATGGAAAAGAATTATGCATCATAATCAACCAGGATTGCATGACTTGTTCAAAATACAAAAATCAATCAATATAATACCAAATTATATCAATAGAACAAAGGACAGAAAACACACAATCATCTCAATGTATGCAGAAAAAGGATTTGACAAAATCCAACACTTTTTCACAATAAAAGCACTCAACAAACTAGGAACAGAAGGGACTTTCTCAATCTGATAAAATTCATCTACAAAAACTCAAAAACTAATGATGTAATGTATGGTGATTAATATAATAATACAAAAAAAAAATTATCTCCATTGTGCTGTGGAAATAAAAATAAAACAATCCTGAAAAGAAAAAAACACCTCACAGGTAGGTCACATTTAATAGCGGAAGACTGAAACCTTTCCTCCCCTCTGAGATCAGAAATAAGACTTTTACCATGTGTGATGATACTGTTACCATCGGTACTGAACTGAAGATTCTAGCTAGAGCAACTGGCAAGGAAAAAAAAACAAAAGGCATCCACATTGGAAAGGGAAAAATAGAACTATCTCTATTCAGATGACATGATCTTATATCTAGAAAATCCTAAGAAATAACTCCCCTACCAACTAAAAAAAAAAATAGAGCTAATAAATGATTTAGGAAGGTGACAGAATACAACAACAATTTGAAAAATTCAATTGTATTTTTATATAATAGCAATGAACAATCCAAAACCTAAAATAAAACCGTTCCATTTACAACATCAAAAAGAACAAAATATTTAGGAATAAATTTAACAAAAGTGGTGCAAGACTTGTGCAATGAAAGCTATAAAACATCACTGAGGGGAGTTAAAGAAGATCTAAGTACATGGAAAGATACTCCAAGTTCATGAATTGGAAAAGTTAATATGGTTAAGTTGGTAGCACTCCCAAAATTGATCTACACTTCAAGGCAATCCCTACTAAAATCCCAATGGGCTTTTCTGCAGAAATGGACAACCTGATTCTAGCATTAATATGGAGTTGCAAGTGACCCAGCATAGAGCCAAAACAATCTTGAGAAAGACTGAATATGAAGGACACATACTTAATGATTTCTAAACTTACTTTAAAGCAACAGAAATCAAGACAGCGTGGTACTAGCATAAGGACAGAGACAGAGATCAATGAAATAGAATTTAGAGTCCAAAAAAAAGCCCAAACATCTACCACAAACTGCTTCTCGACAGGGTACTAAGAAAATTCAATAGGGAAAGACAATATCTTGAACAAATGATGCGGAACAACTGAATATTCACATGCAAAAGAATGAGGTTTGACCTTGATCTTGTAAATTAATCCAAAATGGATCAAAGACCTAAACATAAGAGCTAAAACTATGAAATTCTTAGAAAAAATACAGGAGTAAAACTTTATGACTGCTGAATAAGCAGTTGTTTCTGAGATACAGCACCTAACACACCAGTACCAAAGAACAAAATAGAAATTAGACTTTATCAGTTTAAAATGTGTGCTTTAAAGGACACTATCAAAAAAGTGAAAACACATTTATTCATTTGTTTGGTTTCTTAAATTTCGCAAAGTGAAATCATACGGTGTTTGTCATGCTCTGACCTATTTCACTTAGCATAATACCCTCTAGCTCCATCCGTGTCGTTGCAGATGGCAAGACTTCAGTCTTTTTTTTATGGCTGAGTAATACCCCATTGTATATATATATCACATCTTCTTAATCCTTTCATCAAAGATGGACATTTGGGCTGTTTACAAATGAACAAAGGAAAAAAAATAAGGGAGACAAAACAAGAAACAGACTCTTGACTATAGAGAACAAACAGATGGTTACCAGAGGGGAGGTGGGTGGAGGGATGGGAGAAATAGATGAAGGGGATTAGAGCACACTTACCGTGTGTGATGAGCACTAGGTAATGTACAGAATTGTTGAATCACTATATCGTACACCTGAGACTAATATAACACTTCATGTTAACTATGCTAGAACTAAAATTAAAAATTAAAAAAAATTTTTTTTTCAAGTGAAAACACAATCCACAGAATTGGAGAAAATATTTGTAAATCAAGTATCTAATAAGGGTTTGGTATCCAGAATGTATTAAAAATAACTTCCAATAGGGCGCCTGCGTGGCTCAGTCGTTAAGCGTCTGCCTTCGGCTCAGGTCATGATCCCAGGGTCCTGGGATCGAGCCCCGCATCGGGCTCCCTGCTCGGCGGGAAGCCTGCTTCTCCCTCTCCCACTCCCCCTGCTTGTGTTCCTGCTCTCGCTATCTCTCTCTGTCAAATAAATAAGTAAAAAAAATCTTTAAAAAAAAATAAATAAAAATAAAAAATAACTTCCAATAATAATAAAACCCTCAATTAAAAAATGGGTAAAGGACTTGAACAGACATTTCTGCACAGAAGATACCCAAACGTCCATTAAACACATAAAAAGATCTTAAAAACATCATTAGACATTAGGGAAATGCAAATCAAAACCACTTGAAAATCCACTTCACACACAATAGGATGGCTATAATCAAAAAAGATAAACAGTAACAAATGTTGGCAAGGATGCTGTAAAATGTTAATCCTCATACGTTGCTGATATAAAAGTAAAATAATAAAGGCTCTTGAAGAAATAGTTTGGCAGTTCCTCAAAATGTTAAACACAGAGTTACCCTATGTTCTAAGGTATATATTCAGGAGAACTGAAAACAGATTCACACACAAACTTCTTCAGGAATGCTGGTAACAGCATTGTTCATATAGCCAAAAAGTGTAAACTGCCCCCAAATCCATCAACTGATGGATACACAAGAAGTGGTATATCCATACAATGGATTATCACTCAGCCATAAAATGGAATTATGTGCCCATACACTCTATGCCATGAATAAACCCCAAAACACTATACTAAGTGAAAGAAGCCAAATGCAAAGCACCACATCATGTAGGGATTCCACTTACATAAAATATCCAGAACAGGGAAATTAATAGGGAGAGAAAGTATATTAGTGGTTTCCAGGGGCTGGAGAGTGACCGCTTACTGGGTACGATGTTTCTTTTTGGAGCTATCAAAATGCTGTGGTATTACATAGTGATGGTTACAAAACCTTGTCAGTGTACTAAAAACTACTGGAATGTTCACTTCAAAGGAGGAATTTTAAGCATGCAAATTTACCCCAGGAAACAAAACAAAACACCACACCACCAAAAAAGTTTTAGTTGCTATGCCTCTCATATGAGTACTGCAAAAGCTTATGAATCCAAAACCCTTTTAATATAGATCTCATCTGAAAAAAATTTTAGCATATTTGAACTGCATATGTTTAGTATTATGGCTAATAATTATATAATAACAAGCAGAAACACTATAGACAACTTTAATTAGATAGCTTCTAGAAATAATTATTTTCACCCACTTAGGCAGTTATAGCAAACAGAATCAGAGCTGGATGAATCAAACCATATGAAAATAACTCTAATCCATTTCCACAGAAGGAAAAGGGCCTTAGGAGACTAGGATGTCTGGGGAACATTAGCCTTTTGGACAAGATTCATAAAATTTAAACAAATGCTAAATACTTTCTTAAAAGTACTGAACATCTATATTAATACCTGGAAAATTTGATGATCCCACTATTTTCACCTTATCTTGGGTCAAGCGAAAACCTCTTGGTAATCGAATCAAAGATCCAACTATCAAAAACAAAAAGAAATGATGAGCAATCTGCCTCATTAGAAATTCCAAGATATTCAAATAGCAGAGTATCACAGTATATCTGATCTCGGTTGAAGGAGGAACGGTAAGTCAATCTCTTGCAACATCTGGCATCTCCCTTCTGACTCCACTCTCTCCCTTACGCGCCAGTGAAATTACCCTACTCACTGCGTCCCCCATTGCACCTCATCTCAGGATTTTTTCTACAACCACTCAGAATACTCTTTTCCAAAATCCAAATCCCCCACGCTTCAAGACCCAAATCACAAGTCCCACTTCCTGCAAACCTTGTTTGTCCTTATCACTTCCCATATTCCCTTACTTCCATCATCAGCACCTCTTTCGTGGCAGTCTACATTGTATTGTATTATAGCTCTTTAGGCACGTATATAATTTTTCGTTAGATTATAAGCTCTATTGATAGCAGGATCCATTAATAGTAGGATCAATGTTTATGTCAACTTATCAAGAATCAGTACCAAGCATCCTGCACATAAGACAAACTAAATAATAGTTAAATACGATATATTCTGAGATTCTTCATTGTTGAATGAGCAAATGGACCTAAGCGTGTACACAGACCAAGTGGTAGGAGGAGCAGTATTAAAAAAAAACGGAGGGGCGCCTGGGTGGCTCAGTCGGTTAAGCGACTGCCTTCGGCTCAGGTCATGATCCTGGAGTCCCGGGATCGAGTCCCGCATCGGGCTCCCTGCTCGGCGGGGAGCCTGCTTCTCCCTCTGACCCTCCCCCCTCTCATGTGCTCTCTCTCATTCTCTCTCTCTCAAATAAATAAATAAAATCTTTAAAAAAAAAAAAAAAAAAGAAAATTTAAAAAAAAAAAAACGGAATACAGCATCCACCCAAAGAACATTTAACAGAGTGGGAGGAGGGTATATTCGAAGTCAGAAGACCACTTACTGGCCTTAGGAAAGTCACCTTAAACTCTAGCATCTCCGCTTTTCTCATCTGCAAAATGAGACTGCCATCTCGGATTCACAGCGTTACTGCAGGGACTGAACGGAAGGTGGTACAAATGCTATGTGAGTATCTTTACTACTCAGCGCTTAAGAATTAAGGCATTGCCTATTTTAGGTCTTCTGTCCTCAGGTCTCATCTTGCGACTGGATCTAAAGATCGCACACGCCACCCCGCCACCCCCCCACCCCCCACCCCCACGACCCTATCTGGTGCAATACCATGGGCCATGGCCAAGAAGCATCCTCTCCTGCAGGCTAATTAGAGGTCATCAGCTCTCGCCTACTTAGAACGACTACGCATTCACTCCCACTTCTTTCCTTTCTCCTCCTTATCCCATGCCTTCCTCCACAATCCTTCCACATTTACTTCCTTGGAGAAGCGCTCTCGTTTCTCCTCCTTTGTACAGTTTTTAGCATTTTGACCAAATCTCTTTTGAGTTTTTTTAATCCAATACTTCATTTTTACAGTCTAACATCTGAGCACAAAATACTGCAGCCAAAACCTCCTCGGTTGCCCGACGGCGGCTGAAGCCCTCCCTTCAGTGTGCTCGCGCGAATCCACTGGGCCGTCCCAGGGTTCCCTGCATTTTGTAACTACCACCGACAGGGGGAGCTGCGGGACCCAGGACAGGGACGTGCGGGGCGGCCCAAGCCGTGCGTGCCGCACAGAGGGGAGGCGGGCACCCCGCGTCCGGCGGGGCTGGTGGGGCAGCGGGGGGGGGGGAGGGGTCGGCGGGGCAGCCGGGGGGCGGGCCAGGGAGGCGATTCGCAGCCAGGCTAACTGGACACCGTGCTCGGAGGTTGTCCCGGAGCGCTTCTGCCCGAGCGGCAACAGTCTCTCCGGTCACCGGCACCACGCGCGAGCGCAAGGTCTTCTGCAGGGTTTACGCGAACACACCCCCTCCGGCCGGTACCGGCGCTTCTTCGGTTCGGCGGGCGCACGTGACCCGGGGAGGCCAGCCCCGGGCGGGAGGGGCGCCCCGCGGAGCCCGTGGCGGCGGCGCCCACGCCTCACCTGACGGGGACGCCCGCGCCACGAAGGCGGAGAGCAGGAGGACGACCGCGGCCCAGGTGAGCGGGGAGCCCGCGGCCGGGGCCCGCCGCCAGCCCTGCCGCCGCCGCCGCCGCCGGCCGGGGGCCGAGGCCTCCATCCACTCGCCGCCGCCGCCGCCGCCTGCCGACCGTCGGCGCATAAGATCGTTATGCGGCGCGCGCCCACCTGCCGGCCGGAAGTCGGCGGGCGGCGGGCCGGAAGGAAGGCCGGAAGGACGGGCCGCCACTTCCGTCGGGGCGGGGGCGGGGCGCGGCGGGCTGTCGCCTGGGCCGTGTGCTTCGACGCCAACGGAGGGCCGCAGCGCCGCCGTCCGTGCCGTCCGTGAGCGGTCCTTCGGAACCTGGGCGCCAATCAGGGGCCCTGCCGAAGGTTCTGGTGCTGGAGAAGAACCGCGGACCCCACAGCCCGCGCCCTCCCCTTTGAGTGCGCGTCGGTGGGCCGAGAGAGGCCGTTTCCGGAGCTGGCGGCCCGAGCTTCCGCACGGGGGCTGTGGGAACCGAGCGCGCGAGCGCGCGTCCCGCCCTCGCGGGTTGCCTGGCCTCGACATCACCTGCCTGAGCTTCGTGGATGGCTGGCTCGGCGCACGCGCAGCGGTGCGGCCGGAAGTCAGACCCGTAAGCCCCGCAGAGAGGCTTAGTGGGCGGGACAGAGCGGGTCGACTTCCGTGCGGCGCTCGGCCTGTACGTGAAGTACGTGAAGACGCCTGTCTGCATTTCCGGCCGGAACGTGTTCAGAGCGTCGTGCCTCGGGCCCGCGGCGGGAAGGACGGGCTCGGCGGGAACGGAGCTACGGCGCGAACGCACCTCGTGCGGCTGAAGCCGGCGCACCGGAGGGGGTGTGAGCCGCTGAATGACGGGCGTCGTTGCCTTCGCTGTCGGCAGCGGGCCGGACCTCCGAGCTCGTGTCTGACCCTTCGAGGCGAGGATCTTGGCCATTTCGTCACCGTTTTAACCTCAACCAAAACATAGTTCCTGGCACACAGTACGCGCTCAGATCGCTATAAATTTAAAAAAGGAAGGAAGGAGGAGAAAAGGGAGCAAGGAAAGAAAAAGCAGAAAGAAATGGGGCTCGTTCTGGACCAGGATCGGGATGTTCCTTGAGTTTTCTGGCTATTTTTATGCATGTGTTAATCGTTTGGTAAACTGTACACAGCCCTGTTTATTCCACTGAGTAGATTTACATCTTGAGAGATTCTTGTCTGTAGAAGGTTCTGAATTGGATTTACTGTGCTGGAGGGGCGCCTGGGTGGCTCGGGTGGTTAAGCCTCCGCTCTTGGTTTCCGCTCAGGTCGTGATCTCAGAGCCCTGGGATCAGTCCCGCTGGGGTGGGGGGATTGATGGGGTCTGCTCGAGATTCTCCCTCTCCCACTGCCCCTCTGTCTCTCTTGTCTCTCTCTAAAATAGCAATAAAATCTTTAAAAAAATAAACTTACTGTGCTCGAGCATGTTTTAGTAGGATTTAGATCTAGCCAGCATTCTGGTCAAGACCTTGCAGGGTTTTTGAGCACATCCAATAAATACATATTACTGAATAGTGCCCAGTCACTACGTCTAGGTATATGCCCTGCTAAAGCTCCTGTTAATTTTTATAAACAGGTAAACCCGCACAATACCAGATGGACTTTTGACTGTCATTGACTCTTTGTTTTCTGCCATCGAGAATTTGCTTCAGTTTGGGCATCTGGGTGGCTCAGTTGGTTAGGCGACTGCCTTCGGCTCAGGTCATGATCCTGGAGTCCCGGGATCGAGTCCCGCATCGGGCTCCCTGCTCGGCAGGGAGTCTGCTTCTCCCTCGGACCCTCCTCCCTCTTGTGCTCTCTGTCTCTCATTCTCTCTCTCTCAAATAAATAAATAAAATCTTAAAAAAAAAAATAAAAGAATTTGCTTCAGTTCATCAGTTCCTCCTACCTTCATCTACTGTGTAAATTCCTAATATTCGACCTGAGAATAGGATGTTACATTGGAGATTGTAGTTCATGTATGCTGTGAATCTGAAGATGGAAAGCCAGGTGCTGGAAATACGAAAGTAGGTTTCTCGTTCATGTTTGCGTGGGCTTTTTTGTTTTTGTTTTGTTTTGGTGGTTTGGTTTGGTTTTACCCCAGAAGGGATGGTGTGATCCCTGTGCCCAAATTCCAATATTTGGAATTCCTGTGGTAGCAGTTTTCATGCAAGTCCAAATTATCTCATTGAAATGACCAATATAGTAATGGTACTTTTTTTTTTTTTACATGTGACCTAATAGCGCCTACCTTATTGTAGTTTTCTGAAATGAGTTCAAAAATCCCATTGGTCTTATTCTGTACACTGGTAGCCAAAAGGTAAGGTAATTTAGAACATTTTAAAGATGAACTTGTACTTTGAATATTAATTACTTATTTTTCTTAAAAATTAGGTGCACTGAATTAACTATGCTATAATACCTGTTCATTCTTTGCACTGCATTTAAATTTACATTTATTTAGGTAATGAGTTTTGTAATTTATTATATCTATAATGTAAATAATTTTAGTCAGATATATACTTTAAAAATATATTCTTACTTGATTAACTGCTTTATACTCTTTAGTGAATATCATTTACTTATAAAAGTTCAACTTAGGGAAACGTTTAAAAATAAGTAACAAATGAACAGTGGGAAAGAAACTATCATGAAAATATTACTAATGGCTATTTTTGTTTTTCCTAAGAATTAAATTATGACGTATATAGTAAATGGTCCAATGTGTTAGAGTTCTAGCTGTTGCCAAGCAACAAGGATTCTTGTTTTGCTTTTTCTGTCCTGGTCCCTTACTGCCCTATACTTCTTTTGGTAGAGAAAAAATATTTACCTTAAAAAAAAAAAACAACAATCAACATTTATAAAACCAATTCAGTAACTTTATGTTAGATTAACCAATCCTCAATTATTGGACATAATAAGTTTTATAGTTAAATAGAAAGGAGTCTTCAGAAGCACTTAATTTACAGTCATCCAAAATTCTAAAGAGAAAGGCCATGGATATGGATTCACAGTCCAAACCTGGAAAGATAAGTATCTCTGAAAGGTCCATCCTTTCAGGAAAAAAGGCTGTTGAGAATATAGATTACCCACACTACCATAATCTCTTAAGGAAAATGAACATGCCTTTTGTGAAAGGAGTTGAAGACAGACATAACTATGGCAGAATTGAAAAGAAATGCAACCCTACTTTTCTTAAATTTCACCCTTATCCCCCTTCCGTCCTGCCAGACTACCATTTACACTATCCTTATCCCCCACCATATGGGCGAGATTATCCATTATTTCCACTTCGGGATGATGTGCCCTTGGGTGATGCCTGTTCCGGGTTTTTGAGTCCTGGTGGCGATGCTGATTTAAAGCCCGGCATTGGCAGAACCATACCAAGCCTGGTGGATTCCAGTGATGTGAAACCGCAACATCGAGTTCCCAGGCCAGACACAGGATTTCAAACAACACTGAAAAGGCAAAACATTTTATTAGAAGAACTAAAACAGGACAGGAGATGGAATTCCAGGGCAATACCAGACATTTCCATCAGAGCAAGACTTGGAGGTAAGTAAAGTGACATGGACTTCATAATTTTTAAACCTTCAAACAAGGGAGAAGAGTGTGGATATAAGTCTGAGTATTTAGCAGTAAATTTCACATAAAATTATAAAGAAGTGAATAAGGAACTCTTAAATTATAGATTGTAAGGAAAAACTAGTAAGAATGATTAGCCTTTTATAAACCTATTCGTAAAAAAAGTTTTTTAAAAAGTGCATTAATTAGGATAAGTGACCAACACAAAGTGTGTATCAGATAATTTATTCTAGACCTATGGCTAACCTAATTTTTCCAGAAGGGCATATATGTTTCGTTTTGATAATCGTGTAGCATGCTTCCATATCTATCTGTCTCCCTTGAAAAACCAAATCTGCTGGTGGTTATAAAGAGGTCACAGGAGCTGAAATGAAATGGGAAGGTACTTGAAAGTAGATTTGGGGGTCTGTTAGGAAGCAACCCTTCCACAGTCCTGGACACAGAATTGATGACCCCTTACTGATAGCTATATCTTACGGTTTCTCTGTGAGAACTCCCAGAGAGTGTCACAGGCCTGGTCCAGAAAGGAAGGAACACTTCCAAAGGAAAGCCTCATGGTGTATTTTTGTATGGAGGTGTGTCTGGCAAGCAGGAAGTACAGGGAGGTTAACATCTCTGAGCATGTGGAAAGGAAAAGACCAAATGCTGTAGCAAGAGCTAAGCTTTGTCTATGCCAGAGGCCGCACCCCCTCCACTGGTGCATCTGGCCATAGACTAGAGGCCTAAGGGGACAGTATGTGAAGAAAAGAGCTTGAGCTCACTCTTTTGGTAATGTTTCAATGTAAAATAGTAGTCATTGTCAGGAATATGTCTTTAAAGGAATTGAAGTTTTTTCTAGTAGTCCTATTTTAGACAAGTATACCACTTTGCTTGTAAGCAGTAAACCCTAGCCTATGTAGTTTTTAAGAACAATATTTTTGGTTTGTAAGTTTTTCTAAGATTGGACTCTCAAAACATTATTACAACAAATTAGAGGCTGAAGAAATAATTTATTAAAGCTAACGTAAAATGAAAACAGGGTTAACAGACTGCACCAACAATTCAGAACCAAGTATAGTACTCACTACCTGGATCAGTACAACAGAATTCAGTAGACTTTCTGGGCTTGAGTCCTGGTAGAAGGCTTACTTGCACTATGACCCAGGGCTCTTCATGCCTGTGTATCCATATTTGTAAATTTACATACTAGTAATACTTCATAAGGTAATAGTGAAGACTAATATAATTCACGTACAGATATCTGACATGGAGGAATGCACCAATAAATGTTAGCTATTAGAAAGTCCAGAATTTTCAATTCCTTGGCAATAAGAGTACTTCTTTTATACAATTGTAAGGATTAAAAGAATTAAGACATGTAAAGCACTTAACAAAATTCCTGGAACCTGGTTAAAGCATTCAATTAATAGTAGCTGTTAATATTAGCTATTACAGTTTCAAAGAGTAATACTGGTGGTCCATGATTTGGTTCAATATAATTTGTCCTAGGTTTTCAGTGATTTTGTAGATCTTGGAAATAATCATTAATTATAAATAATAAGTACTTTCGGTGTTTAGCAAATCTAAATACACATAATTTCGAATACATTCTAAGAATGTCTTTGTAAAATTAACTATATCACACATGAATATGCTTTTCATTGGGCTTTCATAAATACCAAAACGATATCACAAAAGATTATATTGCCAATTTCTTGCTTTATTCCAACTTTGTCTAGACAACTGGATTCGGTACTTTTTTGTTCCTAGTTGGCTTTCTTTCTCATACACTAATCAAGTACTCTAAACTTATCCTAATTATATTCAAACCTTTCTTTGGTCTTTTTGCCTCTCCTTACAGGAGATGACACATCTTCCTTATCACAGGAAAAATAGAGGTTGCCTATTATCACAGCCTTGATTTTCCTGTATTCAGCTTCCTAAGATCAACACTTATAACTCTTTGTGTATCTTTCTGCTTTTTTCTTTTTTAGCTACTGTCTCAGCTCAAGCTGCTAAAACAAAATACCGTAGACTGGGTGGCTTAAGCAGCAGGCATTTATTTAGGTTGGGAAGTCCAGGATCAAGATACAGGGTAACTTGGTTCCTGGTGAGAGCCCTCTTTCTAGCTTGCAGAGGGCCTGCTTCTTGCTGTTCCCTCCCCAGGCAGAGAGAGAGAGACAGCTCTGGTCTCTCCTCCTCTTTTTATAAGGAAAGTAATCCTATCATATAAGCCACACTCTCCAGACCTTATCTAAACCTAATTCCCTCCTGAAGGCCCAACCTTCAAATACCATCACATTGGGGGTAAAAGTTTCAATATACAAATTGGGGGGGTGGGGTATACAAACTTTTACTCCATAACAATCAACCATTTTTAAGTGTATGGTTCATTGGTATTAAGTGCAATCTTCACCACTATTCATCTCCTTAACACTTTTCATCTAAAAAACAGAAACTGTACCGATTAAATACTAACTTCCTATCTCCTCCCCTTCTCCCTGGGCCCCTGGCAATCACCATTTTACTTTCTGTCTCAGAATTTGGCTACTCTGGAAACCTCATATAAGTGAAGTCATAAAGTATTGGTCTTTTTGTGACGCTTATTTCATTTAGCATAATGTCCTCGTGAATAAAAATGTTCACGTCGTAGCATGTACCAGAATTTCTTTTTAAGGCTAAATAATTTTCCTTTTTATGTATATACCACATTTTGTTTATTTATCCATCGGTGGACACTTGGGTTGCTTCACCTTTTGGCTATTGTGAATAATACTGCTTAGGGGTGTAAATCTCTTCAAGACCCCGCTTTCAGTTCTTTGGGGTAAATACCCAAAAGTGGAATTGCTCAATTACATGGTAATTCCATGTTTAATGTTTTGAGAAACCACCATACTGTTTTCCATAGTGGCTACTCCATTTTAAATTGCCACCAACAATACACAAATACAATTCCTTGCATTCAAGGAATAAACCTCACTTGGTCATGGTGTATAATACTTTCAATGTGTTGTTAAATTCTATTTTTTAGTATTTTGAGGATTTTTGCATCAGTATTTATCAGGGATATTGATCTGTAGTTTTCTTGTAGTGCCTTTGTCTGACTTTGGTATCAAGGTAATGTTGGCCTCATAGAATGCGTTTGGGAGCATCCCCTTCTCTTCAGTATTTTTGGAAGAGTTTGAGAAGGATTGGTATTAATTTCTCTTTAAATGTTCTGTAGAATTCACCAGTGAAGCCGTCTGGTCATGAGCTTTTCTTTGTTGGGAAGTTTTTGATTATTGATTCTCCCTATTAGTTACAGATCTGTTCATATTTTCTGTTTCTAAATGATTCAGTCTTGGTAGGTTGTCTGTTTCTAGGAATTTGTCTATTTCATCTAGGTTACATAATTTGTTGGTGCGCGTTGTTCATAGTACATTCTTATCCTTTTTATTTCTGTAAATTTGTTAGTTTGCAACCTCAGGAGTTCTTTGGGTGAAATCTAAAACTGGCCCTCATACATGGAGGGCAGAGAGAGAACAAATAAAGAGGCAGGTCACCCCAGATGGGTAAGTGGCAGGTTTAATAAGAAAGAGAACTTACATACAAGGCTTGTCTTGGGGGCTGCAAGACAAGTAGATCTCCACACCTGGCTTTTGGAATCCTAAAAGTCTGTATAAAGACCTTAACAGGGTTCATTCATATTACCATCCAGATGGTCTCAACAACACCTTACTCTGGGCTACATTCTTGAAACAGCTCCTGCTGGGGGAACGGTGGGCAGAAAGTACATTTCTAGGACAGGGGAGTGGGTGAGAAGCCTCCCATGCCAGAGTCCAGCTCACAGGTAGTCACATCCTCTTGACGACTCCTCCAACAAATATTAGTTGTTCTGTCCCCTTTCTCATTTATGATTTTAGTTTATTTGAGTCTTCTCTTTTTTTTCTGAGTCCATCTAGCTAAATGTTTGTCAATTTCTTTTTTATATTTTAAAAAAACACCTCTTGCTTTCATTGATTCTATTGTTTTTTTCTTCTCTATTTTGTGTATCTCTACTCTGATCTTTATTTCCTTCTTTCTGCTAGCTTTGGGTTTAGTTTCTTTCTTTCTTTCTTTTTTTTGTACTTCCTTAAGTTATATTTAGGTTGTTCATTTGAGATCTTTCTTCATTAAGATAAGTGTTTATACCAATAAACTTCCCTCTTAGTTCTACTTTTGTTGAATCCCATAACTTTTGTTGTATTGTGTTTTTGTTTTCATTTTTCTCGAGATATCTAATTTTCCATGTGATTTCTGCTTTGGTTATTCAGGGGTGTGGTGTTTAATTTTCCTATATTGGTTTGTAGTTCATTCCATTTTGTTGATTTCTACTTTGATTCCATTGTGATCAGAAAATATACTTTGCATGATTTCAGTCTTCTAAAAATTATAAAGTCCTATTTCATGGCCTATGATATAATTTGTTCTATAGAATGTTCCATGTGCACCTGAGAAAAATATGTGTTCTGCTTGGGTATTCTGTTGGATAAAGCGTTCTGTATATGTCTTTTGTGACAGATTTTTGTTTGAGTTCTTTATTTCCTTATTGATCTTTGTCTAGTTGTTCTATCCATTACTGAAAGTAAAATATTGAGGTCTCCAATTACTAGTGTAGAGTTACTTCTCCCTTAAATTTTGTCAATATTTGCATCATATATATTGAAGGTCTATGTTTGGTGCATATAGATAAAGTAGAGAACAGAGAAGTAGAAAAAATCAACTAAACCTGAACCTGGTTCTTCGAAAATAACAAAATTGACCTATCTTTAGCTATATGGAGAAAGAAAACTCAGAGAAGACCACTAACAACGGTATTTTAGATGTTGAAAAATGTATTTCTAACCATTAGAGGAGGGAAAACACATGAATAAGAAAATATACATAGAATAGTCCTTAAATCTTTCTGTTAAAGTTTTGTTTCTTTAAAACATTGTAGAAATGTTTTATAATAAAAATAATAGGGCCTATGGAAAAATAGTGTTCATGGCAGATCCCTCCAAACTCACTCAATTTCATGGGTTACATACAAAACCAACTCACGATGAAAATATCAGTTTCAAACATGTTACATCTCTAATAAGTGAAGAAATAGCACAGTGCTTCCCTTTACAAAGGACTTGATATTTGTTTGGTGGCGTGAAAGTGGTGAAGTGAGATGGTGCATTATGAGGAGGAGGTGTGTAATTGCTGGTCCCAAAGGTGACCCTTGGCAGCTCACTCCTTCCTGTGAGTGCCTGCCACCCTCCTACCATGAGGTGAGGTCTGTTTCCTTCCCATGTTGATTCTGGGCTCTCACCTATATTAGCAACCATGCTGCAAGTGGAGACTTTTTTTTGTACTTGCAAATTGGGATTGGACCTCTTGGGATCTTCCTCTGGATTCTCAGTCACTATTTTGTGAAAATTCTATAAAGGCCCATAGGGGGAAAGAAAAGTAACAAAAAACAAGGCACTGGTCAGCAGACCCAGCTCAGCTCCCTGGTAACAGTCAACACCCACTTGCCAGCCAGTGAGTGAGATAATTTTGGGCCTCTTGAGCAATCCCAAGCTGTAGCACATGACCTACAACACCCAGACCAGCTTCAGAGTACTGGGAGACGACGAATGGTTGCTTAAGATGCTCGGCTTTGGCGTGCTTTGTTTGGCAGCAGGAGACACTGAAACGAGGTAAGGGAAATGACATCATCATACTTAGGCATGGATGTCCTGCCCTGAGGTGCATAGCTGTAATTCAATGTCCTGTTCCCTATCCCCCTATCTCCTACTCTGGCCTAAAAATCAAATTTTAGGTTCTGTTGTTTTCCTATTTTCCTCCTTTTCCAAAGCAGCTGCTTCAGTGGAACCTCAAAGTGCCATCCTGCTGCTGTTGGCACAATAGTCTTCTGAGGGTTTCCTTCAGTCAGCTGGATCACAGACAGAATTATCCTTATTCTCAAACCTGGAATGATCGTGGGATTCAGCACTGCCTCTCTCACTTTGCCTTCGCCTCTTGCCTCTACCTCTATTTTCCCTCGCTGCTGTGACAAGGTACCACAGACTCAGCAGCCCCACACAGAACCCATTTATTAGCTCCCAGTTTTGTGAGAAGACAGGGCAGGCTCAACTGGCTTTCTATTCAGGATCTAACTGCCCAAACCTGCAGTGTCTGGGAAAAATCTACCTGAGGCTCATTCAGGTTGTACAGAACCCGGTTCCTTGCATTGGAGGTGTCAGATTCCCCGTCCCGGACAGCCAGGGACACCCTCGTCCTGGAGGCTACCTGTGCCCCTTCGCAAACGGCCTCCTCTGTCTTCCAAGTCAACAGTGGTGTATCGAGGCTTTCTCAGACTCTAATCTTCCTGACTTCCCCTTTGTCAAGGTTTGATCAAATATTATCTTCAGGAAGATGTTCTTAACTCCCCACAATCCAGCTGGGCTAGTATTCTTCCTCTGCACTCCCACAGCGCACAGAGAACAAGTATTATTACAGTTGCTACACGACCCTGAAGCTATCTACTAACATGACTGTATTTTCCACTTATTCATGAGCACCTCAAAACCAGGAACCCCCTCTTCTGTCTTTGTGTACGCATCTACTTCCATTTACAACACAGTAAATATTTGTTGTAGTCTGTGTGCATATTCGCTAGTCTCTTAGGACTTCTATCATTAGATAACTTATCTGCATAGTAACCAGACTCCTCTGTGGTGCCACCATCCCTAATACATCCCCTACATGCTCATCTGCAGATTCATAGTACTCAACAGACTTCTTCAAATAATGAGTAGTAACAAATAATTCTGCACTACTACCATTATCCTAACATGTAAATTCCAGAGCTATTCAGTTCTCACTGCTAAGAAAAGTTGTTATATAATCCATTGAAATGTCAGTTCACATCACACAGTGTGGCTTTCTCATAGGAAATATTTCTGGTGGAAGAAAAAGAAACCAACAACAACAAAAAAAACCTCTATCACATTTTTAACCCAAAGCACATGCATCTTTGTTTTCAGGTTGGACAAGCCCACTCAAAGTTACTCCTTTACCACCTCGTCATGAAGCATGCTCAATAAATCACACGTTCTCATTTGATGAAGAAGCAACATGTACGGTAAGATTTCCTGACTGGATGGCGCTATACAATATTTGTAATTAATTTCTTTGTCCGTGTGTCTGATATTTTATGTCCTGCAAAAAAATAGCTGCCATTTATAAAGTACTTCTTACGTGCCAGGAGCTGTGTGGACCTTCACAGTGATGGTGTACTGTGTCTCGTCTTGTGCCTTCCTACAGCGAAACTGTGGGGAGGAATGAGTAGTAAATGCTGGTAGTGCCCAACCCAGACGCCCTTTACTGGCAAGGGCATCCTCTTCTAGGGGCACTGAGTGGTGGCCACACAACAGCAGACAGCCACCAGCCTGGAGGACTGCATCCTGCCCCAATGTCCCCTCAGACTTTGGCCCACGGCTGACCGACTTCCTTGAGGAAACAGATCTAAATCTAAGCTGGATCCTGCTGAGACCACATTGTCACTAGCCTCTTGCCCTGGTTCTACCCTACTCTTCACCTAGAGTGCTCCTATAGTGTACGACTTGAGCAAAAATCCTGTTTCCATCCCTGCTTCTGGACAAAGCAGTGTTGTTATCCCCACTTTATCTGAGAAAGCTAATGCCCAGTGACATTAACTAATTGACTTTTAACCCCACAGTAAGTATGAAACCAAAATTTAAACCTAGGCATCTTTCTAAATTTAAGGATTGTGTTATTAACCATTTTTCTGTGTGGATTGTATAGTCTCTAAAGCCTGATATTTAAATGACTTGAAGACCCCAAGGGGTATACAGATATCTCAAGGTTTTTCTTTCCTAAAAAAAAAATGACTTTATTGTGATATATTTCATACACACAAAAGTCATCCATTTAGAGTGTTCAGTGTTTTTTCTTATGTTACAGAATTGAGCAATGTCACCACAATCTAATTCTAGAACATTTTCATCACCCCCAAAAGAAACCCCATACCCATTAGCAATAAAGATATGAACACTTTTAAGGAATCAGTTTCCATTTCTGTATGTCCCTTCCGAAAATTGATCTGCCTGCGAACTTATCTGCGGTTGTAGTGTTAGATTTATTTCTACTTTCCCCATCTCTTCCTTCATGATTACCCATCCTAATTTTACCACAGAGGTAAATATTACAGATATTAGAGATAGAATAGAGGAATATTAGTAGAGAGGTTCCCATTGAATCAGATTCCAAGAACACTAAAGATGAAGTCAAATAGCAAATTTAGTCCCTTCTTTATGAAATATTACTAAACATGTAGAGAACAGAAATAGAGAAAAGACACACCAGCAAGAGAATAGCTACTATAAAGATTTACTTTGAGATAATGGTGTAATTGAGAAAATGGTGTAAATGATAGATTTGAGGCTCTGAAAACAAACGTTTCATAAAGAAATTGAAGATACATAACATACAGAAGTGGCAGCCTATAAAGACTAATCAGGAAGTGGAAAAGATGGTGTATTGAAGAAAAATCCAGACACCAATGAAAGATTATACTATGGTATCTATGATAAACCAAAATGATGATGAACAGTAATATGAACCACCAGAAAACGAGGAGGCATAAATTTCAGATACTGCTAGAGAAGATTGGGACACAGGTTCAGAAGAATTAATTGTCTCCCTGATGATGAACAGTAAGAACACACAGATTTCAGAATCTTTGTCTCTACAAGAGGAGGACCAATCTTATCCACACATTATCCAGCAACTGTATCAGTGCAATACCCACAGGACACAGGTGAATGTGACAGATCTTGTGAATTGCTGAGAAGTTCACAATAAAAGATATTTTAAAAGAATTGTTGTCAATTCTAATTTAGTATACTTTTTAGAAGTGAAAAATTGATGTGATTTTGTATTCCTATATCCCTTCTTTTTGACAGTAGATCCATTGGGATTTTTTTGTTTTTCTTTATTATTATTATTAACATATATGTATTATTTGTTCCAGGGGTACAGGTTTGTGATTCATCAGTTTTACACAATACACAGTGCTCACCACAACACATACCCTCTCCCATGTCCATCACCCAGCCACCCCATCCCTCCCACCCCCCTCCACTCCCAGCAACCCTCAGTTTGTTTCCTGAGATTAAGGGTCTCTTATGGTTTGTCTCCCTCTCTTGTTTCTTCTTGTTTCGTTTTTTCCTCTCTTCCCCTATGATCCTTTGCCTTCTTTCTCAAATTCCACATATCAGTGAGATCATATGAAAATTGTCTTTCTCTGACTTATTTCATTTAGCATAATACCCTCTGGTTCCATCCACTGCAAATGGTAAGATTTTATTTTTTTTATGGTCGCATAATATTTCATTGTGTGTGTGTGTGTGTGTGTGTATATATATATATATATATATATATATATATATATATGCCACATCTTCTTTATCCATTCATCTGTTGATGGGCTCTTTCCATAGTTTGGCTATTGTGGACATTGCTGTTATAAACATTGGGGTGCAGGTGCCCTTTCAGATTACTACATTTGTATCTTTGGGGTAAATACCCAGTAGTGCAATTGCTGGGTCATAGGGTAGCTCTATTTTCAACTTTTTGAAGAACCTCCATACTGTTTTCCAGAGTGGCTGCACCAGCTTGCATTCCCACCAACGGTGTAGGAAGTTTCCCCTTTATCCGCATCCTTGCCAACATCTGTCATTTCCTGACTTGTTAGTTTTAGCCATTCTGACTGGTGTGAGGTGGTATCTCATTGTGATTTTGATTTATATTTCCCTGATGCCGAGTGACGCTGAGCACGTTTTCATGTGTCTGTTGGCCATTTGGATGTCTTCTTTGGATAAATGTCTGTTCATGTCTTCTGCCCATTTCTTGATTGGATTATTTGTTCCTTGGTGTTGAGTTTGGTAAGTTCTTTATAGATTTTGGATACTAGCCCTTTATCTGGTAAGACATTTCCAAGTATCTTCTCCCATTCTGTCGGTTGTCTTTTGGTTTTGTTGACTGTTTCCTTTAGCTGTGCAAAAGCTTTTTAACAGTAGATCCATTGGTTTACTTGCTTGTTCGTTCTGTCTCTAACATAGCTCTTATTCTTACTTATGTTTATATGTGATTTCCAGAAAAGATACGGAAATTATACCGATCATGTAGCAGCAGTTGATTTGGCAAGGATTCAATACTTATTAGGATATAACATTAAAAATGTTAGATGGATTTGGGTGACCTCTATGCTAAACATAGATTTTTTTTTTTTTTAATCTGTAAAGGCACTGAAATATCTGTTCATGACTCTTGCTGATAGGAGTCATTGTAAACTGTGTGGCAATTAACAAGAGAACAGGATATTGGGGGATTTAGTATAGACAAAACTACATATAGTAGAATAAGACAGCACAATTAACAAATTGGCCTAATAGACATATATAAATACATGTTTTTGCAAGGACCATTAATAAAAATGACCACATACTGTACCATAAAACAATGAGAAATTTTTCAAATATTTATTTTTAAATTTTTTTTGGCTTAGATATTTATTTATTTTTTTATTTTAATTTCAGTGTGATTAACATACAGTGTTATATTAGTTTCAGATGTACAATATAGTGATTCATCAATTGTATACATCACTCAAATATTTTAAATCATACAGAGTATGTTTTTTGACCAGAAGACCATTATGACACATCAAAACACCCTAGAAAATCATGTATTTGGAAATGTAAAAATATATTTATGAATGAGTCATGGGCCAAAGAAAAATCATAAAGGAAACTAGAAAATATCTTGAACTGAATGATAATAGTGATATAGTAGCAAAGTGTATGGGAATGAGGTACAATAATGCCTAGAGGAAAATATGTAATCTTAAATGAATATGTTGTAACAGAATGAAATCTCTGCAGAGAAGGAATTAAAAAGCACCATGATTTGAGGTGGCAGTCTTTGAACAGCACTGACTGTGTAAAAGAAGTTTAAAGGAAAGAGTCACCGTTTGGAGGTTGGGTGATGAAAAAAAAAAAATGAGGGCAAGAGGAACAATTAATATTCTGAAAGACAGAAGGAATGAATTGAGTAGAAGTTACACAACCCCTCTGGTAACAATCACCTGCCATAAGAAAACAGCTTCATTAGAGAAAGTGCTGTACTTTGCTACACTGACAGAAGGGGGCAGCATTGAACTAAAAATATTGCAAACCACACCAAATCCATCAAATGAATGGACGAAAACCAGATAAATGTTTAAAGAAACTAACAAAACAGAAAATAAAAATCAAAATACTTTAATGAAAATAAGAGTCAAAAGAAAAATCAAAATAAGCACCAAAATAATAGGAATACAAAATACCAAATCAACTACAAAACAGAAGAAAATCATTTGAGGATATGAAAAGCTGTCTTCATACAGAAATTTAAAAAATAAATACAAATAAAATTGACAGTGAAAAAATAAATGGAAATTTCATTTAGAAAATAAGAATTACACTGTGCGAAAGGGAAAAGAGATTCAAATAAAATTTTAAGAAGGAACAGGGGTACCTGGGTGGCTCAGTCAGTTAAGCATCTGACTCTTGGTTTTGGCTCAGGTCATGGTCTTGGGGTTGTGAGATCAAGCCCCGCGTCTGGCTCCGCACTCTATGGGGAGTCTGCTGGAGAGTCTCTTTCTCCCTCTCCCTCTGCTCCCCTCCCTCCACTCACACACTTGCTCACCTTCTTTCTCTCTCTCTAAAATAAATCTTTTAAAAATTTTTAATAAGGGACTTTGAGGAAAGGCAAGAAAGCATCCAACAGAAAAAAAGAGATGAAGAGTCAGTTAAAAATATCTGAGTGAAACTGGTTAAGATGGAAGAAGAAACAATATACATGTGCATGGAATTCCTGAAGAAGAAAAGCGAATCAACGGGATGGAATTAGTAGGTTCAACCAGGGTTTGTCAGCCTTGCAGCATTGACATTTTGGGTTGGATCAGTTCTTTGCCATGGGAGACTGTTGTGTGCAATGTAGGATAACTGGCAGCATTCTGGCTTCTGCCCAGTACATGCTGGTAGCACCCTTCCTGGTGGATGAAAGTTCCTTCTCCAAAGCTAGAAAATGAACAGCAAAGTAAACCAAAAGAAAGTACAAAAAGAAATTTAAAACAAAAAATAAGAAAAGACATTAATGAAGTAGAGGAGATGGAGTATCAGGTGCTCCATTTCCTTTTCTGCCTTGAACATATAATAAATTGGACAAAATATGAGAAATAATGGTTTCCAGACACTGGACAAAAGGTAGTGAAGGACTGGAATGTCTAATGGAGTGAAAATAACCATGTGAACGTTACAATTTCACCAGCTTACTGCCTGGAGGCAGTTTCTGAGTTACAGTCCAGGGAAGCGAAGTCCATGCCTTCTTGGGTTGAGAAGACAGAGATTGGAGTTCTGGGTGTCCAAGGCATCCGGAGTTTGCAGACTATGGTACCAGAGAGGAGGGAGTTGCAGAGAGCTGGGCAAGAGAATGTGCACGTCTGTGAGCACTCATCTGGGCACTGACAAAATGAACCTACTAAAGTTGAGAAAAGATGTTCTCTAGAGCACTGCAGGATCATGATTGTCCTCTGAAGCTCAAACAGGGCATGGGATGGTCCAGGTCCCCACTTGTAGAACACAGAATATCAGGCAGAATCTTCAGAAGGATATCACTTTTGTAGTCAGTCTTAATTAGCCCTACTCTAATGGTTCCTGTGGACTTGCTTGAATAGGTTAAAAGCAGCCCCCAAAACACCCCGCTGATTTTTAATTACTTAACTTTGTGCTGGAGCAAAATCTAACACTATTTAAGAACAAAACAAGTTTTAGCAACCAATAACCTAAGATCCAAAATAGGGACTCAAAGGAAAGTAATTTTCATGCCAAGAAGTAGGAAAATATCACCCATAGTCAGGAGGAACAATAAATCATTATCACTGGACCTGGAAGTGGTAGATACGAAGAAACAAGCAGACGAGGATGTGTGCAAACAGCTATTACAAATATGCTCCATATATTCAGATGGCAGAGGAAACCACAACCATGGAGGTAGGGAAAACTTGTGATGTAAACAAGACTCAAGAGGACATTGAGACATGAAAGACACAGAATCTAAAATGACACATAAATGGATATAGTTTTAAGAGCAGGTCAGATACTGCAGGATAAAAGATCAACGAAATTGAAAACATAGCAACAGTTATCCAAAATGAAATAGGAAATGAATAAATAAAGTATCAGTTAGCTGTGGGATGATATCGAGCTGTTTAATACACATGTAACTGGAGTCCCAGAAAAAAGGGAAAGTGGGAAAAATGGGCAAGCGATGGCCCGTGTTGTTCCTAACTAATTATAAATATACAGACCTAGGAAACTCAACAAATGCCAAGCTGTATAAAGATAAAGGAAACTATGCACATAAATTATGGAAAACAGTGATAAAAAGAACATCTTAAAACAGCTAGAGGAAAAAATACATTAAATACAGAGGAACACATATAAGAATGATAGTAGGCTCTTGTCAGAATCTGTGCATGCTAGAAGAATATGGAAACACATATTTTAAATATCAAAAAAAGTTAATTAAGAATACATTAACTAGTGGGGCACGTGGGTGGCTCAGTCGGTTAAGCGTCCCACTCTTGGTTTTGGCTCAGGTCATGATCTCCAGGTCTTGAGATTGAGCCCTGCATTAGGCTTCATGCTTAGCAGGGAATCTGCTTGAGATTCTCTCTCTCCCTCTCCCTCTGCCCCTCTCTTGCTTGTGCTCTCAATAAATAAATAAATCTTCTTTTAAAAAAGCAGCATTAATAAATTTCAAAAAGAAAGGCAGAGTAGACATTTTCAGGAAAATAAAGTTGAGGGACATATTGCCAACAGACCTGAAGGAGGTTCTTTAGTCAAAAGAATATGGTGTATGTGGAAATTTGAGTTTATACAATGGAATGAAAATGAGGTCAAGAGAAATGCTAAATATGTGCGTAAATAGAAAACACTATTTTTCACTTTGAAAGTCTTTAAATATCATTGACTCTTTAAACCAACAATAGTAGCAATGTATTTTGGGGGTATAACACATGCAGAACTAAATTGTGTAACAAAAGTACATGGGAGGTCAGGATGAAAATAGGCATATGCTATTGTAATTTTTTACACTATTCATGAAGTGGTGTAATATTATACTTTAAACCCTAGAATTAAAGATGTATAAGTCTTAGAGTGACAGTAATAACAGAAGCCAATCAATCAATCAATCATAGGCAATAAGCTAATAGGGGGAGACAAAATGAAATTTAAAAAAGAAAAAAAAAACATCTCAAATAATACAAAAGAAAGTCACATAAAAGGCAAAAGAACAGATGAAACAAACAGTAAATAAAGCTGTATTTAAACCAAATTATGTCAGGTATTATATTAAATACAATTTAACACAATGAAATTGAAAGTCAGCAATTTTGATGCTGGATAAAAAATCAATACCCAACTATATGCTGACTACAAGAAAACCCTGTTAAATAGAAATAGAAGTGTAAGATGGGAAAATCATCCCTATTTTCTTACTAAGTTGTTCTGTAGTTTAAGTGAAATCCAAATCAATATCTTAGCTGTATTTTTATGGAATTTGACAAGTTCTTTATAAAATACATACAGAGAAGCAAAGTATCAGAAATGACCAAGAGTATTATCAACAAAAGGGAGAAAATCAATGGCCATTTATGCACAAAACTCTCAGCAAATTAGACTCGGAAGGGAACATCCTCAGTCTGATACAGAGCATCTGTGAAAAACCTGAGGCTAAAGTAAATAATGAAAAAAGACCGAATGTCTTTTCCTTAATATCAGGAAAAAAGGAAAAAGTGCCTGCTATTACCACTATCATTTTCCACTTAGTGGAGGGGAAAGTTATTGCAGAAAGGCAAGAAAAAGAAATAGAAATCATAAATTTTGGAACGGAAGATGAAATCCCTCTCGTGTAGAGATGACATGCTGATATTTAGTTTGTTGGTTTTTTTTTTTTGAGATTTATTTATTTATTTGAAAGAAAGAGAGCGAGAAAGCATGAGCAGGAGGGGCAAAGGGTGAGGGGGAAAGAGTCTCAAGCAAACTCCACACTCAGCATGGAGCCTGATGGCGGAGCTTGATCTCATGACCCTGAGTTAGGACTTGAGCCTAAATCAAGAGTCAGCTGCTTAATCACTGTGCCACGTAGGTGCTCCTGACATGATGATATTTGCAAAAAACCCTCAGAAATCTTCAAAGCAATTGTTAGACGTAATCGTTGAATTTATCAGAGGCAAAGACATTGTAAATGTACAAAAATCAATTGTAATGTTACATATCAGAAGCAAACACACTGGAAAATGAAAGTTTAAAACATTCCATTGACAATAGTACCAAAAACTACATAGGATTTAATTTTTAAAAAATGCATTTTTTTTTCACTGAGAACTTTGGTACATTACTGAGTGAAATAAATTAACAAAGACATAAATAAATGGAAAACCAACAGGTTCATGGGCAGGAAGACTTGTTGATATTTTAATGCTTCTCCAATTGATCTGTAGATTCAGTGCAAACCCTATCAAGATCCTAAGAAGCTGTTTTGTGGAAATTTACAAGCTGATTATAAAATCTCTATGAAATGAAAAACTTAAAATGGCTAAAACAATTTTGAATAAAAAGAATAAAGTTAGAGGATTTGTGCTACCTGATTTTAAGTCTCACTATAAAGTTACAATAATCAGTACCAATTGGCAAAGTGATTAACAAATGGAGCAATGGAAAGTAGAGTCCAGAAGCAGAGCCATCTACCTATGTTGCCACTGATTTTCTTTTTTAAATGTGCCAAGACATTTCAATGGAGAAGAAAATAAATTACTGAGACAACTGGGTATCCTTTTGGGAAAAAAAAGGCAAGTTTTATTACATTACCATATACAAAAAAATTGAAATGGATAATAGACCTCAACATAAAATTAAGATTAGAAAACGTTTGAAATAGTTGGATTTTTAAAAGACATCATTAAGAAAATGAAACAGAATGGGAAAAATACCCACAATCATACATCTAGAACATATAAAGTCATCTTAAAATTAAAGAGAACAGGATGAACAACCAGATGAAAGATGGTCAAAAGATCTGAAAGGACACTTTACACTCACGTATGTACACACATACACACACACAAAATAGAAGAAGGGCAAATAAACAGTGAAAAGATACTTAACATGCTGAGTTATCAGTAAATATAATTTAAAAGACAACATATCCTTACAATGGCTAAAATTAAAACAACTGAAGCTTCCAAGTGTGACAAAGATACAGAACAGTGGGACTCTCCCACACCGCTGCTGGGAATACGAAATGGTACAACTAGTTTGGAAACTCTTGAATACCGTTTGGATGGTCGTCATATACCAATGCCAGCCATATCCAGCCATTCCACTCCTAGCTATTTACCCAAGACAAGTTTAAATATATGCCCACGCAAAAACTTGGACATACATATTGATAACAGCTTTATTCATAACAGTCTAAAAATAGAAACCAACTAAATGTTTATTTGCAAGTGAAAGAGTGAACAGATTGTGGCCTATCCATACAATGGAATAGTGGTTAGCAATCAAACAGACCAAACTGATGATACCTGCAACAAGATGAATGAAACTCAGAATCATTATACTGAATGAAAGTAGTCAGAAGCAAATTATTACATGCCATTGATTCTACTTAAATGAAATTCTAAAAATGCAAACCAATACAGATTGACAAAAAGTGGATCACCTGGTGCCCTAGCCTTGGAGGAGAGGGAGATGTGGCTGGCAAAGGGGTATGAGAAATCTTTTAGCAAAATGTAAATGCTCTGAATCTTGTCTGTTATGGTGGTTTCATGGTTGTATATAACTGCAAAATCTCATCATATTGTATGAGTTAATAGATTACATTCATTGCAAGTACACTATACCTCAGTACAATGTATTTTTTGTTAAAAAGTGGTATTATAAACAACTTTATGCCAATGAAGTTGACAACTTAGATATAAGGAACAAATGGCTTAAAAACACAGCTTACCAAAACTGACACAAGGAGAAATCCTCAATAGACCTATATCTATGAAAATAGTTTTGTTGATTATCAGAACACTTTTAATTGTGAAAAATAGAGAAAAACTCTAGACCGAGGTAGTTTTACTAAGGAATAAGATCAAATATTTAAGGGACAAATAATATCATCATATCCAAATAATACACTGAGGACAATAGAGCTCTGTCACCGAAATATAAACTACATTACAATAAGAAAGTACAGTCTAATATGCCTACAAACAAAACAATCCTTAGGAAATTTTACTAAGTTAAATTTGACAACATATAAAATGTATAATACATCATGAAATAGAGATTATCCCAGGATTGCAAGGTTGGCTTAGCTTTCAGAAATCAATGAGTGCGATTTACTTTATTAACAGAATTTTAATATATATATAAATTATTATCTCAGTCAATGATTGGCCAAAATACAAAAAAAAATAACTTTTTTCTAGTGTCTAGAAATTGGAAAGTAAGATTATAAAAATACCACTACAATAACATTTTTAAAACTATAATACTAGGGAAAAATTTAGTAAAAGACATTCAAAACTCTGCACTAAAAACTACTTCAAAATGCTGAGACAAATAAAAGAAGATCTAAATAAATTCAGATATACATTATTTTTATGGAGTGGAAAAATCAGTATTTTTTAAGATACCAATATTCAAATTAAGCTCCAAACAGTTGCAGTGCTTTCCCTAACAGAATTCTTCTGTGCTTTTTTTGTGCAAAGTTGCTTTTGTCTCTGAAATTTACATTAATTTACATCTTGAAAAAAACAGTGCAGTAGGAAACTTATTCTACCTGATTTGAAGACCCGCAGTAATGCTGCATGAAGACAGTATTGTTTTGGTGTAATAACAGAGAAATCAACTGAATAGAATTGAGAGTCCAGAAATAAACTGTTTTTACACAAAAGTAACAAGACGGTTCAATGGCTTACACACAGTATTTTCAACAAATAGTTTCTGAACAGCTGGACATCCATGTGGAAGAGGAGTCTTTGTCCCTTTCTCATCCCATCACAAAAATTACTTTGTGCTGGTCATTGACCTAAACTGAAAAGCTAGCAAGAAGAAACTTCTAAAACAAAATACAAGATAAAATATCTGCAACGTTGGTTGGCAGAGATTTCTTACAGAGGACGTCAAAATCACTATGTCTAGAAAAAAATTCCTTCTGTTAACATTAAAGTCTTTTGCTCTTTGGACCACTGTTAAGAAAATAAAAATATGAGCCACAAACTGGAAGAAAATGCTTGCAATATCTGTGAAAGGTCTGTGAGCTAAGATATATAAAGAATTCCCACAACCTGATAACAAAAAGATTTTTAAGATCCTCAAGACTGAAATAAATGTTTCACAAAAGAAGATATATAAATGTCCAATAGGCACATGAAAAGGTGTTCAACATTTTTATTTGTGAGGGAAGTGCAAATAAAAACCAAAATGGAATACTATTGAATACCTACCAGAATGTCTAAAATTAAGATGCTTGAAAACCATCAAGGAGATAGTATTATGTAAAAAGAGAGCAAATAAGCAATTCTTTGCCTCAGTCTTTTTTTAATCTGTGTATAATTTGAAATAATTCTTTTTTTCAAAGAAAAGAAGAAGATGCTTGACAACATCATATGTTGGTGAGGACAGACAGCAACTGGACTTCTCTTACCTTTGGCATATCTTATAAAGTGACACATCTATACCATGACCCAGTAATATTATTTTTAAGTATTTACCCAATAAAATCAAAGTATGTGTCCACAAAAAGACTTGTACAGGAATGCTTGTAGCAGCTTAATTAATATGTACACAAAAAATCAATAGAAAGGAAAATGGATTAACAGATCATAGAACGGAATAGTATTCAATAAAAAAAGAGTAAACCAGAACACGGGAGATATAGACCAGAAAATGGGAGAATTTCAATAATATTAAAAGCCAACATTAAGGGGCATGTAGGTGGCTCAGTCAGTTAAGCATCCAATTCTTGGTTTCAGCTCAGGTCATGATCTCAGGGTCATGAGATAGAGCCCGGCGACAAGCTCTGCACTGAGCAGGGAGTTTGCTTGAGATTTTCTCTGTCCCTCTCCCTCTACTCCTCCCCTCCCAATAAATAAATAAATCTTTTTTTAAAAGGCAATATTAGTAAGCAAAAAAGCCAGGCTCAAAAAAATACATACCTCCTGATTCCAATTACATGAAGATCAGGGCAGGCAAAACTAAGTTTTAGTAATAGAAAATAGAATAGTGGCTGCCTATGGGGAGTAAAGATTGACTGAAAGTAGAAATGAAGTATTTGGGGAGATGGCAAAAATATTCTGTATTTTGACTGAGATATTGGTTATATGAGTTTCTAATTTAAGTCAAACTGATTGATTAAATTGTACAGTAAATAGCTATACCTTTTCCTATATGTAAATGTCCTAATTCTAGAATTCAGGATTAAGAAGATTTCTTTCAGAATTGTCAAAGAATGAGCTTTTTCCACAAATCCTCTCTATCACGTCAGATACACTGAGATGCTACAGATATACTGAAATGCTACATGTATTTTAAAATCAATACTTAGCTGAGCTCAAAGGCAAGAGAAGAGAGAGGAAGATCCAGTCTCCAGAAAGGAAGAGAAAATCAGTTCTAAAAATAGATGTACAACTTAAATTACGTTTTTCATGGGTATAGCTTTGGGTAACAGAGACCCAAATATGCTGTGGTTGGGACACTATGGAAGTTTCTCTTTTACCTAACAATCCAAAGGTCCTGGACTAGCCTGCAGTTCTAGTGTATGATATTTTCCTAGACTCATTCTGTTGGGCATCAGGATAGAAGGATAGAAGCAAAATCAAAGACAGATATCCTCCCCCTTTTAAGGACTTGTTCCAGAAAATGCACACAGCACTTTAAATGATGTTGGCAGAACTCAATATTGCACTAGCTACAAAGGAATTGTGAAATAGTTATCTTTAATCTAAGGTCATGGGTCCAAATAAAAATGGGCTTCTTTTACTGTAGAAATGGGGAATGAAACTGGATTTGGCTGAAGCCAAAGAGTACGTGGGCCAGGATTTTAATACCTACATAGGAAATCTGAAATCTCATGGTGGTTATTTGGAATTGAGTTTTCTGTGTAAATTCAGGTACCACAAAGGGCTATCTCAGCAATGAGTAGAAATTTGAATAAATCTTTACACACGGGAGGGAAGTTGGCCACCTGACCAAGACAATAAATTGGAAAATACAATATATTATCCACGAGGAAACAGAAACTCTGGTCTGTACCACGTGGATACATGGATCATGATTTCTTAGTACACATGTAGTGTGGGAATACCACATCCTAAAATTTAAAAAAAAAGAAGAAAATCTTTTGTACCCAGAAACAATAAGCAATACTTCGAGGGAACACTTCCACAAAGTGGCACTGACAGGCAGCATTCCAAAGAAAATAGCGCTCCCTAGATGAAACCACCATCAAAATCATACTCTGCATGTGAAAAGGGTTGCTTGTGAGAGGATATCAGCGGGCACAACAGAAGGGGGACATCTCTCCCAAGGAGCCTCAGATAATAGAACCATCTGAATATACATTAATTTTCAAGAAATTAAATTTCTAAGGAAAGAACAGGACTTACGGAGAACAGGCAGATGTGAAAAGGAAACAAATCAGATTCTTTAAAATCAATTATTTCTCTTAAAAAAATCATTAAACATTTTTGTGTCCTCTGTGGCAGAGTAAGCTCCTAATAGCCTAACCCTCCCACCAGTAACAACCCCAGACTCTGATGAAATACAAATCCATCGGGTCAAGACCTCTGGTGATTGAACAAAATCAGGCAAATTTCAGAGTTGAAACTTAGAGGATGAACTCGGAGTGATTTTCCCCTTGTGGCCTGAAGGTTGGCTACATTCAGGAAACTGGAGTGGTTAAAATTTCAATAGAAATCTCTGTCTATCTGACCTAAAGAGGTGAAAGAATGGAGCATGACCCAAGAATTAAAGGAAAGAAACCAAAACGGGAGGCAGCTGGGGAGGGAGCCATAGTGCCACGTATGAACTCATCCCAAGTCTTTGCCTGATCCCTGGACTGTCTTTGCTCAAAACAGACTCTAAGCAGTTCTATCAAAGGCAAACAAGGTACTGATCTAAGATCCGACTATTATCCAAAATACAGTCAGGAATAATGCAGAATCCAGAGTCTCCTCAACATAAAATGTACCACGTCCAACATACAATCCAAAATTACTCAACACACAAAGACCATGGAAAATGGGATAAGCTCACATGGGAACATGCTAGATGCTAGAATTATCAGACAGGGATTTTAATACAGCTGTTGTAACTGTGCTCAGTGACATAATGGAGAATATATTCATAATCACAAGACAGGAAATTTAGGCGCCCCTAAAAACACTTCTAAACATATATATATATATATAATTCATCCTACTAACAGAACCATTACAATGATTTCACTAGATGTAGCCTTGGTGAAATTAAAAAATATGTAACAACCAGGTTTAAACAGAGACTAGAACCAGGGGAAGAAGGAAGTATGAACTGGAAAGTGCATAGCGGTACAATGGAAGTTAAGGATGAAGAGATGCAAAAGTTAGGACACTAAGCGGACAGAACAAGAAAGTCTAGTATTTGTCTATGGGCACTTCATAAGAGAATAAAGTGAATCCACCGACAGTAAAGAGGACAATGGAGAATTGTCCAAATTGGTGAAAGTTAGGCATTCTCAGATTAGAGAAACATAACACATCTTAAGCCAGATGAAAAAAATAGATCTTCTCCTAAACAAATTTTCTTCATGGGAAAACCAAGACAAATATCCTAAATATTACCAGAGGATGAGGATGGGGGGACACAGAATACCTGCAGACCATCATCATCCGTGTACTTACAAAGTAACGATAACAGGCCAGAGGTCAATGAAATGTATTTAGGTTACTAAATAAACATAACCATTAAATTAGAATTCTAAATTCATCTGGAACAGTATTGAAAGGTGAGGATGAGTTAGTTAAAAAACTGAGCTAGAAGAAGCTCATATCCTTGAAAGAATGACTGAAAATAGAACTTCAGCCAAAGAGAATGGAACCAGGAATACAGGGTTAAAACAAAACAAAACAAAAACCAAATAGAATACAAGAAGTAAAAGCAGGCAAAGAACCACTGATAAAATATTGTGGAAATTTTAAATAAATAGTCCCTGACAACAGTTATAATAAGAAGTCATTTTAATGAAATAAGATGAAAGATAGGAAGGGGGAAATATTGCAGAGCTAATGTCCTTCTATCATTAGAAGACAAGAGAGACAAGACATTTTAAGATGTTTGAATTGCATGGTGCTGAAAACATCATTTGCCAACATTTAAAATTCAAGAGCTTTCTCCTAAAGAATTGATTTTCTGTTAACTTGAATATACATTTTGTCAATTTTAACTTAATCACTGGGAGATTATACAGAGAATGTAAATTTTCAAGACAACTGAGGGAAGTAGGGGAGTGTTAAACCTGGTCCACCCACGGGGTGCTATGACAGGAGAAAAGTAGGGACAGAGAAAACAAGAAACCACATGCGTAGAAAGCATGAGCACTTCCCATGTTATCTGATCTCCTTTAATTTATTATTCACACCTTCTAGGAGGATGGAGAACCGCTTTTACAACCAAACGGGAAATACAGTGCAAAGGACTCATTTTACAAGTCCTCGACTCAAAAGTAAGCATTTTTCCCAATAGAACTTTGATTTAAAAATGTACTTCTAGGGGCGCCTGGGTGGCTCAGTCGGTTAAGCAGCCGACTCTTGATTTCAGCTCAAGTCATGATCTCAGGGTCCTGAGATTGAGCCCCATGTGTAGCTCTGCACTTAGCGGGGAGTCTGCTTGAGATTCTCCCTCTCCATCTCCCTTTTCTCCCTCTGCCCCTCCCCCTCCACATAAATAAATAAGTCTTTTAAAAAATAAAAAAAATAAACTAAAAAAATAAAGTATTTGTGTCATCTTTCATGACACATCCCCTTTGTATCCACAGTGTCCTGGCTTCAATGAGTCATTCAGAGAGCATCAGATGCAGATACTTACTCACTCATGTTGATGGCTAAAATAAAGAGGTCAAGGGAGAGTCTTAAAGAAAATCTATGTTTAATAGAAGAATAAAACCAAAGCAGAAAGGAAATGGTTAGAGAGAGGAGAAGATAAGAGTATAGCATCACAGAAAACCAAAGCAGAGAAAGCCTGAAGGAGTTCATTTACTCAGTCAAAAACCATCTTCAACTCTTGCTGTGTGTCTGTGCCCTAGGCTATGAGGTTCATCAGGGAATAAAGCAGACAAAGATCTCTGTTCTCAAAGAGCTCTCATTCTAAAGGGAGATGGACGATAAGCACAAACGTAACACGTAAATAGCTCATATCTTAGAAGGTAATGAGTCTATGGAAACATAAAAAAGATGGCACAGGATAAGAGCATCAAGGGTATCCTGTGTAAGGGTAGGAGGTTTCAGTAGTGAAGGAGGTCTGCGGGGGGGTCCTCCTCAGTGATGGGATTTGAGAGAAGCTCAGAAGGCATAGGGAAGTGATTGCAGATCTCTGGAGTGACCATTTTCCAGGCAGAGGGAATGCAGAACCATGCAGAGACCTGTGTCAGAAATGTGCATGGAGTCAGGGGTGCACCCGGGCCAGGGTATCTAGAGCAGAGTACAAGAGGGGAATTAGAAAGAGAAGATGGGAAAAAGCAGGGAGTGTCTGGAACCAGACGTCCAGGGGCACTTTAAGCAACTGTAAACACCAGGGCTTTTTCTCTGAGGGAAGTGAAGGTTTAGCAGAGAAGTGGCAAGATCAGACTCTCAGAAAGTAACGTGGTGGCCTCTGTGTTCCCAGACAACCGGATGAGGCAGAAGGGGGAGGCCAGGGTACCGCTGGCGTCTATAGAGGTCAGGTAAGGACGGTTTGGGGGAGGCTGGTAGGAAGGTGTCAGCCACGGTTGGCTTCTGGATATATTTTGAAAGTAGAGCCAACACAATTTCCAGTTTGCAGGTAATGAATCTCAAGGAAATAGGAGTCAAGGACAATCCAAGGGTTTGGGCTAAGCAGCCAGATGGCCTGAGGTTGCCATTACTTTGACACAGGGGAGTGGGTTTGGAGGGAAAGGTCAGAAGTCCATTTTAGACCTGCTGAATATAAAGATGTTCATTAGATATCCACGTGGCTACGTCAAGTAGGTGACAGGGTGTATGGGTCTGGGGTTTGGAAGAGCAGCTAGAGAAATTAAGTGCAGGGGTCATGGCTTAGCAACAAGTGTGAATTGGCAGACACACGTTAAGGGTGTTCGGGGAGGAGGCAGTGAAACTGTGCAAACGGTCAAGGACAGTCAACCCCGAGAAGAGATGATTGCAGTTGCCCAGTGGGCTTTGAAATCAGCAGAAACACAGAGAGTGGAGGAGCGGGGGTCCGGGGGTGGCTGCCGTGAGCATAGGGACCTGACAATGTGTGTGGGTGCTGCAAAGCACTTCATTCCCTCCAAAGTCCTTCCTTCCCCAGGGGCTGAACCCAGCAGATGTGCCTCACATTTCAGCCTCACCCACCACCAGTTTCATGAAATATACTTAGGAGTAGATATTTTCCCAGAAGGTTTATAAAAATATAAAGAATATATGTGAAATGTGTGATTAAAATCAGAAGTCATGCTTTCTCTCTCTCTCTTTTCTCTTTCTCTCCCTTTTTCTCTGCAAGTCTCCTTAGTAGAAGAAATCAGCATTGGGATACTTGTTGACCTAAATGATGCCAATTTGTTAATGAAAATGTCACTTAGTAGCCCTTTATGTGTTTTGTGTATAAGAAATGTTCTGTGAAATATCCTGCCATTCTGTAAGCTTTGGTTTCAATCATCTGTATTTAGTTTTCAGGAAGTTGAAAATTGAGGAATTTTTAAAAAGATGTTTATTTATTTGAGAGAGAGAGCACAAGCAGGGAGGAGGGCAGAGGGAGAGGGAGAAACAGACTCCCCACTGAGCAGGGAGCCCAACACAGGGGCTCGGTCCCAGGACCCTGGGATCATGACCTGAGCAGAAGGCAGACCCTTAACGACTGAGCCACGCAGGTGCCCCAAATTAAGGCATTTTAAAGAATTGTACTTCTTGCCCATTTTGTGGCTGAGATGGGGGAGGAGGCAAATTCTATTTCAACATATACTTGGAGATTCTGATGCAAAATCATACAACCTTTTTTCTGTAAACAATGTCAATTTTTAATGAGGAATTATTTTCATTCTAACCCATATTTCAGAAGAAAAGATAACCAGCCAACCAAATGCATTATTAGGGTTACAGTGCCCCGTTGTCTGAAGTTCACGTCCCTTGGACAGAACCCTCTGCATAGACCACAAGTATTACAAGTCTGGATGGCAAGTTTGTAGCAAGATCGTGTGCCTTATCTCCTCCTTGTAAAACAACTGGAAAAGTATAGCAACAATCATTTTTACACAGTTCTTTTCGTTGGTGTGTTGGCAACAGCTTCTTGTTTTCCTTAGGAAGAGTGTTGTTCATGTGTGAGTCTTCATTAACTCCAAGTGAAGTGGTGAAAATATTTATCCCTTTAGAACAGGCTGCATCTTTTTAGCAAGTCATGAAAAAACAAGTACTAATTTACACTATTTACCAAGCTGCAATGCTTTAAGAGCACTACTTAAAAAGCAAAATAAACTTCATTTACATTAAAAAAGAAAGAAAGAAAGAAAGAAAGAAAGAGAAAGAAAGAAAGAAAGAAAGAAAGAAAGAAAGAAAGAAAGAAAGAAAGAAAGAAAGAAAGAAAGAAAGGAAGAAAGAAAGGAAGAAAGAAACAGGGTATGGAGCTGTGTTTCAGAGTCTTAGAGCAAGTTGAGAAAAGAGCTCTATGGAAAGCATCTGCAGTCTGGGGGCGGGTAGTGAGACACCCAATTCTCACCTTTCTCATCTTAAAAATGAAGGATTTTAACGAAATGGCCTATAATTTCCTCTCTGGTTTTTATTTCATTCCCTATCGTATTCTTATCTTGGTGTCTCTCAGAAAAAATTCCAGTGGTCATCTTGGAAAAAGTTGCTGATTTGGCTAAATTCATGATCCTTTGCTCAGAATATAAGGATTTTTGACAATACAAAGTATGAAATCATACTATCCGATAGTCTTATTTAAAACACGGCATATAAAAGTTTTCATAGGGGAAAAAAATCTTGTGAAACCTGTATGGAAAATTCCATAAAATATTCGTGAAATGCATCAGAGGCTCAAACAGAGAGGCATCTTGCAAAATTTAATTCAACTCAGGTGAATTTCTTACGACAATACCATTCAGATATTCTGTCTGAAAAATGCACCATTTTAGGGACCCCCTGGGTGACTCAGTCTGTTAAGCATCTGCCTGTGGCTCAGGTCATAATCCCAAGGTCCTAGGATCTAGTCCTTGCTCAGCAGGAGCCTGCTTCTCCCTCTTCCTCTGCCGCTCCCCCTGCTTGTGCTCAGTCTCTCTCTGTGACAAATAAATAAATAAAATCATTTAAAATAAGAGAGAGACAAATGAACCATTTAAGCTTTCGCTACAATTAAAAGTATTTCATAAGAGTTAGCTTTTCTTTAGGCCACGGTAATTTCAGAGTGAGTGAGTTGAAAACATATACACAACAGTTAACACACTGTGGAGACATCACCATGGTGTTTAATTTCACAAATATTAATTTAATGAATCATCACATCAGTCCTATGTGGTAAATAAAATGTTTATGTTGTTTCTTATCCAGGCTTTTATCCCAAGCCCCGAGCACAGTGCTTGAAATACAGTAATCGCTGAATAGATATTTGTTGAGGGAATGAGGATCACTGGTAATTGTTTGCCAACTGAGAGGAGTGGAATTATTTGGAAGGAGAAGGCTGGCTGACAGGGTGGGACGGAGCGTTCAGCTTTTGCACCAAGGCTGGGCAGGGTAGGAGCAGGATGCTGGACACCGGGGATGGCCATCTATCCATCTATCCTGTCCGGATGCCACCACGTGAATGAGGGAGCTTTGGTTTTCCTTCAGAATCAAACTGGAGTCTGTTTAGCTGTATCTGTCATGTGTGTCTGTCTAAAACAATAAAACAAAACTTTCAAAACTTGAAATCCAAGACGGGACCTTTAGATCCGAATTCTGTGTGTATAACGCTTGCTTTTGTTAAGATGGCTGGACTCCTGGTACCACGGCCCAGACTTTGATAATCAGGATCATTGGTGTGGGGCAGTGGGAATGTGGCTCACTCTTCAGGGGCTGAGAATCTGCATCAGCATCCTGACTTCGACCACCAGTAGCTGAGCACCTTAAGCAAACAAATTTCATTCTCTAAGCCAGAGTTTGTTTATTTGTAAGTTAAAGAATGGTCTTTCTGCCCTGCTGCGAAGGTCAAATGCATTTTTTTGTGTGTGAACTGTAAGATGCATATAATTAAATGCATTGGTTTTCTACTGCCATGCAACAGACGACCACAAATTATCAGCTTTAAACCACATGACTGCAGTCAGAAGTCCAGGTGTGCCCCGACTGGGTTCAATACTCAGAGTTTCTCAGGCTGGAATCAGAGTGTCAGCTGGGGCTGGGTCCTTGTCCTCCAGGAGCAGTCGGATTCGCAGCAGAATTCAGTTCATTAAAGCTGGGGGGGCTCATGCGGTGTTTCTTTTTCTTTCCTTTTCTTTCTTTCTTTCTTTTTTAAGATTTTACTTATTTATTTGAGAGAAAGAGAGCATGAACAAGGGGAGGGGCAGAGGGAGAGGGAGAAGCAAACTCCCTGCTGAGTGCGGAGCCCAACATGGGGCTCGATTCCAGGACCCTGGGATCACGAGCTGAGCCGAAATCAAGAATTGGACGTTTAACCGACTGAGCCACCCAGGCACCCCTCATGAGGTGTTTCTTTAAGGACAGCTGCAAAGTGTCTACTGTATGTTTATCTCTTTTTAGGGCTCACCTGTTTGGGTCAGACCTACTTAGGAGAATCCACCTTTTGATTAACTCAAATTCAACTGATTAGGGACCTTGAATATATAGGCACAATCCCTTGGCCATATAAAGTTGACATACAAAGTATCACAGGAGTGGTATCTTGTCATACTCATTCGCTCTGCCCACACCAGAGGGGAGGTGGTTATATATGACATGTACACCAGGGGGCAGGAGTCATGGGGGACACCATCGAATTCTGCCTGCCACAGGGTATGATACTGCTAGGACTCATACCATTTGAATATGTATTTTTCATACTATGTCCTTATTTAATAATTTCACAGAGCTTATGAAGTTGTTCCTTGGGACAAGATGCTACCACCGAAACCCGACCCAGAAGAAACAACAGTGGAAAAAGCTGCTGACCTGATTTCACAGTGTTTTACACTGAAAAGATATGAAGGGGCCCCATCAATAACCCAGGTCAGTGATTAGGGACCTCAATTACATGTGCATAATGCCTTTTCCCATATATAATGTTGCATTTTTGCAACAGTGCATTTATTTCTAAACTGAAGCCCAAAACTTGAATATTCATTTTATTGTAAGAAACATGGAAAGAACATGTAAATATATACATTTATGGACTTGAAAGTGCCATAATCAAAAAAGTCATCAGGGCGCCTGGGTGGCTCAGTTGGTTAAGCGACTGCCTTCGGCTCAGGTCATGATCCTGGAGTCCTGGGATTGAGTCCCACATCGGGCTCCCTGCTCAGCAGGGAGTCTGCTTCTCCCTCTCCTGCTCCCCCCTCTTGTGCTCTTTCTCTCTCTCACTCTCTCTCTCAAATAAATAAATAAAATCTTTAAAAAAAAAAAGTCATCAATAACCTCAAATACTTCAATGTTACCTGTATTGCACTTCTTAAAATTTTATTTAAAAACTACCTCTGTCTCAAAAGTCCTTTGCAATGACTGTGTTTATTTTAAAACTGCACAAGGAGGACTGAGGGATGGAGAAATAATTATGATTCCATCAGAGAACCTGTGTTGAGAACAGTTCTTGAAATTGAGCCTAACCTCTGCACTCTGAGACAGAATGGGAAAACCCATGAATCATAGAGCTCTTATTTCTAGCAAAACAAAGCATAGTTGGTTGTCTCCACAGATGTATGTTTTCATATTTATTTTATTTTATTTTATTTTATTTTATTTTATTAAGAGAGAGAGGGCGGGGAGGGGCAGAGGGAGAGAGAGAATCTTAAGCAGGTCTACGTTCAGCATAGAGCCTGACATGGGGCTCGATCTCACGACCCTGAGATCATGACCAGAGCCAAAATCAAGAGTTGGACACTTAACCGACTGAGCCTCCCAGGCGCCCCTCTGTGTTCATTTCCAAACATCAAGAATTCAGCACGTGAATTATTGTATCCACACCACCAGCCAGGGTACTTTTCCTAAAGTGTGAATCGCTTCATATCACTCCTCTGATTAAAACCCTTCATTTTTGAGGAAGTGAAATCCATGCTCTTTGACAGGACATGTCCCCCGTCCTGTTATTTGCCCATGGCCCCTCCTCAGCCTGATCCTTACCTTCCTGTTCCTCTTGCTCCTCAAACCCCATCCTCTGAACAAACAGTATTCCACTCCCTTCAGCATTCCCTTTTTTCCAGGCTAAGTCCCATGAATCCTTTGGGTCTTAATGTGGGACCTCACTATTGCCCTCCCAACCCTGGCTCTGTGCTTGCAAAGCGCCTCCTACTTGCATTGAATCTCTCATCCTTTCGCTCTGTTCCTCATCCCTTGGAAGTCTGACAAGCCTGGGGACCACCTCTCATAACAAAGCTCTTTCCTATGTAAAACACATAGCACTAAAGAGGAAAATGATTATATATAAATATGGTGCTAAATACGGACTCCTAAGAGGTTCAGAACCACAGGGTAAGAAGCCCACATTATTTTGAAAATCTTTGTCAGCTTTTACAGAGCAAAATGGCAGCAAGAGAGAAACAATGTGGCTATAATATAAAGTCTTGGCACAGGATTTGCCCATAGAAACTAAACTAAGTCAGAGGACAGAAAATGTGCCTGGATTCTTACAGCTGTTTTTAAGGATCTCTCAACTACTTAAAAATATTTTTATATCTTTTGAAAATTATACCTTTTGAAAATATTTTTATATCATTTTTAAACATATGCTTTGGCATCTACTTATGCCAGAACCCAAAGTCCTTCCTGGCAAGATGAAGTTCAAAGCTCAGGGTCTGGATGGGGCTGGAAAGGGGAGACCAGCCTGGGGCTGCAGAGGGTGGACAAAAACAGAGCCAAGTGACCACAGGTTCTGAGATGAAAACCAAAATCAGACCTTTCATAGGGCTTCAGTCTATAGGACGTAGATGATGAGGCAGATTCCAGCTGTGTGAAAACTAATGGAAACTAAGGGTCTGAGGGCAGAGCAGAGACCAGGAGGGGCTCTGGGGCAAAGCCCTCTGTTGCTAAGCAGGTTTGGAGAGTGCTTTCCATTGGGAGCCTGGGGCTTGCCTATGATGTGGTGGGTATGGTTAAGAGCACAGGAGCTTATAGACAAGACATGATGTGATTTGCTCATTAAATATGTCATTCATTTTGTTGCTGATTTTAGATGGTTGGTGGACTCTGGGACAGATTTCAAACAAGATCTTTCTTGACACCGGTCAAGCCAGTTACTTTGTAAGTTTTATCCCCCTGTGTTCTCATCAGTAAATTTTTCACTATCACAGATCTCTCACTGATACGTCTGGTGCTCCCATCCATGGCTTATAGAAGGGGTGAGGGGTATATCCTCTGGAGAACATTCCAGAGACCTCAGACTTCCATCCCTGTGACGGGAAAGAGAACCCAAGTCCCGTTCACTTGCTCAGTGTTGCCTGCTTTCTCTTGTTTTCTCTTAACCCTCCTTACAATTTAGACTATGAATGGGGCGTCTGGGTGGCTCAGTCAGTTAAGCATCCGACTGTTGATTTTGGCTCAGGTCTTGATCTCTGGGTCCTGATATTGAACCCTGCATCAGGCTCCTGCTGAGCGTGGAGCCTGCTTGAGATTCTCTCTCTCCCTCTGCCCCCCGCCCCACATTCTCTCTTTAAAAAAAACACCCACAAAAATTTAAAACCATTTAAAAATAAGGAGTGCTTTATGAATAAGTTGATATAAAGAATTATAATGTTGTGAAATCCATGGACTTCAAGGGATTGTAACATTTCTATCAACTTTTGCATCAAGCAGTTATTTTGTGTTTTATTTTATGCTAGAAACTATGGCTTTATTATGAATCCTTCCACATAAGTAATTTTGTGCATGCAGTCTAAAAAAGCCTGATGTTTCTGTCTTCGAAAATGTCACTACTTCTTCCTATTTTTTGTTCTCACTACAACCCACATCTAGGTTATCATCTATTTTTTATTTTTTAAATTTATTTTTGAATAAATAATTGAAATTTAATATATACAAAACATACAAATAAGAATATGATGCAATTTGTGTAGCATTTCCCAGTTTTAGAAATAGAGCATTACCAACATGATGGAGAGCTTCTCTGTTCTTCCTTAGGGATCACTATCATTCTGGATTTGATGTTTCATATTTCATACCTTCCTATAATCCTTTAAAACACATGTATTCTTTTTAACCAAGATATGGCATTGTGTTCCATGGTTCTAAACTCAATATAAGCGGCATTATATATATATATATACATATATATATATATACACACACATATATATATGTATATATATATATATATATATATATATATATATATACAACTTGAACATTTTTGTTCATTGTTGTGTTTGTGAGATTTATACAAGTTGGCATTTAGATCTCTAGGTGCTCACTTTCCTTGCTGGATAGTCTTGCGTTGTATGGATATACCACAATTTATTTATCCATTCTTGTAATTTAATTATTTTTTTATTTTATTGCAGTTGGAAACAATGTCCCCATTTCTTCATGTACTCAAGCACAAAAATATTTCTAGATTTTATATACATATTTACCTCTACAATTGCGGCATCAAGAGGGTGACTTCCTTATAATCAAGAGATCGGCACATTCTGCTCCAGATGCGTTATACCTATGGGCTAAACCATTGGGAGCGCTTGAGTTCCCACCACTGCACATCATGGCCAGCATTTGGAATTTCAAATTTAAAAAAATTCTAATCTTATGAGTATGAAATTGTATTTCATTATCATTTTCACTTACATTTACCTGATAGCCAATAATCATTTTTTGTAGGTTACGACTCACTTGGGTGTTCGCATCTGTAACTTACCTGTTCATACATTTTTCCCCATTTGCAGTTGGGTTCCTTGTCTTTTATGTATTAATTGTATAAATTTTTATGTTTACTATTCTGGAAAAAAATTCTTTGTTGGTAATATGCATCAAAGTATCTCCTTTTCATCTGTGACTTTTCTGTTTTATACTGCTCTTTGCTGAACTGAAGTTTTGAATTTTAATATAACTGAATTCATCAATATTTTCTTCCATGTCTTATTATTTTTATGGACTTTTTAATAGATCTTTCCCTACCCAGAAGTAATATATTATTCTTCTTAACTTTTTTCTAAAAAACACTTTGCTTTTCACATTTATTTCTTTAAACCATTTGAAATCAACTCAGGTTTAGGGTGTGAATGAGGGATCCATTTCTCCACATGACTGAACAATTACTCTAGTGCAGGTTAATGAGTAGACTCTACTAAGTAGTTTAATGAGTAAAGTGTAGCCTGTTGGTTGCAACCCATTGGTGGTGAGTCACAACCACCATTTTGTAAAATTAAATAGAATAGAAAATATAAGAATGAATCATATGGAACTCTAGACAGATCTGTGTATTTTGCAAAAAATACTGCAGATGTTTATAAAGAATCATGTAAGACAAAGATAATGCATAAGAAAAGCACATGTCCACAGTGAGATTATTCTATCTTTTCTTTCCTAGAGATTCAATCATCACCTCAATGGGAAGGTTAATCTTGTACATTTAATTTTATATTTACCTAATCCACAACTAATTGCTAAGTCCAGGAGATATTTAACTGTAGTCGGCAAAATTAATGAGAGTTCTTGATAAATTTCAGTTATGGAAAAATAATGTCAAAGACAACATTTTTCAAATGTTTGTACTACGTCAATAAAACCAGCTTATATTGCCCTTTAGAAATGAATTTTTATATCAGTAAGAGAAAAAAGAATAATGAAGTGAAAATAAGCAAAATCATAATCACGTTTAACTGTTGCATTTGGTATTGCAAATGGTGAAAATATTGAGAAGAATGTTGTCTTGTCAGCAAATGTAGATTTTCTCAAGCCATATTCTAAAAATAATGTATAAACTTTTTGATAAAGATTATTTAAAATGTTTTGCCAAATGTGGAATACATCCAATATAAAAAATAGATTCCAAGGTAGAAGTTGAAAGGTAATAATTTTTTAAAGATTAAGACACTCACAAAATATAAGACTCATAAACATAGTAAGCTGAAACTGTTGGTGGTCACAATCAAATATCTTTTAGAAGAACAAAGATGCATTGGGTGTTATATGCAAACAATGAATCATGGAACACGACATCAAAAAATAAATAAATAAGTAAATATTTTTTTTTTTAAAGTACATTTATCTAACTAAAAAAATAAGTAAATAAAAGAACCAAGATGCAAATCATTGGTGCCAACTTTTACATTATGCGAGTACTAATAAGAACACTATTAGCATCTTTTTATTTATATATCATGTGGTGAAATAGCAAATAGTTCACCCAGATGATAAAATTTGTATTCCCGTTTATATGAATCCATTGCCTTTTTAATTTTTTAATTTTTAATTTTAATTTGTTTTTTTAGAGAGAGAAGGGGGGAAGGGCAGAGGGAAAAGGAGAGAGAGAATCTCAAGCAGGCTCCATGCCCAGCACAGAGCGTGATGTGGGGCTCGATTTCACGAGCCTGAGATCATGATTTGAGCTGAGATCAAGAGTCAGATGCTTAACTGATTGAGATACCCAGGTGCCCCCATTGCACATTTTATTTTATTTATTTTTTTATTCTTATGTTAATCCCCATATATTACATCATTAGTTTTAGATGAAGTGTTCCATGATTCATTGTTTGTGCATAACACCCAGTGCTCCATGCAGAATGTGCCCTCCTCAATACCCACCACCAGGCTAACCCATCCTCCCACCCCCTCCCCTCTAGAACCCTGTTTGTTTTTCAGAGTCCATCGTCTCTCATGGTTCATCTACCCCTCCGATTTCCCCTGCTTCATTCTTCCCCTCCCGCTACCTTCTTCTTCTTCTTTTTTTTTTTCTTAACATATATTGCATTATTTGTTTCAGAGGTACAGATCTGAGATTCAACAGTCTTGCACAATTCACAGCGCTTACCAGAGCACATACCCTCCCCAGTGTCTATCACCCAGTCACCCCATCCCTCCCACCCCACCCCCCACTCCAGCAACCCTCAGTTTGTTTCCTGCAATTAAGAATCCCTCATATCAGTGAGATCATATGATACATGTCTTTCTCTGTTTGACTTATTTCACTCAACATAATACCCTCCAGTTCCATCCACGTCGTTGCAAATGGCAAGATCTCATTCCTTTTGATGGCTGCATAATATTCCATTGTATATATATATACCACCTCTTCTTTATCCATTCATCTGTCGATGGACATCTTGGCTCTTTCCACAGTTTGGCTATTGTGGACATTGCTGCTATAAACATCGGGGTGCACGTACCCTTTCGGATCCCTACTTTTGTATCTTTGGGGTAAATACCCAGTAGTGCAATTGCTGGATCATATGGTAGCTCTATTTTCAACTTTCTGAGGAACCTCCATACTGTTTTCCAGAGTGGCTGCACCAGCTTGCATTCCCACCAATAGTGTAGGAGGGTTCCCCTTTCTCCGCATCCCCACCAACATCTGTCGTTTCCTGACTTGTTCATTTTAGCCATTCTGACTGGTGTGAGGTGGTATCTCACTGAGGTTTTGATTTGGATTTCCCTGATGCCGAGCGATATTGAGCACTTTTTCATGTGTCTGTTGGCCATTTGGATGTCTTCTCCCATTGCACTTTTTAAATAGGAAATCATTTGATCAGTGAAAAGCTGTATGTCTTAGTCAGTATTGCCATGTCTCCAAGCTTTTGAGAGTGCTGCTCACCCTGACCCTTCCTCTATGCAAATGTTGCTCCTAGGAGCCCACACTAAAACCTATAATCGAATGGCTATGTGGCTCAACTCATAATGCCCAAACCTAGAAACCACCAAGATATCTTTCAACAGGCCAGTGGGAAAGCACATACTGGATAAACATACTAGAGTATACCCATGCAATGACATACTACTCAGCAATGAAAAAACCAAATGCAACACACAATAGAGTGTGTGAATCTTAACTGCATTTTACTCAGTGAAAGCAGCCAGACCCAAAGGGTCACATATTGTATGACTCCATTTATATGACATTTAGAAAAGGCAAAACTACCAGGATGGGAATAGAACAATGGCAGCCAGGAGTTGGGAAGGGGGGAAAGGGATGAATACAGACAGCCTAAAAAGGGAACATTTAGGGTAGTGAACTGCTCTATATGGTTACTTGACTCTGTATTTGTGAAACCAATAGAACTATTCACTAAAAAGAACAAACTTCACCGGGTGCCTGGGTGGCTCCGTCGGTTAAGCGTCTTTCGGCTCAGGTCATGATCTCGGCATCCTGGGATCGAGTCCCACGTCGGGCTCCCTGCTCAGTGGAGAGTCTGCTTCTCCCTCCCCCCTTGTTCCTCCCCCCTGCTCATGCTCTCTCTCTTTTTCTCTGTCAAATAAATAAATAAAACCTGTAAATAAAAAAAAGAACAAATTTTCCTGAATGCAAAGTGAAATAAATACATGCATATATGCACCCATACGTGCCAGATGTTGGGGGAATCCAGGATGGAATGCGGATGGTGGCAAAAGAATCTATGTTTCAAATCAGTGACATAACTACACTTTAGTGGATGGTCCTAAATAAGTTTGGAGACAGTATTTTGACGGAATAACGTAAGGCTAGAGATGAAACCAATTGTATATAAGTGCTATGCTCTAGATGGTGTGTGCGTCTCCCCAGGGAAATGGGTTGGTGATTCTAACACTGCTTACATGTATGGGTTTGAACAAAACGAAATGTTTGCTAGATAACAGGAAGCAGGTTTCACACTGTCAGGAGGAAATACGAATAAGTAAGGAAGAAAGGCTATGCATGAACCCTGTGGCACTGGATTTGATCGGGGGGATCCTATGAACTCAGGCTTACTGTAATTTATATACAGATAGCAGATACAGAAATACACACACACATGTGGGTCTGTAGAGGTGCCCACACTTGTGTCCGTCCCCAGCTCTGTCCACTTGGAGTACCCAGGAGCAGGGACACCTACCCCAGCAGCCACAAGCATAACCAACACCCAGATGTCGGCTTTTATTTTTTATTTTTTTAAATATTTTATTTATTTATGGGAGACAGAGAGAGAGGAGATGCACAGAGGGAGAAGCAGACTCCCCCCTGAGCAGGGAGCCAGACTCGGGGCTCCATCCCAGGACCCCGGGATCATGACCTGAGCCCAAGGCAGACGCTTCACTGACTGAGCCACCCAGGTGCCCCCAGATGTTGGCTTTTAATCACCACTCTCCAAGAAAAGAAATTTTGAGACCTCTAAAGAAATGGCCGATTCTGGGGCTGGAGCAGGGAAAATACAAAATGAACCTGGAGCTCCTTGTGATGCTATAAATAACTGTGATCTCGTGTGAGTCACAGAACTTCGTGCCCTGGACTGCTTCCTGTATACCATGGAGAGTTAGACTGGATGGTCAGTAGGAGCCATTCAACATAAAAATTCCGTGTGTCTAAGAAAATCGGGGGTCCGGCTTTGCCAGATAGTGCCCGTCCAGTCCCGAAGGAAGCGTACAGCAAAAGGGAAAGCCAAGAAGAAAGGCTCTAAATTAGGGCTACAGAGAGCAAACCAAGAGCAAACCCGACTCCTTGAGAGCTGGAGTCAATTTGTTCTGTTTTTGATTTTCACTTAAAACTACATCTTTAAATCACCTCAGTTTAAAATTACAAACTCTTAGAGGTTAATTCCCATGAGGTATCTTAACACTTTGCTCTTCTTAATAAGAGAAACACTGTAATAATTTGATGCTTATTAAGTTAATGTCAATAACTCCATTGTCCTTATTTTCTCTTTTTTCTAAGCGTGAGTCCAAGTTCCAGAAGCAAATACATTCCTCTTTATACGTAAGTGAGAGTGTTTCTAAATGTCTTAAAAATTACTAGATTTACATCTAAATTGTAGCTGCCTTCAGCTCACTCATGTTTGTAATTCACTGTTTAAGACAACTTATACTTTCGAACAGATTTCTAATGTTTTGCCAGCACACAGCCTGCTTAATGTCAGGACTTCCATCACAGATCTGTTAACGATTTTGATAAAAGAAAGAAAGGGGGAGTGGTATTTTTCTGTTTCCCCAAATTGGTTATTTTACGAAGTAAAATACGCTGGGTGCTACTAATATTGGATGTTGTCAACCAGAAAGGCTTTGATACTCGATGCGGAAGATGCAATGTGCTCGCTAACACTGAAGTACAGGAAATGTCTCTTCTTACTTTTCTAAATTTAAATTTGGCTTTCCATAGTTGGCAAGGACCTGCATCGTCCACTGTGTGGGGGTCCTCTCCGCTTTGGGTTGAGGAATAACCTTGTGTTTGAGTCTGTTGGGCTGCTATCCTGAAACGTCACTGACTGGGTGGCTTATAAACAACAGACATGTCTTTCTAACAGTTCTTGAGCCTGGAAGCCCAAGATCTGGGTGCCAGCCTGGCGGGGAGAGGACTCTCTCCTGAGTCCCAGACTTCTCCACCTGTCCTTCCAGGGTGGAAGGGGCAAGAGAGCTCTGTGTTCTTAGAAGAACACTAATCCCGCTCAGGAGGGCTCCACCCTCATGATCCGAGCTCCTCCCACCTCCTGCTCCCTCCACCTCCTCCTACCATCACCTTTGGGCATTAGAATTTCAACATAGGAATATGGGAGGAACATAAATATTCAGATCATAGGGCCATGGAACAAAGTGAATCCAAGAAGATGGGTCTTTCACCTTTGCCCTCCCCCTCCCTCATTACTGCTCCATGATGGAGGTGACCAGTCTTTCCAACTAAGTTTCTGTCCCCAGCTGGAGCCCTAGTGGCTCTGGCAGATGCCGGTCTCTGCCCTACCCCAGGCTTGATCCCCTTCTCCAGTGAGGGAGCCAACCCAGGGCTGCAGAGACAGCCTGATTCTCGGCACCAAAAAACACAACCCACCTGTTACTCCCACTCTGGCCCAAACTTAAGATCATGAGGGCCTGGCAACTGTTACTCTGAAAATGGGAAAATCTCTTGCCTTTATTTTTTTAAGGCAAATTTTTCCATCATCGTGATTATTATTATTATTATTAATTTATTTTGCTTTTTCAGTTTTTGATCTATTTTAGCAAATAAGATTTCCTTTGGATGTTAGGACCCTGTTGATCTTTTTGTTCATTTTTCTTATAAAGAAACCCACGTTTTCTTTCCCTGTCATGTAAACAGTGGTTACGTGCAGTCCACAAATGCTGATGACGTGGACAACCCCTTCGGAGACATCACATCTGTCGCCAAGCCTCGGACCTCTAAAACGCTCTATACAAACACAAGTCGGTGAGTTCCACTCATAATTACTCCCCTTACGTTACCGTTAAGGATGGAACATGGTGATGGGCTTTATCATAAGTGAGAAAGAAAAGACGGCCACCAGGGACATAGCTTAAGAAGAAAGACAGCAGCTGTCTGAAAGCACTTGTCACAAATGAGATCACAATTTTGTGCACTGACTAACCTGGGTGCCTGGATATACATGCATGTGATATATTTTATATTCCACGTTTTATAGATATATAAAATATATTCACATAATCTATATAAAATATATTTTATATATTATAAAATTGTATAATAGTATACTTATATATATTTACACACTTCTGTAATCTTATATATATATACTTATGTATACTTATACACTTCTATAATCTTATATAATATATAATAAAAATATATCACATATATTTTTATAATATACAAATAATATATACAGTAATATATAATACATTATTATATATAATATGCTTATAATATAACATATAACTTATATATAAAACATATATAATATAAAACATAATATAAAAAAGTTATATAACTTATAAGCTATAATATAATATATTGTATGTAAAACATGTACTATATGATATATAATATATAATACACACTACATATCATATATAAATATAAAAATATATTTATCATATAATATATTAAGCTATATAAATATATGTAGCATGTTTATATATAATATGTATATATATTTGCTTTTACCAATGGGAACAGTAGGGCTCAGAAGTTACCTCCCTAGGATCCACCAGACGCTGCTGGATGTTGAAATCCTGTGCTCCTTTCATTATGTCACTGAGTCGCTGAATGTCATGGATATTCTCCCATCAGTTTCTGTGATGACTGACAAATTTGCACATTTCATGCAAGGCCGAACTGTGAATCGCGACAGTATTTTTCAGTGTTAGTTGATTCCTGTTTTTTCCGAAATGTCAGTTGTGCCCATGATGCAAACAAGCTGCATTTCTCTGTTGCAGGTTAGATGCAATACTCTAACCAACCTACAATAATCTCACATTTCCCTATGTTATCCATTCTGTCTATGTAATTTTTTTGACTGCTTGGCCGAACTATAACATGTGTTTCAAATCTAACTTCAGTTTTAAAATATAGTTGTGTAAATTATCTCACTTAAATCTCTAGATCAGGCACCCAAAGGAAAAGACAAAAGAGCCTATAAAATTCTCCAGGTACCGTGTTAAGAACTGGTAACATAAAGATAAAAAAGACAGAGACTTTGCCCTGGCGTACCTCAAGCATCTGATGGGTGGATAAGAGCTGTACACAAATGATTATGATATAAAGCAGGATGAAGTAAGTCCCCGAAAATGTTAGCTTCGTGTTTTCGAAGCTCAGGTGCACAGAGAGAGTCTTTCACCCGTGGGACCCGAAGGCTGCCTGTGACGTCTGAGCTAGGTCTTGAAGGATTCGTTAGTGTGATTCTTCCTCAAAATTTGTAAGGAAATTAGTACTATTAAACGTAGTAATTCTAAAGATTTTAAAAGAAGGACATGGGGATGAAACCAATTTAAAAATATCCTACAGGTATAAAAATTTAATACTCTTTTTCTTTTGAAATGTATCTTTAATTTTTGAAACATTTTATGAAACATGCTTGCCAGAGAGTCGAAACATACTCTCTTGGGTCATTCTTCAAAGACAGTGAAAATCAGCCTGGCAGCATTTTAAGAATTTGATGTAAAACATACCGTCTAACCTGAATAACTCTGGGACCGTGCCACTCTCCCTGGTCTTGCTGTTGATTTCTGTTTTTAAGGAAATGAAAGTATGAGTGGATCTCGGAAAAGAATTGAAGACATTAATTGTATTTGTGCGATTTGGGCACTAGAGGGCCACCAACCTTGCAAAGTTTCTTCTTTCCATCAGCTTTCAGTTTTTCATGTAATCTTAACCTTTTAACACAAAGAAATGCTTTGCACTTTTATTATGAAATATTGATAGATACTAAAATATATAGTGTCCTATGTAACATAGAAAGTAAAATAACACATAAATGCATGTGTTTTCCTGCCTAGATAAAGAGATAATATTTTACTAATTATCTTTTAAGCCACTTGTTTGTACCTCCTAACTTCATCACCTGGGTCCCCTTCCCAACCCAGAAGTCATCACCATCAGACTGCATGCTTATCCTTCACTTACTTTGCTTGATAGTTTTACTACATACATACAGATCTCTAAACAAAACCCTTTGTTGTTTTTACAAAACCGCATTGAGCTAAAAGACAACACCGTATGATTCCATTTGCATAAAATCCCAAACCCAGGAACACATGAACTTAACTACCTTTGTGCCAAGTTCAGAATATAGAGTGCCGTTTTATTCCAAACCAAATATGACTCTTCCCTTATTTCCTCATCTTAAACTTTCTTAAAGGAAATTGTCTTCATGACATTATCTTCAGGATTCTCCCCATGATCCGTGAGACTTAATCATGGTAGGTGAGCCCTGTGGCTCCCCACTTCTTCAACAGAAGCCAGAATACAGATGCTCAAGGCCTCTGCCTCTTCGTTCAGGTGGTTCCATTGTTGGGATCACCAGTCTTCCAAAAGAGTGACTGTCTTTCAAATTGCCTTCCTTAATTTCAGATTTTGTTTTCTGGTTACCAAGTCATCTGACGTGGCCAGGGTTTTTAAAATTGCTGGTGATTGTACTAATTGTTTTAAAAAGAGCTTAAAAAATTATTGTAGAACCGAATCTGATCATTATGGAAAAAAAGTATAGAGACATTGGTCATAAATATAACCACACTCTCACACAAACCATTATTAAGATTTTGACATAGTCCCATCAGTCATATGAGCTTTTAGTCTTGCTTTCATATGTTCATTAGCTAGGGTCATATTACATTTAAAATTTTTACCACCTTAACATTACAACAGCATCATAGTTACATGTATTATGCACTCATTATAATTTTTATTTGTGTAGATGTGTTTGTCATTGACTAGTTCACTCAATTGATTGGTGACATATGCAAATTCTTTGCATTTTTTTGTTATGATAAATACTGCCACCAAGCACTTTGTTATGTGACTCATTTTATGAGTTGGGATCTTTACTTAAGGGAGACTCCTCGAAGTGAATTCTGCAGTCAAAACACAGGAACATTCTTAAGCATGTTGCAAACTCATTTTTTTGGAAATTTTATATAGATTTACAGAACAAGTATTTGTTCTTAGTATTTGTGTCCTCCTTTGATGCTAGTGTTAAAGCTTACCAGACATCTTTTTTTTAATCTCTCAAATCTTTTCACTGTAAAAATAAATCAAATATTTTTAAAGTGCAGAAAGTAGAATGTCTTTTCCATTTTCAACCCCAAAATTAAAAGCTTGATATATTTTTTACTCTCCCCCACACACATGAGTGTCTGAAAAGTATAGGTCCCTGTGTACTGTTGTGTGCATACATGTGTGTGTAAAGCTGAAATACGCAATACACATTCTCCCTGACACTATGCAGGACTATTAAAACCTTTTTAATGGCTGCCTGATATTCAAACAAAGCTATATTATAGTTTACAGAGGCCAAGGACTTAGTACACATTTTTCCTATTGTAAACAATGTAACAATAAATACCTCCACATACACCTTTGCACAATTATGCATGCATTTATGTAGAATAAATCCCTAAAAACAGTGTTTTCTTACTAAAATTGAAATATCTTCTAATTTGTGGGAGTGCCCGATTATTACAAAACATTTACAGTTAAGGAACTCACAATATTAATGCAGTTTTCGTTGTAGTTCCTCACTTGTAACTTGAGAATAGTCGAGGAACTAAGTGAATCCACAATATCCATTGGGTTCAACAGGATATCTTAAAGCTCGGGAAAAACGGCTTTTTCATCCCTTCAACAAACATGTACTGTTTACTGGATCAGGTTACTCTTCAGGAATTAAAAAAAAAAAGTCACTCCTCACTTAGAATCTGTGTCAAGCAAAAAAAATAAAGCAAAACCTAACGTAAGGAAACCCCCTTCCCCCCAAATATGATTTTTTTATCCTTCTCTTGAATGTAAGAGCTATATTCTTTGCAAGAGCTTAATGAACAAGGTTGATGAGAAGTTTGTTTCCTTTTAGTAATTATCTGTGATTCCATGTCGTTCCAAAATGCTTTGCGTTCAAGAGTCATCGGTGCAAAGCACCTAACTGTGGGAATGATATGGAACAGCGTATCTGTGCAGTCAGGATCCAAAGGCATAAAATTCTGCTCTTTCCTAAGGAAATGCTGGAAGTGGGTTTTCTTTTGCCAACGACCAGCTGTTGGAGCTACGGACCTGGGGTCTTAGGTAATGCCTCTCACCTGGCCCAGCCCCTGGTTTTACCAGCAGGGAAATAGGCTCAGAGAAGGAGAGGTGCCCGCCCAGGTGACACAGCCCAGTGAAGTGGAAGCCGGCCATGAACCCGTGCCTCCCGCCCCCACACCTGGTGCTTTCCAGCCACACCACTGGCCTGTTTTCCCAAACCCGCCAGGCCCCCCTCTCCCCCACTGGGCTGTCTTCCACGAGGCTGTAATCCTTCATTTCAAGACTACACGGTTTCATATTCACTGTGTCTTCACCTCAGTCATCTCTGCGATGAAGCATTTGCAGATAACCACTGATTGTCCAGAATGGATCCTCAGGCAGGTGAGGACCAAGGTCTGAGATGGAAGAAGGCGGGGCCTTCCTGTCAGTCACTGCGGTATGCTGCACCTTTAAAAACAGACACACACACACACACACACACACACACGCACACACAACCTTACCACAACCCAGGTTCAAGAATGAGGCTATGAATAGTAGTTCCTTACCTTAGCCGACACTTCTGCCTTTTCAGAGGACTTTCACATCTACTCCTTCATTTGTTTTTCAAAATTGTGTGATGAGGCCAGAGGCGCGGGAACAGGTACGGTCCCCATTTTACAGATGAGGAGGCTGAGGCTGGAGGGCATGATGTAAAGAGCCCCAGAGCACTCATTTCAGGAGAGACTGAGAGACAGGCCACCTAACCCCCAGGGCAAGCTCATGCCCTGCTCACAAGGACATGCCTTTGCGTCTGGGGAAGCCTCCATCCAGCCCTGTTGGCATTCAAAGCCTCTGGGTTATTTCTGTGTTCCCTTCCCTTCGGGGACATTCTAAGAACAGAGGAAAAGCAAGTGTAGGCACTCAATGAGGGTAATAAAATGTAATTCCTGAACAGATCTTGGGGCCCAAATATCTTCCATTCTGAGAAACACAACCCAATGTCCAAAATGATGGTGGTCTTACTTAGATTTCTCGCCCGACAGTCAAAACAAGTAAATCCAAGCTCAAGGCCCCTCCTTCTTTTTCCCCTCTAGCTGTGGGCACCCCAAGAATGTTCTGCAGCCCCCTTGTCTCGGCCCTCCCCGAAAGCCCAGCCTTGCCTTTGTCCCACCACCCCCCTTGCCCTGGGCCAGTCTTGACCCCTCCCCCTGCCCTGCCCCCTCCAGGGGAGGCACAGGTTCCCTGACCAGAACACAGTGTGGCTCCCAGAGCTTCAGTTCTGTTGTCTAAGGTCCCATGGCTGGTAGGGGCAGCCCCAGGGTTCAATACCAGCCTCTCTGCCCTCTGCCCTCTGACCCCATGCCTCTCTCTTTCTGTATCCCTCTCATACGCCCCCTCCCACCCTCCCCGTTACTTTGCATTGGCGGTCTTCACCCCACTTGGGTTCTTCAAACCTCTACATGTGCATTTAAAAATGTTCTCATTAAGTGAAAGGTGTCAGGAGCAGGCCTGGCTGATTTCTGCCTGGATGTGTACCTGACACTGAACAGCTCTCAATGAAAGATCGTCGAATTGACTTGAACTCGCATGTGCACCCGTGTCCTGAGTAAATGCGACCACTCGGAGGTAGCAGGGCTGTCCTGCCTCTGCTGCGGGCCCTGGTTGTCCAAAATGGATCCAGGCAAGGATGGCACCCCTTACATCCGGGCCTTCTGGGTGGGGGTGGTCCTGTGCCCCCGCCAGCTCAAATGGCTCGGGGCACGTTCCTTAGACTCTCTCTAAAACCTCAGGTCCTGCATCTGCACGACAGGCATGATTCTAGGACCTACAAAACGGGGTCTTGTGAGGATTAAGTGAATTCATGCCAGTGTTTAAAACAGTGCCTGGGATACAGCGGCTGGTCCCGTGAGCATGAGCCACGTCCAGGGAACAGCGAAGAAGCTCTCTGCGGGCTGACATCCCAGCCCACGTGCACACGACCTGTATTCTACACACAACCTGCTCTTCCCACAGCTTCTTCTTCTTCATTTCCTGTTTAGCTTTTAATTACACACCCTCTGTGCTCCCTTTTCTAAGAAGCCCACTAAGTTCCTTATATTCTAAAATTCTTTATTTTCTATTTTATTTTGCTGGGTTTAACAAAGCCAGTTAGTTGCATATTTAGGCGATAATGTCTTCCCACCTACCCATAGCAAAGAGAATCCCGGTTTACTCTGGGAATCGGAGTACGCCAGAAGGTGTTCAAAGGCCTAGAAGCTATGGAGCAAAGACAAACAATGAAGACTTATCTTATTTTTAAATGAATTCCAGCTTCTCTCTGCTCTCCTTAAGAGGAGGAGGGGGGTCTTTGAACACGGAACCAATCTGGAAATACATTTAAAAGCCCATGTCACCCCTCAGCAGCAGGGCTGCAGAGTGTCCCCCAGAGACTATTCTCTTCTTGACAGGAGGTCAACGTGTTGCACTGAAGATGGAAAAAATTCCCCCCGTGATGTCCCTGCAAAGGGGGGGTGGGTAAATGGAATAGATTTAGAAGCGGCGTGGGTGAGGACTTTCGCTTTCAAATATTTGGCCAAATTTCAAAATTGGTTTGTTATGCAACTGAATTCATTTCTTAAGCCTAAGTGGCTTCTCTTTAATGTCTCCTGGCTCGTGGTTTGTTGTTTTTGGATGTGAGGTAACACAACATCGTATCATCATGATAGCGTGGTGTGTCATACCACCTCGCAGCAGTAACCTGTGTGCCATGGGGCACGCGGAGCTGTCTGATGTTCTCTGCCAGGCTCTCCTCCCAGTTGGCAGACCGCTCGCCTCCATCTTGGCTTCTTAACTGCTCTCATGGAAGGCCGTGACTTTAGAGGCATTTCAATTCTGCAGGTGTTTCAGAAGCAGTGGAAAAAACATCTCATGCAGAGGAAGGGGATTTCCTCTGTAACATGCATGGAAGCTTTATAGAATGTTTGGGGGAAAGACAGACACATGAATAATTTTGCCCTGTTTTTGGTTACCTCTCTGACATACAGCCACACTTCTTCAAGAAAATTCCAGGAAATCCTAAAGGGCACTGCCTAGAATTTGGCAACGCTGATTTGATCACCCAGGTCCCTCCAACAAACCTGAAAATGTAGCTCTGACATGGGGATTTCCAAACTTCGATGCACTGCTTATCTAGAATTATCTCGAGAGCTTTTGAAGACCCCAATTCCCAGGTCACACCCCCCTTACCAGTTAAATCAGAATGTCTGGGGGCTGGGAGTCAGGCATGGGTACCTTTGAAAAATCCCCATGAGTTATTCAGTGTGACATTTGGAAGCCACTGTCTGAATATCTTTTTGGCTGCTTGTGCTGGATAAACTTCACCTTCTCTACCTATCAGGCTCCTATTTTGTAAATTTCTCATTAAAATCTTAAATTCTTAAAATCTTGTGTTTCAACTAAAATTAGTTGAGCCCCTACTAAGTGCTGAAGATTTGCTGGCCGCCTTCACATTCATTGAACCCCCTTCTACCCTGGATGAGCCTTGAAGAGGTGGATGGGTTTCTCTCCCTGCTGCAGGGGGACTGGGCTGGGGTCCAGAGGGCTTCCGTCCCTGGAGGAAGAACTCACAGTTGGTTAAGGGGCAAGTCAGGAGTGGAAGAGAGGCCCGGCTCCCCATGCAGTAGGCTTCCCTGCTCTCTCCCTACCTCATTTTCCTAGTCTCCCAAGATCCAATAAGGTGTACAATTTCTTCTGCAATTACCATTGATGCACGGTCCCTTCACTCTGTTAGCATCAGGTGTCCCTGTTTTGCTGCTTGGAAGCCGGTATATCATCACCTATAGTCACAGCAAGGCTATGACTTGTCACTTGCAAGACACAGATGGGGTTTATTAGTACAACTCCTGCCTGGTACATAATTTTTTCTCTAACATTCCAATACTAACAGATAACCATGCATGGAGGGACACCGAGGGACTGTGCCGCGATCCACATGTGGGGGGGCATGGAGGGGCTGTGTCAGGAGCCCTTTCCATGCATAAAAGGATCCATGCGTAAAGGTCTGTGCCACAATCCATGGTCCACGAGTGGGGAGCAGGGCACCAAGGGGCTGTGCCTTGATCCACGCCCGGGGATACACCGAAGGTCTGCGCCACGATCCATGTGCGGAGGGAACACCAAGGTCTGCGCTATAATCCACGATCCAGCACGGAGGGACACCAAGGGGCTGCCCCAGGAACAGGTACCTTTTCCCCACCAAAGACGATCAGGCCTTGAGTTTGCTGTCTTTACCCCCTTGCGTGGCTGAGGCAGTAAGGCTCTGAGAGATTCCACGTCTGTGGTGCAGTCCTGTGAGCTAATGAGCGGAGTCGTGGGGTTCGAATCGGAGCCCTGACCCTTGAGCCCACACCCACATCCCCATGCCACTCTCCTCCATCCGCCTCCTCACCTGCTGCTCTAAGAACCAACTCCCCTGAAGCCTCCTATTTCAAAACGTTCTCCTAAGGCAAATGGATCCTGGACGTTTTCTTTGGCTTATTGTGTGTGGGGGGTGGGGAAGGCCGCGGGTGCAAGCAAGAGACCCACAGAGGAACTGGTCGTTCGCCCTGGACAGAGGTTTCCTTGCTGCAGCTGTCATTGTATTGCATTTTGTCTGCGCATCCGTCTCGAACGAGGACCAGCGCCTGAGAAATATCACGCTCCTGAAGAAAAGGCCCAGGGATGGGAAGTGCCAACCACTGACTGAGCAGAAGTGGCAGCCCGTTGTCTTGGCCCTTTCCTCGCTCCTGGTTTATGAACGATGGTGGCGGTCATCCTTGTCCCTCCCAAACACGTACGATGAGCTGAGGCTCTAGCACCCGCAGGATGCTAGCAGTTCAAGTCCACAAAGATCACGTACTAGCTGAGTGAGCGTCAGGATTTGCACATAGTGGGTTCTTGCTCCTTGAAATACAGTTTAAATTCCCTACCATCCCTGGCTCCGGGGAGGCCACGGCCACAGGTTGTAAGCAGCACTGGGGACTGAGCCCACACAGCCCTGCCCCGGAGCTCAGCCCCACCTCTCCCTCAGCAAAGAATTCACTTCAAACATTTGTGTGCTATGAAGATGGCAAAAAGTATTAGTCAGGATACATATGCCTCTGAACTGCCTATTAAAATACTTCTTTGGAATATTTGCTTCCCTTTCTAGAGAGGGAGTTTATATCTACAGTGAAGAACCTTCCCCTATGTTCCCGTGCTGTCTTCCCTCCCCTCTCGCGGGTGGGAGAAGGACAGGAAAGGCAGAAGAGTAAGTGGGGTTGCACTGAACAAGCCCATGCTTGTGTAAGTCTGTGAAATTTCAAGAAATTACGTGACATCAGGAATGCAGTACAACAATGGTGATAAGAAAATATTATGTTAAAAACACTGTTATGTGGGTGCCTGGGTGGCTCAGTCGGGTAAGCGTCTACTTTCAGCTCGGGTCATGATCCCAGGGTCCTGGGATCGAGCCCCACGTCGGGCTCCCTGCTCAGCGGGGAGTCTGCTTCTCCCTCTCCATCTGCCTGCCACTCCCCGTTGGTGCTCCCTCTCTTGCTCCCTCTCTCAATATCTTAAAAAAAGCCCACACAGTTGTGTGTCGACTAGGACTGGAGTCAGCATGACAGGGTCATGTGTGGAGGACAGGTCTGCGGTTCTATAAAGAACCTGTGTCCTCCTTCACTAGGAAACAGCTTGGCGGTGAATCATGTATGTAAAATACCTGCAAATTCAAATAATAGGAAAAACATGGGCTGGAAATGAGTTTTTTCAGTCCTAGAGCAGAGCGGCTATGTGTGCATTTCTGAGTCACTGTGCCCCTGCCTCTACCCTTTCCTGTTTGCCAACCGGATTTCCAGAGTCGCCCTTTGTACTTTCATGTGTGGGTGCTGGTGACCCGAACTATTTCACAAATGCCTCTTTTCATTTCCTCTCTCCCCTCTCTTTTAACTCTTTCCTTCAGCTCTGCCAATATCCCAGGATACACCGGGAAGGTTCATTTCGCAGCCAGCCACCCGGCAAATTCTGATATTCCATCAACAACCCCATCACCAGACTCAGAAGTGCACCGGTAAGTCTGAGTCCTATTACTCAATGTGCTCAGAGACACTGGAGGCAGGCGGGGGTCGGGGGAGGGATCGTCATTATGGTTATTCCATTAAAGAACAATTACATATGAAGAGTAAATTTACATCATTTTTAAAAATGGGGTGTCAAGTCCAAAAGACAGAAGCGTTCATCTTCCTGCTGTTGCTAAAGGAGCCTACGAAGATTCTTAAAGTGTGTTAGGTGAGCGACATCTTTACCTCTTGGACTTACAGCTTTGCACCCATAGCACGCTTCTGCGTGACCAGCAGAACACGGGTGGATGCTGGGAACCCATCGCATGAGCCACATATTTACTCCCTGTGAATCACCGCCTTAGTTTTCATGAGACAACATTCTGTTGAAAGTCACATGTATTTTTAAACACCATTTTAGGAATCGAAAGCAGGAGATCTCAGATGGAAGGCTCTTGTGGACTCCGTTATTTGGGGCTGCCAGAGAGAAGCAACGCATTATTGTTCATTATAACTCAAATCTGAAAATGTTTGATGGAGGTCCTGGGCTTGCAAATAACATGACACAGTCTTGAAAATGCAAATGCGGTCTTAAAGGGGTCCAGTTGCTGGTTCCTGCAAATAAATAAACTATCCCGGGAGGTCCCTGTGCGTCTTGGAGGAGGAGGGAGGTGGTTCTCCCCCAAAGGGTGCCTTTGCTCCTTTTGGTAGAGAATCCATTCATTTATCCAACATTTATTGAGCATCCACTCTGGGCCAGGCACCATTCAAGGCCCTGAGCACACGTGATTCCGGCTCTCAGGAGCTTACGTTCTGGTGTGACAGACAGCACAAAAGCACACAAGTAATTGAAGAAATAAAATGATTTGAGAGAGTGCTATGTGCTGCCAAGGAGAAAAGGTGGGGAGGTGTAGTAGGTAGGGCCTGGACAGGGTGCTGAGTTAGCTTGGCAGTCCGGGAGGGCTTTCTGAGGAGGTGGCCTTCAGGCAGAGTCCAAGCCATCCCACTGGATTTCTTACATGTTCTGAAAGGGGGCAACTGGGGAGAGCCTCGTGGGCCCTAGTGGTCAGTTCATATGGGCTATTTATTCTCTTGTTCACTCATGCCTTTACTGGTTCATTTGTATGTGCTTTCACTGGGTCAACCAAGTTCGTGGTTCTCCAGGAATTCACAAGAACTAGACCCAGTTTGCAAGGAGCTCAGAGTCTAGCCGTGAGCAAGAAACACACAACCATAGTAGAGGATGACGCATGTCACCCTAATACTGTCACTCACATGGGTGAGCGCTTCGTCTACACCAGGCTATCCAAGTGCTTTGTACTTACCAAGTCATCTCACCAACCCAGAAACCCTGTGAGGGCTATGCTCTTGTTTCCCCATTTTACAGATCAGGACAGTGAGGCAAACAGAAGATTTCAGGGGATCCGCATGGATCCACGTGGGGGGCAGTAAGGAAGGCTTCACAGAGGAAGGGGTTCAGGCAGTGACCCTTGGTCTCATAGATATCTGCGGGCCAGGCTGTGTGTGGAAGGACTGGCTTATTCCAGGGATCCCACATGCGAAGCCCCTCACCACACAACCATGGAACCATAAGAGGGCCGTGTGGGGCACCCAGATCATTGCACACCCTGTATGCAGGACCTGGTTCCTCAGGCAGTGACTGGGCACAGGGAAGTGCCTGCTGACAGAGGGCTTCATCAACTGATCTAAATTCTGGGTTTGCTGATTGCTTAGAACCTCTGGGTCACCTGATAAGAAACATTTTAAAGGAGGACATTGGCTTTCAAGGCTACTATTTTGCATTCAATCAGTTTTCTCTCAGGACACATTTTCCAAAGTCACAGATCCATTTGCAAAGGCAGGACTGATGGAAATTTAGACAATTAATGGATTTTATTTCGCTGATGGGCCTAAAGAAACAATTGCAAAATTAAATGCATTCTGATGTCTGTTGTTTAGACGTAGTGTCCACAAAGATGGAATCATACACTGTGTCTGGGTGGATAATGACAGGGGACAGACCCAGTTATGTCTTCCCAGGGCAAATGTGAACATTCCTGATCCCTTGCCTTCTTCCTTCATGATCCGTCTTCTCTCCCCATACGTCTCAGACCACAGCTCTGATACCTGATGGGTCTAGCACGTTTCCCCGGCCACGTGATCTAGCGGTTCCATGTTCTACTATATTTCAAAGAAATCTGTATTTCCAAGTGGAAAACCATCCTTCACTGTTACTGAACTGTTACTAATGCTATAATGTTCCTACTGCTGTTCCTGCTATTCCTACTGCTGTTCCTGCTGTTCCTGCTATTCCTAATGTCCCTGGTGCTCTTCCTGCTGTTCCTAATGTTCCTGGTGTTCTCCCTGCTGTTCTGCTGTTCCTACTGCTGTTCCTGCTGTTCCTAATGTTCCTGGTGCTGTTCCTGCTATTCCTGCTGTTCCTACTGCTGTTCCTGCTGTTCCTAATGTTCCTGGTGCTGTTCCTGCTGTTCCTAATGTTCCTACTGCTGTTCCTGCTATTCCTGCTGTTCCTGGTGCTGTTCCCGCTGTTCCTAATGTTCCTACTGCTGTTCCTGCTGTTCCTACTGCTGTTCCTGCTGTTCCTAATGTTCCTGGTGCTGTTCCCGCCGTTCCTAATGTTCCTACCGCTGTTCCTGCTGTTCCTAATGTTCCTGGTGCTGTTCCCGCCGTTCCTAATGTTCCTACCGCTGTTCCTGCTGTTCCTAATGTTCCTGGTGCTGTTCCCACTGTTCCTAATGTTCCTGGTGCTGTTCCCGCTGTTCCTAATGTTCCTGGTGCTGTTCCTGCTGTTCCTCCTGTTCCTACTGCTGTTCCTGCTGTTCCTAATGTTGCTACTGCTGTTCCTGCTGTTCCTAATGTTCCTACTGCTGTTACTTCCTGGGAAAAGGACTCGAGTCTTTTGGCCACACCCTCAAGCTCAGGTTTAGGCCCATTGCTGACCTCTGGTGAGCCCCACACTCACCATCCCCCCACACTGCACACAGCTCTGTCATTTTGTCTCAGGGTGGGGACTGAGGACCCTCTGCGGTGGCTTCTCTGGGGTTCTTATTCTTGGGGTACACATAGGCTCTGGAGACAGATGGTGGCAGCAACCCGAGGGTCACTCACAAGGAAGCGACCGAGCTCTGTTGGGCCGGGTGTCCGGACCCCTATCCCTGTGCCCGCTCCTAACGGCGGCGCCCAACAGGCCCTGGGGCTTGGCAGCGAGAAAACACAGTGGGGCGGTCAGACTTTAAAAAGCTCTCTCTAACACGAGGAGGCCCCCTGGCCCTTGAGATCAGAGAACATCGGGCCTTTGAGATTCTCCTTCATGAAGCATCAGCTCTCAATTTTTGTGACACTATATTTAATGTATTTTTGCTGAAAATTCCCTGTGAAAGTGGGAGTCAAGGTCTCTCTCTGGTGAGTATCATGAGAACTTAGTGAGCTGACTTCCTCCTGATGGTGTCTGACTGATCTGCTGCGTTTTTCCTGTTGTTTCTGAGAGGCGCTCCCGAGCCCAGGCTCTGGTATTCTGGTAAGCCCCGGTGCGAGGGGCTCGCACTGCCCCGGGGGGCCATGCGGGCTGCTTGTGCCTGCAGCCCATCTCCAAGTGTTCTGGTGGGTTCTCCCCTCCCTGCCCCCAACATTAGAATCTCTCTTCCCACCACTGCTTCTGTCTCCTTTCCCCCCAAAGAGGAGGTCTTGCTCTTCCAAAAGTTCATCCTTCCGTCTGAGCACTGGATCCTCTTCAACCCTGCTCCCTCCCTCTTGCTTGGGAAGAAACCTGGCCACCTCCCACCCCAGCCACCTCCCTGCTGTAGAAATTAAAGGTGTCCCCTTTGAGCAACCATCCCTTTGTCTGCCCTCCTCCCTCTCACTCCTAAGCTTCTTTCAGAGGCAAATATCCCTTCCCCTGTCTGCCTCCATGCCCTCCCAGCCCACTCTCTGTCAACCTCTCGCAGTCTGCGTTCTGACATTGCCAGTCAACAGTGCTCCTGCCCACCAGATGTAGGCTGGTAAGACCACCAGGAGAGGCTGAACACTGAACACCGTTGATGCCCCTTCATGCAGAGGGTGGGCTGGTGCATTTGCCGTGGATCTTTGTGCCTGGGAGGTTGCAGTAGTCTGGGATTAAGGAGTTAAGGCCTTGAATGTCAATGCCAAGGGGTTGTGGTCCATGTGGTCCCGGTAACACATTTTGAGCAAGGTGTACAAAACACCACCTGTGCCTAAGATTGATATTGAGATGAGACACAGAATAGCAAGGAAAGAGATTAGTGGATGAGATTGAAGTGAGGGGCAGGGGTGGAGGAGGTGGGGGAGACTGATGTTGTCAATCTCCCATTTGGAGAGCGAGAGAATGCACATGGGGGTTTCTCCTCATTCCTGTTTCCAGGACAGTCCGGAGTTTCCTGTGCATTCCTTCACACCAGAACGCCACCTGAACAGAAGCTTGAGTTTGTACTTCAACAGATGTTTTCCACCACACAATAAAATATTCTGACATCATGATAATCATAGCATTAAAAAGGGTGGCCCAGTCAGTTAAGTGTCTGCCTTCGGCTCAGGTTGTGATCCTGGGGTCCTGGGATCGAGTCCTCTACCTCTCTGGGCCCCTTGCCCCAGGCTTGCCAGTATAGGGACTTTGTGTTGTAACGTTTGAGTACCTCCTTTTAACTACATTTTCTATTCTATCTATTCTTAGCACCTACTGTAACTCTAGGCACAGAGTAGATTTTCAGTCAATGAAACCGATTACAATATAATGCATGTAATGCAATAAATGAGACTCAATGCAAATAAAAGAAATAAATGAAACAATGCACACAAGGATTAATCATTCCCAGTCTCTCTGTTATGTGCTGTCCTGACCCTCATTCACTCTCCTGAACATGTGTATTGTTAGTTGGAAAACAGATGAGGTTATGTATTTTTATGTATATTTTATGGGTCATTTTTTTCTTTTTTTTCTCCACCCCCTTTATAGCATCTTACGGAAAGAAATGGAAGTTGATGTCTTCCGTCACCAAGCACCGCTGTCTCGAATGGTCACAACTGTAAAACCCTACAATCCTTTCAATAAGAAGCATCAGGGAACTGTAGGATACTGACGAAGGCCTGCCCTCCGAGTGGGACTCATAAACCTCAGCCCTGGGGAGGCACTGCATATGGTGCAATGGGGAAATAAAAGACCCAGGCATGTTCTGGGTGTGTCTGTAGAGGTCGGATGAGGTCTGCAGCTCTTTTCTGCCTTAGGCAGAGTATCCTGGGCCCCAACCTCAGTCACTCGCCTGACCCGGCCCTGGAGAGCCACTATTCCCTGATGGCAGCCAAGATTTTCTGGAAGTCATCAGTAGCAGCCATTGTATTTCCAGAAGATTCCTCTTTAGAGTTGGAATGCCAGGTCTACCTAGAGGTTTCATGTCTTGGCCATGTTAATGCAGTGATTATAACTGCAGAGGGTAGATCGTAGATTTTGTGACCACAGACTATCCAATCAAAACCCCATATGTTCTTAATGGGAAGACTGAGTGGCTGAGAGAGAAAGTGGTGGTGTTCTTTTCAGATATGGTGTCACACAAGGACAACATCTATGATAATGAAGGACAAAATCATCCCTTGCCTGGCTGTAATATTTCTCTTTCAGAAAAAGAAGCATCCCCAGGCTCCATGAGGCTCAAGGGGCAGTTGTGACCAGTCACGTCCGCTTTAGCATCCGTGTGTGGCCCACCTGGGCCTTGGCCAAACACAGCACCAGCTCCAGAATCACTCAAGAGTGAACATAGGATGTGCGGGATCCCTCTGGTCCTGCAAATGTAGTTTTAGTTATACACATGAAGTTTATTTCTATTTGTGTACGCGTATCTATAGATCCTGTCAGAGTTTACAAGTGCTTTCACAAACCTTAGCTCATTTGATCCTGCAAACCCATAGCAAGCATTTCACAGGTACCTTGCTACTTTATGAACAGCCAAAGGCAAGGAGAAGTGAAGTATTTATCTCCGGTCATGCTACTAATAATTAGTAGGCTTAGAACTAGAACCCAGGCTTTCCAAATTTAGATACCGTGCCTCCATTTCTCTACAGATTGGATAACAGAAATGGACAAAAGACAAAAAAAAAAAAATTTCTTCCTATGTTCCTAGACTTTTTAGAAGTATTTCTCAGGGTCTTTCTCCTGCTTTCTTCTCCCAAGAGGTTCTGAATGAGATAGTGATCCTACAGAACTTCAAGCAAATGTGTAAGCCCTGCTTATCCCTTCGAAAGGCAAAATCAGCTATGTTTGTTTGGGGATTGGGTACTGCCTCAGTTGACAGCCGTAGATCTGGATGTTGGCTCTTCGGACCCTCTCTAGGAGCTGCCTCTCTGCCAGAAAGAACAGGAAGACACGTGCCCATTCATCCTGGGAAGCTTGATTTGCCTTCATGGAAAAGGAATGGCTTCACCTGAACCCAATCTTGTAGCTTAATTATTTTCAGAACAAGCAATTCTGTTAAAAAAATAAAACTCAGACCATAACAAAAATCTTCATCTCTGGAAGATTCTCACCCAAACACAAACGGGAAGGATTAGCCCTGTCCAGGAAGTAGATTAATGCAGGTTCCAGAGATTACATTTTGTGGTAAACATCCCTGGCAGGCCACTTTGTCAGGAGGTGTTACTGCTCAAGATCAGAGGCACCTGCTTATTGTTCTGGGCCTTTCTGTGGTAGAGCTCTAGTAGCACCTGATCTTGACAGTCTGCAGCCTAAGATAATTATTTCCATCCTCGATAGTGCAGGTAACTGGACACCTCTCAAAGCTGAGGTGAGCACCTTCACAGCTGTTTCTGGAAGAATGCTGGCTTTGCCTGCAGCATCCCCAGGCCATGTCCAGCAGAAGAAAGGTAGTAGCTCTCCATTTGCCCCATAGCTAGTTCTGACTTGTTTCCTGTGAAGAGAAAAGCAAATCCTGCTCACCACGATCTCGAATCCAAGGCCAACATAGAAGTACCAACCCAGTTGTATTATTCGGGTTTCCTTGGTTAGCAGTTCAGATGAAAATTGTAAAAATCAAGGAAGACCGCCTGAGGGATATGCAACTGCTCTTCAAGATCTGAAGTCTGCTCTTGGGTCATTCTGATGCACTGGGAGCCGACATATCTGTGCCTCCTTGGATTAGCCACTTGCCCGTTGCCTTCTCTCCCCAGAGCATGGGCTGCCTACAGCTTTACTCTCTGGGCTTTTATTTATCCTTAGGGATGACCCAAACGCAGAGAACCTCTGCAGTTTCCATAAAACTTAGGTGGAAGATAGTGTTTGAAAGTCTTAGAGTTCGCCCGTAAGAGAAAATGCAAGCCAATAAGCTTATTCTAGAAGATAAGGATATTACAATGTGATATTGTAAATATGTTACTCAAACTCAATAATATGAAAGTATGATACTCCTGACAGAGAAGAGGAAATCTAGAAATAAACAGATAAAGAAATTATGTCAAACCCCAGAGTACAAGTTAGATTTGTTCCAATAGATGATACAGAAACAACTGTTTGGAAACAAAACAGAAAAATACATCCAGGTCTCTCCCATAAATCAAAAGGAATAGAGCTTTAAGTGGATAACTGACAGCCTAAGTCAGGTTACCTGGAAATTCAGGAGAATTGGTTTATTAGGTGGGGGAAAATTTTTCCTGATGCACCCAAAGCCAGAAATTATGAAGAAAAAAATTAACTATTTTAACTTAAAAAATACCACCGAAATTTTTTAAAGAAAAACCTGTTGGCAAAATATGTCAGACAAAAATTCATATCCTCACTCTAAAGACAGTCCATGATGAGAAAAAAAAGATTACACCAATAGAAACAAGGCAAAGGATATTAATAAATACACTCAAAAATAAGAAATACAAGTGGCCAAAGACCAGATGATATATTGACACCTGAGGAGTATTAGAGACATGACTGTCGTATTTCATGTTCCACCTGCTGATCGGTGCTGGTAAGAAAAGATCCACAGCTTTGTTTTCCAGGAGTAGGACCTGACACTGTTAACACCTTTCCAGAGGGCAGTTGGCACTGTTTCCAGAACTTTTCCAGGTGGCAAAGGTTCAAACTTAGTAATTTTACTTTTAGGATTTTGTCAAGCAAAGGATTACACCAGTGAGCAAATGCATTTATATAAAGAAACTGAAGGTACGACAATTTATGACAGAAAAATTAGAAACAACTTAATGCCCATTGAGAGAAAACTTAATAAATTGCAGTACATGAATATACTAAATACAATATATGTGTTAAAAAGACAACGGAAGTCTCTATTATCACGGAAAGATGTACATGCAATTACTGGTAAGTGTAAAAAGCAGATTTTTACAACAGTATGTATTTAATTATCCTATTTTAATTTTAAATGGGTATACACAGAATAATGTGGGGGAGATATAAAACACGTTAAGGGTAATTGCATATTTTACTGTTACAGAGACATGTATTTCTTTAAAATTGGAAAACTTGAAAAGTTATAAAAAGCCAATATCCGTAAACTATCAGATTTTGTTTTTCAGATTTTTTTTCTCCTTTAATGAATTCAGTGCCAAGGAGACATTTGCCCCTCCTGAAGAACTGCTGTGTGAGTGTGAGAATTATGTAAGCCACCCACCTCAATCTTTTCTAAAATTCGGTGGTTTGTAATATAGATAGGTGTGAAATTACATGGGTGCCCCAAGTGGAAAATGTTAAAATGGAAAGTGCTTCCATTTTCACATGCCTGCCAGGAAGCTCAAGGCTGAATTAAATCAGTACATGAACTTAGAGATGCTAACAAACTTGATTCAGGGTTCCACATTCAAAACCGATACCCAACGGAGCCTCTTGAGTCATTCTGGGAAGTGGCATGTCTGAGAACCACTTGTTCTCTACCTGCTTTTTCTCCTTTCCACATAGTTTCAGATTTTTCTGTTTCGATTTTAAGATCCTTGTGATAGGAGATGCCCAACTGGTGGGGGAAACCAGTAGGTCACAGATCACATTTGAAATGTTGAACGTGTTTCTTGTTAGTGTTTCACGCACCAGATGGAGCTCTGACCCGCGGTAGGGAAAAACCCAAGCCTGGACAGTATAGTGCAAATGGGGTGGGTCTTCGTGGTCGGTCACCCTCCCGCCCTGAAGGTGTCGCCAGAAGCAGGTGGTTGGGGGTAGAGGCGCCAGTAATCCGGTAGCAGGAACAACCTGACCACCCAGGACCATGTTCTAATAAATGAGAATTTTCTAAATTACACCCACTCGTTCCACGAAACCCAGGCAGACTGGATTATTTTCATCTCTAGGAATCATGGCGTTCTGCATTACAGTCTATAAACTGCTAAAGAAGAAACATGCCAAATAGCTACAATTAACTGAGGAAAATATATAGCTTCAGGATCAATTTTTTAAAATATCTGCTTTGAAGGTGGTGTTTTCTTTCTCATGGCCAATCTCGTGTAACCCCCAGGAGGCAAGGAGGCATTCTGGCTAGGAGCAGGGGTTTCAGAGTCGCTCTGAATGGGCCCCAAGTCTCCAGGTTCACTGCTTCACTGCTCTGAGCCGCAGCTTCTGGGAGAAAAATAACACTGGCCTGATAGAATGATGGAAATGGTGGTGTGATTACAATTATAAACACAGGCATAACAGTAGCCCCGAGAGTACGCAGAATCTCATTACCTGACATAACATGTGAAGGTGATCCACACTCTTCCCGGGCGTGCTCAGTTCTTCAACAAGTACCCCAAGACACAGCAGTGTGCGCCAGGCCTGCAGTCAGGAGCCCATGGGGTCCTCGCCAATATTGTGGGGTCTGGGTCAACAAGCCAACGGGAGCAGTCGATAAAGTCATTAAACACTGATTGCACTGAGGAGGCTACGGAGAGTACCGGCATGGATAATCTTTCATACAAATGCACAAATTAAATCCCTCGTGTGGTCAATGGAATGATTTTGTTTCAAAACATTATGCTGCATTAAAAAAATAGGCGGCATTTTTCAAAATAAAGAATATGACTTCTATCGTAAGAGGGGTGTACTTCTGCGCACGCACACACACATACGTTTAAGGAATGATTCGGTAGAATTAATTCTGTATCTTTACCATAAAAGACCTTGGTTTACCCAAATTCATAATCCTTCTGAAAAGGGGAATTATTTCATTACATTGGGGTGCGGAAACAGCAACTGCTAATCTGTAAGGTGCTGGGCATCTAGTAGGCGTACCTGAAGAACCCAAATCGGCATGTTGGGTAAATACCGCCCCCCTCCCCCCAGAATTTACTGGTTTAGGGCCACTCGTCTATGCTCAATTAGGTAAGACAACAAAGGCAACAAAAGTCTTCTTTATAAACCTGCACAAGAAGCCAAGTGTTCTGATCCGGGCCCCACATCTCAGGGCTTTCTCTCCGAATGGTATTCAGACGCTCTACTGCAGTTCTCTCAAAGCACTTGTGTGTGCTGATGGGGTTTTGAACTCACTCACAAGGGCTGTTATCAGAGCACTTCCCATCCCTTAAACCTAGTTCCTCATACATGGGCGAACACCGACATCGAAAGGTCGCGCTGCCTGCTCATCACACCTGCTGATCATGATGCACAGGAAGATCTCCTGAGTGTCACCCCCACACAAGTCACCCAGAGTAGGTTTCCAGGGCAAACCCCACTGGTTCTACCTTGTGAACGGTAAACAAAAGCAGCTTTACTTCCTTGCTTTCACAGTTTGGAGATAAAGCGATGAAGTGTCAGTAGAAATCTATTTTTCCAGTGTTGGCAGTCCGTTTTTATGTGCCTGTTGTGGGCAGAGCCATGAGATACAACATAGAGGAGACTTGGCAATGTAGTGGGGAGGACAGAGGGGCAGGGGCAGGGTCCCTGGGTAGTAGGGTCCTTGGCAGGGGGAGTCCAGGGGATCTGTATGAAGGATTGAGGTGGAGTGGGATGGTCCGGTTCCAAGGCCAGCCCTGGGCCCCCAGGTGGGATTGTGAGCTTCGGGGCAGGTCAAAGCAGAGTCAAGGGAAACCCCAGTCAGAGAGACTGGGAAGAGGAGGTCCTGGAATCATGTGGTCTAATTTTTGCAGGTCAGAGTGTCCAAACCCAAATTGGCATGTTGGGTAAATACCCACCCCCTCCCCCCCAGCATTTACTGGTTTAGGGCCACTCGTCTATGCTCAATTAGGTAAGATGACAAAGGCAACAAAAGTCTTCCCTGATAGGGTCCCTACATGGTCGCATTTTCAGCCAGGTGTCTTGTGTGTCCTTCGTGAGATGGCGCTGAGACCACTGTGAGCAATTGCCGATGCCGCATTCAAACACTGAAGCAAGACAAAAATGGCAAGATCACAGCCGCTTTAGATGCTGGGGAGGATGTAGGCTGGTTTCTAAGGGAACATTGGACCTTCTGTCCTCTCTGTTCACCATGACTCTGGGTGGTGTGGCCTCTACTCGGGCTCAGATCTTGGGGCTTCTGTCCACCTTACACTGAACTCTGCACACAACATGGACGTGGTGGGAGAAAACACTGGCACTCAGCCACTTGGACCCACCAAAGAGGAGGCTCATGGCTTCAGAATAAATCCAGGTCTTGAGGGCAGGTTTGGCCTACAAGGTACTAACCACCATGACCAACACCAATGCCAATGGAGGGGCATTCAGCCTCATAGCTGGCGACATGCTCCATGGCAATGCAGCTGCCCGACACTCTCACAGATGGCTTTCTGCTCTCACATTTATTGTCATCATCATCAGATACAGACTAAATGTGTAATCAAGTAAATTACCTAAGATATAGTATGGAACTTAAAAGTATATAAAACGCTACCGCATATCCAGAAGATGAATCTGAATCCATGTCTGATAATATTAGTATCCATCTGTCTATCCATCCATCCGTTTATCTCTTTATCTATCTATCTCTCTATCCGTCTGTCCATCCATCAATCATCTGTCCATCCATCCATCATCCATCCATCCATCCATCCATCCATCCATCCATCCATCCTTCTATTTGTTCATCTGTCTGTCCATCCATCTGTCCATCCATCTATCCATCCATCTGTCCATCTCTCTGTTCATCTATCTATCTGTCCATCCATCCATCTACCCATCCATCTGTCCATTGATCTGTCCATCTATCTATCTACCTACCTACCTACCTATCCATCCAGCCATTCATGTATCTACAATCATTCTACTTCAACCTTACTAGTCTTCTTGACTTTCTCTTTCCTTTAGGAAAAGACTTATCTCTCCTAATTTGCTCATCAAACTAGGGTCAGTAATAGGTATTTTAAATTATTGGTTTTCTTGGTTTTGTTATTTAAAAGACTATGTCTCAACTGCCATCCAGTAAAGGTCACAGAAATATTAATATACTTCTAAAACAGAGGACCAAAAGGCTCAGCTTTCAGCACAAGTTAAAGTGTGGTGTTGCAAATTGCAGAAAATCAGTGGCCTGTATCTCTCCAAGAATTATTTCATAATGAATTTACCAGTTGAGAAATAAAAGGACCTCTCTGGAGTCAGCCTTATACATAAAGCAGTGAAATATACACAGAGACTGTGGATTTTCAAGGAGACCTCCTGAGAACAAGGGGACAGGTGAGTGATGTCCACATGCCCTGGGAAGGGATGGGAAGGACCCGAATGATCTGGACCTCAGTCATGGCTCAGGGCAACAGTACAAACTCATTTCTTAAAGGAGTGTGTGAGGAGGAAAAACCTGCAGGGTACATGGTGGGATAGCAGGTGTGGGGTGTGCCCTGCTCCCTATGTTCCTGAGGGATAGTCCGGTGGAAACATCCCCCACATGTGATTCCTGTTGGCAGACACAGATAGAGCTCCATATCACCCAGGGAGTTCTGGCTGCTGCCTGTTTGGGTAGCTCTGATCTTTTGTGCAGTGAAGTCAGCTCTTGGCTCCACAGACCAGTGGAGGAGCCCTCCAGTCCTCTAATTGGAGCCTGGCTTCTGTAAAGGCCAGTGTGTGGGGCTGTGCCATGCCCCAAAATGGTGGCTGGACAACCACATCCTGTGTAGGGTGGGTGCTGGGCTGCCCCCGGAGAAGGCTCCCCAAAGCTCAGACATGGAGATCATCATACCAGGGAGATGAGAGCTCCTGGTAATTCTCCAAAGCACAGGGACAGTTGCAAAACCCTTGACCTCTTCTGCTTAAGAGGTGAGGTTAGCTAAGGTGGGGAGTGATGTTGTTCATGTTGGCTATGGTTTGACCGTAGTTCTTTTGAATTCTTTATGGTTTGTCCTTGAGGGTGCCTGGAGTCTTGGGCTCCTGAAAAAGGTTCTGTTCTTCAGAAAAAGCGTCAGCCTCCTTCCTTTCTCACAGACCCTACAGAGAGGTGCCCTTTCCATTAGAAGCACCTCTTGTGAGGGAGTTGCTCACTTTCACTTCCTGCCTGAGAAGAAAGCGGTGTGTACTGAAGTGGAGGGTGACAGGGAGGGGCAGGGCAGGGCCTTCACAGGGGTCAAGAGGGGAGAAATCATTCTGTGTACGGAGGGACCCCGAATTCTCACTGCTGCCCTTCCTGGGGTCTGGCCACTGAATGTGGGATTTGATATTTGATTACTCTTGTTCGAAGCTTTCTCCTGATTCAGAATTTTTATCTTCCTAATTCTCTGACTTTCTAAATATTCACAGGGATATCCCATGAAGACTATGATCTCTTCCCTTAGAAAGGGGCCGTGCGCTTACTCCCTATCCTTGCAGCCGACTCACAGACCCATGTCAAAGTCAGTGTCCCCTCAGTGCAGAGTGGGGAGATGCACAGGCTCTGGTACTTTCCTTGATTTATGGCAAGAAATTTATGTCCTTGACGCTCACATTTCGTAATAGCAAAATGCTGGGTTGTTGAGGACGTTCAAGGAGAGAACATACATAAGTACCAGGCACATTAGAGACATTCAACACATAATAACATTGTTATTATGAGAAATAACTCTCCTCTGAAACAGATCATGGCTCCCCTTCTTGTGCTGTATGTGCTGTCCATGTAACAAGCAGCCCTTCTCCCACCCCGCATAGCACCAGTGGTCCATGTCCTATGGCCTCTGACCCTGCTCAATCTCAGCAATCCTGATGAGCCAGGGACACCATGACTCACCCATGTGCCAAAGCCAGAAGCTGAGAGTCACCCTACCTCTAATTTGGATTCTACTTTGTCTCTCTTTTAATATAGCTGTCAAATAAGTCTCCTTATTTCTGTGACTCGTCATATTGCCTTACTTTGGTTTTGTATGTAAAATATAGCAATTATCTCCTTGTAATGAAAAGATCCATTTATGTATTTTTCTTTCCCATTCTTTGAAGCCTGGGACCATGTTTTATTTATCTTGGTATCAACCAGGGCCCTGTACCTCGCCAGGCATGTATTAGGTAGTACTTGAAAATATCTGTGTGATAAAGGAATGGAAGGATGGATGGATGGATAGACATATGGATGGATAGATGGATGGATGGATGAATGAAAACATATGGATGGGTGGGTGGATGGATGGACACATGGATGGATGGATGGATGGATGAACATATGGATGGATGGATGGATGGATGGATGGATGGATGGATGGATGGAAGGATGGACGGACACATGGATGGGTGGATGGATGACAGTTCACCAGGACTCTGAGCAGTATCCACGTGCACACGCATTTTACTGGGACAGAGAACACGTCAAGTTCTTCTACTAGGGGCTAAATTGTATAGTGTAGATTGTACATATTTTAGAGCCTCAGAGAAAAGAAAGAAACGTGTAGGTCAGGGCCACTGGGAAAGACTGTGTAAGATGAAGACATGGAGTTAAAACTTGAATGAAAATAGAAAAGTATCTCAAAAGTCAATTTTTAAAGATTTTCTTTTTGTATCCAGAACAACCTCACTGATTTGGACCCAATGCTCAGGATTCTTGAATAATTTTAGTATACTTCCTCTGGATTTGCCAAGTGAGGATGCAAACAACATCACAAGCAGATGCTGAATCCACAAATTGGAGTTTGCAATTTCAATGAGGGGCTGGGCAGCAGAAGGGAAGGGAAGTGAGGATGCCAAAATCTTTTTAATGCCCCTGTGTGCCAGGTCGAAGTAATATTTCATTTAACTGCTCTAACTACCCTACAGGGTGTGTATTCTTTCATACAGTCCACAGATGAGGACCTGGAATTCAGATAGGTGCCCAGGGTAGCACATTAATTCACGGTGGAATGAGGACTCTCCCCGAGGGCGGCTTCCTCAGAACCCTTGGCCTCTGTGGTTGGCTGCCTCTAACCAGGCTCGGACAACTGATATTCTGATTGCAAATTATTATGAACTATATTTAATCAAGCACCACTCATTTTAAATCTGACTGAAAGAGAAGAAACCACTTCTTTGAAAATACCCGACAATTCTGATCTCACCTAAGTCAGGTGGAACTGCCAAATTCCTTCACAACAGTGACCTCTGACTCTGTGTGTGTTCCATTTCAGGAAAAGTGACTGTCCTCAGCCTGCTTCTCTGGGTGGAAGCTCCACTGGCCTGAATTTACGAACGTCCTCCATCTTTGTCTTTAATAGAACCCTTGTATACACCTCAGGCTTTAGCACAGATCTGAGGGCACAGTTGGTTACTCAGTCAACACACCTTTGGGGGGCTCACTCCAGCGCAGCTTGGTTCCCAGGGGGCTGTGATGTGATGTGTTCCAGCTGCAGAGATGAACAGCGTAAAGTGAGATGGGGTTCTGGGTGCCGCAGGTATAACTAAGGACCTCTACCAGAGGACAGAATAGACAATGCTTCCTGGGGCTCATGACCTTGAGCTGAGCCCTGAACAATGCCACGAAGTTCACTAAGGGGAGAGGAGGGGAGGGGAGGGGAGAACCTTCCAGGCAACATGGGCTCCGGAGCAAAGGAAAAACATATGTGGCTGGATGGATGACTTCCTCCATGGTGTGGGGTGACAGTTCTCCAGAAGGAGAGTCTCAGGACTCCTTGACACTCCTGAAAATGACTAAAGTTCTGAATTTGTTCATGTGGCTCATACCATTGATATTTACTATATTAGAAGTTGGAACTGACAAATTTAAAAATCTTTATTAATTCATTTTAAAACCCTAGAAATAAAGTCATGCGTTAACACAACCCATTCTTTATGAAAAATACCTACATTTTGCAAAACACCAAGAAAACCTAGTGAGTTTTGTTTTAATTTTAACAAATCTCGTTATGTCTGGCTTACTAAAAGGCAGCTGGATTCTTGCATCTGCTTCTGCATTGCAAAACTGTGGCAATTGTTGTCTTTGGTTGATGTAGGGGGAAAATGTGAAGATAGATCATTGGTAAGGAGAGGTGTGTTTTAACAGCCAAAAAAGGCTGTGATATTTTTCTTTGATTCTATATTAAAAATCAACAAGTGGTAGTTTCTTCAAGATTAGGTGCAGTGTAGAAGTAGAACCACGTTCCCCTGAAAATCAACTGGTCCATCTCCCATTTTGTGAACACCACTCCCAGAATCTCCATTCTAGGATGAGTCCCCTCGGGATGAGCTTTAAGGGAAATTTTCTCCCCAGAGTTAGAGGCAGAAGGGAGGTGATGACCACTTTGCCATCATTCTGTAGCTCTGTCTTCCAGTTATTCAAATACTAGTCAACCAAATACTACCCATGGAGGCCCTCCCGCCCAGGTCTTCCTCTGTCTCTCTGACTCCTGGGTTACGTGTTTGTAGTCACCTGAGGAAGGGGCTTCCCCAGGACACCCAGACCACCAAGATCAGAGACAGCATGAACAGACACAGGTTTCAGTGTGTCTTTCCTAGTAAGGCTTCAGCTCTAGCCTGTGGGTTCCGGCCTCCTCCTCGTCTTCCTTCCCGATGGCCTGCTGGTAGGCTGGGGGCTCCAGCAGCCTCAGATGGGGGACAGCCTTGTGCAGGCTGCTTGGCCAGCCCCCTTCTGTAGTAAGTTCACCAAAAAATGATGTGTGTGAGTGGAGCATCCAGGTGGCTCAGTCAGTTAAGTGTCTGACTCTTGATTTTGGCTCAGGTCATGATCTCAGGGTCTGTGAGATCGAGCCCAGAGTTGGGCTCCCTGCTGAGCATGGAACCTGCTTAAGATTCTCTCTCTCCGGGGCACCTGGGTGGCTCAGTCGTTAAGCGTCTGCCTTTTGGCTCAGGTCATGATCTCAGGGTCTTGGGATCGAGCCCCGCGTCGGGCTCCCTGCTCCGCGGGAAGCCTACTTCTCCCTCTCCCACTCCTCCTGCTTGTGTTCCCTCTCTCACTGTGTCTCTTTGTCAAATAAATAAATAAAATATTTAAAAAAAAAAATTCTCTCTCTCCCTCTCCCTCTGCCCCTCCCCCTCACTCACACACACACACACACTCTCTCTCTCTCGCAAAATAAAATAAAATAAAAAATAAAAAAGGTGTGTGTGTGTACATACACATTAACATCTGGATATATACATATATGTGTATATATGTCCCTGGTTTTGCTTTTCTCGTTGAATCCTTCAACCAGACCCACACTCCAAATGGATCTTCTGTCCATCCATGCTTTTACCTCATGCGTACCAAAAGAATATCGGGTACCCCAAGGTCACCCAGACAACTCTTAGAGAACTGCCGATGGAGGGTCTCTGTAAGAAATAATAGGAGTCAGCCTAGTGCAAGATTTTAAAGGATCACTGCATGCCAGCATAAAGACTTTGGACTTTTCCCTATATCAGGGATTAAATGAAGATTGTGAACAACTGTGTTATAACATTACCTTGAATTGGGGTACAGGACGTTTTGAATAGAGAGACTGACCACAGGGCAGTGACAGCAGGTGCGACCCACCCTCCTGGCATGTCTTCAACTGCTGTGTGTTTGCCTGTGACCCACAAACAGGTGAGATGCATCCCGGGGATCCAATCCGCTGGTCGGGACCCAGAGTCTCTCTCCTGACCTTAGCTGGACAACTCTGCTTGGCTTGTCATGCATGCGACTCAACTCTGCATATTCACATCCAATGCCTTCCCACTGCCCCCTGTTCTCAAGCCAGCTCTGTCCCTGACTTTACAGGTGTATTTGCTGTTCCAACATGCATGGTTGTTGTTAATTTAGAGGATTTTCTAAGTCCTTTCCCACTTCTATCTTGAGGATACCGTGAGTAACTAGAACCTTTCTGACCATACCAGCCAACTATGAAGCACCTGTAAGAATGATGTCATACTTCAGGTGCCTGATGGGCTTATTGATATGTGTGGCCAATGATTACTTCGACGTCTGTGTGTTTTTTCTGATTATCCATCTACTTCCCCAAACAGAATCTTGCAGGAGGAGTTCATATGCCATGTGCTGGCTACAAAGCTGGGCCATGGAGTTTCACTGAACATGGACGTCAGTTCATACATTCTCAGGGTGTAGGCCATGCTCTTAAGGGTGCCCAAGCCCCACCCAATGGGGCTATGAAAAGCACAGGCAAAAAAATTAAAAAATGGATACATGGGACCATATCAATTTAAAAACTTCTGTGCAGGGCGCCTGGGTGGCTCAGTTGGTTAAGCGACTGCCTTCGGCTCAGGTCATAATCCTGGAGTCCCGGGATCGAGTCCCACATCGGGCTCCCTGCTCAGCAGGGAATCTGCTTCTCCCTCTGACCCTCCTCCCTCTTATGTTCTCTGTCTCAAATAAATAAATAAAATCTTAAAAAAAAAATAAAAAAAATAAAAAAATAAAAACTTCTGTGCATTAAAAGATACAATTAACAGAGTGAAAAAGGCAACCTACAAAATGGGAGAAGATGTTTGCAAATCATGTATCTAATAAGTAGTTAATATCCAGGTTTTATAACTAACTCTTACAACTCAACACCACAAAATAAATGACTCAATTAAAAAAGTGGGCAAAGGACTTGAATAGATATTTCTCTAAATAAGAAACACAAATGGTCAACAAGCACACGAAAACATGCTCAATATCACTAACCCTTTGGGAAATATAAATCAAAACAGCAGTAAGATGTTACCACACACCCATTAGGATGACTACTATCAAAAAAAAAGAAAGAAAGAAAGAAAGAAAGAAAGAAAGAAGGAAAGAAAGAAAGAAAGAAAGAAAGAAAGAAAGAAAGAAAGAAAGAAAGAAAGAAAGAAAGAAAGAAAGAAAAAGAAAGCAAGCATTGGTGAGGACATGGAGAAATCAGAACTCCTGTGCTTTATTGTGGAACGTAAAATGGCATGGCGGCTATGGAAAACAGTATGGTGGTTCCTCAAGAAATTAAAAATTTGATTTAGCAATTCCAGTTCTGGGTATACATCCAAAAGAATTGAAAGAAGTTCTCGAAGAGATATCAGTACACCCTTGTTTGTGTTGGCATTGTTCATAATAACCAAAAAGGGGAAGCAGTCCAAGTGTCTACCCAAGGATGAATGGATAACAAGATGTGTTTACATAGACTGGAATATTATTCAACCTCAAAAAGCAATCATGTTCTGACACCTGCTACAACATGAGGAGCCTTGAGGACGTGACGCTAAGTGAAATAAGCCGGTCACACAAGGAAAAACACTGTGTGACTCCATCATACAAGGTACTTGGAGAAACCAGATTCATAGAGACAGAATTACAGAATGGTGGCTGTCAGGAGCTGGGGAGTATGGGAGAAGGGGAGCTGGTGTTTAATGGAGACAGAACTTCAGTGTTACAAGACGGAAAAGTTCTGGAAGTTGCACAACAATGTCAATATACTCAACATTACTGAACTGTACTCTTAAAAATGGTTAAGATGGCGAATTCTGTGTCATGTGTATTTTACCACAATAAAAAAAGCTTATGCTATGAAAAGTGATTGGCAGTAGGAAGACAGAAGGGAGAAGGCTAGTGAGGAATGAGCAGATGCCCTGGGTGCCAGGATTAAGACGGAAGGAGGCTTGCTCAATCGGACAGGTACACACCTGGTGGACAGGTGCACCATCGCTTGGATGCCTGGTATATTCATGGTCACCTGAGAGTACACTGATTTTCTCTTGGGTGCCGGTTTATACCAGGACAGGCTTCCAGAACATTCGGGCATAAATGGAGAATAGAAAATATGCCCTGTGCCGTTCATTTCCCTAGCTAGCTACCTGGGGAGACAGGCACATACCCGATTAGCCGGCACTATAATTTCGTCAGTCAGCGCCCTCATGGAAATATTACCCAAGTTCATTGAAAGCAATTCCTTTTCCCCGAGCACATCAGAGAAGGCATTGTGGAGAAAGTTAGCTTCAGAATGAGCAGGAAATCTTTCAGATACAGAAAGGCGCTAACTGATGCAGGGCACAGAACAATCCACGGAAACGTTGAACTGGATGCTCTCTTTAGAGGTGGCTAGAGCAGGCTCAGAGAGATGAAGCCCCACCAGGGAGCCCCCCAAAGAAGGCCACCTTGGCTCCCGGGCTCCACATCAGGAATTGCCATGTGTGTCCCTGACAAACAAAATGAGCTGGGTTCCCAACACGATCCAGGGGAAATCACCTCCCACAACACTACGCTTGCTAGTCAGGAGAGCCAATTTTGAGGGCCAGACACTCGAGAAAGGCATAAACCGATCCTCGAGGGCATTCACCATGCAGGTAAACTGAGACTTCAAAGTGAGAATGCATCGCCCCTGATTTTCACTCAAGACGAGAAAGATGTCAAATCCTTCACATTGTCAGTGGACAATCATTTAAAGCACCGACTACCTGTCAGTGTTTGTATCTGGTGCTGGGGATACAATGAAAAACAAAACCCATTCTTCGCTCACGGCGCTTGTGGGAGGACGGGCAGGATGACAGGCCACAGAGCCAGGCGAGGCCATGGTTTGTCACAAACCCCACCTGGGGTCCGTACAGCCCACCACACACCAAGCCTGGGGCTCCCTTAATGTGCACGGTCAACCCGAGAGGCTGTGTTGTCCTAACAATCCCATTTTACAGATCAGAAAACTGAGGTCCCGGGAAGTTGGGTAACCTGCAGAAAATCATGCAGAAGACAGCGGCAGAGCGGGGACAGAAGCAACAATCCCCATCATACAGAGGGAAGAGGGCGTCCTTTGAAATGGACGGGCAGAAGGAGAAGCCCAGACAAAGGCCTGAGCGGGGCTGGCAGAGGAAGGAATCTGGAGGGTGGGGAGGGGAGGCTGGAGGTGACCGGGCAGTAGCCGCTCCAGGGCCTTGAACGCCAAGTCATGCTTTTTTTTTTATTATGCCTGGAGATCGGGCAGCTCTCCTTGGGATTCCATGGGGATTTTGCTTTTTCCTTAGCCTTTGAGTTAATTAAACTAATGTGCTGGTCGTGATAGCCAAGCAATTATATTCCCTGAGTGCTTTCACAGATGGCTGGCTTTACCACCAGCGGATTAACGACACAGCAAGCCAGTGTGAGTCCGGCCCCAAACTGAGGCTCTCTGTGTCCGAATCAGAGGCTCCCGAGGCATCTAGACCAGAAAGCCCAGAGGCGGGGGTCCCCGGGAGGCCAGCATGCTCTGCAGCCCCAGGTGAGTTCCAGCCTCTGAACCGGCAAAACCCCCCAGGGGGGACCTGGCAGAGCCCCCCGGACCCCAGGTGCCGCCCCCTGTTGTCCAACTTTCCCCAGGACGGGAATCCTGCCAACTCCAGCAAGTTCCTCCTCTCTCCAGACACTTCCGTTAGAAATGCGTTTCTGTGTATAATAAATTGCTTCTACTTGGCGGAAAATCATTTCTGGTTGTTATCTTTGTGATCGGTTACTTCTCCTGTCCTTTAATGGACTTCCCTGATTATACGGCTAGTCATTAAAAGCTTAGTCCCCAGCACAATGGTATCTTACGTAGAGTGATCCACGAGAGCCTTATAGAGGCTTACCAGCCGCGGCCTTAATTTTACTCATTCGTCTTAATTTTTTGTAATCATTTTTTGTAAAGAGGGTATAATGTCAGGCTTGCTTCCCTGCCTCTGACAGATCCAATCTAGCAGATAATTACCATAAGGAAATTGATGCTTTAGTGTGCGGGAGAGAATTTAATTTACTCAGACATCCTACAGTACAATGCATTCCAGAAGATATGAGGATTTAAGTTTTTAAGAAATTAAATTTTACTATTTAACATGATTACTTATGTTGAACATCATTAACTAGCTTTTTTAACTGTTTGAAATAATTACAAGCACACTTGCTGTGTCTAAAATCCAGAGTCTGCATTAAATATGGGTTAAGGATCCATGAAATGAAAAGAAAATCCCGTACTCTTTCTTTCTCTCCAGTCTTCCCAAATCTGCTCTTTAAAACCCAGGGAGGAGGGCCGAGAAGGTGCCCGCTTTGAAAGCTGTATATTCTTCTCTGAGTGCCGTTGTAACGCTTACTTTTTATAGGAGTATTTTCTTAACCGGCCAGGCCTTTTTTTTTTTATTTCCACCGGCCTGGCTCTGGGGGGGTGGGGAGGACAGTGGGGGGGAGGACTTCGGTGGAAAGCGCTGGAAGAATCAAGAAAGCGTTTGGGGCATTTGGGGATGGTGCATTCTGCAAAGCCCAGGGCGTGCAGGCACAGGGGGCCACTTCCCGTATTTCCTGTCTCTTTCTTTTTTAGAAGCCCTGGGTGGGGGTGGGGGGTGGAGGGAGACAGTGCTAAGGGCATGCCGGGACCACCGCAAAGCAGAGGCACGAAGACAAGATGTGAAGCCACAGGCCCTTCTGGAAGCCGGGCCCCGCCTCCTCTGTGCTGGCCGGTGGGAGGCCACGAGGCCCAGAGCACCGGAGGGAGACTTGGGTGCAGAATTTCTTTTCAGCCAGTCTAACCTTGTTAACTAGATTCCCAAGAGTTCCTCAATCCTTTCCTAAACGTGAAGTGAAACACTCGACAGGAAATTTCTGGACAAAGCCAGCCCAGAAGTTCCCTTTATCCAGTACCTCTGCCCCTTCACATTTCCTCTGAGGACACGCTTTCAGAGAAGGCCTCGCGTCCTGTGTCCGCGGCAGGCCCTGTGACTGTTTGGGTAACAGCCGGGGAATTGCCCAAGGGTCCCGCCGGAAATCCCCCCTCTCCCTCTGCGGAGGAAGCTAGGGGCCCCACGGGGCCTCTGCGGTGGTCCCGCCTGAGAAAGTTCTGGAATTCCACGCTGGCTTCATCCTTCCCAGTGGCTCAGGGTGGACACCGAATGCCCCGATTCCCGGCAACGTTAGGTTGCTTTGCTGGCACTGCGGAAGCCCCTGGGATGGAGGGCCACTCCATAAACGGGGAAGACAAATGCCAAACATGTAAAAATGACAATTATTAGATGGGAGGATGGTGCGTTTGGTCCTTGCTAAACGGTCACCTCTCTCTGAGAATCGCTCAATTATTTGAACTCTTACGTATAATTTTATTTGAGAACCTCCTTGCACTGGTGTGTATTTATTTTCAAGCTGTGAGGGACAAAAAAGGAAGCAGAAATGCAGGCGATATGAAATTGTAAATGGTGGTCTCTGTCGGAAACAGGCAAGCGATGAGCACAAAGGGAGATTCTGTGTCAGATCACGGTAACCACAGTATGTCAGTTATTTATCCCAGCCCTTTTGTGGAGTGGATATGCTCTCCACTCGTTATAGAAATTTGGGACTTAGGTTATATAAGTGTCCAGATACAGCTCCCATGACAACTAACAATGACGGCAGCTAATAACTGCAGAGACCTTACCCTGTGCTTACACGGTTCTAAGCAACTCACGTACATTGATTCCTTTCACGTAAGTGTTCACACACGCGTGCACGCACGCACGCACATGCCTTTAGTACCCCACTTTACAGCTGGGGAAGCCCAAGTATGGAGAATAAAGTAACACGCTCCAAGAGCTCACAGTTAGCAAGTGGCTGAGCTGGGATTTGAACCCAGGACAGCCGGTACCAGGGTCCGTGTTCTCAGCTGCCAGGCTATGCTGACGGGAGGCCTAGATCCGTCTACACTGGCCCAAAGCCAGCTGGAACAACTGGTTTTGCTTCATTAATTCCTATCACAGTCCGGGTTCTGGGATTTACTGGATCATTCCATCAGCCAGGCAGACACTGACTCACACACAGTGACTGACACCTGCTGTGGGTCGGACGCCGTGCGAGGCACCAAGGATCCTAGAGCCCTTCGGGACGCCAGATAGAAATCACCTCGCGTAACACTCTCCATGCGTTATCTGCAGGAGACGCACGCATCACGCGGAGCCACGTTAACACGTCTAGTCTCTCAAATCACTTCGTTTTTCATTGACGATATTACTGACTCCCACAAGCCCTGGCCGCTGCTTTCCCAGCTGTCCAGGCCCTGCCCTCCCCCCTGACCACACAGGCACAAGGCCGAGCTTCCTCTTTCCACCATGCAGGTCTTCTAGAGCGTGGCTCCTGACTTCTACCCCACAGAAATGCATATGGCTCGGCAGTCCAGGTTAACCATGTCCCTGCTGGATTTAGTCGGGAGTCCAGTTTGTCACCATTGGGTTTCCTGATTGTAAGAAGCCTCAGTTCTTTCTTTTTCTCTTCTTTTCTTTTTTAAAGATTTTATTTATTTATTTATTTGAGAGAGAGAGAGAGAGAGAGCACGAGCAGGGGCGAGGGGCAAAAGGAAAGGGAAAAGCAGACTTTCTGCTGAGCAGGGAGCCTGATGCAAGACTCGATCCCAGGACCCTGAGATCATGACCTGAGGCAAAGGCAGACGCTTAACCAACTGGCCACCCAGGCACTCCCTTTCTCTTCTTTATTTTAATTAAGTCATCTCTATGCCCAACGTGGGGCTCGAACTTATGACCCTGAGATCAAGAGTTGCATGCTCTACTGACTAAGCCAACCAGGCACCCCCAGAAGCCTCGGTTCTTTTTTTTTTATAATTTATTTTTTTTAAGATTTTATTTATTTATTTGAGAGAGAGAATGAGATAGAGAGAGAGAGCATGAGATGGGGGAGGGTCAGAGGGAGAAGCAGACTCCCCGCCGAGCAGGGAGCCTGATGCAGGACTCGATCCAGGGACTCCAGGATCATGACCTGAGCCGAAGGCAGTCGCTTAACCAACTGAGCCACCCAGGTGCCCCTCATTTTTTTTTTTAAGATTGTATTTATTTATTTGAGAAAGAGCACAAACAGTGGGGAGGGGCAGAGGGAGAAGCAGACTCCCAGCTGAGCAGGGAGCCCGATACGGGGCTCAATCCCAGGACCCTGAGATCATGACCTGAGCCGAAGGCAGATGCTTAACTGACTGAGCCACCCAGGCACCCCAGAAGACTCAGTTCTATGTTCTCATCAGCACGGTGCTCGGAGCAGGTGGATCGCCATTTCTCACTACGGTTTCATAATTGCAGTCGAAGAAACAGTGGGCTGAAGAAAGAGCTCCAGTTAAGACCCAAGTTTTCCCAGCCCCACTCGTGCCTTCTGAAATGCCCAATAATGAAGTGTGAGAGCCAAGGGTCGTTGAGAATTCCTCTGCACCTGAAGTGCCCCGGGGTATAGCACATGGAAACTATCCCTAAGTCCAGAATTGCCAATGAAAAATGTTTAGGAATTTAGGACCTAAGGAGATTCCAGGAAGCTTGCAAGGTGATAGCATCCTGGATCCCATGTGATTGGATTTTCCTTCTGTGGTTAGGCTCATTTATTGACAGGTACTTCTGAAGCATTAAGTTCCATGAGGGGATGGGTCCTTGTCTAATCTGTCACCATGGGTGTAGTATCCAGAACAGACCCTGGCCCATCGTGGGTGCTTGGAAGATGGGAGCTGAATGAATGAGCAAATGTTGAAAGAAGATCGTTTTTAGGTTTTCCTGCCAATCAGTTCTCAACCCTTGTTGCTCAGCCTATGACCTGGGGAACTTTTTAAGAACTTGACTTATGGAATCAGAGGCTAAAGAGGTGGGACTTGGAACAGAAGTATTTGCTGAAATTTCTGAGGACATCGACGCTCAGATTTGAGTGGTTTGGCCCAAAAGCACACAGCTAGGAACTGTCGGGGCTTGTCTAAGACCCCAGGCTCCTGGACTGCGGGTTTGCTGCATGCATATTCCTCTATGCCTCGGCCCCGCGCATCACACACCCTGACTCCGGTCGTTCCCCCAGTCCTACGACTCCGCAATTCCTGGATGCAGGATACTTCACAGTCACCATCCAGAGAGCTGATGCCCCCAGTCCCCAGAAGAGCCGTGATACACACTTATCAACACTGAGAACTTCTGCCATAGATGAACTTCCTTTTAAATTGTGTGTGTGTGTGTGTGTGTGTGCGTGGAGGTGGAGAGGGGAGGTAATTCTGGAGATTGGTTTGTATTTTACCGGCAGAGATAATATTCATGTGCTCTAAATCTTCAATACGTTTTCTTGTTGGAAAGTAAGCTGTTTGTCTTGCTTTACGCTCATCTTGCTCTTTCCTAGAGGGAAGGACTGGATCCCAGTGCTGGAGGACCCTCGGCTGGGCTCGGTCAAATGTTCTACTGCATCTGATACGATGCTGGGCGCTCCATGACCTCCCTCTTCCCTGGAGACCGGTAGCTGTCCATGCTAACATGCACATAGCACTGCAAGAGCTCGTTCCATTTAGAGCCAGAGAGTGTCCAGGTGGAACGGAGCTTCAAGTGCAGTCCGGAGCAAGACCGGAGAGCCATCCTCCATCCTTACCCTCCTGCTCTCTCTGCCCGAGGTGGGGATTTCAACTCTTCCTATCTCTGACCTGTGCTAACCAACAGCCTTCAGACGTACTCCCTTTTTGGCTCGAGTTAGCTGGTTCCTGCATGGCACCTTAGTCAGACCCCCCCACCCACACGCCCGTGCACTCATTTGCCAGGTACTGAGCATTCTGCCCGAGAAATAGCCCTTACGGGTCAATCCTCTTGTCTCTTGCCACTGCCTCAAAGTCCTCATCCCGCCCCACGTGGGCCAGTGCAGGAGCCATGTCATGGGTCCCCACACCCACGCATCTTGTCTCTACAGCCCACCTCACTCCCGCTACGTGCTCTCACAGCACAGCGACCCTCCTCACATGCAGATTTGATCACCCTGCTTCTGAGGTCCCACCTTCTTCAGGGCTGCCATGGTCAGCAGGACAAAACCTCCAGGCTCTGCAGAACCCACAAGGGCCTCTGTGACCTGACCCCCCCCCCCAATCAGCTTTGCCACTTCCTCTTTGCTCCCTGTCTTACTGCCCCACCCTCACCAGGAAGTTCACTTGAGTAACACCACATGAGGTTCCCAAAACATGAGATGACCTTGACATTCAGGTTTTGGTGCTTACTATTTCTTCAACTGGGAATTTTCATCTGTTCTTATTTATTTGGCAAATTCTTACTCAAGCTTTAAGGTTCCAGTCAAATGCGGGCACCTGGGTGGCTCAGTTGGTTAAGCGACTGCCTTCGGCTCAGGTCATGATCCTGGAGTCCCGGGATCGAGTCCCGCATCGGGCTCCCTGCTCGGCAGGGAGTCTGCTTCTCCCTCTGACCCTCCTCCCTCTCATGCTCTCTGTCTCTCATTCTCTCTGTCTCAAATAAATAAATAAAATCTTAAAAAAAAAAAAAAAGGTTCCAATCAAATGCTGCCTCCCCATGCAGCCCTCTCTGGCTTTCCCTTTGTCCTTACCTTCTGTCCTTTATCCACTGTGGAGCCGTGTGAAGCAGTGATTAAAGACTCATGCTCTGCGGTCAGACTAAGGAGACACACATCCAGACCCTGTCACCTGATGGCCAAATGATATTAAGGAAGTCAGTTTACCTGTGTAGACCTCAATTTCCCCACATTTAAGGTGGTACAGTAATATTACCTATTTCATAGGGTTCCCTGTGAGGATGGATTGAGATCATGCATTCGATACCTACTACATAGTGCTCGATAAAAATGAAATATTATGATCACAGTAATTCTCTTATAGCTTTGTATTGTTTATACCTGCATTTCTGCTCTACACTGTGGGCATATCAGATGCTGAGTTTTCCATGAACACATGCCCAAAGCTGGGAGCCATGGTATATAATACGCTCTTGAAAGACATCAGTCCCGTGGTCGGTTGAAGCCAGGCTTGACCAGCACACACTGGGGAGGCCCTGAATACATTGCCACCTCAGTCTGCCAGGAGAAGACACCAGTGGGTGAGTTTTAGAAATCCAGTCCTTGTGGCCTTTGCCATCAGAAGAGACTTTCAAAAACACTATCTAGGACAGATAAGCCCTGACATTGGAGTCCTCAGGAATCCTTCAGAATTTTGCCCATGAGACTGATGGCAGAGTTGGGACCTACCATGACCTTGACAACAGTGAGGAAGCCGTGGGGAGTCAATTCAGGGAAATGGTCACAGTGGGGGCTTTGGGCCCCTCAGGCAAAGGAGGCCTGAGGCAAAGGGAAGTGGGAAGGGCAGTGGTTGTCCCACAGAGCACTTTTTTCTTCTGAAACCCATGGAGCATCGTGTACACTAATCAGAGGCAGAAACTGGCCCACCGTCCCCAGGAATCCTTCCTGGTGCCGGGCAGTGTCACTGGTAAGAACATGGGCTATAGGGTCAGAGGAAATTTCAGCTCGGCCACTTAATAGGCACCTCATGTGAATTTGGGGACTTTTTAGCATCTTCAAACCTCAGTGTCAAAGTGCAGCACAGAGATTATACTCAATGATACTGTAATAACTTTGTACCGTGACACCTACTATGATGCGCATTTAGTAACAGACAGAAGTATCCAAGCACCAAGCAGTACACCGTAACTAATATAACATTGTGTGTCAACTATACTTCAGTTTAAAAACACAGGAGGCCTGGGTGGCTCAGTCAGTTAAGCATCTGACTCTTGATTTCGGCTCAGGTCCTGATCTCAGGGTGGTGAGATTGAGCCCCGTGTCGGGCTTTGTGCTCAGCACAGTCTGCTTGTCCCCCTCCCTCTGCTCCTCCTCTTGCTCTCTAAAATAACTAAATAAAATCTTTAAAAAAAATCCCGATAAACAATCTCAGTGTCCTCATATGTAAAAAGGCATAATGATACCTGATCTGTGGGGTTGCAGGGAGGACGGATGCTCTGCTGGGTAAGATGGGTGAGCACCTGTCATGTACAGAACATTCCATAGCTTGCACACTTAATACGTATCCTAAGACATTTTGTGTCATATATATTCTAGATCCAGTGGGAAAAGAAAAATAAATATAATGTTTGGAAAAGAGCTGTAAAAGTTACAATCTACTTAAGAAACAGAAGCTGTTTATTGAGTGCTTTTTGCCTTCCAGGCTCCATGCCTGGCACTTTGTGTGTTTTCTTGTTTATTTCTTTAGCATCCAAGGGTTAGACACCAAAGTATTTAGATGGTTCCTTCTCTTTCCAGAAATTTTCAGGATTGGAGATACTAGACTGTGCGTCCAATCACACTGGACAAGCATCTGTGTTTGAACATCTCGGTACATTGATCAGCAATAACGGGGTTAACGATGCTCTTATTCAAAGAGTCTCAAATTATGTTTCAACATTAACACCCATTAAGATGAATGACAATGCATTATAAGTAGTGTTTCAATTTGAAATTGAAATTGTATCAATTAGCCTTTAAACTAGCCTAAATAAATTCTTTTTGGTAGCTCAAAAATTATTCAAATGCCACAATTTTGAATAAGAGGTTTTAGAAGTTTTCATTCTATTCTAAAGATTCATACTAATACTAATTGTATCTGTGTCTATAATCTCTTATCTTAAGAGGGAAGAAGGCCAGGGACCATCAGCTGGTAAAGCCTCACAGCCTGATTGGGAACGTGTAGCCATAATAAGAATGGTGATTTCCCTTCCGATGGCTGTGGAGAGAGAGAATTCTTAAAATCTGGGAGGAGTGGGGTCTAAACGTACAATGGGTCTATAATGCCCAGAGACATTCAAAGACTAAGATCTTCAGGGGGTCCTCCACTCCCAGCCGTCAGCTGGTGGGGCCGTGGCCTAGAAGCTAGAACAGTATTCCTATTCTCGGTTCCTCCCTGGCCCATGCTGCCTCACACACTTACCCTCTTGTCTACATACACACCTACCTCTTATTTGAGAATAGGCACCACCGAAGTCACCAAGCTGACCTTGCTCATCTTGAGACCCTCCATCTCCCGTTATCCAGTCAGCCGCTTGTCCTAATGATATGTACCTATTAAAATACTCTATCCTTTTAGGGGCACCTGGGTGGCTCAGTGGGTTAAGTGTCTGACTCTTGATTTCAGTTCGGGTCTCGATCTCAGGGTCATGAGTTCAAGCCCCTCGTTGGGCTCCATGTTGGGCATGGACCTTTTTTTTTAAAGCAAAAACACAAAACAAAACAAAACAAAACTTCTATCCTTTTAGACAATGTGCCTTCTCACTGATGTGCCAGACCCCCCCGGACACATGCTCTGTTTGCCTCTTAGGGAACCTCCAGGTGAGGAATGTTTCCCTCTGCAGTGCTCGGACCAGACCTTCCACGTCTGCACTCAACCTGTGGGGTGGACATTGGCAAAAAGCAGCTAACATCCAGGGCTCCTGCAAGACAATCGTGAGATCGGGCATCATGAGGGTCCGGCACAGTGTCTAATGTAAAGAGCCACAATGAGAACATGCTCAGAAAACACTAGCCACCACCCCTACCCCCGAGTGCTCCCAGTGTGTGGCATTCATGGGCGGCTGTGGTTGGTGGGAACTCAGGTCTACTCCCGGCCCTGTAGCCCCTGGGGGCAGCCAGGCAATCCCCTTCCTTGTCAGTCACCTTCCTTGTCTTCTTCGAGGCTGCTCTCAGCTCAGTACGGCTCCTCCTGACACACTCAACAACAACCAACCTATGTTGTTAACACAACAGGGGTGGACGGGCTGTGCCCTAAGACCAGAGTGATCCTTCAGAACAAAACTTAGATCACATCACCCACCCTTTGAGGCCGTTTCGGTGACCAGCCCCTCCACCACATTCTTCAGCACACAGCCCTCAGTGACCCACCATCCCTGGCCGCGCTCACCGCCCTTCACCGGCCATCCGCTAGATGCCTGAGGTTGGAACCGTAGATGGCCCTTTCTGCGCCCTTGGCCCTGCGTCCCTCTCCCCTGGGCCATCTTGGTTCAGCCTTTAATTCAGTTCGCCCTCTGCACACTCACACAACTTTCACACCCACATTTTTGCCTCTGCATTTGCAGATTCCCAAGACCCCTGAAGCCACGGTTGGTAGGACACCAGCTCTAAAGCACTCACATTTATCTCCACCCTGTGCAACTTCTTTTTTTTTTTTTTTTAAGATTTTATTTATTTATTTGAGAGAGAATGAGATAGAGAGAGCATGAGAGGGGGGAGGGTCAGAGGGAGAAGCAGACTCCCTGCTGAGCAGGGAGCCCGATGCGGGACTCGATCCCGGGACTCCAGGATCATGACCTGAGCCGAAGGCAGTCGCTTAACCAACTGAGCCACCCAGGTGCCCCCCCTGTGCAACTTCTTACAGCTTTATAAAACTGCTTCCTATCCCAACCCTCGTAAGCCGGGTGCTGCTCGAATGTTCCAGGAGGCAAGAAATCCTGTTGACCTTGCTATCTTTAAGACAAATGCCACCTCTTTTTTTCTGGACTTCTCATCTGTCTGGTGCATGGGCTGCCGGGTCGGATCTCGGCTCTACCTCTTCCTGGCATTTTGCCCTTGAGCATGATTTTTAACCCTTCAAAGTCTTGGTTTCCTGCTCCATGAAACGGGAGCATTAATAACATGCATCTTGGGAAGTAAAGAACACGATCCAGGAAAATAGTACATTCTCAATAAACATAAGATAATACTTCATGGCCATGATCTGAGTCTCCGTCCCACTGCCACACGGCCGTAGCTCAGAGACAGCCCAGTGGGTTAGAGACAGAGAACCCTGTTCCCAACACAGAGATACCAGTTATACCTCTTGAACAAATAATTTCCTCCCAAAGAGTGAGAGGTGACTTCTCCCAAATGTCTTCCATCCCCCACTCTCCGGCGGTAGGTGGGACTGTCACTCGCTACAGACTCTGGGCAAGCCGGCTGTTTGCTGTACGTACCCAGGAAGGACTCAACCTCTCTGCATTCATGCTTATTTGTAAACTGGGGACACAGGTCCCCACTCTGTAAGGGCTGCCGTGGAGCTGAATACCCTATCTGGCTCACGGGTCTGGCGTGTAGCGGGTGCTCAGGAAAGAGATGTGATACATGAATCGGGATCGTACATAAAATCAGCCCTGAAATCTGTGAAGTGCCTTCACGGTGCTGTTTGTTTTGTGATGGCAATAATATGGCATCCTTTGGTCAAGACGCAAAATGAGAACAAAGAACTATGAGCGCCTCCTCCTGGGGAAGACCTAAACCATTGCTCTCTCCCCTCCCCAAGCCGCCACCCACCGCAATGCAGAGCACACGGCTCACTTCACAGACCCCATGTTGGGGAATTGGGATGGATTTTATTTGCAAAGAAGTCTCACTAATGTCTGGGAAAACACATGCATGAAATGGTGAGCAGTACAAGAGGTTAGAAAAGTCAAGAAGCGCTCTGGAATTGTACTCCCTCGCTTAACAGTGGGGTAGGCTTTGGGGGCCTCAGTTTTCTCCCTGGTAAAATGGGGCTCTCAGCAATGACTCCTAGAGTTCCAGGAGGGCTAGATAGGTGAGCTGGTGTGCATGAAAGCACTTTGTAAGCTGGAAAGCCCTATGCAAAGGTGATCAAGTGTTATTGGTCCAACCTGGAAAAGATTCAACAATGCTGGTTGTCCTTGATCTTCCTATAGCCTGGAGGGAGTTACCATTTTGGAGAAGAGAATTGCCTAATTGTGTGTGAGCCCTCCTGATGGGTAATGAGTAGCTCTGACAGCCTCTCGCCTGGTAACAGGGGTGTCCAACACCTGCTGTGTCCTAGTTCCCACATGTAGACCACCTGCCCCGTTCTGGCCCCCACTAGCAGCCGGCCAGCTTCCCACTGAGGTTGTTGACAGCACCTGCCTCCGCCTGCCTCCCTCTGGAGCTGCTGGGAATCCAGGCTGGTTCTCTGGAACAGCGGGCTCTCTCTCGGAAGATGACTTGGCCACCCCCATCCACTCCAGGGCTCAGTGGAGTTCCACGTGACTTGCCGAGAAGATAGACCCAGGGAGGACCAGCCTGTGCCAAAGCATTTCCATCCTTGTCCCCACTTTGGAGGCAGTGGTCCAGTGGAAACAGCAGAGCTTAGGTGTTAGAAGCCATGGGCTCAAATACCAGCTCATCAGTGGCTTCTGGGTGAATCTGGGCAGAGCAGTTAAACTCCCTAGCCCCACTGTGGTCACTTGTGAAATTGGGTTACTAACACCAACTCCATTGCACATGCAGCCAGAGTTATGCCAAACGGCTGGGCAGAAATGTCCCCTGACAAATAGTGGCCGAGTCGATGGCGCTGAGTATTACTAACCTGGTACTTCACTGCATTTCTGAGTTTGCTTTGTCCACATGCTGATGGAGACTCTTTCTGTCTATGCACTCCTTTCCCTTGATATTTTAAATCGGTAATAAAAAAAAAAATCTGATTCCTTTTAACATTCTTTCTGATTTTATTTTTTCTCCTCTCTTCCCCGGAGCCTTAATTGACCCTGTATTATTCTCCTGATCCCTCCTCTTCCATTTCCAATATAGTTCCAGACGGGTAACTCTAAAGCCACTGCGTGAACCTGTCTAACCATAAATACAATTTGACAAACTATTTCCAAGCAGTCCATAATGTGAGAAGGGAGGCGATCCTGGCTTCTCGTCTCATTGAGCCTCACACATCCCTTCCACATAAACGGCGGAGCCCAGTGAAACAATATCATTTCGCTGAGATTTCAGACAATAAAAACTGTGATCATCGACCTGGGGACGCTGTTCAGGCTTGCCTCCTCTCTTTGTTGATAGAAAAGTTGTGGCCATTACAAGGAGGATGGTGCAGGCACAGGACAAAGGACCCCAGAATGCGTGCCTAATTTATCCGGTGGAGGACAGGGTTGTTGGCCCCACACTCAGGGGACCCGAAGGTCGGGACCGGATTTCAAGCCACCAAGTGAGCGGAGGAGGGGTGTCCTCAGGGGAAAGAAAGACAGCACACAGTAGTAGCTCAATTCGGTCCTTGCTTAACATTTTTACAAGACCCACGGGTAATTCCCTCACACAACATGGAAAATTTAAGAATACACCCCTCTACCCATAGGTTGTCAGTGACAATGGTCCATTAGCTGTGTCTGAAGAAGCAAAGCTATTTGTACATATTGGAGTAGAAAATAATTTCTTTTCTTTTTTTTTTTTTTTTTTTGATATCTGAATACAACCAGTTTTATCAGCTTGGGGTATAAATTAAGTCACTTTCCTATGAATTGTGTGAGCCCCCCACTTGCTCTTATCAGCAAGAAGATCCATGTTTCCCCGCTGCGGCTGACCTGGTCCAAGGGGCCAGTCTCACATCCACTTTCCAAGCAGAGGGGTGGAAAACGGGATACCTGGCCAGTCCTCCATGTACCATCACTTAGACACCAGTTCTGCCCGGGCTGAGGTGAGGGCTGCCATCACTCTGTCCTGGCTCCTGGGCTGCTCTGGGCACTGGCATGGGCCTGGGGGGTGTCCACCGGGGCCCCCTGATCATGCCTCCCTTGGCTATGTGCTTGAAGTCAAATAAAAAGTCAAACGATATGCTCCTGCATTCTAACAGATTTTGCTCAGATGCCTCCTGATTTCACCAAAATCTTTCCCAAGGTGGATCCCTGCTTCTGCCACACGACATTGGGGGGAAGTAATGAAATAAATAAAACTTAAACATCGGTGAGATGTTATTTAGACACTAGTGTCCCATTATATGCAAGAGCAGAATCTCATATTATCTCACATAACTAAATCTCACAGTATATGTGCGGGAAGGATGGTTGAGAATCTTCTTGGCTTCCCCACCATCCCCAGGCCCAGCCCATCTAGAGTCACGTCCTAGCCTCCCTGTGAAATGGCCCTGTGATGCCCTAGTTACATTCCTGTGAACTTCACCTGCGTTGGGATGGCAGCTCCGTACCTGGCCGCTTACCTGGCTTCTTTGATCATCCTTCACTGCTACCACGCCAGTCTTCCCGGGCAGAAAGCATAGCGCCTTCCCCCAACCCAGAACGTTCCATGAGGGCAACTTCCCCGTCAGCTCAGCAATTCCTTCCAAGCCCTCCATTGCTGGACCTGAAGCAAGACCTTTTGATAGGGACTTTTTGTGGTGGCCGGTGGGCGGAATCTATTTTATGTCGTCTTCCAGGAAAAACTCCAAATATGACTCTTTTCATTTGTGTGATGGAGGTCACACATGAAGTTGGGGTGTGAGATGGGGGACAGGGCTGGACGAAGATGAGGCACGATGTTGCAGGGGAAGTCAGATGATGAGGTAAGATGCGAGATGGGGAACGCGTCAGGGAGAGAACCACAAATGAACGTCCACGTGTCCCCACTGTTGAGGTTGTCAACATGGCGGTCATGGTGGCCACACCTCTCGGGGAGCAGCCTCCAAAGTTAGGCAGTGGGATGGCACTGGTGTCCTGGGCTTTATCCAAACTGTCGGAGATGAACCCTGTGGAAGGGTGAACAATTTCTCCTGCCCCTTCTGTCCACAGCCACTGAATTCCACTCCAGCCTTTCAGCACCTGCTCAAATGCCAAGTCCCAGAAGAAGCTGACACTGGATTTTAGATGACCTGACCCTAAGTACCAGTCAGTATGACTGCATTTAGTTTATAAGCCTGGAAGTTACTTTAGAGCAAATATCGTGCCTTAGTCATTTCCTTTATTCGGAGTACCAACAAAATGACTTGCCCAGAGGAGGTATTCAAGAGACATCGCTGGCTGGTTAACCATGTCCTGTGCATGAATATTTCCACAACTTGGGCGGCGGGGATTGGAACAGGAAGGCATTGCCCACTGTCTTAGCTCAGTCAAGAGAATGCCAGAGAGCGGGGTCTTAAACAACAGACGTTTATTTCTCACAGTTCTGGAGGCTGGACGTCCAAGATCAAAGTGCCAGAAGGTTTGCCGTTTGCTGAGGGTCTGCTTTCCGGTGCATGGACGGCCACCTTCTTGCTATGTCCTTACATGGCAGAAAGACAGCCAGGACCCTCTCTGGGGTCTCTTTTATAAGGGCACTGATCCCAGGGGCGCCTGGGTGGCTCAGTTGGTTAAGCGACTGCCTTCGGCTCAGGTCATGATCCTGGAGTCCCGAGATCGAGTCCCGCATCAGGCTCCCTGCTCAGCAGGGAGTCTGCTTCTCCCTCTGACCCTCCTCCCTCTCTCATGCTCTCTCTATCTCATTCTCTCTCTCAAATAAATAAATAAAATCTTTAAAAAAAAATAAGGGCACTGATCCCATTCAGGAGGGCTCCCCACTCATGACTTAATCACCTCCCCAAAGCCTCACCTCCTCACACCATGGCATTGAGGGTTAGGATTTTCACGTAGGAATTCTGGCTGGGGTGGGCACACATTCAGTTCATAACACACACCAAAGCAGTCACACATACAGCACAGCTAGAATCAGAAGACAGACAATTGCAAGTATCGGCAAGGGTGTGCGGAAGTTGGAACCACCATACACTGCTGGTGGGAACGTAAAGTGGGGCAAACGTTTTGCCAAACTCTCTGGCTGTTCCTCAAATGGGTAAGCACGGGACTGGGACGTGAACCAGGGACACCACTCCTTGGTATGTAGCCCGAGAAATGAAAACACGTGTGCCACAAAGTTTGTAAGACCAATACTCAGCAAAATTCACAGGAGCCAAAAAGTACAAAAATCCCACATGTCCATCAACCACTGTATAGATGAGCAAAACATGGAAGCCACAGGATGGGATATTATTTGGCAGCAAAAGGAATAAAGCGCCATCACACACAGAACACCAATGAACCTCCGAAACATGCTGCTAAGTGAAAGAAGCCAGACAAGAAAGGCCACGTATTACATGAGTCCACTTTTATAAAATGTGCAGAACAGGTAAAGCTGTAGAAACATAAAGTGGATGACTGGTTGCTGGGGGAGGAGAGCAGGGGTGGGAGGTATGGTGAGTGCTCACCAGTAGGTACAAAGTTTCTTTTTGGGGTGGTGAAAATATTTTATTAAAATTTTATTAAAGATTTTATTTATTTATTTGACAGAGAGACACACAGCGAGAGAGGGGACATAAGCAGGGGGAGTGGGAGAGGGAGAAGCAGGCTTCCCGCCGAGCAGAGAGCCCGATGCGGGGCTCAATCCCAGGACCCTGGGATCATGACCCGAGCTGAAGGCAGATACTTAATGACTGAGCCACCCAGGTGCCCCGGGGTGATGAAAATATTTTAAACTTAGATTGTGTTGATGGTTGCTCTGTGGGTATACTAAAAAAAACAAACAAACAAAAAAAAAAAACACTGAATTGCGCAATTTAAATAAGTGAGTTTTAGGGTCTGGAATCATATCTTGATAAAGCTGTTGCAAATTCAAGGAGAGAAAGGAAGAAAAAGAAAAGAATTATACTTATTTATGGCCCTGGCCACTTGGTGAATCTGTTTCTCGAGACAGGAAGGTCCATTTCCTGCAGTTGAGAGCTGAGAGCTTCATCCTCACCACGATAAGTGGTGAAGCCCAGGACGCGTCCCTACAGATATGCCAGTTTGTGGGGGGCAGGGGGCAGTGCGGGGGGAGTCGGAATTTCCCCCCGGAGAGCTCGGATCTGGACACAGAATGGGAGCGTGAGCACCAACATGGTATTTGGATCCATGGAGCTGGATGAGGTTCGGTTGAGAGCAAGTCAGGAAGAGAGAGACCCGGATCAGCGGTGCGGGGCCCAGTGACATTTCCACATCAAGCAGAGAGCCTGGAAAGGAATCTGAGATAGGAGGGAAAGCGTGGGCGTCAGGGCCCACAGAGGCCTGCAGAAGAAGCACTTTCAAAATGGAAATGGTGCCGAGGCCTGTCGACACAATATTGTGTCAAGAGGTTTTATTAGATAAGCACAGAACATGCCCTTTAGGTTGTGGCTGGAGATCCTCGAACGCTGGGGAGAGCTCTCATGGGGAAGCAGGTGGGTGGGCAGTCAACTGGAGGGACTAGGACAGAGTCCACTCTGGTCTTAGCTCAGGTGTCCCTAAGGCCAAAATCAGGGTGTCAGTTGAGCTGGGCCCTCTAGAGGTTCTGGGGGGCAGGGGAGAATTGGCGTTCAGCTCATTCAGGTTGTTGGCAGAGTTCGGTTTCTGTGGTTGTAGGATGGAGGTTCCCAGTCCCTTGATGGCTGTCGGTGGGGCCAGGCTTTGTTCCTAGATGCTGCCTGATTCCTGCTCACGATTTCTGGGAGCCTCCCTGCACAAGGGTCGAGACCCCCGCATACGTCAACTCACTCTACTTCCCCTTCTGTGGCATCTCCGGCCTCTGCCCAGAAAACATTCTCTGCTCTTAAGGGTTGACATGATTAAATGCGGGATACTCTCCCTATTTAAGATCACTGATTAACAGCCACTGTTATGCCCTAAAAGTTCCTTTGCCTTGTAATGGATCGTGGTCAAGGTTCCAGGGATGAGTATGCAGCCATCTTTGGGGGTGACTCTATTATGACAGGAGGAGGGCATGTGTATGTGCTGTTGTGCATCCCTCAAAAATTATATAATTACCATCACAGCTTTTAAAATATTGCCTCTTAACATTCCTTATTGCCATCAGTTTAAATCCTCATTCATTCAATGTATTCAAGACCAAAATTTCAAAATAGCATGAGTCAACTCTGCACATGCACACACACACATTACTGAAAGTTTCATTCTCCTGGAACATAATGAATATCACTGGATCCTCTCATGGTAGGAAATGGCTGTTTCTATTTCTTCAGATTAATTATTCTAATGATTCCAATGTGATGAGAACACTGGGCATTCTCCCCAGGAAAGTTTGGAAACAACACAAAATTTCCTACCCAGTTTCTAACATTCCAACCTACGCTGGTTGACCACCTCTGATTTGGTCCAAGCATCTCATTTTATAGATAAAATGAGTCTTGGAGTGTTGATATGCCCAAGGCCATGTGCTAATTCACAGCAGGTTCAAGCTTAGACCCCCGATCCCCATAACTTTGCTTATGCTGGATGGATCACGCTCTGTGAAAGGGTGTCCGAACAAGGTGGATGCATAGGGAAGGGGACAGAGAGGGTCTTAAGGATAAGTAAAGGAGGACAAGGAGAGACCAAGATTGAGAAAAGTACAATCAAAGGCACAAGGGACAGACCAAGGAAAGTAACAGATACCGGATCTATTAGCCAATGTTCTCTGCAGAAAAAAAAACTGGTAGAATGTGTATATTCAGAGAGAGAGATTTATTCTAAGTAATTGGCTCATGTGAATTTAGGGGCTGGCAAGTTTGAAACCAATAGGGCCGGTAAGTAAGCTCATGACCTAGAGAGGAGCTGACATTGCACTTGAAGCCCAAATACAGTCTGGAGGGAGAATTCCTTCTTCCTTGAGGGATCTCAGTGTTTACTCTTCAGACCTTCAACTGATTGGATGAGGCCCACCCATATACAGATGGAGGGTAATCTTTACTAAAAGTCTCCCAGTTTAAATGCTAATCTCATCTAAAAACAAAACAGAACAAAACACCTTCACAGAAGTGCCCAGAGTGGTGTGTAACCCCAAAACCGGCTACAGCAACCTACTGAAGTTGACACATGTAGTTAACAGTCATATCGAGTAAAGATGTGGACACTCTATTTCTATGGTAGGTCTAGGTGGTTAACTTAGATGGAAAGGTAAGTTTGCTGAGGTCATATAGTTATATTTAAATGTCAGTTAATTCCAGCCCCAGACAGTCTGCAGGGTTGTGGACTGGCCCTTCTTTCCCCAGTGGTCCTCGGCCACATGCCCCTGCCCTTCTGCTCTCAGGGCTCCCCTCAGCCCTCTGGGCATGTCTGCTTTTCTGGTTGAATTGACCTTCAAAGGATGTGCTCTTAAGCTTGCTTCTTCACCAGCCTTGCATATGAGCAGACCTTAAACTTAGGACAACTTGACCCCTGATCTATGATGAACTTCCTCTAGAACTGCACCAAGATGATGAGGATTAGTGTAACTTGACCACCCCCAGGAATCCCCACCTTTTCCACCAGCCCCTGAGCCAGCACCAGGTCGGCCCCAGCCTCCAAGCCTTCGCTTCCCTGGGACCCACCCTGACAGTGGCTGTTGGCTCTTGTCACCCCTCCACATTTCCAGAAGTCTCTTGTCTGCTTTCCATGCAATCACTGTCAAAGTTTATCCCTTTTAGCTTCGAGGAACAGCTAAACTTGAGACTGTCATTTCTAACGACTGTCCTCAGGTCTGCGGTTAACGTAAGAGGATTACAATGTAGAGAGGAAAACTCAAAGCTGGTGTCAGCCATCCCCGCTCTTGGTCGGGCTCAGCCTCACCCCTGTGGCTCTCTCTCAATCCCAACACGGCCGCCATGTTGCTGGGCCCACTCCTTCATCCTCAGGACTCCCAAACCCTGTCCCCACCTTGGCTCCGCATCCACAGTCACAGAATAAGGGGGGAACAGGTCACTTTTCATCGTCACCATCGCCTGGGCAGAAATGCCCTCTGCCTCCAGGATAATAAATGTCTCCCTCTATTACCAAATGCTGACTTGCAAGTCGTTGCAAGTACCGACACCACCGGAAAGCTTATCAAATCGTTTTGCCCCCAGAACAGAGAAAGAGCCTGCCCCCAAGACTGATTTAGACCTCCAGAAACTGATCGCCATTGAAAACTAGCTCATTTGACCCTGACCCAGAGAGATGAGAAGGTCTGTGGGTTGTGCTCCGTGAAGGCGGGAGAAGCCCAGGGTCTGGGAATGGAGCGACAGGAAGGTCCCGCTCCACCGAGGAGGGCCCACGGAGGTTTCCAGGGGCTGGCCCCGGGGTGAGTCACACTGGCCAGCAAGACCCAGGTGGGTGACAGGATCAGAGCCTCTCTGACTCACCGCCCACCCTCTGCGGGCACCCAGCACCTATGCCCTGCCGGGTGGGCGTATGAAATTGGGCCATGAGTAATGGAGAGACTACCACCAGCCTTGGTACCTTGTTTCCCAGAGATAAGTGATGTTTTGATTCTACTTTCTTTTTTTAGCTCAGAATGCTTCTGGATATGTAAATTGAGTTTGAAAACCTTACATACAATTTCCAGAAAGCCGAGAACATATTTGAATCACAAAATAAGAAGAGATGCCAAGTGTCGCTTCTACCTTTGCAATAAAGAGCATCCCGTGAGCAATTAAAAGAGTTTTCCGAGTTAATTTTTCAAAGGACTAGGATTGGATTAATCTGTCGTGGGAGACAGGTCTTAGTGATTAAAGTTGATTTCAAGGAGGAAAAACTGAGCTGGAATTTTTTTTTTTTTTAAGATTTTATTTATTTATTTGACAGAGAGAGACACAGCGAGAGAGGGAACACAAGCGGGGGAGGGGGAGAGGGAGAAGCAGGCTTCCCGCAGAGCGGGGAGCCCGATGCGGGGCTCGATCCTGGTACTCCGGGATCATGACCTGAGCCGAAGGCAGACGCTCAACGACTGAGCCACCCAGGCGCCCCCTGAGCTGGAATTTTATCCATCAGCCTTCTGCTCTTACCAAGTGCCCATCAGCAAATATGGTGACTGCTTTGCCGCCACTCAGATTAAGTCGGTGGGACATCATTGTCCGGGATTGAATGATTAATCCATTTGTTCAGATCTGCTCATTGCTAGGCATCTGTTCACAATGGATGTCAAGGAAAAAGACAGTGGTCTTGATTTTGATCCTTCTGGTTCAACTGTTTGTTCTATGAAAGCAGAACTCTGTCTGTCTGTTATTCACCAAACGTGGTAAACACTCAAAAAGATTTATTGCATAAATGAATAAGCAATCGCTGATTTTAAGCTGGTAAGCGGGATGACATGAAGGAATGCCAAATGACTCCTTAGAGACAGTGAGGGTTTGCAATCTGTCCACTGTGTGTGTCTGGTCCAGCAGGAACCACTGCCTTCCCCGGGGGCGGGGGGAGGCGTGCAGGAAGAGGGGAAGGGTGGCCTCCTTTTCACTTCCAGGCCGCCCACCTCTTCCCAATTCCATCACTCTTGCCTCCCATGGTTCCCCAGCCTTGAATCTCAACCATCCAAATCTTAATTTCTAAAGCTGACTCATTTTCCGCTTGAAGCTCACATTTTCTTTCCCCCTAAATTTGCATAGATCTTTTCCATTCATTGTTTCACTCATAATTCATGGAATCCTCTCCTAAATGCCCAGACGAGTCATCACTGTGCTGGGTGTTCTGTGTGCATGCCCTCTCTTAGCTCAGATGAGATACGGGGGCAGCTCCCAGGGAGACGAGCAGAAGGTCTGACTCACGAGCTGTGGGTATTGGAAAGAAGAAAGGAGAATGGCTTCTTTGATGATCTGTTGGGCAGGGTCTCGAAAGGTCAGGAGGATGTGGGCATGTGAAGGAACAGCTTGAGGAAAGGTGGGGGAAGCAGGGACGTGCAGGTTTGTCTGAGAGCAGAGAGGACCAGGTGTGGCTGCAGGTGATGCGATCTCCCGGCAGCCCCTGGGCCAGGCATGGTGGCCTGAGTTTGGACTTAATGTCGCATGTATATTTTCTGTTTGGTGGTGGAATTTGAACTTCCACCTCTTATAGTACGAACTCACACCTCCTTCAAGAGAGGAATAATTTGCAACACTTCTGAAACAGAGAGGGGTAAGGAGAAAGGTGCCATCTTGCCAACTTCATGTGTTGACCATTCTCTTGGCAAGGGTGACATTGGATAAACTAACTCACCTTCTTTGAGTCTCAAGATCTTCCGGGGTGATATGCAAATACTAATATGCACTCCATTGGGCAATGTATGGCTGAGAGGGGGGTATTTGCAAGAGCCAGCCAAATGCCCGACTCTCTCCCCGCCCAGCCCCTGCAGGGCACAGATCCCCAGGCTATGCCACACCCGCCACTGAATTGCACTGGGAAAGAACACAAGGCTGAGCCCAGATAAGCCAGTAGGGAGGGCCAGATGTCATTTCTGAGGTTTTTTAACTGAGTGGAACTTTTTTTGCAGGAAAACAAGGTAAAAATTTCCCAAGGGGTTTCTGCGAGATTTCCAGCACTTCCTAAATTAGCCCTGACCAGTAAAACCACGAGAGCAGACTTCCTGGCAGGGCCTGGCGCTTCCATTTCCAGTCCCAACTGAAAGCAGGAAGCATTGAGACAAGTAATAATTCAACTCTTCAGTTGGCTTCCAAAATTATCCACATTCAGGTCCCTTGGCATTTGCACCAAAGGTCAGGAGTTATTCTGATTTTATCTGTTCCAAGTTATCGACTCCTTTTTGACCAAACCCATTGCAGACTCACAGGCAGCTGATGGAGGTATTTTTATGTGTTCCTCATCACCCCGACGTATGCTAAGCGAAGCTCCCTGCGATGAGCCGGGGCCCCTGTAAGCCTGAGCTTAGGCGCTGTTAACCTGGCAAGAAAACAAAAGAAAATCCCACACTTGGGATTCAGACTACCTTAATACACTTCCCAGCTCTGCCACTGGTTAGCTGTGCCACCTGAAGCAAAATGCTTAAATTTGCTAAGTCTTGGTTTTCTATTCCATAAAACAAAGAAGCTCCACACTCATTAGGGTGGCTATCATAAAAAAAAAGTAAAAATACATAAAAATAAAATAAGTATTGGCAAGGACTGGGAGAAATCAGAATCTTTTCATTGCTGGTGGGAATGTAAAATATTGCAGCCGCTGGGGAAAACAGTGGGGTAGTTCCTCTAAAAAATTAAACATAGAATTCTTATAGGATCAAGGAATTCCACTTCTGGATGTATACTCCAAAGAATTGCAAGGAGAGTCTGAAAGGTATATTTGCACACCTATGTTCACAGCACCGTGATCCACAATCACCAAAGGTGGAAACAACCCAGATGTTCATCAATGGATGAACATATAAACAAATGTGATCTATAACCACAATGGAAATATGATTCAGCCTTAGAAAGGAAGGACAGGGCACCTGGGTGGCTCAGTTGGTTAAGCGTCTGACTCTTGATTTCATCTCAGGTCATGATCTCGGGGTCCTGAGATGGAGCTCTGCATTGGGCTGCATGCTCAGCTCAGAGTCTGCTTGTCCCTCTCCCTCTGCTCCTTATGCTCATGAGCACTCCCTCTCAAATAAATAAATAAAAGCTAAAAAAAAAAAAAGAGGAAGGACGTCCTGACACCTGCCACAATATGGACGAACCTGGGGGACTTTTTTAGTGAAATAATCTAATTGCAGAAAGACAAACACTGCATGGTTCCATCATATGAGGTATTTAGAGTGGTCACATTCCTAGAGACAGAGGAGGATGGTGGGTGCCAGGGACAGCAGGAAGGGGGGAAGGGGAGGTAGAATTTAATGGGGACAGGGTTTCATTTTGGGAAAAAAGTCCTAGAGGTAGTTGGTGGTGATGATTGCCCAACAATGCAAATGTGCTTAATGCCACAGAAACGTACACTTAAAAATGGTTAAAATAGTAATTTCATGTTATGTGTATTTTAACACAATTAATTTTTTTTAACAAGGAAGCTCTTTATTTTCATATGCAGTGTTTAGCCACGACTGTTCTCCTGTAAGTGAAATTCTGTTATAATTCAATCTTAGATTCTAGGCAAAGCACATCCATCCATACCAGGTGGTCACAGGACATGTCAACTTGCTGGAAACTCGGGCTCTGTCATTAAGGACACGAAGCTTCCCTGGCAGGTGTTCAGTGGTAGCGACCCAGTGCCCTACCGTCATTCTCTCCTCAGGACACTTGGCTGCTCTGTGAATGATCCTCAGGCCTGGTGACTGAGATCCTCCTCTGTGCTGAGCCCTCCTGGGAGAGCCTAGAGCACACAGCCTTGTCCAGAACACACAGGCCGACAGATCTTGACGCCAGCAGTAGGTTGGTCTCAGCGGCTTTCTTCAGCTCGTCTCTCATATTGTGCTATCCTTTCTCCCCTTCTTTTTCTGCTCTGCTTGGCTTTATCTGAATAATTCTGCCTCCTGCAATGCTTTGATCACAGATCCACAGGTGGAGTGGGGAGTGTTTCCCCTTTAACAAAAAGATTTACTTAGGGTGGCAGAGGGTACAGGACAAGGCTATGAGCATGATCGGGACCCCCGGAGGATGGGCGGATGTGGTCCTGGTGAAGGAAGGGGCAGTCCCGGAGAGGAAACACCTTTGTGAAGAAAGACTCGAGATTACAGAATTGCCAGATCATTGATGTTCAATCTTGACTTCACTTGCCTTTGGAAAAAGTTAAATCCTTTGAGGCTGGCAGAGTCATAGACATTTAGAGAGGTACCTCTTTAGAAAGCCAGTAAGTCCTCACTGTGCATCAGTTCCAGGTAGCGATGCCATCCAAGCCCTCTGATGGGGGTAGAGACCATCAGACTTCCTGAAAGCCTTTGGAATATCTTTGCTGACATCCTCCTCCCATGAAGGAATGGGCACGTTGGTGTGGCTGATGCACAGGGGGCTGTTAGGAGCCGTTCCAGGAACCCCAATGCACCCCCTCCTGCATGCCCACCTATGCCCCAGCCCCACATCACAGTGGGCAGGACTGGTCTGTGATCAGCAGCATAATGCAAGGTACAGTGCTTCCAAGATTAAGTCTGAAAGATGCTGACTCTCCTTCCTCCTCCAGCCCCCCTCATCCCCTCCCTTCTTCCCCAACCCCAGAAAAGCAAGCTGCCATATTGTGAGCCACCCGGGGATGGATGGAAGCCTCCTGCCACCAGCCACATGCAGGGGAAGTGCATGCTCCCACCCCGGCTGTCAACTTCACTGCCGTTTCCAGCTTCCCTTGGATGTCTGCCCAGTTTGGGGATAGCCGTTACATGGCAGATACATAACTAATACAAACCCCACCAGTGCTTTTCTGAATGGCGCTGGCACCCCCAGGTTATACCAGCTTTGTGGGTCTCAGTCACAATAGCCTTTGACTCCCGTGCGCCTGCTCAATAAAGCCAACACAAGTCCAAGCCCATTCCTTCTTCTGCAGTGTCCTGAGGACCCCTGTGTCTTTCCTTGACTCCTCAGTTCTGACCTTTATTCTGTGATCAGAAGAATTAAGGGTACCTATAGATTGGGACTTGAGCCTCTGCTTCTGGCATGATGACATGCTGTCCTGACCCCATCTCTGTGGCTTATGACAAGTGAGTGAAGTGTGGAGACAGTAGCCTGCAGGGCCACACAGACATGAGTGCAAACACTAACTCTAGCCACTTAACGGCTTGGCAGCATCTCTGTGACGCTCTGTTTTCTAATCTGTAAGGGGGAGAAAGAATAACCTGCAGGGTCATCATAGGGATTGAAAAAGATGACAAGGGAGAGTCCTGGAGGTGATGTCTTAGTGGTTTACTGATGCATAACAAACCACTCTAGAATTAGTGGCTTTAGACAACCTCATGGCTGTGAGGAGTGGCTGGGGCACTGGCTGGGCTGTGCTTTCTGTGCTGCTTGGCCTCAGCTCATCTGTGCAGCTTCATTGAGCTGCAAGGTCAGCGGAGCTGGGAGTCACATGTCCAGCAGTTGGTGTCAGCCTCGGTTTTTCTCCATGTGACCGTACATCCTCCAGAGGATGAGCCAGGCATTCTTACTCGGTGGTCTCAGAGCAGAGTTTCAAGAGGTCAAAGCAAAAATCACAAGATCTCCCAGGGCTTAGTCTCTGGGGTTTGCAAAATCCCACTTCCAATTGTCTCACTATGGGTTACGATCACGGTCCCTTACAGGATGCTCTGGCTTCCAGAGGTGGGAAATAGACACCACAGAGTCACATTGCAAGGGGACACACACATGCACACTCTGCATTAGAAGGAATCCGTGTCCGTGTTTTGCAATCCCCCACGAGCAGGCAGCAATCTGTGTCTGTAGCATTTTTTCCCCTTGAGGTTACCAGAGTAGCCATCAGAACACAGCTCTGGAGCCTGCATGACCTCAGCTTACATCCCCACTTTGAAGAGCTATCTGTATGATCTCAAGACGGTTACTGAGCCCCTCTGAGGTTTACTGTATCTGAAACTTTTTTCACGCCCCCACACGTGGAGCTGCTTCCTCCAGCTCTTGGACTCTCCCCTCTGGCGCCCTCTGTTCTCACACACAGTCTTCATAATGAAAACAGAGCAGGTGGAGATTGGTCACATCCATGAATGACTCCTGAATCTCTGATCCAGACCCTTGCAAGCTTCCCACAGAAGTAACCCTCCGCGAGGAGCCCTGTATGCCACGTTGGCCTCGAGGCTGTGAGGAATGGCTCCAAGAGCACCATGTGCCTACACCGAAGGGAGTACGGGGAGTAAGCCACTTTCTGAGTTTGGGTTCTCCAGCCTAGACCTAAAACATCATTCTCACCTCTGTGAAGAGAAGGGGCTAACATTCAGCAAGGAGAAACAAGTACAGAACACAAAACCAGAGGGAAAGAACAGAAGGGCAGGAGGGCGGGGGAGGGCAACATGTGTTTACATTGTATCTTGCTTCCTAATGCTTACCAGAAAAAAAAATAGCTTATCAGATATCCCTGGACTTGAGCTATCCAAAAGCATTCCCACCCAAGCCAGGGATAAAGGGAGGTGAAGGAAAACTCAGGACTACCTGGGAGCATCCCTCCGCTGGGGGATCTGCCCAAGTTTCGGGCAGAGGACCTTCTCATTCACTCACTCAACAAACTCTTAGTGAATGCCTATTGCATCCCAGACCCCATTCTAGGTGGATAGCGCTCTCGGTGAGGGGTCACTCACTGTGTTGCCTGTATGATTCTCCACGAGATCAGATGGCCTGCCTTGCAATGTATGCAGCTGTCTGCCATGCTCCCCTGAGGAAGAAAGTACCCAGTGCTTACTATGCCATCCCCCCCAACCCAGGTCCTTGGGGATCAGGTGGGGGACACCCAGTCTAGCACCACCTGCTCCAGCTCACCCGGCCTTCTTTCAGATCCTCAAAGAAGCCTCCCTCCTTCTGCCTCAGGAGCTTAGAGCCTCTGTTCCTTCTATCGGGTGCATTCTCCCCTCTTTCCACCGAGTTAACTCTTACCCATCCTTCCATTCTCAGTGCAAAGGTCCCTTCCTTGGGAGGCCTGGCAGGTGCCTGGCCACATAAAGTTCCTTTGTTCTGTGCTCTCATGTAAGAAGTCATTTTCCTTGGTAGCATTCTCAATATAATTACGCAATCATTTATGTGATGTTTAGATCAATCTTCTTCTGTCTCATGAGGCCCTACGCTCTTTGAGAACAGGAACTGGGTGGTCTTGTCTCAACTTCCTATGGTCAGCACCTGGCATTGTCCTTGGCACTCAGTAATTACCTGATAAATAAGTGAATGAATGAATGAATGAATGAATGAATCTCCCTTAGTGGTCTGCAGAGACATCCCCTGAGCCTGCCCTGCAGGTGGCAAAGTGGGGTCCCAGGATAAGACCCCTTCCTGGGAGGCTTGGGCACATCTTTGACTCCCTTTTTCCTTCGTGGCTTCAGCCTGGAGCCCAGTGACTTTGCAAACTCTGTTCCAGGAGTCCCTCCTGCTGTGTCTCCCAGGAAGACCAGGGAATGCTCATCTAAACCACTGTGCTGACTGCCTCAGATGTCCCTAAATGCCAGGTTTAGGGCCATCCAAGCCTTGTTACAGTTTGGAGACAGAGAGCACATACAAGGCTTTGCATCGGGCAGCAATTCCACGTTGCGGTTGCTGACTATTTCAGAGGTGGCAGTGTGTATGCACCGAGAAGGACACGAGGGAAAAGCAAGAGCACAAAGCTGAGTCAGAGGCAGGAGAGTTTCCTGGTAAAGATGCACCCTCTTCTGGGGGACGCACAGACCAGATACGACTTCCTGTCGGCTGCTCATCCAGACAGTCTGCCCAGGCTGCCTGCAGGGCGCTGGTTTTGAGGGGAACTTGATTCCCTCATTTGAAGACCTAGATCGAGCGTGTTACTGGCTGGGCTTGCTTTTATCAGATGCATTTGGACAATGTCTTCATTTTGGCCCAAATGAAACCAAACGCAGCTGAAGGTTTGGAGCTAGCGCAGGACGGATGGCCCTGCCCCTACCTAACCCCAGCTGTTCTGGACCGTGGGGCCCAGGCTCTGCAGCTATGGGGGCACCAGTGAGTGTCCCTGCTCCCCCGGGGGATTTTTAAGTACGGACCAGGGGCCGGTTGCTGCTGGCACCCCAAAAAACAGGCCCTGGTCCTGCCAGGAGCTGTTGCTCCGGAAAGTGAATGATTTGGGGTGGCAGCGTGGGAGAGGAAATCATGGGGAGGAAATTTTCTCCCCACACCCTAGTTAATTCTTCTTACCCTAAGATGGGGGAAAGAGTGGGGATTGCACCAACCTAAAAATAGGAAAGACGGTGCAGGAGCTCAGCCTGCCAGAGGGGTAGATGGCCAGCAGGTGGCAGCGGTGACCGGGTTCTTGCCCCTGCCAGTCCCAGTCCTGTGGACAAACTGCACAGGCCTGGTGGGGAAACCGAGGCCCGGCACTGGATGAGTGAGTGCCAGGGTCAGCCGGTGAGCAGGGCTGCAGTCCTGTGCTCCCCCCCTCCTCTCTGGGGTGGGGCTGTCGCGGGGGACTTAGCTCCCGGTTGCCGTGGTGAGCGTGTCCCACTCATGCAGTGGGTGGGGAGACCTGGGGCCCCCCCGCGGGACCTCGGGCATTCCTGCTCAAGGCGGGGGCGGGCGGGCCAGGAAGAGGGGGCACTGTTCAAAGAAGGGTGACATTTGGGCCATGTTTGAAGTCGGTGTGACTAACACCTGCTTGCCGGGGAGGAAGGTGAGGTTCTTCCAGGCAGAGAAGCGGCCTGTGGCGGAAGCCTCTGTGGTGGCAGGTGTGTGGGGAGGGAGGGCAGGTGAGAAAGAGACATGGGGCTGCCTGTGGACAGGGCCACCTCAGCAACAGGTGGGCGGCTGTGCCCATCTGCACGTGTGCCCGCCGGACAGGGCAGCAGCTCCAAGCCATCTGTCTACACATGGGTCGTCAGGGCTGGCTGTGGGTGGAGGCCAGGACCCCCTCCTGTGCATGGGGAGCAGGATGGAGCCTGCAGCCTTGGACACTTCTGTCCAAGGGAGTGGACGGACCGAGGGCCCTGGGACAGCCCGCCCACCCTCCGACCCCCAGGTCTGAGCCAGGGCCCCTCCGCTCTCCCTCCATGGTATCTCTCTCCTCACATTAGTGCCATGGTTAGCCATCTGTCCCCCGGATCACACCACGAACCCTGGAACCTACCAGAAATGTGTTGCAGTTTGTGTTTCTGGGTTCAGGACCGTGTCTTCCATGTGGGAACCCGGCCTCCAGCGTGCACCCCGAAGAGTGGGGCACAGGTGGACGAGGGGCACAGAGAAGCAGAGCCAAGGTGCTCGGAGTGCCCAGGGTGGCCCATGGGCAGTGAGGGTGCCCGGGTCCATGAGGACAAGGAGGAAGGCCGGCAGGAGGGGCCGTGACGGACCTTTGCACCCTAAAGGACGGAGTCCCTGTGGCATGTTGTGCCTCCCAGAAGAGCTCAGGAGCCTGGCCGGAGCCCAGGAGAAACCTGGCCACAAGCCCCGGGGTGCCCGGTGGAAGCCGAGGTCGGGAACGGGAGGGTTCAGCTGATCACACGCCACCATCAGCCCTGATGGAGCAGCACCCGAGGCCGACACTGCTCTGAGCACTGGGGTACACCTGGGGGACCCTGGACCCAATCTGCACGGGAGCTCGGGTTCTATTCAGAGCAGGTGGACAGGGACAGAAGAGCGGGCACTGAGGAAGGGAACACAGCTCTTTTCTCTGCCCCAGACTCGGAAGGGCTGGAGGGACAGAGGGCTGGCACCCCTCAGGTGGTCGCCTCTTTGAGGGACTGCCTCTAAGGAAGTGATGGTTGAGTAAGACCTGAGTGACAGAGCCCCCATTCCAGGCACTGGGAACAGCAGGGCGGAGCCTTGGGCCGGGTGCCGAAGGCAAGGATGTGGGAGCCAGCAGGGACCTCAGCTGGGGCTCCTGGGGCAGCTGGGGCTGCGGGGTACACTCTGAGAATGGGGTGGCTGAGGGTTGTAGGTGGGCCTGACACGACCGCACGACCGAGAGGTGTGCCTGGCCCCCACTTTGCTCGCTGTGTGGAGATGTGATTGCAGGGCCAAAATGCTAGTGGGGGAATCAGGTAGAAGGCTGCAGTCATGGTCCAGGGAGAGAGGATGGGGGTTTGCAGCAGTGGGGGGGTGTGGAGGCTCGGGTCGTTGTTGGAAGCGAGGGTCAGGCTGTGAGAACCCACTGGTGGATTGGATGGGTTGGGGCAGGGGCGGGGCGGTAAAAGGGGAAGAGTCCTGAAATGCCCCGGGGAAGATCAATTGCATGAAGTGGGGGCTGCACAGCTAGAGATGGCCCCACGACGTCATCCAAGACCTTTGGCAGCTCACACTGAGGTTTCTGGCAAAAGCCATGTTTCAGTTCATGGAAGGTCAAATGGGAAGTATGGACGCACAGCAAGGACTCCTCTGTCGCTGGTACATAGGCAACCCCGCCCGGTCCCCACCCGGTCCCCACCCGGTCCCCACCCTGTCCCCGGCTCAGATCGCTCCTCCCCCCCAGGGACGCGCTAACGGGAGAAACCCCTCTGCTTTCCACCGGCCGGCGGCCTCTCTCCTCTGTGGCCACGGGTTCTTTCTTGATGTCCCTGGCACTAATGAAAGCCAGACCTCCCATCTCTTTACTGACCGGGACGCCACCGACCTGTCCCTGGTCCCTTCTGACAATGGCAGGTGGAATGAGGCCCCAAGTGACCCTACAATCCTGTCTTGCTGGGTCAGAAGCTGCACTCTTTTCCATCTTCAGGACGAGAGACGTGGCAGGACAGATAGCAGTTCCTCCTGCCTCTGATGGCTGATCGTGTGGCCCTAACCAGAGCCGAGGTGTGCCTCCTCGATAGGCAACTGTCTGAATTTGACTGTCTATTTTTCAGAAGACACTGGCCTCTTAAAGGGCTAGTGTCTATTTTTCAAGAACCAGATCTGTTTGAATATAGTCACAGAATCTTAGAAAGGACTTAAAACAGAAATTGGAGATGGTTTCCTAAGAAAGCGGGGGGAAAGCAGACACAAAAGCAAGGTGGCATTATTGTTTCCGTCTCAATAACATATGGTTGAAACAACAGAATACTTTATACGTTGTTGCATTTTTAGCTATCATCCCTAACTTGGTTGTCATAAAGTAACAGGCAGGCATTTCACCAAGGAAGAAATTGAAGTGTTCGTCCCAGAGTTCAGGCTTTTTTTTTTTTTTAATATTTTGCTTATTTATTGGACACAGAGAGACTGCGAGAGAGGGAACACAAGCAGGGGGAGTGGGAGAGGGAGAAGCAGGCTTCCCGCCGAGCAGGGAGCCTGATACGGGGCTTGATCCCAGGACCCCGAGATCATGACCCGAGCGGAAGGCAGACGCTTAACAACTGAGCCACCCTGGCACCCCAGAGTACAGGCTTACAGATGGTGACCATGCAGCGTCTCCTATCATTCCCTCAGTCTCCCTGCTCTCTCCCTGCTGTGTAGACATTCTGTGGTTCCTCTGAGGTCAGCTCAGACCCTACCACACATTGTTCTCCCGCACGCTGACTGTGGACCAGACCCTGCAGGAGGGATGGCAGTGGTGGGGGGCTTTGTACAAAGGACACCCGCGAGGTAAGGTGAGCTCCTGCCCAATGCGGTCATGCCTTCCTCTTACTAACAAGAGATGTTGCCAGAAATAATTATGTCAGTCACACTTCACATTGAAGAAGAAAATAAACGAAATGATTCTCAACAGAGTGCAAGGGGTTGGTCTTGATCTTGGTCTCAGGGCCTTGTCTGATGGCCGTGAATCCCGACACCACCCAGCATTCCCATGGCCGTGGTGCAGAGTATCAACAGTTTGCCCTTGCAGGGCTCTTGCATTTGGCATTCGTCACCTTATTTCACTTCCACGGCGCCCACTGAAATACATACCTTTGGGATAACATGGATCCATATGTGGAACCGATGCTCAGAGATGTGAAGTCACTTGCCCAGAGTCACACAGAACATGGCGGAGCTGGGGTTGGGGTCTTTGTGCCTCTGGAACGTGTCATCCTAACCGTTGTCCATTCTGCTGATCAACAGGGAAACTTACCTGACTGTCTAGGAGTTGCACCTTACCACTCGGCCACTGGGCCACTGAGCTTGCAGGAGGTGGAGGGACCATTGCTTTTGGCTGAATTCTGCTGTCGGTGAGTGATTTCGTGACCTGAGACCGGGGTCAAGTTGGAATGTGTGCAAACTAATGGAGGAACTACGCAAATCTCCCCTATCTGTGCGGCGTCTGCTCTGCAATAACTATGTGCCCAGCACAAGCCAGCAAAGACCTTGCACAATGGCCTGCTGCATCCCGAACTCTCTTACCCAAGGCCACTTTCAGCACTGCTGTTCTCAAACGCTGGAAGGCAGGCAGCATGGCCAGCGAGGGGTGGCACTGGGGAGAGACCTGTCCAGCCGGAGAGGCATTCTGATCCTCCTTTGGACACTCACCAGGTGTGGGCGGGGTAAGGTGTCGCACCCCTGGGCCTCAGTTTACCCTCTTTAAAATGTCCTAATAAATACCTGGCTATCTTCTTTCATAAGCTGGGGTCGGATGAGGAGAAGTCACTAAGTTACTCTGACAGATGCAGAGCGATTATTCCTAATCATGCCACATCACAGGGTGTATCAGAGATCAAGAGAGCCTGTGGATTATAAACACTTACATTGTAAAGGGGGAGCCGAGTACTATGAATTGTGTTCAATCGCCAACAGTAATTAAAAAAAAAAAAACTTATCTAATTGATTTTTTTAGTACCATTAATGAGTTTGGGCATAGTATTTGAGCTTAGTATTTTTTTAATGCTAGAATTGCTATTTCACAATGTTAAAAAAAAAGACTGGTATTAATATTTATAAAAGAAAATTGCAAACCTAAGTAATGGTATCCGATTAAGGAGGACTATAATTAATAAAGTGAATACTTATTATCAGGCAGTGTCTGTGTGTGGAATCTAGAAGGCCGGTCTTGTGTGTAGGATGGAGAAGAAACAAGCGGTCTGCGGTAAAGATGAACGTTAATGTGCTCATTGCCCCCCGCACCCCGTGTGTCCCCCTTCCACCATCGAGCCATGTGCACCCCTAACTAATATAGTCAATAGAAGTGTAGCAGTTGGCCTCTCTTTCGTTCATGTGATAAACATGATTGAGTATGTACCATGTGGCAAATACTCTGCTTGGTATGATGACTTTTTTTTTTAAGATTTTATTTATTTACTTGAGAGAGAGAGACAGAGAGCGAGCACGAACAGGGGGAGGGACAGAGGCAGAGGGAGAAGCAGGTTCTCCACTGAGCAGGGAGCTCCACGCGGGACTCGATCCCAGGACTCAGGGATCATGACCTGAGCTGAAGGCAGATGCTTCACCGACTAAGCCACCCAGGCGCCCTCGATGACTTTTTTTTTTTTAATGACTAAGCCCAAGGTCCTGTACTAACAGCATGCACGATGTGGACACGTGGGGTCCATACGCTATCACATCACTTTAATGCCCATGACAGCCACTGGGATGGAGGGTGGCAAATGCCGTGGGCATCTGAGCCGGGTCATTTATACTCCACTCCTCCTTCCAGTGGCCTGGTTGGTGGGGTGCCTTCACTTCAGGACAGACTGAGCTGGATGTGTTCACACTCAAGGAGAGATATGAAGTCGGCAAGGTTTTCTCCAGACCCCGTTCCACCGAGGGAACAAGGTGGGACCCGGGGGCCCCCCACAGCTTAGCACAAAGCATGGCTGGTGTCGGCAGGACTCACTGCAACACACACATGTTCTGTGCTCTCAGCAACAGTGAGCTGCCACCACCCAACTCCAGGGGCTGGGGTCACTTCAAAGGCCAGGGCCGGGGAGGGGGGGGCGCAGTTTGCTGTCCGCAAGGGAGATATGCCAGCCCCCACCTTCTTGCATCTCCCTCCCTTCTGCCTTCCCTGTGTTGGGGACCATACTCTCCAGGCTGCATTTCTCAGTGTTTCGGACATTTTCATGGTTTCGTGTCCTGGGGAGGATACATCTGGGATATGGTAGAAAATCCAGCTACCAGCCAGAGGTGCGTGTCTGATCTGGCTTCCTGTGTGCCAGGACCCAGTGGGAGGAAAGACAGTCCGTGCGCTTGCTGCTGGCTCTCAGAGGTGGGCATGGAGGGTTCTAGTATCTCGAGTTCACGGCAAAAGCTCTTGTGAGCTGGGCTGGCGATGCCACGACTAAGAGAGATGGTACTGTCTTTGAGGGGACACTGTACCGGGAGAGAAACAAGTGCATAAAGAGAAGGTGCCAGTCAGAGGAGGGAGTGTGAGGATAGAGGGCCCAGAGCGGGCCCATGAGGCCAGGCCAGAGCGGAGACCCGTGGAGCCCAGCTCAGAGGGAGGCCCAGGTGAGCCCTGCCCCGACCTGCGGCTCAGGAATGACAAGTAAGTGCAAGCAACCAAGGGTGCCAGCAAATAGGACTCAAGGAGGGTGTGGAAGAAATGAGGCTGGGGAAAGGCAGGGGCCAAGCTCCAATGCACCTGCGCCCCTCGGGCTGAGCTCCTCCATTGCTAATCCAGGGACTCCCCCAATGCTCGGAGAGCCAGCACCCTCATGCTGGCAGTGACAGCAAGAGGTCTCTATCTGGGTCCCTGCACAGGCTCTGGCCGGCCAGGCTCGGCGGGGCAGGTGCTCGGAGCCAGACGAGGCCGCAGCTTGACGCAGGACGGAGGGGGAGGGCAGAGAAGGGAGGGCACCAGGGAATCCGCCTGGGCCACTGGGAGGAGCAAGGATCTGCCCCCCGGGCACCCCTCCCGCCTTCCCTCCGGTTCCAGCCCAGTGCTTATCTCTAAATCAAGCACACATGAGGCCAGGATACACATCTTCTGGGGCCTCCAGAGAGTTGGAAACCACATCCGTACCTTGGCTTCTACATGAGGGGAACTGCCCAGCGCTGGGGGATGCCTGGGCTCCACCACCTGCCTCCGTTTCCTCCCAGCAGCCTCTGCTTAACACGGCGGGATCTGGGCTCTCCTCCCTGGCTGAGAGCACAGCTCCTCTGCTATTCTTGGCTTGCCCACATGTGCCTGCTTTGTCCCACCTCATTCCTTGTCCTTGTTCCTCGACGTTTCAGTGTCCACGTGAATTCAGCACCACCCCACACCCCAGTGCCACGTACACAGCCAGCCCTTTGGTCTACACAGAGTGCAGAGCACAGCCAGGTCTCAGCTGGAAGGAGGTCTCTTTCCTCCTTCCAGCGCATCCCCTCTGTCTGTCTGTCTGTCCCGCACGCAAGCTGCCCCCGCCTGTCAGCATCAAGCCCAGAAAGGGCTGTAGAGAGTGAATCTGCTCAGGAGTGGGACATCGGATCCCAGGGGCTGGGGGAGAGTCCCCAGAGACCATGCTCTAGGACGTGGCCTCAGTTTCCCCATCTGTAAACAGGGAGCTCTACTAGGTTGGGCAAATGAAATTATGAAATTTTCTCACTTTTCCTGGCTCACAGCGGCCACGAAGTCAACGTGAGCTACTTTTACTGACTCAGGACATGGCCTCACTGGGCTTGGTCAGGGGAGGGAGTTGCTCACCTCCTGTCATCTGCTGGAGGCCAAGGTCAGGCAGAGCCTTCATCTTCAAGTCCAAGGGGTCCTAGTGAGCACCCCGGGGAAGGCGATCAGGGGTTGTGCCAGTGAAGAGGGCCACAGAGCACAGACTGACAGGGGCTCAGCTACCGGAATTGGGTTGAAGAGGGAAGGGACATGCTATCAAGTGGTCAAGGTGCTTGTCAGGATGATGTGTCTCCTGGAAGGACGCTCTGGCCCACTGCCGCCCAAGTGTCTGGACAGCAGCCCACCCCTGTGCTCTCTGGGGTCTCCCAAGCTCCTCTTAGCACAAAGGGGAGCTGGGGAGATGGGCCAGTCTCTGAGAAGTGCCCCATGGCACCTAGCTCAGACATATCATCTTTACCACAAAGACAACAGAAGAGGACCTTGCCCATCACCAGATGGGTGATGGATGTGCTTCTCCCCCTATATCTTTTTCCCTTGAGGCTTGTCTTTTCCCAGATATTAGGAGTCACAAAATTCCCCCTATCTTTCCCTGTGGTTCCCCATTTTTCCCCTGGGTCCCTCTGAGATCATCTGTCACAGGCTCTGCGTAAAAGCTGGCTCAGAACAGCAAGGACATCAACCCCACTTATACGAATATCTCAGCCCCTCCACGACCTTCTAATGACCTTAAACACTGCTTCCTGCCATTTCAGGCCCTGGCACAGACCTGCTGGGGCCTTAGTAACAGCAGTTAGAATGAAGAGATGTGGCCATGTGTCATTTAATCGCTAAAACTGCAATCAAGTTCTGGGTGAGCAAACACTCACAATTCCCCCATCTGAATGTGACCTGCAGGGCAGGATGGATAGATCGATATCCCCTCACGACTCAGGGTCATCTCGCTCACTGATGGACCCAGTTGCTGAAACAAAACTGAGCAGCCATGGGTGCTGGGACTTCAGGAGCGAGCACCTCTTCTGCAGGGTAGGGGACGTGCAGTCTGGGGTGGACGCCACCGCCGGGTGCTGGCTCCAGCTCTCGGGGGGCTGGGCAGGACTGGGGAGCAGGCAGGAGGGAAGACATAGCCAGCTCTTGTGGGGCTCCATGGCTCCATGTCAGATTTGAGCCTCCACCCTGGGGGGCGGGGAAGCCGTGGGGGTCCATGGTAGGGTTCAAACAAGGGAGAACAAAGTTTGATCTGCACTTTATTTTTTTTTAAGATTTTATTTATTCATTTGAGACACAGAGATACAAAGAGAAAGAGAGAGAGAGAGAGCATGAGCAGGGAGAGAGGCAGAGGGAGAGGGAGAAGCAGGCTCCCCGCTGAACCAGGAGCCCGATGTGGGGCCCGATCCCAGGACCCTGGGATCATGACCTGAGCCGAAGGCAGACGCTTAACCATCTGAGCCACCCAGGCGCCCCTGATCTGCACTTTAGAAAGACAGATGGACCCAGGGACACCTGGGTGGCTCAGCTGGTTAGGCGTCTGCCTCTTGGTTTCAGCTCAGGTCATGATCTCAGGGTCATGAGATCGAGCCCCACTTTGGGCTCCATGCTCAGTGCAGAGTCTGCTTGAGATTCTCACTCTCCCTCTGCCCCTCTCTCTGCTCTCTCTCTCTCACCCCAAATGCAGAGCAAGGACTAGGGAAGAGGTTGCTGGAAGCAACAGGGCAGGTCACTTCAAAGCTTCAGGCTAGGAGGCCTGACGGCACCATGCAGCTTGCTTTCTGACCACGCAGGGGAAGCAGGCTGACTCCTGGGTCCTCAGTTCACATGCCTCGTTCCGCGCCCCGCCCCCGCAGGGCTTCAGGGACTAGGAACTTCAAAGCCTGTGTTCTAGGTGGAGTCTGAGGTTATTTTGAGACAAAGGCACACAGAGTGTAAGAAAAGAGGTCCCTTCTCCTTCCCTGGACACCACACCCCCCACTGGCTTGCCCCAGGCTCCCCGCGGCAAAGAGGGAACCCCATAGCTATTAGTGCAGGAGCTGCTGTGGGGAGGGCAGGGTGGCCCCGAGGCACAGCGGGCAGGGCTGAGCAGGGACGTGGCCACATCCCCGCTCTCCTCCTCCAGGCCCCCGAGCTCCTATCAGGTGAGTGGGGAAGACAGAGACATGGGGCCAGGGAGGACACGGACTTGGTGAGGCTGCCCTGAGTGTGGGGGAAGGACACAGACCCCCACATACAGCAACACCTACTGACGTGTCTGCAGGGTTCATTTATAATTCTCTCCTCTCGGCTTCCAGGATCCTCAACTACAACTTCGCTTGTCCCATTTTCTGGATAATGTCCCTTCCAGACCTCCCACAACCACAGGTGAGAATCAGGGACTGACACCTCTGAACTGGGCCTCTGTTTGGAGTTAGCATCAGGAGAGTTTGCAGGTGGTTGGGTTTAAGAAATATTCAGCCATGGGGCTCCCGGGTGGCTCAGCCAGGGAAGCATTGGCCTTGGGCTCAGGTCATGATCCCAGGGTCCTGGGATTGAGTTGCAAGTTGAGCTCCCTGCTCAATGGGGAGCCTGCTTCTCTCTCTGCCTGCCACTCCCCCGACTCATGCTCTCTTGCTCTCAAAAATAAATAAAAATCTTTAAAAAAAAATGCCTATCACAAATTTTTAAAAAATAACATAAAAAAATAAAAAAAGAAGGAAAAGAAATATTCAGCCATGCAGTGGTCTATGGGGGACGAAGGGTCAGAGATGAACAGAAATGTGCACGCACAGGTGTGTGTTTTGTGTAAGAGAATGACAGAACTGAAGTAGCTTCCTCTAAGTTCGGAGAGAGATGCCCGTGTACCCCGTACCCCTGTTGTGCTCCAGCTAGCTAGAGGTGATCTCTGGTACTGGCCATCAGTCTCTTCCAGCTAACATCCCCAGAGCACTGTTCTCACTACCATTTAAGGCATCATGGGGAGTGTGTGTGGGCCCAGCATCCAGAACCCTGGGTCCTCACCCTGGCTCGCCCAGTGATGCTCTGAGTGACACTGGGGAAACCACTTCCCACTTTGACCCAAACTTCCCCTTCTCTGACTTGAAGGCTGGGCATGGATCGTACCCCAGGCCCAGTTCAGCCCTCAGGCCTCTATAGCTCTGTTGTCAAGAGCCCAGGTCTGAGCTTTTGAGTTTCATTGCCAAGCCTTTTGAGTTTCATTGCCAAGCAGGGGCTCACTCCATCCATTTGTATCATGCTTGGGACCCCTGTGACTGTGATGTGGGTGACTTGGGCCAGATCACAGCTGTTTCCAAGCACAGGCAATGTGCCCACCCTATGGGTTGTGCACTGTACAATTCCAGAAGATGCTGGTCCCATAGACCACTCTGAATGACAGCTTCAGAACTGGGCACCCAGGAGGCCTCACTCCCATCTCCCCACTGGGTACCCCACTCTATAACAGCTGTGAGAGCAAAGGAGGGGCCGGTTGGAGGTGTGATGTCAGGGTTCCTGCTGCACAACCCACTGGACTGTGGGTCAGGAGCCTTTGTTCCAAGTTGGTTTTCAACTTGTACAGTCAAAGACCTTCCCTCTCTGAGACCCATGTTCTAAAGCTGCAAAATGAGGAGGTGATCTTCATGGCACTTGCCAGCGTGGATTCTATAGTAATGATTGCTCAGAATGGACCTCATGTGAGTATAGTCGTATGTTCTCAGGAGCCTTATGGTACAATTGCTTCTCCAATGTCTTGGGGACATTGTGCATTGTGCCTAATTTCTCGCCAGAAATCCTACCAGCAGTCCTCAGGCTGGGATATCCAGAGAACAAGCCAGGCATGCTGGGTAAAGTGCTCCCAAACTCTTTAGGGAGCTGAGCTGTAACCCATACACAGGGAAGACATTTTTACAATGGCCTCTCCGTACCCACTGGCTGTGAAAGCCGACTGTTTGAAACCCGAGTCCATCAACACTAATATGCAGCGACTTCCCTGTGACTCGCACCAGCCCCCAGAGCTCACGGCGCTTCAGACACGGACACTCACAGGTCAGCTTGGATCCCTTGAGGTGCTTTCTATCTTAAAGGACGCTGTGGGGATATTTTACTAGCACTTTGTGGTATTAGCTTCCAATAACAATAGTGACAACTGGGCAAATCTCTTTGCTCATTTCACCGATGGATATTAGAGACTGAGTTTCAACGCCCCAGAGAAGAGCCATCTGTGAGGATGGATTGAGCAGCTGTGATGCAAACTTGCTTATCGAGGTTGCACTGTGTGCTTGGCATCTGTTTCATTACCTTCCATTTCCTACTTATAATGTAATGGCCAGCCTTTTCCTGTTACCCAAGGGTAGCAATTTCCACCTTAGACAACATATTTCTTACATATCCTTTGGTAATCATGGACAACTTGATGATTTCCCCTTGTTCTCTATACAAGAGCATCCTGCACTCTCTCAAAGAGAAATGCCAGACTCTAGTGTCTTCCCCGTACACAGGAAACCTGTGGCCAAAGCTCTGCTCAGCAATCTGGGATTGCACATCTCACGTGGCAATGAAATTGGGTTAGTCTTTAAATGCTAGAAAGGAACCACCTCCCCGGGTGTCCCTGGGTCACTCCGTTTTTGGAAAAAAAGGCAGGCCACTAACCAACTTCTCAGAGGGGTAGATCACCCGAGGAAGGAAATGTACTCCCAAAATAAACATAAACCCTATTTAGTTTGGAAGCCAGACTTTCTCACTCTCTCCAGATAACAGCCTTTCAGTGGTGGGAGAAAGGTATTGTCTGCCTTCTTCCAATGATGTCACAAAGATAAGGCACCTTTCAACAGTATTTGTACGTGCTGGGGGTCCAAGCCAGGTGCGCTCAGAATTCCCAGGCTCAGGAAGAGCCCAGGTATTGGGAACTGTGATCCAGGGGTTAGAGGAAGGGTGACTCCCACTGAGAACAGGAGCTGGCGACAAGCCAATGGATTAGCTGGTGACTGAGCAGAGTGAAGGCTTTTGAGAAAACCCTAGGGACACCTGTACCATGTCCTTCTGTGGGGTCATCTAGATATGGAAGCCAGAGATTGGCTTGAAGGAAGGATTGTAAGTGACAGACACTATCAAAGGCATTAAACATTCATGACCTCCATCCTCACATCCTCTGGAGACATAAAACTGAGACTCAAAGAGATGAAAGGATTTGCCCAAGGGCACAAAGCTGACAATGGAGGAAACTGAAGTAATCACTCAGGAGAAAGAGTCTCCAAACCATTAGACCCTTGTCACTCAAGGTCTGCTGACAAGTGGCACCTCTGTCACTTGGGAGCTGGTTAGAAATGCAGATCTTCAAGCCCCGCCTCAGACATCAGACCGATTCAGAATCTGCATTCTGTTAAGATTCCCAGGTGATGTGTCTGCCTTCTTGTCAATGGTCCTTGTGCACTTTTAGGTCAAGTCTCTGCAGCTTGCTTGGGCGGCCGCATATTCCCAGGTCAGGAAGGGTCTGTAGAATCTCTGGAATGGAAACTAGATGAGGCATAATAAGCTATTATGCCTTGAGGAATTCCTGTTCTAATGCAATAATAAAGCACACAAATACAGTGAAGACAAAATGAAAGTTCATGAAAGTCAAAACCATTAGTAGGTGTTGCATCACCCCACGATTTTAACTTCATGAGCTTTTTGTCCATCTCTCCATCTGGCCATTGCCATTCATCAAAATTATTGAGGATAGAAAGTCTCCAAAGGATACAGGTTATGTCAGACTGTTGTCTTATTTTGCCTACCTGGTCAATGCAGAGGAGTTAAAATAGCACACCCTCAGACTGAAGCTGAGCTCCAAGTTTGCATTATCGGAATTCTGACCTAATGGAGATGACTGCTCTGTGGGAGTCTTCAGGAGATGCAGCATCCATAAAGCACAGCAAGACAGAGCAAGGCCATGCAGGAATCAAATGAAGGGTCAGTAGTCCAACCAATGGTAGTGACCTACCAGAGAAGATGGTTTATAAAAGGGAGGAGGGGGCCAGATGTGAGTGGGTGCTTGTCAGCAGTGCCCAGATAGAAGGGATTGGGCAGACGTTCACATTCAAGAGACTTACATGGTACCAGGAACTGACCTGGGAGTTTTCCCAGGGTCCTCAAATACCATCCTATGCCCTAATCATATCCCAATGGCTACTAATTTGGGTAGCATGCATGAATATCACTAGAAAGAAATACTTTTTATTGTAAATTAACAACAACAAAAAAAACCCTATTCTTGGATTATGATTTGGTATGAGTTTGAATATCATGAATTTGTTTCTGAGAATGTAGTCACTTTGAGATGCATTGACAACATTGATCCTCTCCAACCTGAAAAATTGGAGGCCTTCACCCTTGACCTGGAAATGATGTCAAAGGACAGGGTGGCCAAACCTGGTGATCAGTGAGCCTCCTTTCCTGACACAATGCTGTATCTTTTCCAATACTTTCTTAAGATTCACTTAAATAATTACCTGTACTCAAATGCGCACTCCCTAGCTCATCCTTATTTCCTAAATTAGTACTGAGCTACCCAGTACTCAAAGTTCTGTGACCATTTCCTTCTCCCCACCCATGCAGGCAGAACTTAGTATCATCCCTCTCTTCACTGGGCTGAATGGAGAGCTCCTGTTCAGGTCACCAGTGGCTTCCTCTCCCTGCCCTGTGCGCACCCGTCTGTGGACAGTGACATTGGGTCCCATTGGGTCCCATCCTGTCCTCCAAACCCCTTGTTTATATCAGAGCTCACGCTTCTGGAGTTTGAAGCCTGGCCTCTGAACACCTCACAAGGTGGCTAAGCCTAGTCTCTGGAAACCAATTTTCCTGATGTTTCCATCCCACCTGGTTCATGGTCTACACCCTATCTACCACTGGATCCTAACACCTCCTGCTTATCCCACTCTGAAGGGTGACAGTGTTTTTAAAACCCTGACTGAGACATGACCTTGGACATTCCTGTCCAGCCACCTCCTGCCCCAGACCACATCCTCAGCACTGTAGTTTCCTCCAATTTGCTTATCCTAGTGGGCAGACTAAGCACCATGTATGCCCAACTCTCTACCTCCCTACATGAGGAAAGTGGATTAGTGACAGCTTCATGTAGAAAAGTTTGACACACGTCATGAAGACGAATTAGGAAAGGGTAGAAGAGTACCTCCAAATAGAGGAAGTGGGGTAACACTGGCAGGGACTAGGCAATCATGAAGCTCAGCAGGAAATGGGAAGGAGATTAGTTTGTGGGGAGGCACCCGGATGGAAAGTGGGGAGGGGTGTGGCCTCCTGAACAGTGAGACTCTCACTGGGAGCTCAGGGCCCCTTCCTCAGCAGGAGGAGTGGTGGAGGGACCCTTCCTCCAGCTCTGCACCAAAGTACCAACAACTAACATTCATCTGTAGCTTGTATAAAGATAATCAAACAGCCAATGTTAAGATGTCTAGTTTCAAATCTATGTCAGAAATGCTATGGAACTGGCAAACAAGCAACCTGAGCAATTGATTTCCATGTAGTATTTCCCTTTTTCACCCAGTGCAACAATGTCGACTATAGACCTGAGCCAACCAGATGATCTCTGTGAACCATTTCATAATTCAAAAGTAGAGTTTAGTTTAATCACAAACACACACAGATACATTTACATGTGTATATGTAGTGTGCATGTGTGTGCACAATTTGCAATTGAGAAATTAAGTGAAAAATAGCATGTGGTTACAACTCCAGAAATGTTGACAGTGTGAGCATTTTGCTTCTCAGTCACTAATTCCAGGTAAAGTGGTGATTAGAAAAGGAATCCTATCATTTACTGGGATCTGACTTCAGCAAACAAAATGAGGCAGGCTCATTTTGTTTGTAAAAGGCTTTTCATAGGTCCTTTCTTAAATACAAAGGAACAAAGTGGATGTGAGTTCTAAAATCCCTATTGTCACCAAACAAAGAAAACAGACTAATATCTCTTATAAATATAGATGCAAAAATCTTTAACAAAATATCAGCAAACCCAATCTAGCAACATATTAAATACATTATGAATCATGTGTATATACTCCAAGTGGGATTTATCCCAGGAATGCAAGGTTGGTTTAACATCTGAAAATCAATTAATGTAGTAACAACATACCAATAAAATAAAAGACAAAAAATATATGAGCATCTACACTGGTACAGAAAAAGCATTTGACAAAAATTCAACCCCCCTTCGTGACTAAAAGGAACCCTAAAAAAAAAAAAAAACCAACCCTGACAATAAGTGGTACCTTGGTCTGCTAGAGCTGCTGTAACAAAATACCAAGGACTAGGTTGCTTAAACAATAGACATTTATTTTCTTACAGTTCCTGGATCTGGAAGTTCAAGATCAAGTTGTCATCACGGTTGGTTCTGGTGAAGCTTCTCCTTCTGGCTTGCAGATGACCACCTTCTTGTGTTCTCATGTGACCTTTCCTCTGTGTGTGCATGGAGTGAAAGAGAGAGAGAGAGAACACTGTGGTGTCTCTTGTTCTTCTTAGAAGATCACCAGTCCTACTGGATTAACCTACTCTTATGACTTCATTTAACTTTAATTATCTCCTAAAAGGCCCTATCTCCAAATGTAGTCATATTCAACATATGAATTTGGGATAGATGCAATTCAGTCTATAACAAATGGGAACTTCCTGAGCCTAATAAAAGGCAGCTGTGGAAAACCCACAGATAACAACTTACTTAACAGAAAGAAGACTACGTCTTTCTCCCTAAGATCAGGAACAGGATAAGGGTATCCACTCTTACCACGTCTATTCAATCGTGAGTTCTCAGGTAGAGCAATTAAGTAAGAAGAGGAAATAAAAGGTATTCAGTTTGGAAAGGAAGAAGTAAATATTTGCAGATGACATGATCTTATATATAGAATATCCTAAAGAATCCATAAAAAAGTATCAGAATTAATAAATGAGTCCAGCTAATTTGCAAGAAACATCAATACACAAAAATCAGTTGTAAATCTATATGCTATAATCCAAGAATGATATTAGGAAAGCAATTCTATTTACAATAGTACAATAGTATCCAAAAGAATACAATACTAAAGAATAAATTTAATGAAAGAGGGGCAACACTTGTACACTGAAAACTATAAAACGTTGCTGAAAGGTATTAAGTAGACATAAACAAATGGAAAGACGTATCATGTTCATGGATTGGATGATTTACTATTATGAAGATAGCAGTGCTTGCTCTGCAGATTCAAGGCAATTCCTATCAAAATCCTAACAGTCTTTTCTGCAGAAATGGAAATGTGGATCCCAAATTTCATATAACATGGCAAGAGACCTTGAATGCCAAAACAATCTTGAAAAGGAAGAATGAATTTGGAACATTGACACTTGCCAATTTCAAGGCTTACTACAAATTTTCAGTGCGATATTGGCATAAGGATAGACTTATAGAAAATGCGAGAGAATTGAGAATCCAGAAATAAACCCATATATCTATGGTTAATTGATATTTAATGAGGGTGCCAAACCCATTTATGGATAAAGAACTGTCTTTCACAAATGGTATTGGGACTACTGGAAATGCACATGCAGAAGAATGACATTGAACCCTTACCTCACAAAATATACATATATTAACTCAAAATATATCAACAACCTTAGCATAACAGCTAAAATAATGAAGCATTTAGAAGAATAAATAGGAGTAAATATTCATGACGATGGACTTGGCAGATTTCTTAGACATGACAAATAACAAAGAACAAATGGACATACTGGATTTCATCAAAATTAAAAACTTTCACGCATCAAAGAATATTATCAAGATGGGGAAAAAAACTCACAGGATGACAGAAAATATTTGTGACTCACATTTCTGATAAGGATCTATTGTATCTGGATTATATAAAGAACTCTTACAACTTAACAGCAAAAAGACAAACCCAATTTAAAAATGGGCAAAGAATTTGAAAAGCTATTTCTCCGAAAATGATGTACTCATGACCAGCAGGCACATAAAAAGGTGCTCAACATCCTTAGTCATTAGGGAAACTCAAATCAAAACCACAATGAGATAGCACTTCATACTCACTAGGATGGTCATAATGACAACAGTGGGAGACAGCAAGTGTTGGCGAGGATATTAGAGAAAGTGGAACCATCATATCCTGCTGGTGAGAACAGCACATGGTGTGATCACTGTGGGACACAGTTTGATAGTTACTCAATAATTTAAACATGGAATTACCACATGACCCAGCACTTACACTCCTACTTCTATACCCCCAAAGAATTCAGAACAGGTAGGCAAACAAAAACTTACACACAAATGTTCACAGTGGCACTGTTCATGAGCGCCAAAAGGAGGAAAGAACCCAAATGTCCATCAACAGATGGATGGATAAACAAAACAGGGTCTATCCACACAGTGAGGAATAGGGAGTGATGACTTCATGGGTCTGGGTTTCCATGTGGGGTGAGAAAAAAACTCTGAACTAAAGAGTAGTGATGATTCCAAACATTTTTCCTATGCCACAATTTAAAAAAATATAATAACCAACATTTGTGTCGTGCTTAAACTTTGCAAGGTGTTTGCACACGCCTGAAAGTTCTACTTCATAACAAATATTTGGAACTCAAGAAAGTAATATCCTTACCTTTTTAGAGAGGAAAAAAAGGACACAAGTGCAGTGTTTACTTAGGACCTGAACCTGAGCCTGGAACTTAAAAGATGAGTGAGTGAGTGGGTGGGTGGGTGTGAATGAATGAACAAACAAGCAAAGGAATCAATCAATCAATCACACTGAGATTCAGAAAGCTGAACTGAGTTTCCCAAGTTTACAGAACTGGTGGGCGAGAGCTGACGTGTATCGCGAGCTAACTGCAGTGAATGGGTTTGTTCACTTGGAGGGAGTCAAGCTAGAGCTGGAGCCAGCCCCTCAGTCTCTGCCTGTCACATCCATCCCACTATATCATCCCACTATATCATATATCAGAAATATATTCCCTGCCTTGTTTTTTTCTGTACTTCAAGGAATTGTTAATAATTTAGGAAAACAAGTGATGCACATCCATCACTCTACCAACTCTTCCAGAAAAAAGCCTGGGTTTTCACAAGGCTAAAAGGCAAGGTTCTCCCAAGTGAACTTGTGATAAACTAACAAGAGGAGGATTTCCTCCAAAGCCAACCATGTACACAACCCTACACCCAGCCTGCTTTTGTCAGGGTTCTGGGGTGTCCTGGAGCTCAACCATAAGGCTCCCACCTTGTCATAATCCCACGTGATAGAGCAGAAATAGTTACAACAGGGGGGTCATTGCCTGTCCCTCGGGCTTAGCCCTCAGGAAGTTTAACGTTCGTCAGCGAGGATTTCCACAGGGCCCCAAACCTCTGCTTCAAAATAAAAAGATGTATTCAATTGTCAAAAGATTAGTTTACTTGACACAAAATACGAATATATGTATGACTTGCTGGGTTAAAAAACTTGTTTAATGTGGATATTGGATCATAGGTATACATATTTATATACAACGACTTGGTATTAAATATTTAGATAAGTAAATGACATCATTCAGGATCCAACCCTAAGACCAAGAGCTCAGCATCTGGATGTGAATGCCAGCCCCATCCACCCAGCTGCATCACCTTGACCAAGGTTCCCTGTGTTTCCTTTTCTTTTATCTGTTAAGAAGGTTAATGACAATACCGAACTCAGAGTCTCAGTATGAGAATTAAAATACAGAACCCATGGAAAGCACTCAGAATAGTGCCAGGCAAAGAGTGATCTCTCAAAAATACAAGCTGTTATGGGGGCTCCTGGGTGGCTCAGTTGGTTAAGTGTCCAACTTGATTTTGGCTCAGGTCATGATCTCAGGGTCGTGAGATCGAGCCCCGCTTCGGGCTCCATGCTGGGTGTGGAGCCTGCTCAGGATTCTCTCTCTCCCTGTCCCTCTGCCCCTCCCCGCCAAAATACAAGCTGTTATAAAAACCCATGATGTGTTGGTTTTGATAGTTGTTAAGTCACATTAAGAAAATTGTTGAAAACAACAGTAAAAACAATGGCTTGGTCCTCTAATGCAGCAAACTTACAAATTTCTCTCTAAAACAGTTTCCTAGGTACTGACATGTCAATATGAAGAAAAGACAAAGAGTTGCATCCCCTGGGCCAAGACTCTCAAAAGGAGGTATGTTCAAGGACTCGGGTAATGCTCAGAAATGCTCAGGCATCTAGCTCAGGTTGAAATTTTTGAAGCGCACGCACAAGTTGGAAAGGTCAGATAATCCAGGACAAGACCGGGAGCTGATGCCTGGCCTCTGGAATGAGATGAAGCTTGTGGAAAACAACACAGCCACCACGCCTCTTCAAGCAGCGTTCAGAGACGAGTGGCCCAGCGGTGGCGGCAGAAAGTGGGGAGAGTTCCTGACAGAAGGAAAACGAAGCCCAAGATAAATGGAGACAAGAGAGCGCCAGGCTGTGCCGAATCAATTCAAATCCTGCAAAAGCACATCCAGGTGATGGTGCGGATTTACAAGTTCCTCACTCAGTGGCTGTCGATGGCACTGTGGCTGGACACGCAGACCAAGGGGTCGAAGTCCTGCTCTGCTTGCTCCACTTTGGGCCAATCTTCTTCTCTCTCTAAGCCTCATCTGTTCATCTATATGAGGAGAATGGTAGCATTAGATGGAAACATATATAATAGGCAATACTGGACCATTTTTACCTTCAGAATTAACAATTTAATATGGTTCAACCTAACTGAGTTTGCATAGGCATTGATGGTGACAGTAAATGACACGTAAGTTAACTGGACCGGGTCCAAGGCACAGGTTAGCCCTTGTCCACCTATATTGGAAGGTTTGACAGAGAGTTGGAAAGTACCAGAAAATGTCCTGATTTTACACAAGTAGAATACTAGTAGTTCAAAAATTAGAGCACTCCAAATAAATCACTTAAATTTCCTGATAATAATGTCATACATATCATAATGTCTAGGACACTTTTTGTACCATTGTGTTATTTTGATTCTTAAAACAATCTTTTAAGCTGTATGACTAATGTTGGTCCCCTAGCCACACTCCCAGAAAGTAAGTGATTGGTCCAAGGACGTAGATGGTAGAGAGCAGATGTCTTCCCAGCAAAGGCTTTAATTCCAAATTAGGAGTTATTTCCACTGCTCCATTCTTTCATCTTCCTTTTTTTTTTTTTTTTGGAGAATTTTTAAAATTTTGAATTCCAGTATAGTTAGCATACAGCGTAATATTAGTTTCACAAGAGAGTGATTCAACACTAACCTACCTCACCCAGTGCTCATCACAGGTGCCCTCCTTCATCCCCATCACCTCTTTCCCCCACCCCCCACCCACCTCCCCTCTGGTGACCAGCAGTGTGTTCTCTAGAGTTAGCAGTCTGTCTCTTGGTTTGTCTCTCTCTCTCTTTTTTCTTTCCCTTTGCTCTTTATTTTGTTTTCTTAAATTCCACCTATGAGTGAAATCATATGGGATTTGTCTTTCTCTGACTGACTTATTTCATTTAGCTTTATATTCTTCATAATCCTTTTTATATTTACAAGAGAAGACACCTAGAAATGGATCTTCAGACCTAAAGCAAAGCAAGCCCTTGACTGTGAGGTCCCATGTCCCCAATGTCCTTGGAAGAGGGAGATCCGGGTTACTTGATAACTGGGATGGGGGAAGCAGAGCAGGGCTTCTCTCTCTTTGCTTAAGTGGGTGGTAAGTACCAAATATTTTTCTGTATGGAACTAAGGTTTCCAATTTTGGGGGATTCTCTCAAAACAGCCAACATATCTGAGCTGCTATTAATACAGAGGAACTCCCTGCGTCATTATCTAGTGGAGGGAATCAGGATTGGGGTTTCAAACTGGCAGTTCTCAGAATTAATGTCCTATTTTCAACTAAAGGTCACCTTCCCCATTTTGTTCTTTCCATCATAGATCATAACATGTCTTGACTTGCTTGTTTTTTTTTTTTTTTAAGATTTTATTTATTTATTTGAGAGAGAGAATGAGAGACAGAGAGCATGAGAGGGAGGAGGGTCAGAGGGAGAAGCAGACTCCCTGCCGAGCAGGGAGCCCGATGCGGGACTCGATCCCGGGACTCCAGGATCATGACCTGAGCCGAAGGCAGTCGCCTAACCAACTGAGCCACCCAGGCGCCCCGATGTACCTTTTTCTTATTGATTCATAACAGCTCTTTACTTAGGATAAGGCAAATGTAAGTATTCCAGATATTCTTTCGCAGCTCGTCCACAGCTTAAAATTTAACGTATGACATTACTTTCATTGTTTAAATAAAAAGATTTACTTATTTATTTTAGAGAGAGAGTGCACACGAGCAGGCGGAGGGAAGGGCAGAGGATGGGAGAGAGAGAGCACATGAGAGGGGGGAGGGTCAGAGGGAGAAGCAGACTCCCCGCCGAGCAGGGAGCCCGATGGGGGACTCGATCCCGAGACTCCAGGATCACGGCCTGAGCCGAAGGCAGTCGCTTAACCAACTGAGCCACCCAGGCGCCCCTTGACTTGCTTGTTTTAAAAGCGGGAAGGGAGGAGGAAAAATCCACATATTAATGCAAGCACTGAGCACTGTTGTACGAGGTACATGTGGTTTCACTGCAATGGTTAGCATCAAAGCCAACCTATCTTTCCCATCTTGCTGCGTGTCTGAAACAATCTCACTACAAGTCAGACCTGTAAGAATATCTGCTGGAGTACAGCACGGTGGGTCCCTGTTGCCCTAACGTGCACGGCTGCCGGTGTGAAGGACTAATTTCACAAGCACCTTCAACCCAAGAGCTTCGAGTCCTCCATCACGTGACCACTTCAGTGAGTAGGAAGTGGACAGCATGCACTACAGCCAAAATGGAAATTCTCTTCAGCAGAGGCTAATAGCTGACAATCCTGAAATTCATTTATTTCAAAGAAGAAAATAGCCGTATGCCGTGGGCAAATGCCCCTCCTGTAATGACTCATTCCCCTCTTACCCCAATCTCATCTCCAGACGGGACCCAGGATGTGTTTGGGTGTTTACTTATAGTTAAACAGAAATTGATTTTATCTTTTTAAATAGGTCATTTTAAATTTCCACTAAAATTACTCTTATTAAATGAGAAAAGCAACACAAACCCTTTCCACTTACAACTGTTCCTCTTTTCTCTAGATCTTCAGCAGTATTTTAGGGTTTAAAGGAAGCAAGTCTCGTCCTAAATATAAATATAGATCTCCCATTGGCTCCAGACATGGCTCTGCCTTGTGGCTGAATTTTGCAAACAGTCACAAACAGAGTGGTCCTTCTGCATTACTCAAGGTCTCAAATCACTCTGTTAGACAGTCAGTCATTCAAACATTAATTTATATGTATCATCAAGACAGGGCTTACCATGAAGCAAATGCACTCTCTTTTCTTCCTTCCAGGATGCCATGAATATAAACCTACCATAGCTTTCATTGAATTTGTAAGCATTCAAGGTGAGGAACAAGTACAGATTACCTACATGTTAAAGTTTCTGATTTAGAATGCATCATATGGGGGCACGTGGGTGGCTCAGTCGGTTAAGTGCTGGACTCTCGATTTCAGCTCAGGTCATGATCTCAGGGTCATGAGATCGAGCCCCGCATTGGGCTCTGTGCTGGGCATGGAGCCTGCTGAAGAGTCTCTCTCTCTCTCCCTCTCCCTCTGCTGCCCCTTCTCCCTCCTCTGCCCTCTCTAAAATAACAAAAACAAGCAAGCAAACAAAAATGCACCATATGATCAAAATATACATATCAACTTCATATAGTTTATAAAATGCACGCCAATACCAGGAATGGGAACATAAGAGAGTACAGGGGTCTTAAGAAGCTCAGTGTTTGCTTTCACATTTTTTTGCTTGTTTATTCAATGTTGCCCCCTTACCCCATCCCAGTCTGTGTTACTGATTAAATTGTAAAACTCATATCCTTTCCCACTGGTGCAAATTTCGATATAGATTTCTGAAAGTTGGACTGGGCACCCCAGGACTTGATAAATGGGAGAGCATGGAAATGGGTGAGGGTGGTAAAAAAAAAAAAAAGTAAGCCTGTTTAGGGGGACTATTTGGGAAGAATGCGGATTCCATCAAGGGTAGAAAATCACAAAGTGCAGTGTAGAGCATTCGGAGAAGTTTTTGCTTTATTGGCAGTTTTAGGGTTAAGAGTCAGAAGTCATCTGTGGGGAAAGCTTTTCTACATAAAAGATTAATAAAGTGACTCTGGGAAAAACCCAATCATCCTGGGATCACCTGGTTGCAAAAAAGATAATTTGTACTGAAAACAGAGGTCATTATTTAGACCCCACAATAAAGAATCCAGGATAGAGAGAAACAAATTACCTTGCTTTAGAGAGATACCACAGGCATGTGAATGAAAGATCATTGGGTCAATTTGAGCAAGGCTCTATTTGATGAATTATCTGAGTGTGCATAAATAATCCACCAGGACCACGTTGCACTCGAAACTGTTGGCTGAATATTTTTATCCAACATCGTTTCTCACTTACCCTCTGTCAATTTCCTTAACCTGCACAACCAGAAGCCTGAACATCACTGCCCCTCCCTCCCCTCTCTCTCTCACAGAGGCCCATCTGCAGTCAGTCAATGACCCCTGCTGCTTGGCACCCACCTATCTCCCATCCCTGCCTCTTCCTTCCACTCTCCCAATGGAGGAGTCTTGGTTCAGGCCCTGAAGACTTCCTGCCAGGGCTGTTCTGATCATCTCGTGATATGCTTCCTTGTCTCCAAGCTCTATTTAATGCATCCTTTTAGGGAAACCCCACTGCAAGTGGATGATTGGATATTTCAGAAGTGAGGCTGCTCATCAATCTCAAACACAACACTCCTCCGTTGAAGAAATAAGATATACATCAGAGGGACACGAGCCCCTCACCATGACATGTCACCCAAGGGAAGAATTCAGGACCCAAATTTACCTTGAAACCAGCATCTCATCATGAAAAAGCTAAGCCTGCAATTAGAGGCACCCAGTACCAGCCGCACTTGTGGTTGGGTCACAAGTGGGCAGTGGCTCATCACAGAGGAGATCTGCATCACAGTCGGGGAGGAGCACGTGCTGGGGCATCGTCATAGAGACTGCCATTCCATAATTCAAATCTCTCTAAATTCTTAAAGACTTATTTATTTATTCTAGAGATTGAGAGAGAGAGAGAGAGAGAGGTGGAGGAGCAGAGGGAGAGAGAGAACCTCAAGCAGACTCCCCACTAAGTGCGGAGCCCGACATGGGGTTCCATCCACTACCCTGAGGTCACGACCTGAGCCAAAACCACCCAACCAACTGAGTCACCCAGGCCCCCCTCAAATCTCTACATTTTTGAAAAGTTCCTCAGGATATTTTTCCTAGGTGAAAAATAATAACCCATGCTTTTTACAAGTATTTGGAAAAAAAAAAAAAAAACAGAAAATATCTTAAAATCACCTTTAATAGGTAGGTAAGAAAACACAGAGGCTTACATAGAAAGAAAGAAAAATCCGTTTAAGGGTAAAAAATCAATAATAGATTCTTCTGGCCTCCTTGTGACATCAGACCCCAGCTACTTTTCTGTAGATCTTTATCTTCATTGGGCCTCTGAAGCAGGATGGGCTCAAGGCAAAATGTGCACTTATTGGTTTGAGAGGGTGCTCTTTGGTTTTTGAATCTACAGCCTGATGGCACATCTTCCTGAGATGGAACACAAACGCTCACCTTATTAAATAGGAAGGCAACACTACCACGCACAGGTAATAACCACTAGGTTAGAGCCTGGATCCTCAGCTGGGCTCCTGATTCCCTCCCCCAGGTCAGGAAGACAGGGAGGTGGAGAGAGCCCCTCCACGGTGGGAGGTCGAACCTTCCAAAGGCCAGACTGTACTGCCCTGTGCACGAGGATGTACACGGTCAAGGATGAGATGTGAAATGCTGCATCGGGACGAATCTGAGTCCAGGAGAGATGTGCCCCATTTGTCTTTCCTGTTGTATCCTGATCAGCTGTGTCCATTCACTGAAGCACTTCCCTTATGTCCAGTAGGAAATTTCTGCAGTGTTCTTGTAGTGTTCTCATATGTTTATTACAACATAGCTCATGTTTCTGGTTATCCTGATGTTGCCACTGTTCATGGGATCGTCTAAGAATATTTTCCAGCTATCTCTTGCTAACATTAAAGAAAGTCCTTTGTGTCTACCCAATCTACCAAATTCTCTTATTGGCGCTAACATTTGTACTCAGTATTCTCATGTTCTCTAGGCATAAGTAGTATCATCGACAAGTAATGAGAATTTTGTCTGTTCTCCAATATTTGGGTCCCATATTACTGCTTCATTCCTTGGCTTATTGGCTAAGAATAATGTAAAATGATGGGTAGAGTCACCTTTTTTTTTTGTTCATGGGGTAACCACCAGTGGATTACTCTTAAATATGAAATGGCTGTTGCCATTATGTGTGTGTGTGTGTGTGTGTATGGATATATATTTCCATTACATATACAAATACATTATAAATATATTTGTATATATATATTGTAAATATATATATATTTGTGTGTATATATATATATATATATATATATATATATATTTCATGTTAAAATATCCTATACTTAATGTATCAAGATTTTTTAAAGTTAGGTAATAAAGCTATATTGTATATCACTTCTTAAGTTCTTATTTGACTGAGTGATGCGCTTACTACATGGTATCAGAGGATCCCCTGACATCAAGCCATTCCTAGGTTTCTGTGAGAGAAACACTGCATGTGGTGTTTCTTCTATTTAAAGTAGCTGATTAAAGTTTTTGCACTTGTATTTAAAAGTGATATCAGTTTACACATAATTGTTTGTGCTTTATGTATATATTATTATCTTATCATCCTGGTTTTCAGCTTTTTCTTTGTCCTAAGACATAATAGGTGATATTGGAATGAAAAGTTCCTTTAAAATTTGAAAAAAATTGGGGCGCCTGAGTGGCTCAGTTGGTTAAGCGTCTGCTTTCAGCTCAGGTCATGATATCAGGGTCCTGGGATCGAGCCCCGCATCAGGCTCCCTGCTCAGCGGGGAGTCTGCTTCTCAACCTCTTCCTCTGCCCCTCCCCTACTCATCTTTACTCTCCCTCTCCTCTCTCTCAAATAAATAAATAACATCTTTAAAAATAAATAAATAATAAAATTTGAAAAAATTTACTTACAATATCAAGGATATCTATGACCAGGTTTTTGGTGGAAATTCTTTGACAGAATTCCCCATTTCTTCCTTGACTATTGATTTATTTGACATTTCTACTACTTGTTCAGTTAAAGTTAATAACGAAGTTTCTTAGCATGTTATCCTCACGACTACATTTCTTATTTGTAAATGTATATGTATAACATTCTTATAATTTTAAATTTCTCTGTACTTCCTTTATATCTGGTTTTCAATTACAATTTTCTTTTGTGTGTTTTTCTATTTTTCCCTTAATTTATTTTTTCTGAAATGTTCAATTTTTTTCTATTTTCAGAGAATCAGTTATGGAATTTATTAATATACTGCTTTCCACTGGGTTTATTTACAAAGAAATGGTTTTCTGTTTTTATTTGAATCCTCTCATTTTAACAAACTATAATGTAACAAATGATCCTTAAGAAATGATAGATTAAGCAGGAAAAAAATAAGTAGAGATATAAAAGTCCTAAACAATACAATAGATATTCTCCAACTATTAGATTTATATAGGATTTTACACTGAAGGAACATAGAATAAGCATTTTTCTCAAGCACATGTAAGATATTCTAAAAATAGAGCATGCATTATGCCATAAAAGTAGCCCCAATAAATTTCAAAGCTTATGAGGTTGGCATGTGGCCAACTCGTATTCTCTGCCGTGCTCGTGACTGTGGCTACCCAGAACTCTAGGCACATGCTTCTTCACCCCCATGGAACACGTGTGCCCCCTTCCTAAGTGAGGCAACCAGAAGACCCATCCATTACTACATTCAGCTCCAAGTCAGAACGCCTCCTTGTGTCATGGGCTGTTTCCTCCATCATGCTCCTCTTGTCTGCAAAACATAGATATGAGGGCTGTCCTTGTTAGTGACTGCCGTCCCTGCCTCTCATTCAGTAAAATCAGTTTAGATTTTTCATTCGCTTATTGAAGAACTACCCTTATTGATAGTTGCATTAAAACAAGCGACGAGGGGATTTGTAGACATCTACTTTGTCAGGGTCCCGTCTGGGTGTGTAACAGAAGCTGTGAGCAGACGAAGTTGAACTTTAAGTGTGAAAGTGAACCAGTGATGATCTATCCATTTCCATGAGTGTCATGCGCATGCATGCACGTATAGCTCTGTACAAGCCTATCATGTGTATGGCTTTATGTGACTACTGCCATAATTAATATACAGAACTGTGTCATCACCACTAGGATTTCTTCTGCTTGTAAAGCCACACCCACCCTCCCTCATCCCTAGACTGCTAGTTTGTCTTAACACCTTTAGTTACGTTATTCCACAAATGCTGTGCATTTGTGAAATGCTTTTTGAATTTCATAATAAAACATTTAGACAAGAATGACTTTTTAAAAGTAAACATTTAATGAAAAATTAAATAATTAGCTTGCATTTCTCAATAAACTTAAAGATGACTATATATTGCACAAAATATTTGTTAACATTTGCCAACCACCACATGAGCTGTAATGTCATGAGACACCACGAGAAAACCAGAAGATAAAAATCTGATGAAGCACCAACATCTACTTCAAGATTTAATAATTATTCCAAGAAGATGAAAAATCAAGATGTGTAAGTGCATTTCATATCACTCAGTGAAACATGACTTTCTATTTGGATCAAATGACTCTTTTGGAATTTATTCCAATTATCTTCAATTTAATTACAGATAAGACAAACTTGTCTGTAATTAAAAGCAAAGTATTAGCTTTTCAATGTGTTGGTCCTTAGTAGAAGTACTGTGCCTACATATAACTGATGTGAGCTTTACCTCAAGGGCATCATATGAATCAAATAGAAAAATACTTAAATTCAAATAATGGTTCAGTTTTTGTAAACTAGTTTGTCAAACTAGTTTGTCAATTTGTCAAAAATGAAATATCTGTCATTATGGTAAATTTTACATAAATCCTGTTCAAGTATTCAATAGTGAATACAAAACTAACAGGTCTGCAGCAGTATTTTGGGTTTTTTTTTTAATTTAATTTAATTTTATTATGAAGTTAGTCACCCTACAGTACATCATTAGTTTTTGATGCTGTGTTCCATGATTCATTGTTTTCGTATAAGACATCTGCAGCAATATTTTGAAGGCGAATTCTGATAAAGTAAAATGCTAAGCAGAGCAAGGCTCATAAAGTTTATGAAACAGAGCTGTCCTTGGAATTGGTTGTGGAAAGTAACTAGTCAATAAATACAACTCTAACCAGTTAAGCAATTGGTTTATACACATTTAAAATATTCACTGTCATTGTAAGTCAACTACAAAATCATGACGTTGATTTGCATACAAAAGGAAAAACTCCTGGGCAGGACAGTGCTTTTTATCTTTGGTGCCATCATTACTCACATTACGGAAATGATTTAAGGTTAAGGAATGGCTATGAATCAAACTAAGGGGCCTACAATAGTGCCATTCAGTTTGTCAACAAGTAAATTTGGGCGATATTTCATTCAAGATAAACTGGAAATCTGTAACCAAAAATATTCAACAGTGGGGTGTTAAAAATCTATAGCATTTTATATTTTAACACATGGAATTACTGGAAATGAAGCTGATACAACGTAATCACCGATCCAGCAACTGTATCTTACTTAACATGGAAAGCAAAGAAAAGACCTGGACAATTACATTAGGAGAGTCCAAACGATTCAAGGGCTAGATTCTGATGCCCAACACTGGTTATGGGAGCAATAAAAATGCAAAGCACATGCTTCCCAGTGGTTTCTGGAAGTTCCCAGTCCACAACGTCAAGGAGCTTGAAATGTTGCTGCTATGTAACAAATCTCACTGTGCAGAGATTGCTCCCACTGTCTCTTCCAAGAACCACAAAGCCATTGTGAAAAGAGCAGCCTAGCTGGCCATCAGAGTTACCAATCCCAATGCCAGGCTGCACAGTAAAGAAAATGACTAGACAGACAGCTTGTGTGCACGTCATTATTTGTGTTAATAAAACCATAAAACTACCAAGAAAGAAGACTCATAAAAAGAGATGATTTATTTAGAGTTCTGTTTTACAAATATTTGGTAAAGGAAAGTACTAGTGACAAAAGGCAAGAGGATAATGCCTAAAAAAATATTTAGGCTTAAATACGTACCATTTTTGACACAAAAATATTAGAATATTCTCCATTTAGCAGAATGTACTCTGACCTACCAAAGATTTTTCTCAACTAAAATATGTTCTATAGAGAAAAATCAATCAAAGGTGTTACCTCGCACCTATCAGAATGGCTAAAATCAACAACACAAGAGGCAGGCATTGCTGAGGATGTGCAAAAAGGGGGACCCTCACGCACTGTTGGTGGGAATGCAAGCTGGTGCAGCTGCTCTGGAAAACAGTATGGACGTTCCTCAGAAAGTTACAAATAGATCTACCCTACGATCCAGCAATTGCACTAGGAGGTAATTACTCAAAGAATACAAAAACGCTAATTTAAAGGGATACATACACCCTTATATTTATAGCAGCATTATCTACATTAGCCAAATTATGGAAACAGCCAAAATGCCCACTGACTGATGAATGGAGAAAAGAAATACAATGGACTATTACTCGGCCATCAAAAAGAATGAAATCTTGGGGCACCTGGATGGCTCAGTTGTTAAGCAGCTGATTCTTGATTTCAGCTCAGGTCATGATCTCAGAGTTGTGATATCCAGCCCACATTGGGCTCTGTGATGAGCCTGCTTAAGATTCTCTCTCTTTCTCTCACTCTGCCCCTCCCTCAGTTTGCATGCTCTCTCTTTCTCTAAAAAAATAAATTAAAGAAAAAAGAATGAAATCTTGCCATCTGCAAGGACATGGATGGAGCTAAAGTGTATTACGCTAAGCCAAATAAGTCAGAGAAAGATATATACCATATGATTTCACTCCTACATGGAATTTAAGAAACAAAACAAACAAACATAGGGAGAGAAAAGAGAGAGGGACAAACCAGGAAACAGACTCTTAACTCTAGAGAACACACTGCTGGTCACCAGAGGGGAGGAGGTGGAGGGATGAGGAGAGTTGGTGATGGGGATGAAGGAGGGCACCTGTCGTGATAAGCAACAGGTGATGTATTGAAGTGTTGAATCACTGTATGGTACACCTGAAATAATATTACACTGTAAGTGAACTCACTGGAACTTAAATAAAAACTTGAAAAAACACTATTTGTAGGAAAGCAAGTTGCTAAGAGGAACATTTTAGAGTGTTCAGGAACAACCAGAACTAATATCAACAACCTTGACATCGATAGATGCTACCAAATGCTTTTGCCCTACACCATCTCTTATTACATTTGACCTGGTTGGCTTATGAATTTGGATTTGGGTCACATCTACCATTCTCTGAACAGATAATTGTTCCAGATTAAAAAAAAAAAAAAAAGGCCCCCATCCATTTTATGAAGTTAGTGTATTCTTGGTTCCCAAACCAAACAAGATTCGTGCAAATAAGGAAACATTCATAGGTCATTTCACTTGTGAATATAGTGCAAACATTGTAAATAAAATGTAGGTCACTAAATTCAACAGCATGTTTAAAATATTATCATGAAAATGACAGGAACACAAGTGTAGCTAATAACAGAAAATCTATAATGCAATCTGCAATGTTAATATATTAAGGAAAAATACATTATGATTATTTAAATAAAACAAAAATTAACCTGGAGACAGACAGAACTTCATCGATTTGATGAAGAATATACCAAAAGCTTGTAGCAAACACTCACATGATGAAGGAAATGTGGATGCATTCTATTTAAGTTGGCAACGAAGAATAATAGTCATGATCACCACTTCATTTAACCTAGTGTTGATGAAGGATCTGGAGGTAAGACAGAGAACCATGCTTGTTTGCATATGACAGGATCAGCAATGCAGGAAAAGCATCAGACTCACCAGATAAGCTATGAAAACCAAGAGTGTTCAGCCACTTTGGTGTACATAGACTTAGTCTATGAAATTCCATAGCAATAATCAGTTACGTATACGATCAATCAATAGCAAAAATCAATTACGTATACAGTCAATTGCCATTATTCACAATTGTGTTCTATAAAGTCACCACAAGTACTAGATTAGCAAATACTGAACCATTGCTTGTAGGGAAAATACAGGGTTAGGGTCCAACAAGCCTCTGGTTCCAACATTTCATTAGTCAATCAATTCATAACCTTGTTTTATGGTGCTTCTGTTTAAAGGCATCTTATTTAATATATATCATTGATTCGCTGACATTGAACTCATAGCCAACAGTGCTGTTAACTCAGAAACTGATGCCTGAACAGAGCTCTTCCAACAGACACCCAGGTTTTCCCCACAGGGTAAATCACAGCCTTCCTGCAAGAATTCTAGACAGCACTTCAGCACTATCCTCGTGGGTCATTTTAAATAGCAAAATCATCAACAAAAATGTGAAAAAATGTGTCACGAATAGACTGCAAAGAGAACACTTGTTTATAGTACGAGAGCTGAAATTGAGATAAGAAGGTAGAAGGTGCCCCATATGAACTCAGCCAGGAAGATGTGCAGGGCCATTCAAATTCTTTACCATTCTGCATATGTCTGTGAGTAACAGAGAGCACTAGGAGTGTTGGTCTGGAGTTACAAATAAACTTTGGCAAAGTGCTGAATTTGCATATGTGGAATCTGTGAATAATAAGATCAACTGTGTGTGCACACATAAATGACACAAGAAACCCTACTACAATAGGAGCAAAAACACTGATGTGTCTAGAAAACAACTAAGACATCTACAGAGAAAATACAAGAACTCTACATAGAAAATGATCTGAACAAATAAAGAAATAAACATAAACTCTACAAGGGCATGTGTGTAAAATAGTGCAGAACACAAGAAAACTAGGTCAATGGAGCAGAAGAGATTCAGAGGAACATTGATGTGTATATCGTCAATAAAAGTGGCATATCAGGTGAATGGGAACTTTTCGGAAAATAGTTTTGGGTAAACTGACTCATGACATGGAGAAAAATTAAGTAGCCCCCTACAATGAGGGCTTTAGATCAGTTCTACCCAATAGCCACAAGCCCCATAATGTGACACGTAGATCAATTTAAAATTTTCTAGTTGCCACATTAAAAAACAAACATATTACCTTTGATAATATACTTTATTTAATTCAGTATGTCCAAAATATTATCATTTCAACATGTAATCAGTCTTTAGAAAATTACTGACATATTCTACCACCTTTTTTCTTTCTAAGTCTTCAAAATAGAGTGTATTTTGCACTTAGATAAGTTTTAATTTTCCCTATAAATTTCACCACAAATAGTTTATCTATAGTCTGATTTTAGAAAATTTATGGTTAAAGAAGTCGATTCATATGACCAGGTTATTCTCAACATACAATACTTTTTTGACAACTGAATTTTGCATGAAAAAAATCATTTTAGTTTAATACTTGTATCTACTTTGACAAAACAGCTTCACTTATCTTATAAGGATTGATTTTACTTTGAAGCAAGCACATTAGTACCACTACTGCCTTTCCAAAGTAGGTAAATTCACTAACTCATGTATCAAATCAGCGCATTTACATAGAATTGAAAGGAGTACTGTGTAGGGGAGCCCGGGTGGCTCAGTGGGTTAAGATTCCAACTCTTGATTTCGGCTCAGGTCATGATCTCGGGGGCTTGAGATCAAGCCCTGCATTGGGCTTCATGCTCAGCAGGGAGTCTGCTTGAGGATTTCTCTCCCTTTCTCTCTGCCCCTCCACCCCCTCATGCACGCATGTGGTTTCTCTCTCAAATAAATAAATAAGTCTTTTTTAAAAAAAGAATTGAAAGGGGCACCTGGGTGGCTCAGTTGTTAAGTGTCGGCCTTCGGCTCAGGTCATGATCCCAGGGTCCTGGGATCGAGCCCCTCATCAGGCTCCCTGCTCCGCGGGAAGCCTGCTTCTCCCTCTCCCACTCTCACTGCTTGTGTTCCCTCTCTCATTATGTCTCTCTCTGTCAAATAAATAAAATCTTTAAAAAAAAAAAGAATTGAAAGGAGTATTGTATAGTTTGAAAAGCAACAATATATTCATCAATATCCACAAAGCTTATTTCAAATTTCTCATGTAGTTTTTGCAGCCAATTTAAATTATGTAGTAGATAGTAACTAAAAACTTGTTTATATTGATTCATGTTGGAAAGTACATAAGATTACTATTATCAATTCAAATGATGGAAAGCATCTATTTTAACTTAAATTCTCGTTCCTTTCTAGCTAAGTCACAAAAACGCCTTTCTTTTCATTGGAGCTTTAGATTTAGATTGCTCAGATGTAGCGAAATGTCAGTAAGAAAATGTGTACTAGTTGGCCAATTTTTGTCTTTGATTATTGAATATTTGGCAAGCATTGCTTTTGTTTCAAGAAATCTTGAATTGTAGTTAACAATAAAGAAAATCTTTCCAAAATATTTCTACCACTCAACCAACAGGCACAGACGAATAACAAAGATCATTAATTGATTCATTTGCATTTATATACTGAGGGATATTAACAAATACATTCGTGATACTTTGAATAAAAGTATAAAAGCTTCAGAAAACTGAACAAAAACTTGTTTCGGTATTTATCATGCTGTGGAAATGAAGCAAATAAGGGAAATATCAATCTTCTACTTTAAAATCTAGTGAATCTGGATTTTTCACCTAGCATAACTGGAGCATTGTCTGTCATAAGAGGAGCTAAATTTTTTCATGTGTGTCTAAGATTATTCTTTGAACAATGTAAAAGGTTCAGTAGTATCTATGCCACATGTTCAAAGTTGTAGATTGCCAATTGACAAACTGTCTAAGTTAATGTGGAAATCCTTGGGGAAAAAAAATCACCAAAGGTATTAGTTGAGTAGCATCTCCCATCAGGTGACTCCTCTAAAGCTAAAAAATGTGCTTACCATTATTCAAATGTTGAATCAACTGATCCTTGATATTCTTAGAAAACCATTGTGGGGCACCTAGTGGCTCAGTTGGTTGGGCGACTGCCTTTGGCTCGGGTCATGATCCTGGAGTCCCGGGATCGAGTCCCGCATCGGGCTCCCTGCTTGGCAGGGAGTCTGCTTCTCCCTCTGACCTCCCCTTTCTCATGCTCTCTCTCTCTCAAATAAATAAATAAAATCTTAAAAAAAAAAAAGAAAACCATTGTATTGGGGCGCCTGGGTGACTCAGTCGTTAAGTGCTTGCCTTCAGCTCAGGCCATGGTCCCAGGGTCCTGGGATCGAGCCCCACATCCGGCTCCCTGCTCAGCGGGGAGTCTGCTTCTCCCTCTCCCTCTGCTCCTCCTCTGTGCTTGTGTTTGCTCTCTCTCTCAAATAAATAAATAAAATCTTAAAAAAAAAAAAGAAAACCATTGTATTTTATGGGCAATTGTTTGGTGGCTTACCTGCAGATTTTCCACTGTTTGGTCTTCCTCTTATATCTTTCTAACAAAATTTCTGTAACTTAATAATTTCTTTTACCATATTTCTGTCTAAAACTTTTTTTTTCTGTGCAGGAATTTAAGCTATTCTATGTCCAGTCTATTAAATGTCATCGGAAATTTTTGTGTTGCTCATTTAATTCTGATTTCAGGTGATTAATTCTTGTCAACTCTTTTTTGAGCGATGCCTTATCAAATTTACTATGTCTTTGCTGACAATATATTTTAATATTATCCACGTTATGCTTAAATTTTTTTGTTATGTTTAAAATTTACTTGCCCCCACTAGAACAATTTGCAATCGCCATTTATCATAAACTTTGTGATGTAAGTTTTTCTGATCTGTGTGCCTTTTTTTTTTTATGGTTCTACATGTAGTACATGCATCTTTACCTTCACCTGTTTCTGTATCCGTAGTTTGGCTTCATTGTAAGTGCAAAAATCTAGTAATACTTACTTGTAGACTAGAAAAATAATCCAAAACATCAATTGGTAATAATTTAAATATATGAATTAATAATTATAGTTTATACAAGTATCACTCTACCTCCTGCTGTTTTATAACGTGTTCAAATAAACATGGTAGTGTTACATCAGTGCAAAGAAAAATCATCTGAACTAAATCAGTTGGTTGACATCAAACAGATCAGTAATATGTTTATGTGTCATAAGAGAAGTAATGCCTGTGTCCAACCTACACACCACATACTGCAGTATGTGTATACATACATTTTATTTTATTTTATTTTGCTTGAGATTGTCTGGGCCACTGAAATCCAATGAGAGGTGCCTTACAATCAGTTCTAGAAGATTCTCAGGCCTTGCCACGTAAGATATTGCCTATATTAAGTCTTTACATCTAGACTCTGAACAAATGTGTGTTAAACCATTACAGTCTAATACTTCATGTCTCTTAACACATCTTTATATTTAGCATCTAGTTTTCTTTCTGTGTGCCAACCTTACATGATACAATAGTTAAATATATATCTATCAAAATAATACGTTAAATATGATGGAAAATATCTTACTCTGCTTCAGTTTTAAATCTAAATTAATCAAAACCAAATAAAATTAAAATTCAATTCCTCAGATGTCACCGTTCAAGTGTTGAATAGCAGCATCCAGCAGGACCCTTAGATGAATTAAAAATTTAAATGTGAAAGAGAAAACTATAAGGTTAATTGAGAAAAATGTGGGGCCCTGCCTTTGTGATTTGCAAGAGTAGCAAAAGATAAATCTTAAGTAAACAAACAAACAAACAAACAAACAAACCCAAATCTGTTATTAGATCATATCCAAATTGAGCATTTCTGTGCAATGACAAAAACCATGGACAAAGTTAATAGATAAAATTAAAAAGCAAGATAAAGTCAGGCATCAGTAGAAATGGAAGATGTGGGGCGCCTGGGTGGCTCAGTCGTTAAGCATCTGCCTTCAGCTCAGGTCATGATCCCGGGGTCCCGGGATCGAGTCCAGCATCGGGCTCCCTGCTCAGCGGGGAGTCTGCCTCTCCCTCTGACTCTCCCCCTCTCATGCTCTCTCTCTATCACTCTCTCTCTCTCAATAAATAAATAAAAATCTTTAAAAAAATATGTCATAAAGTAGGGAGTGTGATTAATTAAATCTTCTATTTTTGAAGTCCAAGAAAATTGTTTTCAAATAAACTAGATTTCATTTCTGGCAGTATGACAGGATGTCCTGAGATTTGTTTCCACACACACACACACACACACAAAATTAGTGTAAAACATCTTTAAAAATATATTTTAATGTATTGCTCAGAAGCAAAAGTGGAGTAGAAAAAGAATCCAAGAATGTAAGCAAGCACTCAAGCTCCCCCCCCCCACCCAGAAGCATGAATGCAATCCTATTGAAATGGAGGTTTTGGTTTGATATCCACACACGGAGCACAAGGAAGAAGTGATGTCTAATTCTTTCCCAAGTGGGGGCACCAACAAGACACTTTCTTAAAATCAAAAACCAAAAAGATAAGGTGATTTAGAAACAAAGGGGAAGCTTGCTTACCTCGGCTTTAGCACGATGTAAAAGGGGAAAATTTCATCATCCTTACTTGGCTTGCACGTGCATTTTCAACTTATAGTCCAGATACCTTTACAGTATGAAAGGTGTCAAGGCAGGAATCCAAATAGCCCCAGGTTGGTAATATCCACACTTTCCCAGAAGGAAAGACAAACCATATCCCGGAAACTCAATTCTCACCCAATTCTCAAAGAATTCCCACTGATAAATTTCAAAGGAGAATCATAAACCAGAAAGGGAAATAAGATATCGTGGGTAAAAACTAGTTGACAATAAAATATGACCAGGCATATTATAAAAAAGAAAGAGAAACTCATTGAACTTCTGAAAGATATTTTAATTTTAAAGTACTAAGATTTAAAATACAATTAAAAATAAAATAGGGATGCCTGGGTGGCTCAGTCAGTTAAGCACCTGCCTTTGGCTCATGTCATGATCCTAGGGTCCTGGGATCCACATCAGGCTCCTTGCTCAGTGGGGAGTCTGCTTCTCCCTCTGCCTGTTCTTCCTGCTGCTCCCCCTGTTTGTGTTCTCTCTCTCAAATAAATAAAATATTTTTTTAAAGATTTTTTATTTATTTATTTGAGAGAGAGAGACAGCGAGAGAAGGATTACAAGCAGGGCGAGTGAGAGAGGGAGAAGCAGGCCTCTCGCGGAGCAGGGAGCCTGATGCGGGGCTCGATCCCAGGACCCAGAGATCATGACCTGAGCTGAAGGCAGACGCTTAATGACTGAGCCACCGAGGCACCCCAGTAAATAAAATCTTAAAATAAATAAATAAAATAAAATAATAGCCAGCAGATTAGATACAGCTGAAGACAGAATTATTTATCTGATAATCAAATTTGAAGACATCATTGAGGTTGGAACACAGAAAACTAGGTGCTAAATATAAAGATGTGTTAAGAGACATGAAGTATTAGACTATAATGGTTTAACACACATTTGTTCAGAGTCTAGATGTAAAGACTTAATATAGGCAATATCTTACGTGGCAAGGCCTGAGAATCTTCTAGAACTGATTGTAAGGCACCTCTCATTAGATTTCGGTGGCCCAGACAATCTCAAGCAAAATAAAATAAAATGTATACTGAGACACAAAATGCTGTTTCAGAACACCAAAGATAAGGATCTGAAAACTAGAGAAAAGGCTAACACCTAAAAATAAATGACAATCCCACCGATAGCTGACGTGTCCATGTGGCAACAATTGAGAAAAAAGTGGAACACTGGAGAATGATATCATTGAGGTGCTGGCAAAAACAAGTCAACATGAAATTGTAGGTCCAGGGAAACTCCCTTTAAAGAACAAGAGAAAAATAGAGGTTTTTCTCTAAGAAATAAAAACAAAACAAAACAAAACACTGATCTATTGACACCCACTAAAGAAAACTCTCAAGAACTGTCTTTTAAAAGAAGGAATGTGAACTCAGATGGGTAATATGACCTGCAGGAAGAAATAATGGGCAAATGTATTGGTAAATCTGACAGATAAGTCTAAATAACAACGGACTATTTGACAAAATAATAATATAACAACCACAACATTTAATTTTAGGGGCTTGATAAAAGCACAGTTAATCTAAAATACCAAACCCAAAATCAAAAGTATATTAACCTTAGATCTTTACATTGTTTAGGAGGAAGGCAGCTATATTAGTGAACTATATACTATGTTCATTATTCCTTTTAAAATATCTAAGATCATCACTACAAATAGACATAAAATATGTAAGTTCTGAAAGAATCAGGGGAGAAAGAAAAAGAATGAAAAATTTGAAAATTCAATCAATCTGAAGGAAGACAAAATAGAGGACAAGAGGAGGAAGATATTAAAAGCATAAAATAAGGTAGTAGAAATACATCCAACTACAGTAAAATAAAAATAAAAGTAAACGGACTAACGTCACAGGTCAGGTTCCAAGAAGTAGATCTGAGATAGAGATTTGCATGCAGGAAATTCACTAGCAAGTGCTCTAAGAACTAGCTCTTGGCGGGATGAAAGAAACAGAATGGGGCAGAAGATATTTAGCTGTGAAACACAACAAAAACCATAGCCAAAACCACAGCAATCTCTGGGACTGGGACGGCCCTTCAAAGATGTCACAATAGAGGCATGGAGAAACTGGACTTTCATGGCCCTGTAGTGATCAGGCATTGGATGTGGGTTACCTTTGGAAAATGTGACCCTGGTTGAGGTGCTTTATGTAGCTGAGAGTAAACCTTGAACAAGAAGAGAATGAGTGCTAGAGCCACCGCCCTGCCCAACAGCTTTGGGAATCTTGACTATGCACCAAGCAGTCAATACAACTAAGTATTCCATTAAAATATGAAAGATTATCAGGATATATAATGAAAAAAATCCAGCTCTATGATGTTTACAAGAGACCTACCTAAAATATAAAGACATCAAAAATAAAAGAATGGGAGAAGAAATACAGAACAACACAAAAATGGTCCTAGCTATATTAAAAGAATAAAAAAGAAAAGAAAATTGGTCTAGCTATATTAATAGCAGACAAAATATAGATTAAATAGAAAAAAAAAAGGATTATTAAGCACAAAGAGAGTCAATAAAGCTCAATTCACCAGGAAGATATAACAGCTAAACCCATACCTATCTAATAGCATGCATTCAACTCTACAAAGTTCAACCTGACATAAATGCAAGGAGAAAATGTGAAATCAATCTTCATAATGGTGGTATATTTGTAACACAACTTAAATATTAACAGATCAGGCCAAAATATTCATGAAAATTTAGGAGATTTCAGTAACATAAGTAACAACATGACCTAATCATGTGAAACATTGTGTCTAACAGCTAGAGAATACGTATTCTTTTCCTCCGCAAAGGAAACTTTGCAAAAAGTACCTAAATACTAAGGGCAGAAAACAATTCTTAATAAATGCTAACATCAATGCAATTTATAACAAAAAGATAACTTTGAGCTGTATATGGCTTATGGCATTTAAATCACAATTTCAAGTAACTCCTCTGGAGTTATCTGGGGTTTTGGAACATTATTAAAATTTTTTGAACTGAACATTATTAAAAATGCTATCTATTAAAACATATAAGCATCTCATATCCATTAGGATGGCTACTATTTAAAAAAGAGAATTTAACAGGTGTTATGGCGATTGGAGAAATCAGAACCCATGTGTACTGTTAGCGGAGATGTAAAATGGTACATCCTTCGTAGAAAACAGTATGGCAGTTCTTCAGAAAGTTCAAAATAGAATTACCACATGATTCAGCAACTCTACGTCTGGGTCTATACTCAAAAGAACTGAAACAGAGTCTCAAAGAGATATTTGTACACCTATATTCATAGTAGCACCATTCACCATGGCCAAAACGTGGAAGAAACCCATGTGTCCACCAGAGGATGCATGGGTAATCAAAATGTGGTATATACATACAATGGAATATTATTCAGCCTTAAAAAATAAGGACATTCTGACACTTGCTACAGCACCTTGAGAACATGATGCTGAGGGAAATAAGCCAGTGACAAAAACACAAAGACTGTATGATTGCAGTTAAAGAAGTTATTTAGGGTAGTCAAAGCCATAGAAAGCAAAAGTAGCATGATGGTTCCCAGGGACTGGGGAGGGGCAGGAAGAATGGAAAGTTAGTGTTTAATGGAGACAAAATTTTAGTTTTGCAAGAGGAAGAGTCCTGGAGATGGATGGTGGTGATGGCTGCCCAACAATATGAATGTACTTAATGCCACTGAACTGTGCACTCAGAAATAATTAAGACAGGGGTGCCCAGGTGGCTCACTCGGTTAAGCAGCCTACTATTGATTTTGGCTCAGATCATGATCTCAGGGTGGTGAGATCAAGCCCTGCATCAGGCTCCACTCTGGGTATGGAGCCTGCTTAAGATTCTCTCTCTCCCTCTCCCTCTGCCCCTACCCCCATGCACGTGTGCTGTCTCTCTCTCTCTCTCTCAAAAAAAAGGCACTTTTCTATTTAAAAAAAAAAAGTTAAGACTGTAAACTTTATATTATGTGTATTTTACCACAATAAAAAAAATCGGAAAATAAACCATATAGCATGCACCTAAAATGATACATAATAGGAAATTTATACACTTAAAAGCTGAAAAAAATGAAATAATACTCTTCTTTCAGTTGGGGAAATAACAGAATAAACCCAAAGAAAGTAGGCAGAAAAGAAATTATAATAAAAAGAAATTATGAAGTCATGGAAGAGAAAACTAACATATGACACATGAGAACAACACAGAGGTAAGTTGATTCCTTCAAGTCTCACGAATTCAAGAAATATTTAGTGAAATTTTTCACATTTGAAATAGAGAAAGCACAGAAGCAACTTTTGAAGGAGAAAAGGAGCCCAACTATGGATGCTGCAAACAATAAAAAGCAGAAGATGTTAAGTACAACTTGATTCCAATATAATATGTAAACCAAAATATAGTTGACATGCTTCTAGAAAAATGTAACTTTACAAAAATTACTCAAGAGGAGCTTAAAAAAATGAACTAGTCCCATAACCATTAAATAAATTGAATCAGTGGCCTAAAATATTTTTTTAAAAGAACACATCATACCTGATAATTGTGCCAGTGAATTTCAGCTGAAATGGAAAGAACAAAGAATTCTAATCTCACACCAATTCTTTTAGAATGGAAAAAAGAGTACTATGCAACTCGTTAATGAAGCCAACTTCCCCTAAATACCAAAACCAGACAACACAGAAAAGAGAAAAGAAAAGTACAGGCCCATCTCACTCATCTATATAGATTCAATAATTCTAAAAATAGAGAGAGACAGAGACAGAGAGTCAGAGAGAAAACCAAATCTAACAGTGCATAAAATGTTAATGTTATAGCTAAGTAGAATGTAATCTTAGGAATACAAGGCTTGGCATCAGAAGACTCATTGGTGGAAAAAAAATATATTAATAGATAAGTGGGTAAAAATAAGAACAATAAAATTTAACATTCATGAAAATATGGCTTGGAACAGTAGAAAATTAAAAAGTCTTAAACTGAAAAAGTGTGGCTACTAAAAACCTAGAGAAAACATTGTATTTAATCATGGGCTGTTAAAATGAATAAGAATCCCTAATGTCACACTGCCCTTCAAAGTATACTTGGGGCTGTAGCCAGCTGGAAAAGACAAGAAAAAGAAACAAAAAGCAGAGAACGTTAATGGGCAGAACAAAACTATCATTATTTGTAGATAATATAATGGATCAATAGTAAACCCAATGGAATCTGTGGATGAATTGTAAGAGTTAATAACAGTATTGTGAAAGAACGTTGGATACAAAATAAGCAAAAGACAGTCAGTTGCATTTGTATATCCCAATCGAAAGTATAGACCTATGTACCTTTGCCTGGAAATGTAATGTCAAATAGGCCAACGTAACATCAAATAATATATAAATAGGTGTCTATATACAATAGAGACAAAAATTGTAGCATACCCAGGAATATATACAATAGAAGATGCATAAATGTAGAAGGCCCACACAAAGAAAATGAGATACATGAATGGAAGACAAAATAAGAAAGATGTTAGGGGCACAGTCAGTTAAGTGTCTGCTTTCGGCTCAGGTCACGATCTCATGGTCCTGGGATCGATCCCCATGTCGGGCTCCCTGCTCAGCGGAGAGTCACTTGTCCCTCTCCCTCTGCCTCTCCCCTCCTCCTGCTCGTGCTCCCTCTGTCTCTCTCTCAAATAAATAAAATCTTAAAAAAAAAAAAGACGTTAGTTCACCTTAGATTGATCTGTGTGTTCCATGCAAATGCAAACAAACTTCCTATCTGTCTTAGCATCTATCAAGACACCTTGTAAACACTATGACTAAGACAGGTTTCCTTGGTGCAGAGATAACAAAGGGACTGATGGAACAGAAGACAGGACTCAGAGACAGACTTAGACAAAGCTCGAACCTGATCCCAATGGACACTGGAGATTGATGGAAAATGGTGCAGAAAAGTACTTTTATAAATAGGGAAGAAAATGAACTAGCATGGTATCTCACATGATACACTAAAATCTTTTCAAGGAAAAATTTAAAAGCTAAACTATAAAACTTTAGGATAATGTGGAATACTATGACCTAGACAGGGGAGAGCCCCTTAAAGAAGCTGAAAGCACATTCCATTGAGGAAGTGGTTGGCCAGTTGGCCTTAAAATTAGGTACGATGATGATGCGAAAGGATAATACACATTGGGATCAGATATTTGCAACAGATCACTGAGCAAATATTTTTCCTAAAACGGGTAAATATACTCCCAATATATAAATAACAAAAACGACAAATGATCCAACAGAAAAGTGGGAAAATTCTTTCAATGGCACTTTGAGAGAAAAATATATGAAAGTGTTTAAAGTCTCACTATTAATAAAAGAAATTCCAATTGAAATTACAATAATGTTAGTTTTACCACTGGATTGACATTAACTCCGAGGCCTGACAATATCAAGAGTCAGCAACATTGTGGAGTGGGGGTCCAGGGGGCACTTTCTTTTTTTTTATATAAAAAAAAGATTTTATTTATTTATTTGACAGAGAGAGATAGCGAGAGCAGGAACACAAGCAGGAGGAGTGGGAGAGGGAGAAGCAGGCTTCCTGGCAAGCAGGGAGCCCGATGTGGGGCTCGATCCCAGGACCCTGGGATCATGACCTGAGCCTAAGACAGTTGCTTAACAACTGAGCCAGCCAGGCGCCCCAGGGGGTACTTTCTATGCCTGAAAAGGAGGAGGACTCCTGTGTACTAACACCATGATAAAGGGGGTGTGTCTCTGGTGTGTAGGGGCAAGGAAAGCTGTGGGGGGAAGAAGCCCCAAGTGGTTCTAAACTCTTGAGTCACCCCAGTCGAGGCAAAATCAGCCACACTTACTGTATTTTTCATGTATTCATTCGGTGGACCTGAAATTCATGACCAAAATTCGGTATCTGAAACCATATTAATGCAAATCACAGAATCACAGAAATGTGCAAACCAACTACCACTTCTTTTTGCCACCGTGGGAAGAGCTACATATTTTATAAAACTACAAAATATTATCTCTAATGTCATTATTAAAACCACTAAGCTAATGGCTATAAAGTAACCAGTATTTATGAAATGCTTTATTATGATCTGCAAGTCACAAACAAGTTTATGAAATGTTATGGGTAGTATTTAAAAACATACGCCAGGGGATTTTTTTTTGTTGTCTTTTTGTTTGGGGGGAGTTTTTTGGGTATCTTTTTTACATTCTGTGACATGATGGGTTCATGAAAGAGACAGAACACCATTGAGACAGGTAACCAAGGCTTTGTTGTTTTTTCAACAAAATTCAATAGCCCCTTCTGAGCTTTAATATACATTTCCTGGCAAATTTGCCCCACTTTTTTGGGTTTCAATTTCTCAACTGGTTAAAGACAAAAAAAGGGATAAACTGGCAACTAAATCCAGCTAGTCTTAAAGTTCTAAAATTCTGGAAGACACCACTGATCGTGGCAAGACGACAAGGTTTCTCAGTTACCTACTGAACTTTACAAATCTAACTATGTTATAGAAGGAATATGTTCCCTCATGCTTCTTCTGCCATCCCTCTACATATTTTTCTGCTTTTCAGTAAATCTGAGCCAAGTGTTAGTGGTGTAAAAATTCTAGGGCTTCAGAGTCAGGCAGTGCTAAATTTCCCATGTAAACAAGTTACTGTAATTCTCTCAGCCTTGGGTTTATTATCTATAAACTTGGTCTAGATAATATCCTTCCAGTAGACTTGTTGCAGGGATTAAGCACACAATGTCTCTAAAGTGCCTGGCCAGTTCTTGGAACAGAGAAGCCCTCAGTGTGTTCCTGACCAGCCTGTCTCCATTCCTGCCCTGATAAACTCACAAAGCCACAGAAAATAAGAGAGACATCCATGGTACAGGCTCAAGGAGTGTCCCATTGGAGCAGGTCACACATCATCCCACCACTGGTGGCTCTGCAATTGGCCCACACTCCCTCTCCCTTCCTTGTCCCGTGTGGGCCCTCCAGCGGCTTGACTCTTGCCATCCAGCCTCACCTCTGCTCCCAAGAATTGGATGCACATCTCTGCCCTCGGGCACCTACCTCCATGGAATGCCATTAGACATCTGCTACCCTGGCCCTTGCTGGCGTGCTCCCAAGACCTCCCGCAAATATCACGAGCACAGCTAGACACCAAACATACCCTTTCTCCAACTCTCCCCCATTCACATTGTCCCAATCACAGGCTCTCGTCTTCATTTCTGCCTGACTGGTGACGTACTTGCCTGAGGCAGTAGAACAGCTCTATACATTTGTGCAATAGAATTTTGCTTCTCTGAATTATTTAGGAATGAACATATTTCAGGCATGTGAAGGTAGGAACAACTCAAGATTGTTGTCATTATATCTATCAAAGATTCCACTTGTTTATCTCCCTGTGTTCCTCATTCCACCACAGGTTCACTTCCACTCAACCGTTCCCCTCCACCTTCTCTGGCTGAGTTCTAATGGCACTGGCCATTGAACACATGGCCTTGAGCATGGTTCCCTGAGTTCTGATCTGAGAGCCTGTCACTTGCCTCATGGATGGTCACTCTCTCTCTTAAATGGGTCTCAGCCGTCTTCATCAAATCCTCTGCTAAGCTATGGGAATGATGATTTAGGATCATTTGGTCCTTTGTGATTTGGCTCTTGCTTCACCCCCACTATTTCTGCAAATGTAGCTGATTTTCCAAATGCTTTGGCATATTTGCAATTTTCTAAATTGGCCACTTCTTTCTTTTTAAAAATATGGGTATTTTTAAAAAACATTTCAAATTAGAGAACATTTTCAAGATAATTTTAGGAAACTCCCCCCGTAATCCTATGATACATATTTTTTGGAAAAAAAAAATCAAATTAGAGAACATTTTCAAGAAAATTTTAGGAAACTCCCTCCATAATCATATGATACTAGGTTGCTGACATGGTGCTCCATCAACTGTGAAATGTTTCAGAGCATATTTTCTATGAACAAAGAAATTACCCTATAATCTTCTCTATAAGACCATCAAAATGGGAAATAAGCATTGATATATTACTATCATTCAATCCACAAACCCGATTCAATTATTACCAACTGATCCCAAAATGTCCTTACAGCCAATGGATCAAGTGTAGAATCATGGTTCACATTTAGTTATAATTTCCTTTCATCTCTTTTAACCTGGAAAACATACTCAGTAATCCCCTGTCAGGTTCTTGACATGTTTGAAGAGTAAGGCCTTGTTATTCCAGGAATTTCTCCCAATAGGTGTTTGCCTAGCATGTCCTAATAATTCATGTGCTCTGGATGGTCCACCCTGTGAAACATAACCTTGATTTGTCCCATTACTGGTGATGTTCACTCTGATTGTTTCATTGAGGTGGCATCTGCCAGTTTCTCCACTGTAAAATTATTTATTCTTTTCCCCTTTTTAAATTAACAATCGGGGCACCTGGGTGGCTCAGTCGTTAAGCGTCTGCCTTCGGCTCAGGTCATGATGCCAGGGTCCTGGGATCAAGCCCCGCATCGGGCTCCCTGCTCCGCGGGAAGCCTGCTTCTCCCTCTCCCACTCCCCCTGCTTGTGTTCCCTCTCTCGCTGTGTCTCTCTCTGTCAAATAAATAAATAAAATCTTTAAATTAACAATCATTTTCTATGTAACAGTCATTTTCATACTTTGAAACTATGTAAATATCCCATGCTTTAGGGACGCCTGGGTGGCTCAATCGGTTAAGCATCTGCCTTCGGTTCAGGTCATGATCCTGGAGTCTTGGGATCCAGTCCTGCATCAGATGCCCAGCTCAGCAGGGAGTCTGCTTCTCCCTCGGCCTGCCACTCCCCCTGCTTGTTCTCACTCTCTCTCTCTCGGGCAAATAAATAATATCTTAAAAATATATATCCCATGTTTTATCAAAGTTATAATTTATTCATCTATTTATCATTTATATCAGTATGGGCTCATGGCTTCCTCTTCAATTCAACGAATTGTAATCTATTACAATCCTTCTTTACTTTGATACTCAAATTTTTCTATACTTGAATAATGGGATCCCCTTCAAGTTGGCCTCTGTGTCCCTTCAAACTTTACTTCCTTACTTTCTGATTATTGCAGGTTCATGTCATATTTTCTCAGCCCCAGCCCTGGAATCAACCATTACCTCAAGGAGCCCTGGTTCCATCTTGTAGAAAGAGGTATATAGAAACCAAGAATTGGGGCTAGGTGTGCTCACTGCTATGGAGTGCCATTGTTTTTTTCTTTTTTTTTTTTTTTAAGATTTTATTTATTTGTCAGAGAGAGAGAGAAAGAGCACAAGCAGGGGGAGCAGCAGGCAGAGGGAGAAGCAGGATCCATGCTGAGCAAGGAGCCCAATGCAAGACTCGATCCCAGGACCCTGGGATCATGACCTGAGCCGAAGGCAGACGCCCAACTGACTGAGCCACCCAGGCGTCCCTGCGGTGCTGCTGTTTGTAATTCTTCTTGGTGGATGGACCTAGGGAATAGCCCTGTGTATCTACACACACAGAGGTGGCATGTGTACACCTATGCCTACCTATAAGACTTTGAATTCACACAGATAATTCCAGTTCCAATCCAGAACCATGGTTTTCAGTTAGTTCCTTTTCCATAGGTGTAGAACCCTTCTCCAACAATAAGAACCTGATTTTCAGTATCCCTAAAATATTTATTCAATTAATCTCCCAGGACGTAACCCATCTCTCATCATTGTCACCTCTTCCCCTGCATTGACACCTCTCTAACTCCAGGCTCAGATAGCACTCATCAGACTACATGGCAAAAATTGAGGTCTTACTACCAGCTAAAACTCCCCTCCCTCCAAAAGGGAAACTTTCCCCATATTGTTTTCTTCTTCCAAATACCAACGCTGCAATAGGATCCGCTTACTTTCCTTCAGTCTCCAGTGCTTACAACTTATATTTTTCTGTTTTTCCCGGAGTTTTTGCATGGTGTCTGGGAGGTTCAGTCCAGTTGGAGCTTACTCAACAATAGTGAGAGCTGCCATAGGTTTTTATTTGTCTAGTTTTATTCTGTTTTGTATTTGTGTATACTCTTTATAAGATTAAAAGAGGATCTTTCGATTCCCAATTTCCTAAGAATTCACTCTTATTCCATGATTCTTCTTTATCTATTGAGATACTCATGTTTCTCCTTAATCTGTAAAGTTGTGAATTCCATCAGTTACTGTTCAAATGTTAAACAAAATTTGACTTCCTAAAATAAACCCGTTTATTTAGTTGTGACGTTTTGTTCTTTATTATATTGCTGGATTTAGTTAATATTTTGAAAAGAAATTTTGCAACTGTGTTTATGAGAAAGATTTGGCTGCTAATTTTCCTTTATTGTGATGTTCTTTTCAAGTTTTGTATCAAGGTTTTTGCAAAAAAGTTGAAAATTTCTTATTTTTCTATTGTCTGGGAGCGTTTGGGGGAGCGTTTGGGAAAGCGTAAATACCAATGAAGCCATTTGGATGAAGAGTTTTTATTTGTTGAAAGGATTTCACAACAGATTCAATTTCTTCATTAGATACAGGATTATTCAAATATTCTATTTTATTGTTTCAGTTTTAGAAAGCTGTATTTTTCTAGGGATTTCACCATTTTATCAGAACTGTTGAATTTAGTGGCATGAAACTTTTAATAAAATTCTAGTATTAGCTTTTTAACATCCATAGTTTATGTAGCAGTGTCCTTTTGTTGATCACTAGTATTGATGATGTATGCTCTTTCTTATTCATTTATCTGTCTGGCCAAGGGATTTATCAATTTGACTGGCTTTTTCAAAGACCTAACTTTCAAGTTTCTGTTTATTTATATTAAAGATGTAAATCTCAAGTTTTCTTTCTTTTATCATTTTAAAATGCAGTCTGACAACCATAGTCTTTATTTACGGTATTGTCAGCTTTCATTATTATAACTACTTTATATTTAAGTTTAAATCTGCTATCTTGCAATTTATTTTCTATCAGTTACACTTGTTCTGCGCTTCATTTTTCTCTTTTCTTTCCTCATTTTGGCCTAATTAAGTCATTTTTAAAAAATCACTTCTCTTCTCCCTCTCCTTACTTGGTAGTTTTAATCTTTCAATGTTCTTTGAGCAGTGAATAACCTGCTTTCTGGGCTTATTTATAAATATTTTACCATTTCCTAAGCAATGTTAGAGTGTGCTTCTTATTGTTATCATGTTGGGTAGAGGATGGGTAATTGCACTTTTCAATTCTGAGGTAACTGGAGATTCACATGCAGGTGTGAGAAGTAATACAGAGAGATCCTGTGTACCCTGGCTGTCATTTCCCCTTATGGTAATATCTTGCAAAACTATAGTACAGTATCACAACCAAGGTATTGACATAGATGCACTCCATTGATCGTATTCAGATTCCCTCATATTACTTGTGTGTGTGTAGTTCTATCCAAGCCTATTATCTATTTTATATTTGGTAAGTTTGGTTAAAGGTTATAGTTACTTGTAATGGCTTGTTTGAAGTGCAGAATTTCTTAGAGACACTAATATTCCAATATGTACTGTCAATATCCCTGGTGTTGATTTAATGTATAACATTTCCAGTTATGTGTTCTGGAAAACTTTTATTTTTAACAAATCAATTAAGATTAATATCTCATGGAACATGTATTCTGTGGACACTATTCAGAAAATGTTTCAACAGACCTTTTCACTGGAATGATTTATGGTCCTGGTTTTAACCATTAACAAATGAAATCCCCACCTTGCAAATCTGTGATATATTACAGTTTCTATCTGAGATTATACACATATCTTTAGCATGTTCATTCTGTTGCTTTATATTTTAGCTCTTTACAAATGTTTGATACTAAGATTTGTCTAGATTATGAATTATGTTGACCTTGACTCTTTCCAAGCTATAGAAATGCAATGATGCCATGAATGTGATACATGATACTTCATACTCAGTTTTTATACATCAATCACAGGAAATACCACTAATCAATCACAGAACCTTTTCTTTTTGATTCAAGATGTAGCCTCAGAATCCTTTACAATTATGTTTTATAGGAAACCATAGAAAGTGGTCAGAAGTGATGCACAAGATAAAAATTGTGCTATCCTTGCAATAATGTTTGTCCCTTAAATGACTTTATTAAATTGTTTTATTTTCTATTTAATAAATACCATTAATGTTTGGATTCAAATTTAAACAATTTAATTTATTCATTTATTTATTTATTTATTCATTTATTGAGAGAGAGAGTGTTGTGGGGGCGGTGGAGCATGGCATAGGGAGAGGGAGAGATAAAATCTAAAGCAGACTCCATGCTGAGCACAGAGCCCATTGTAGTGCTTGATCTCACAACCCTGAGATCATGACCTGAGCCAAAATCAAGAATCAGACACTTGGGGTGCCTGGGTGGCTCAGTCATTAAGAGTCTGCCTTCAGCTCAGGTCATGATCCCAGGGTCTTGGGATCGAGCCCCGCATTGGGCTCCCTGCTCTGCGGGAAGCCTGCTTCTCCCTCTTCTACTCCCCCTGCTTGTGTTCCCTCTCTCTGTGTGTCTCTCTCTGTCAAATAAATAAATAAAATCTTAAAAAAAAAAGGGGGGGCGCCCGGGTGGCTCAGTTGGTTAAGCGACTGCCTTCGGCTCAGGTCATGATCTTGGAGTCCCGGGATTGAGTCCCAGTCGGGTTCCCTGCTCAGCAGGGAGTCTGCCTCTCTCTCTGGCCCTCCCCCCTCTCATGCTCTCTATCTCATTCTCTCTCTCATATAAATAAATAAAATCTTTATTAAAAAAAAGAATCAGACGCTTAACTGACTCTTGATTAAGCATCACCCAGGCCACCTCAGCACCCCAAATTTAATCAATTTTATAAAAATTAAATTTATTTTTCACCTCTAGTCCTCTGATATTTTCTGTTTTGTTTTGTCTTGTTGTTTTGTTTTGATATCTTAACTTTCCTCTTCTTGATCAATTAATTTTGATTCATTTCTTGGTTCACTTACATGAATTTTTAGGTCATTATTAAAAGGTTATGAAAGTGGTACATTTTCCTTGAATACTTGGAAATGTCTTTTTATAGGCTTCATATATGAATAAAAAACAGTGGCACATCACATTCTTAAGTCATATCTTTTGCATTAGAAACTCTGTAGATGCTGCTTATGCTTTTTTCCCCTCATAATAGTTACAGAGGAAAGCTGTGAAATAGTGACATGTATTAAACATTTGTGGGTAATCAATTTCTTCATTTTTTTCTTTTTTTTCTTGATATTTACAAGAGTTTTTGTTGCTACCATCATCTCTGTAATTCAAACATCTTGCCAAGGTAGGTATGATAGATTTCTGTTCATTAAGGTTGCATGAATATCATATAATATCTTATATTAGTTCAGAAAAATTTTCATCAGTGTTGACTCTACATATTACTTCTGTTCTATTGCTTTGTTTTCTTCCCCTAGAACACCTATAATGCATGGCCAGCCTTTTGTCTCTATCCTCCAGAATTACCATTTTCTCTCCACTTTTTCATCTCTTTGCCCCTCTCTTTAGAAAGCTAGTAAAGTTTCTCCTGTTTCCGCTTCACATCATTGATCCAATTTTAAACAATGTGAGACTTGTTCTTTACTGATATATAACCAATTTTTAGAATGCGTGGGTTTAATTGGGTACACAGGTCAATAAGCCCTAAACCCCGTCTTCAAAATACTGGTAGAAATAAAAAAAAGAAATATACATGCAACCCAACAAATAGACTCAACAAAGAAAGAATCTCAATAAACAGACATAAAATATTTCATTAAAAAAAAACCTAATGGGAATTCTGGAGTTGAAAAGATAGTAATAACTATCTTTTCCCTAAAGGGAAATTTTCCCTAAAGGGTTAAACAGCAAGCTGAGATGGCAGAAAAAATGATTCATTAATCTTCAAAACAGAGCAATAGAAATTATTCAATATAACAAAGATAAAAGATTAAAGAATGAACAAACTCTCAGGGACCTGTGATACAACATCAAGTATATCAATATATGGGTAATGAGAGTCCTAGACAAATAAGAGAGAGGAAAAAAGAACATTAAAATTATTTGAAGAAATAGTGGCTAAAAACTCCCCAAATTTATTAAAAGTATTGATCTACAGACCCAAGAAATTCAACAAATTCCAAGTTGAACAAACACTAAGAGATGTACTCTTAGACACATTTAAATTTTTAAAAGACAAATATGAAGAGAATTTTTAAAACATCAAGAGAGGGGGCGCCTGGGTGGCTCAGTTGGTTAAGCAACTGCCTTCGGCTCAGGTCATGATCCCAGGTTCCTGGGATCGAGTCCCACATCGGGCTCCCGGCTCAGCGGGGAGCCTGCTTCTCCCTCTGACCCTCTCCTCTCTCATGCTGTTTCTCTCTCTCACTCGCTCTCCAATAAATAAATAAATAAAATCTTTAAATAAATAAATAAATAAATAAATAAATAAATAAATAAATAAATAAATAAAACAAGAGAAAAAGGACTCATAATGTACAAGAGAAAAATAAACAAAGATATCTTCTCATCAGAAACAATGGAGGTCAGAAAGCAATGAAAGGAAATATTCAAAGTGCTAAAAGAAAAACTGTCAAACCAAGAATTACACACCCAGTAAAATTATCCCTAAAAAATAAAAGAAAAAAAAAAATAAAAAGCATTCCCAGCTAAAGGAAGACTGTAAAAATGTACTGGTAGAAGATCTGCCTTACAAGAAGGGCTTAAAAATCTTTCCAGCCAAAAGGAAGTAACACCAGGAAGTAACTCAAATAGAGATGAAATAAGGAACCCTAGAAATGATAAATACATGGATAAATACAATACACTCTATAAACATACTTCTCTCATTACTTTTCTTAAATTCTCTAACAGACATAAGATAGTGTAAAAGGAGGAGTGAGTAAAAGGAGATGTGTATATTGTAATCCCTAGTATAATCATTAAGAAAATAAAATTTTAGGGCGCCTGGGTGGCTCAGTTGGTTAAGCGACTGCCTTCGGCTCAGGTCATGATCCTGGAGTCCCTGGATCGAGTCCCGCATTGGGCTCCCTGCTCGGCAGGGAGCCTGCTTCTCCCTCTAACCCTCCCCCCTCTCATGTGCTGTCTCTCTCATTCTCTCTGTCTCAAATAAATAAATAAAATCTTTAAAAAAAAAATTTTAAAGTGTAGTAAAAAACAGAGAAGTTAAAATAGTGCATTAAGAATATTTATCTAGGGGCTCCTGTCTCACTCAGCCAGTAGAGCGTTTGACTCTTGATATCAGGGTCATGCGTTTGAGCCCCACATTGTGTACAGAGATTATAAATAAATAAACTTTAAAAAAAGAATATTTATCTAATGGAGGAAAGTTTGAGTGGAAGCAAAGTGAAGGATACAATAGGAACACAAGAATCAGTCAGGACAGAAAAGCCCAAGTGACATACAGAAATGACAGAAGAAGGGGCGCCTGGGTGGCTCAGTCATTAAGTGTCTGCCTTCGGCTCAGGTCATGATCCCAGGGTCCTGGGATTGAGCCCCACATCGGGCTCCCTGCTCGGTGGGAAGCCTGCTTCTCCCTCTCCCACTCCTGCTTATGTTCCTGCTCTCACTATCTTTCTCTCTGTCAAATAAATAAATAAAATCTTAAAAAAAAAAAAAAGAAAGAAATGACAGAAGCAGAGAGATCCCAGGGGCCAAGGTGCCAGAAGGATCTTCAGGAGATGAGGTCATCTCTGGTAGGACAACAAGTCCAGAGTTGGTTTCCAGCACCACTGAGTTTCTTCAGGCCAGACGACTTCAGCTTCTTGAGACAGCCCCACTGCCTAGCACTGCAGCCTTCTCTTCAGAGCCTCTGGAGCCTCTGTCAACCAGGCTTCCTCCCAGGGCCCAAACCCCTGGCCTCAGACCCCATCAAGACCCCCACAAGACTGGACTGAGGCACTATGTGAAATTCTTTAGCTTCTGCACCAAGATGCCATGGAGAATAAGGCTCTTGAGATGGTGGAAGAGTGCTGGACAAGTATTTCCAACATCTTTGTGATGACCTGGAGGTGTTTGCTATGCATGCTGGCTGCAAGACTATGAGGCCAGAGGACCTGGAACTTCTGATGCAACAGCAGGGCCTGGTCAATACCAAGTCTCCCTATATGTGCTTGTGGAGCGGCACCTGCCCCTGGAGTCCTGGCAGCTGTTCATCCCTTGTGCATTCACTGGCAACTGTCTTTCCTGCCCAGCAGTGGCCAGGCTTCAACACCCACCCAGTGCCCACCTGTGGTCACTTGGCCCCACATATTTTTCCAGGCTTCCTTCCCACCTCCCCAGCATCAATAAAGTGAATTTTTTTTAAAAAAGAATATTTATCTAACACAAAAGAAGGCAGTAGAAGAAGAACAGAAGAACAAAGACATGAGACGAGTAGAGAACAGATCTTCAAAACTGGCAGTCATAAATCCACCCTTTGAATGAATACATTAAATGTGAATGGATGAAACACCCCAGTCAAAAGGTATGAATTGTCAGAATGGACTTAAAAAAACGAGACCCAAATATGTGCTGTCTACAGAAAATGCACATTAGATTCAAAGAGACATATAGGAAATCAAAAAGATAAGAAAAGATATAACATGCCAACAATAACCATGAAAACAATGAGATGACTTTACTAAGAACAGATAAAATAGACTGCAAGAAAAAAAGTTAAAGAGTTAAAGACAAGGAGAGATATTTCATAATGACAAAAGGATCAATACATAAGGAAGGTATAACAATTATAAATGTATATGCACTTAATAACAGAGCTAAAAACATATAAAGCAAAAACATACAGCAATGAAAGGAGAAATATTCAATTTGTCAATAATAGTTGGAAACTACAATGACCCTATTTCAATAATTGATAGAACAATTAATCAAGAAATTAGCAAAAAATATACAAGATTTGAACAACATTCTCCACCATCTCAACCCAACCAGCACTCACAGGACACGCCTAACTGACATTTGCACTCTCATGGAGTGCAGAGAACATATTATTTTCAAGTACTCATGAAATATTATCCAGGATAAACCATATTCTGGGCCATAGAACAACTTCAATAAATTTAAAAATTGAAATCATATAAAATATGTTCTCTGAGCACAATAGAATTAAATGAAATCCATAGCAGAAAGAAATCTTGGGAAAACCCCAAACATTTGGAAATTAAGCATCACAACTTTAAATAACCAGTGGGTGAAAAAGAAATCACGAGGGAAATTTTAAAATATTTTTAATTTTAAGAAAACGAAAACACAGATATCAAAATTTATGGGATACAGTTCAAACAATGCTTATAGGGAGATTTACATCTTTAACATGTATATGAGAAAAGCAGAATGACTCATCAATAACTAAGCTTCTGGGTTAAGAAAATAGAAAAAAGGAGAGCAAACTAAACTCAAGTAAGCAGAAGGAAGAGCTCTTGCCACATGATGACACTATCCTGGGCATCGAGGGGTTTCATAGTGTAATCTAGGATGGAATATAAATCATGGATCTGTGCACATTTTCTCCAAAGGGGCCAGGGAGAAGAGTTTAGGCTGTTTGAACTATAGGATCTCTGTGGCAGCTACTCAACTCTCTGATTGTAGCATGAAAGCAGCCATAGAGAACTGCTTATAAATTAAGAACCATCCTTAGCTCACAGATGGAATACAAAAAGGCAGTTAGCCAAATTTGGTCCATGGGCCAGTTTTTGCATCTCTATATAGATGATAAACTGATATTTTCTAAAAAAAAAGAGGAAGACGAAAGAAAGAAGAAAGAAAGAAAGAAAGAAGGAAAGAAGGAAAGAAAGAAAGAAAGAAGAAAGAAAGAAAGAAAGAAAGAAAGAAAGAAAGAAAGAAAGAAAGAAAGAAAGAAAGAAAGAAAGAAAAAGAAGTACACTGTAAGCATTGAGCTCCATAGAGAAAGGGGTTATATCTTTTCAGTTCCGTATCTCTCCTCAGTGAATACATGAGATAACACAAAGTGTGGACATCCTGGGGAATCTCTAGGATGAAAAAGGAGAAGCAGGTGGCTTACTGGTAGTAACAGTTTCTAGAAATGTGATTATTTAGTTCTGGTAAATCCAAGAGGAAAAGGATTAAAGGTGGAATCTGACATGTAGTCTGTGCTACCATACGTATATTATTTCATTAATCTTCACAAAACCCTCCATTTCACATGTACCGAAACTCGGGTTGAAAGAAGCTAAGTAACATGCATAAGATCCCATAAATAGTAAGAAGCCAGAGCAGGAATGGAAGAGGTTTGTAGCTCCAAAGCTCAAGGTTTGTTTTTTTGTTTTTCTTTTTTTGTTTTTTTCATGAAACCAGGCTTACTTGCCTTGCTGGCCATGATCTCATACTTGGCTGTTTCTACCACTGCTGTTCCTAGAACTTCTCTTTCAATATTATTAGTATATACAGATCACAAACTCCTCATAGGGGAACCATAGCCTGGATTCTAGCAACTGCTCTGCATCACTTCCTACAGGTCCTCCTAGCGGTCACTCAACATGATGACCCTCAAAGTTACCAGCTGTCTAATGGGCATATCTTGTATCAGTGGGCATATCAGGAAGATTAGGGAGATGATGGGAGTGAACTTGTTCTGAAAAGTACCAGCCATTATACAAATCGATGGTGGCACTTTTAATCATCGCTAATTGGCTTCAGCCTTGTTTTTTCTTTTCTGGAAATGCACACACCTTTGTGAATCAATCACTGTGCTTTGTAAGCATGTACAAGCTCTTTCTACAAGCCGTGCGTGGCTGATTGAGGCCCCAGTTTCTATGCAGGCCTAAGTGTGGGAGAGATCTGTATCTGTGGGTGTTCAGATATGTAGGACACCATGTTCTGTTGAAAAGTCAATCTTTTACTGATTGGATTTTAACTTTTTATTTACACCCCCCCCCCCCCCACCGCCCAGTAACTCCTTCTGGACAATATTCCTGGAAAACTGTGTAAAAAAATAGAGTAATCACCACCCCCTCTTAACTCACAGCAACATAGGTGGTAAAAACTCCTGAGAAAAGGAGATAGTGTGACTCTCTGCTTTGGAATCCAATGAACCTCAGAATGCTTAAACTTTTGGGTTAGATAAACATCAAGAAGTTGAATGCTTATCTGGAAACTTTGAACTTTCAGTGCCTGTTTGGGTAGGAAATATCATGAGTTTAAGTTTTGTTGTCTGATTTCCAGAACTTCCTGATTTTTGAAGGGACCAGAAATTCTTTGAAAAAAAGAAAAAAAAAAAGAAAGCCACCATGGTGTCCAGCTGCTTTTGACAGGGAGCAGAGTGGAGAGAGTCAGACGGAAGTGTTCAGGAACCACTTCTTCTCTCTGCCCCCCAGCGAAGCTTGCCTCCGACACCCCAGCCCCAGCCAGCTGCATCACCTACTGTTGGGGAAATTCCGGTTTTCACTGTACCTGGTGGTTATATCTTTCCTTGGAGGCAGGATAGTTCAGCAGGCAGCCCAGACCTTTTACCTGTTGAGTCTCAAATTCCTCACTGGAAAAATAGGAACAGAGATACCCACTTCACAGGAGCCTCTCAGGGAGATTATCCTTGGCCGCAATGATTCCAAAGTAGAATGGGAGGAGCGACGAAGAGCTTCCTCCTTTGTCTCCTGCCCTTCCTAGTACTCTAGGGGAGCGAGCCAATGCATCCCCACTGGATCTGATTCCCTTCAGTAAGGGCACACCCACCTGAAGGTGGGCAAACGGAGGTGACCCTACAGAGGTCTACAGAGACCAATAGAAGGTGGCAGAATGCTCTCAGCACAGACGATGTGTGTTCAACCACAAAAATTCACCAGATAATTGCCAATCCAGGATATCTCAGAATAACAATCTTGATCTTTTTTTTTTTCAATGAGGAAATTCAGTAAGAAACATTTTCTTACTTGTTATGGATCCTCATCCTCATCTTTCTCCTTTCTCCTTATTCTAAATGCCCATAAAATTAGAGCTGAGCTCTCTTTGGCAGTTTCTGTCTTACGATCTAGAGTGTGAGTGTATACGACATAGACTATGCCTATTTTGTTCACTGCTGCACCATCAGCCCTGGCGTATTCCCCAGCACGTGGGAGGAACCATGTAATTATATAATGCTGGGGGGTTTTTTTATTTAAATTCAATTATCCAACGTATAGTACATCATTAGTTTTGGATATAATGTTCAACGATTCATTAGTTGCGTATAACACCCAGTTCTCGTGTATAATGCTGTTTTCACCATGGATTGAAGCCCCATGGACGTAAGTGCCCTAAGAACAAATCTGCCTTTTTCTGCCTACGCAGCCCCCGCTACAGGGTTAAGCATCTTACCTTCCACATAGCAGGTGCTCGATAAACACCAAATAAAGGGATGAATTGATTAAAACATTGCGCATCTAGTTAGTACTTCCTGGTGAGCAAGCTGAAGAGAAAACAAACCTACGGCAAGTTCCCTGCCCCATAGGAGGATAAGATTCTGTGGAGCAGGGATGATACAGATACAGAGATTTAGAGGACAGTGTCAGGTACATGTCAGTGCCACATAGGTGTGCAGATAGCAAATTCTGATGGAGATGCACCAAAGGAATGAGGGCAGAGGGCGCCTTCTGGGGGATGGGAAGATTACACAAGCCTCCTAGGATAGGCTGTGGATACCAGAGAGGTAGGCAAGGATGCTGTCCTGTTGCCATGCCCTTGACCTGTCTCTTTCAACAACATTCCATTTACAAAGAAAAACAAACAAGGTCATGCAGAAATTAGCAGAGGCAGGATTTTAATCCAAATCTTCCTGATACTTCAAGGAGTACTTCTTACTCTGAGAATTCCTCCCACTGGAAAATAGAAGGAAGGAATCAGCAGAGGGGCATGGCAGGAGAATGCTCTAGGAGCAGGAAACAGAAATACTCACCTGGAGTGGAGGTTGCTTCCAGGGAGACTGCTGGATGCAGATAAATGCTGGATGAAGACATCCCTCGGGAGCAAGGCCTGCGGTTTGGACCTTGCTCTGTGCTGGGAACAGGGAATGTTAAAGGGATGTTAAAAGAATCAGTATTCTTGGGTGCCTGGGTGGCTCAGTCGTTAAGCGTCTGCCTTCGGCTCAGGTCATGATCCCAGGGTCCTGGGATCGAGTCCCACATCGGGCTCCCTGCTCAGCGGGAAGCCTGCTTCTCCCTCTCCCACTCCCCCTGCTTGTGTTCCTGCTCTCGCTCTCTCTCTGTCAAATAAATAAATAAAATCTTTAAAAAAAAAAAAGAATCAGTATTCTAGCAAAAGCCATCAAGATGGAGATTAGTGCAAAAGCCCAGCGGGGCAATGCTGAGAGCCCCTTGCTGAAGTGAGTCATTCATTCATCCTCTTATGGATTTATTCTCTTAGGGATTCACTCTCTTCATTCATTCATTCATTCACTCATTCATTCATTCATTCTCTTAAGCATTCTCTTAAGAATCTCTTAGTACATTCCTCTAGGTGCTAGAAATACAACAAAAGAACAAGGGAGACGTGATGTTTTTTTCTAATGGCACCTGAATTCCAATGGAGCAGACAGACAATTAGCAAGCAAGAAAGAAGTAACTTCAGAGGGTGGTAAGCATTGTGAAGAATAAATGGGTAACAGGGTCAGGTGGAGGGGCTGGTGACAGGTGTCCGTGGGTGGACAGGGGAGGCCTTTCTGAAAGTCTATCTCCGTGTAGGTCACAAGCAGAGCCGTGTGAGGGCTTGTGGGTTGAGCGAGGGGAGGAGGCAGAGCGAAAGGGAGGCCCGGGGACCAGAAGGGCCAGGAGGGCAGCTGGTGGGGGGAGTCTGGGTCATGAGAGTCTGGAAAAGGACAGGCATCAGAGCACACAGGACGGGAATGTGGGGAGGAAGACATGAAGGAGAGACACTGTCTGTGTCATCTTAGAATTTGGGGTTAAGGAGGATGTTCCAGGATGATTTCAGAGGAGTGAGACTCTAGGACCAGGAGGGCAGCAAGAAGGAGGGGTGAGTGCCTCAGTCTGGGGGATAGGGGAAGTTTTAGGTGTTATAAAGAAGCCACGTTAAGAGATGGAGGTGGCCGGTGATTCATCTGTGGCTTGAGACCTCTTTCTTTTAAGGGCAAAACTATGCAAAACTATTTTCTTTCCTACCATTGTGGAATTTCCAAAGCGGGAATCCTGACTACACCTCTGGACTGCCTTTGTCAAGCTGTGTGTCTTGGGATGGGTGGTCACCCCGACCTTGACCGACACTGTGTAAATGTGAAGTTGGGCAAAAATGCCCAAGGGCCACGGCACTGGCCTTGTCTCATCAAGACACATGTCACGGGTTTTCCAGTTGAGTTACATAGAGACTGCTCTCCTAATTTCAAAATTGTTCCAAAGTGGACTCAAAATTAAATAAACAAACAAAACAGATAAGGAATGAAATCAATGAGCCTGGAATGGAGAGGTAGAACATATGGGGTACACCTCTAGTGAGAATCCCCCAAGGAAAGATAAAACATGGGCACCTGGGTGGCTCAGTCGTTGAGCATCTGCCTTCGGCTCAGGTCGCGATCCTGAGGTCCTGGGATTGAGTCCCGTGTCGGGCTCCCTGCTCAGTGGGGAGCCTGTTTCTCCCTCTGCCTCTCTCTTTCTCTCTGTCTCTCATGAATAAATAAATAAAATCTTTAAAAAAAAAAAAGATAAAATGCACAGGGTTACAGAAACCAATTCCTGTCCGAGCCTTCCTGTCTCATCACAGAAAGCTAAGGAAAGAAGGAAACCCGCAGGATATGCACCGTCTGATCATAGTAAATCTTACTCCTCACCTGGCAAAATAACCTTCCTTGGCCCTGAACTTCAAACGGGGATATTCGTTTAAGGAGCAAAGTTATACGTAACATCTCTGATTAAAAAGCTGCCCAAAAGACAACTAACCCCAAGTGGCTGTTTCTTTCAACAATCCTTGTGGGAGAAGAAATCATCCCGCCAAATCAGAGTCTTAGAGGCTCCGTGGAGTCTTTATGGGGCAGAGAATGGGTCCCCGGCTTGTCTGTTTCTGGAGGTCCGGCCTAACATTGGGATAGGATTGGATAACCTTGAAGATCGTGTTGCTACGGTCTCTGGGCGCCCTGGCAAATGTTTTCTCTGAAGGTGGTGGGTCCCACCAAGCAGAGAGGTGTTCTACCTGCTGCCCCGAGGGAGAGACACCTACCGTGCTCACCAGCTCTGCATGGGGGTGGGAGGGGGCTGCACTGCTTCCCTCGCTCCTGCCACCCCCTCTCTATTGGACCCCACTGTCCTCTCATGTCACATCCACTGTGACGTGCGCAGACCCGCACTTGTGAATTTTCCATCATCCTGTGCATTGGGGCAAAGTTCCCTCCCTCTTGAGAACCCAGTCTTCTGCAAGGATGACCAGAGCAGTAGAGCCCCGAGTCCTCCTGGAGAAATGGATGCTCCCGCCTCTCCTCCTGATTTTCCCAGCGTATCGGTTTGGACAAGTGCATTTCACTTTATATCTGGCATTTCTGAGTGTTTGTCCCCCCCCCAGCCTCTCCAGCCACCCAGAGACCCTTTGTCTCCCTCCTCCTGCAGGGTGTGGGGGTGTGGGGGGGGGGCTGTCAGAGCTGTTTCCCCAGGGTCCTGCAGTCACACCTGTTTTCACTACCTCTGCTTGTCCCGTTGGAAATTTGTAATGAAAAAAAAAAAGTTCAGAAGCAAGTAATCGCCGGCCTTCCCTGTATCAAAACACAGCTTGTTTCTATCCCGGACAACGTGTGCTACAGCAGAGCCCTGAGGCTCGCATGTCAGCATAGACAGGAATGGCTGGCTGCGTTTACACAACAGTAAAACCCCTGTCAGCTGCACAAAATAAAAGGAGTCTTCCCATGTCTTCCTCAGCCCTTGCCTGAGATGGGTTTCTGCCTCCCTTGCCCTGCTGGAGCCTCGTTGATTTATTGGCTCTGGCCTCTCCTCGCTTTCCTGGGAATGGGTGGGTTCCCTCCACTCTGGGAAGTGGCAGGCCAGCGATGCTGAGCAAAACCTTGCAGCAAACACGGGGCGAGGTGGCACCCAGACCATCCCAGCTCCTCCCGGCATGCCTTGCAGCTGCAGGAAGCCACCCACCCGAATTTCAGAAACCGCAGGCTCCTGTGGGTTCTGAGATCCCCTGTTTTATGTTTTCTGTGACACATGCACACAATTCAGTGTGTTGTTGGTCGTCTTCTTTCACATTTCTGAGCTCCGACCGGGAAAGAGCACCCTCTGCTCTGTGCCACGCGTGGGGTGGACGTCAATGTCCCGGTTCCCAAAGAGGGGGTTGTGGCCTCCCTCTCAAGCAGCCGGGTGGTGCAAAAAAAAAATAATAACTCACTGCCGTGCTCTGAGCTCTGTCTTGTCTGATGTGCAGAAAGAAGGGACCTGTGTCTTGTGGAATCACCCCCCCACCCCCCGCATCACAAGCTGAGGGGTTCTAGAGCAAACAGGGATGTGTTCTCGGCTGGCGCTTGGTGCTTGGAAGCGCGGATGTCTTAGACCCTGGAATGAGGAAGCAGAGGCTGCCCTGGTTTTGAGCCAGAGCTGAGAGAAGCTTCTCCCCCACTTCTGTCACACCCCCTCCTTCTGCCCAGAGCGCCTCTTTTCCTTTCTCCTGCCTATCCCCTACTTGCCCTTTGCAGACTCAGCCGGAATTGCACACCTCGCCCCAGCCCTGACGCTGCTTCGAGGCCCCTTCTGCCTCACCTCCGCCTTCCAAGGCCCTGTGTGGCACTGCCACGGCTCGTGGCCGCTGACCTTTGGGGGACGGAGCCTTGTGGGCCCCTTATCGCTGGAGCCCAGCCAAGCGGCTGGACCTGGGGAGGCACGCGAGTCCCCACTGTGCCTCAGCCATCTGGTGACAGAGCGCTCAACGCAGGCATATTCCGAATCAGAGTTGGTTGGGACCAGAGGTGGACTCTCCAGCTGCCTCAGTGAGGCCCTCGCAAGGGCTGCGGTGGGTCCCTGGCCCACTGCGCCCAGCCTTCCTGCCCACAGGACCGGCCCAGGCCGCCCACCTGCAGCAGCTGCAGCTCCGGGTCCAGGCGGTTGCTGAGGCCGTACCCACTCCTAAGGAGGCCCTGCAGTTTGCCAGGACTCAGTTTCTCCTTCCCACTGGGCGCTGCCCTGGGAAACGGCTGCAACACGGAGGTGGAGAAGCTCCCCTTTCAGGATCCCGCAGCTCCTCCAGAGCAGACCCCTGAAGCTGATTGAGAAATCCCACGCAATGTTCTGTTTCCCTCCCCGCCTGCTAGGCCTGGCGGCAGGACCAGCTTCACCCGCCTGCAAACAGTGCAGTCACTCAGGCTCTCGGAAGGCCTGCAGCGAACGCTCTGCGGGGCGGGAGCGATCGTGAAGTTGTGACGCCTTCCATCCTGGATTTGTGTTTTGCGGGTGAAAGCCGGTGGGGCAACGGAGCATGTGCAGAAGGAGCCTCAGCTCACGGGCAGCCCCCCCTTCGGCTGCCGCCCGCTCCCTGGAACGGGTTCTTGGCCACCTGCCCCGCGCCTCCACCCATTCATCCATTGAATGAATTATCTGTTCATTCAATTTGCCCAACTTGCTATGAGCTGGGACCTGGGTGGGGGCCCGCGGGGACACGGACAGGGTCAGGCGTGCTAGTCGTGGGGCTAGGTCCCACATACTGTGAGGGTATGCCACCGCCCCGTGATTGTCCCCCTTGCACCAGGGAGATGGTCCTAAATAGCGCATAAAAACCATCATGACGAGTTAAGAGGGAGAAAACGTTTTAATCCTGCTTTTTGGCTCAGGGGCCCGCATTTTCAGGGTGCGTGGGGCCCTTCGCGTTACGCATCTGGCACCGCCTGGTAACCCACGACCCCAGGTTATTGATGAAGTATCGGCTCCAAGAGGCCCCCATGCAGTCTGGTAATTTAGATGACAGTTCTTCCTAAGGAACAGGGTATACGGAGAAGCCCCGGGAACGTGGAACTGAGTGTCAGAGGACACGGAACGCACCCGCCGCCTGTCTTGTAGCTTATGTTCTACAGAAGCGAAGGGCCCCAGGGGCCAGCAAGCGGGGCTCAGGCCACCTCCTTCTCAAAGGTAAAAGTTCTCGTGGAGGATTTAAGAGCTGCCTTCTCCGCCCGTGTATCTAAAATAAGGCTGCAATTTTGCATTTGTGCCCGGAAATAAGGAAGTGAGATTCCTACCTACTGGAAAGACAGTTACGGGGGCTGCTCTGGGAGGCGAGTGTGGCTGAGGCCTGCAGACCGTAAGCCACACGTGCAGGGGAAGCCAGGAGCTCCAAACAAGCAGCTGCCCCAAGTTCTGTTGCTCCAGGCAAGACAGCGGTGGGCTCCGTTTCCTGGCCCGAGACGTGAGCTGGGGAGTAGATTCACCCCTAGAGCCTCCAGAAAAGAGCTCAGCCCAGCCGACACCTTGATTTTAGCCTCAGAAGACTGGAGCAGAGAACCCAGTCATACCTTGACCAGACTGTACCCCATGGAGCTGTGACCTAAGAAGCAGGAGTAGTTTTAAGACTCAAATTTGATGGCAATTTGTGATACAGCAAAAGGAGGACCTTGCTTGAAAGCCTCCATCCAGAGACCTACAAAGTCATTCTTTCCCTGGCTTCTGTAATTACTTGGGAAAGTAGAGTCTTTTATTTGCTTCGGTTTATTACAGCTGGATTTCCATTCTTTGTAACCAATGTCTCCTACCCCAGCTCTTAAATTCTGTTACCTTCTGATACACTTTAAGGAATAGACTTCCTGGACAAGGCATATTAATCTTCTTAGAAGCTTGATGAGAATTTTTAATCGTTTTCAAAAAGAGTTGGGTTGATACACCCTGCCATCAAAAAGCCAAGAATATGCCAACATTAGCATAACTCTACTATTATATTGATTCTCTTCTGTGATTTGTAACAATGTGATCAATTTGTACTTCGGAGGGGGGTCAACTTTCAAATTGGAAATGTATAATCAATGTGTGTGAATTATCCGTTCATCCAATTTGCCCAACTTTCTATTGGAACCTGAGTATTTTTCTCACCAATTTTTATGAGAATCCCAATAAATCTCTAGTATTTATTGAAAATATTTTTTCTAGTTTGCTTGCCTTTTAATTTTCTTTCCATCATGTACTTGTTTGTAGGACCTTCCTATTGCTTATGTCCCATATGTGTTATTTTCTCCCTTCCTGATTTCTTATATAGGCTCAAAATTTGGGAATTATGAAAACTTTCTGATACATATTCTACTTCTGTATTTATTTCTGGGATTTGTCTATATCATGAAGCTTCCCAAGAATTAGGTCTTGGATTTATATATCCGTTTTTTTTTTTTCTTCTTTTATGGTAGTTCTCAGCGGTCTCTCTGTCACTAACTACAGAAACCCAATTTGAATTGGCATGAACAACAGCTGATGACTTATTTAAGAGATGCTTGACTGGTTTGCAGATGTGAGGGCCACGCGGGAAGAATGAGCAGGTGGGGAAGGCTTGGGCAGGTGTGGAATGCTCTCTGCCTGCCCCCCTCCCTTTCTTTCTCTCTCAACTTCAGGATCTCAGCGTATTACTTTTTCCACGGGCAGACACTTCTCCATGCAGAAGAGAATGTGGGAGCTCTGGCCTGACCCCTTATGGCACCCAAGGCCCACAATGACCCTGTTCTCCAGCCTTTACCAGGAAAGTCCAGGGAAGGCCCCACTGGCCCAATATACAGAATCAAATAACAATTGGTGAGTATTTCCCCAGGAAGAAACCTCTCAGCTCTCAACGACGGGAAGACTTTCAAACTCACCATTTTGAAAAATCTGAGCGTGCATGACCCAAAGCCTCCTAGACATCTCAACCAAGCTATAGACCAACCTACAAAGCTGAAAATAGAGGTTCTGTCGCTAGCTCCTGCCACACCCCACATTCTCCCAGGAATGACCGCAGTCACCTGCTGCCGGTGGAGAGCTGGGATTCCTCCACCACTGACTGTGGGACTCTGGGAGGGCCTCTGTGCTTCTAGAGGGTTCCTACAACTGCCATTTATTCTTGCAAAAAGAGTTAGATCTCTAAGTCCAAACTCCTCTGTACACGGGCTAGGGTCCAAGTGTTGTCTGGCCAAATCCAGGGACTTTGGGATCAAGCTTTTCTCTGTTATTTTAACAAGAGTAGGAGGACCAGGAAAACAGCATTCTTTACAGAGCTCGGCCTGAATATCACAGTCTGTTGATACTGTTGGCTACGTGGCAATTTATTCAAATTCCCTAGGCTCCATTCTTAAATCAGTTGGCCCTGGTGTCACCGAATGCCACATTGCAATACCTAATGATGACTTTTAAGATACACTTTTTTGGGGCCGGGGAATAAACTTTTCTCTGCTGCCTTGAATACTTCTGTTTTTCCAGTGTATGTTGGTTAACTTTATTTGTATCATTTGGGACTTTGATTTTAGTCAGCACAATTAATAATTTACTCCCTGACTTAATGGGGCTGTCGAGGGGAAGAGGGAGATCTGGTTCAAACAGTGTGGCTCCCTGTTATGGACAGCTATGGGCATCTTGTGTGAGTTGCCAAGTGCATTACAGAGTAATCAATGTATAACGAGCCCGGCCGCCGTGCGCATGCTAAAAATGAACTCTGGGTTAAGTAAGAGAAGCATTTCCATTGTGGTGCTTCTCTTGAGAAACTTTGCGAGTGGTGGACTGCGCTTCTCAGAGCGAGTGTAGTGTGTGTGTGTGTGTGTGTGTGTGTAAATGAGCAGCCCCAGCACCTGTAAATTCTGCATTATTTTAGAAGCACTGCTTCTAAAGAAGTTATTTTAATCAAGAGAGATCCTTAGCTGTGTTCTGAATTAGGCATCATGTGACAGGGCTTTGTGTGACTCAAAATCTTCTCATTTTACTATTTAGTTGGGCATGGCCGTTGTGGTTACTGCGTAGCTTGTGGGTGTGAAAGGGTTAAACAGTAAAAACCTCCAAGGTCTGCAGCTGGGGAGTGGTGGGGGAGGGGTATTTGCCAATTGGACACAGTCAATTGGGAGAGTGAAGGACATTCACCATGGGGGGAGAATTTGGTCCCCTGACACTGAATACAGAGGTGTCTATATGTCTTCAGATAGTTCGTTCTAAAGCAGGGGAGAGGAAGGAAAGGACTTTTACGCCCACGTAACCAAAAAGCTGCCAGAACCTTCTAGAGAGACTAAACTGGAGGAAGGACTCTCCCTTCGATTCAGCAACAACCAAAACTTTTTAAGCACAGTTGTTGGGGATGAACTCCAAATATGAACATCGATCACTTGCAGACAGAGAGACTGGGAATCCCCTTCGGTCAAGGTCAAATGCTTCCCACCAGGATGAGCCCCTTGTGATGACGTGGGGTGGGACAGGTGCAGGGGGCACTCTGAGGCACGTGTGTGAATGATGTGGATCTGATCATTCAGGACGCTGACAGATGGCATGACCCCACATCCTTCCACCTCACCCAGCTGAGGGCTTCACCAATTCTGTTAACAAAGTGAGAATGAAGGTTAATGTCAGATGCTTTGCAAATTAGTGAGTTACTTCTATCCATATAATCAAAAGAGCCCTCCACTGATTGTCATCTGTTCTCCTAGAATAACATGTTTAATGAAGTCCCACTTTTAAATTGAGTAAACCACAGCTAGCATTCACTCTGCACAAAATGACACATTGCGATACTTAATGATAACTTTTAAGGCATATAAGCTTTTCTCTAGTATTTTAACCAAAGTAGGGAGACCAGGAACACAGCATTCTTCAGAGAACTTTGTCTGAACATCACTGTTTGTGCTACTTCCTCTATAGAGAGAGTCCAGGATTTCCAAAACTAAAAAAGGGTGAAGCAAAAACAAAAAGCAAAAAACAAAAAACTATTGGATTCAGTTCTCTGCTACTTCAGTATACTTCTGCCATTTCATTGCGTTCAACACAATGAGCCCTTCTCCCTTGGGTAGGAACCAAAGGGGATTAGGTCCACCTTTCTACTAAGCAGCTCACTTGAGCCTCTGCCTCCAGCCATGAACCCCGCTGGACATTGGGGAATAGAGCCCTCCAAATTGTGGGGTCCATCGTCCATCCTGCTACACACACACAAAGGAGTCTGAGTGGCAGCCTTCTGAGTCTCCAGAACTAGAATGGGCTGCCGTTTTGCAATAAAGACCCAACTTTTCATCCAATAAACATTTATTGTGCACCTGCGTATATATAGAAGAAAAAAGCTTCAGGACCCTGTCCTTAAAAACTGATAATGTGCCAGTGATCAAAATTAACCTGACTAGGGGCGCCTGGGTGGCTCAATCGTTAAGTGTCTGCCTTCGGCTCAGGTCATGATCCCGGGGTCCTGGGATCGAGTCCCACATCGGGCTCCCTGCTCGGTGGAAAGCCTGCTTCTCCCTCCTGCTCCCCCTGCTTGTGTTCCCTCTCTCGCTGTCTCTTTCTCTGTTAAATAAGTAAATAAAATCTTTAAGAAAAAAAAAATTAACCTGACTAAACCAAGATGGGGGGAGCGGTCTGAATGGGGGGGAGCTGTCTGAATGGGGCGTGCGGATCCAAATAGCTCCCTCCTGGAAGGACCATGATGTCACACAGTGCAACTTGGTCTTCCCGTCCTGCAGAGCAAAGTTTAAACACTCGTCTCTGAAGATGAAGAAAACAGAAGAACAGCTGTGCAGAAATGAACACATTCTGTTCTCCTAGAATAACATGTTTAATTAAGCACCTGCCATGTGCCAAGTACCCTTCTAATCCCTTTACATGCCTATGTGATCATCACAACAGTGACTTAGAACAGACTGTGTGCTGGGCATGCTTTTAAGTGCTTTACAAATACTAATTCATTTAATCCTCTAAGTAACCCTATGGACAGGTACTATTACCAGCCTCATCTTACAGATGAAGAAATGGAGACACAGAGAGGCTAAGTAGTTTGCCCAAGGACACACAGCAAGTAGGAGGAAAAGCCAGGATTGAAATCCGGGCCATCTCACTGTGGACTCCATGCTCTCACCACAGGGCTTTACCCCAGGTGGGGAAGTAGCAAGGGTCAAGCACAGAAATAGGAGGAAGCAGGACTGGGGCAAGTCTGCTTCAGAAGGAGCCTGTCTCCAGTAGCCAGGTGTACAAACAGGCAAATGGTAGCAAATTCAGCTGGGCTGTGGGGACGAGGGAACTGCAGGTAGTGGAAAAAGGAAAAGTAAATTTACACCAGATGTATGTGAATTCAAGTCCTAACTTCACAATTGACCAGCTGCCCTGAGCCTCAGTTTTATTATCTGCAAAATGGGGGTAATCATGTCTGTCTCCTAGGGGTGTTATGTCTAAACATAGATGGTGAGCAGAAGCTACTGATCGTTTCTCCTGATCCGGGTCCATCCTTCACAAATGAAGGTTTCCCTGTGGGGCAGCACCAGGCACTGCCCTCCCTAAAGCGCTCCCAGTGGGTTCTTGGAGCCTGCAGAGACGCTGCGAACTCGTGCTGGTGAAGACACAAGCCTCCCGCCACCCAGACCACAGCGATGTGGCAGCTTGTGCCCGAGGTCCCTTCCAGTTCAAGCAGTCTCTAGTCCAGGAGTGGAGATTATCCTACTTACGGTCTTCACCAGCAAGCTGATGGATACTTGCGGAATGAAAATACGTTTGCGTTGGGAAATTAAATGAGTGTCCTTGGGCAAACTTATTTTGCCTTGCATAGAACATATCAGCTGGAAACGTCATTTTTATGTGTTTATGTACAAATCAATTACTCCTCAATTCTAGTAAGTCCAGACATAACACGTTTGGAAAAAAAAAAAAAAGTTGGATATTGGAGGGAAAGGGGACTCCTCTTTGTTTCATTGAAATTTCCATAAGATCAAAGTGAAAATTTGATACATTTTCAGATTGTCCAAATGGAATAGGCTTTCCTTTTTTAAACAGAAAGTTAGAAAATAACTCTCCGGGCATTGTTAATGTCCAAATAGTGACAAATAGCATCAGATGATAATCCCAAGCAGCTACTTATCGTTAGATACATACTGCTTTGATAGTCAATATAGAGGATTATGTAAGTGAGATGTTTGGGAGAGGGACAAAAAGAAAGAGAAGGGAAAGGTGATACATTTTTCTAATCTGATTTTTACAATGACTCCATTACTCTCGTTTACACTTCATTTACTCTGTGCTTCTAAATGTATATGGCTCGTGAATGGGTTCCACATCCCCTGGAATATTGCTTATCAGGCTCCATATCTTAAAACCCAACACCTCTGGCAGAGCTCCCTAATCCTCTTTAATGGTTGGGCTGATTGATCTCATTAATTGGCAAAAGCTATTTATTTCTTCTCTAATAAATACTTCTTAATTCAATTAATCTCCTTCCTAGAGCATATGCTAAATTTAGAGATAGCGCTTCAACTGCAGAGGTACCATGATGCAGGAAGATTGCTATAATAGCAAATTCATTCTTTCCAGAACATTAGCCCAGAATTTTTAATAACCTTGCAGGAGCAATCAGGTTTGCAAGCAGCACAATGGCTAAGTCTCTGGCCCAATTTATTCTCTTACTCAGATACCCACTCTAATTCACGAGCTTGAAATGTATCAGTTTTAAATTGGGAATTTAGAAGTCTTCTTGATAGAAAGCAGTAAAGTAGTATGCTCCAATTCCAGGCATGTCTAATGGAAATCTTATTCCTAACTGTTATTAAATTACTTGGATATTGTGTTCGTGGTTTCTGTGACCCATTACATACTGTAACATCTTTATTTAAATGGCATCTTGGGTCATCTTTTCAACAACCTATTAAAAAAAATAACCAAGTTATCTATAATAAAGGAACGCATCCATTAACAGTTGTAAATTGAATAAATTCTTCTTTGTCTTTCAGATGGTCAACAAATTAAGGAATCAACAAATGTTCACAAAGCATCATAGGGGCGGGAGGACCATTGTTTGCCCAGGATTGACTTGGCCTGGGTCTCCTTGCAAAGGTTCATTTACAAAAACTTTACACCTCTTATGCCTTTTCCTTGTCATGTCTTTATGCAGCCAGCATAAAACCTGGTTCTCGCGTTTTCTAAATTTCCCTGATACTCATATTGCAAATGCAATTCCTGAAGTTTGCAGGGAAAAAGAAAACATGCCAGATTTGCAGATAAGAGACTTTCACATCAGAGAATCATGCATTTCGTTAGCAGAGGGGTCGAAGAAGTTTCAGTAAAGTGAGTGGTCCAGGCCACTGCTATGGAGAAAAAGGAGGACAGAGTTCTTTGTAATAGGTCAACATCACAGAATATGACTCAGCTTGGCAGCCAGGGTCACCCACACCTCACACAGTGACTCACTCTCTCTCCCACCCCCGCCCTCTGCCTTCTCTCTTCCTTCTCCAATGTCCTGGGCATCAAATCTTCTACTTGGAGGAGTTCGAAAGCATGGGTGTGTTTGTTTTGTTAAACAAAGTCACTTCCTTTAAAAAAAAAAAAAAAGAATTACTAACTCCTAAGATCCCTTTTTAGATTTTGTTACATGAGAAAAGCCAAAAATTAGGGAACAAAATCCTTAAATTTACATCAATAGGCAAATGATTAAGGCGAAATGATGTGTCCATATTATAGAATATTATGTATTTCTGAAAAGAATGAAGTTGATCTGACCGTTTGACATCGGAAAATTGTTCACAACATCTTTAATTCTTCTTAACTGAGTATTGAGTAGATCCAATATTATAAATACACATAAAGTATAAGGAATAACCATCCAGCAGCCATGAACTCACTTAGCATTTTAGGAAAACCAATAATTACCATTACTTTGAGGTCCCCTTCTTAATCTCACCTCCCAGCTCAGAGTAAATCACCCCCTGGGATTTTGAGTTTATTTCCCTATGTTCTTTAGAAAATTATTCTTATTTTCCACCATCCATAAATATTATTATTTTTTATATCTTTGGACTTCACAGGAATGAAATATACCTTTTTTTAAGTAAACTCTACGCCTAACATGCGACTCAAACTCACGATCCCGAGATCAAGGGTCGCAGGCTCTTCTGACTAAGCCAGCCAGACACCCCAGAAGTCTACTTTTTATATTCTTTTGTGACTTGCTTTTTCCACTCAAAAATCAGTTCATGACCTCTATCCATATGCATGTATAATGTATAGCTGGTTCATTTTAGCTGCTGCATAGTATCCCATTGCAAGCGTATGTCACACTTTTTAAGGAAACTCACCAGTGGGCCTTCTGGTTTCTTACATACAGTCCTTGTTATTACAAAAAGTGCTACGGTTCTTTCTATGTTTGAATATTTTAATTTTTTTCCCAATCTGGTGACCTGGTAATATAGTTGTAATTTGCATCTACCTGATGACTAACGAAGATGAACATCTTTTCAAGTGTTCGTAAATCATCATGTTCTCTTTCGTAAGTGCCTATTCAAACCATCCGACATTTTGCTGTTGTTTCATTAGTGACTTTAAAAATCCGATGTGTATGGTTTGTTTATATATTCTGAAAATGACTATTATATGTATTAATGAAAGAATCTCCCAGTTTGGGGTTTATCTTTTCATTCACTTTACAGAGGTTTTTAATATTTTTCTATTTTTTTAAATTTATTATTATTATTATTATTATTATTATTATTTAGTTTTTTAAGTGTTTATTTTTTAGAGGGGTTTTAGGTTTGCAACAAAATTGTGAGGGAGGTTCAGACATTTCCCCTCTACCCCCTACCCCCACACATGCACGGACTCCCCCATCATCAATATCACTCACCTCTGGTGAGTGTTTTTTGTTTGTTTACCAAGGAAGAACCTACAGTGAAACATCATTAATCACCCTCAAAGTCCACAGTTTATTTTTGGATGCACTCTTGGTGATATACACTCTATGGGTTTGGACAAATGTATAATGAAAAACATCATTATATCATACAGAGTATTTTCACTTTCCTAAAAATCCTCTGTGCTCCAGCTAATCTTTTTCTTTTTAAAATATGCTTTTTGTGTCAAAATTTTTCTAACCGTGAGATCATGAAGAGATTTCTCTACATTTTCTTTGAAAGCAAAAGTTTAGTACTTCACAATTTGACTTTTAATGATTTGATTTTAGAAGAATGGGTTGTAGAAAGGGTTAATGTTTATTTGTTTTTCCTTTTTGGATAACAAACTATTCTCCAACTATAACTTACTGAAAAATCTTTCCTTCTCCATTATTTGTAATTTTACCTCCACTATAAATTAAATTTCCACATGTGTATGAATTTGTACCTAGGCTCTCTTTTCTGGTCCATTGAGCAACCTGTCTATTTCTGCACCAACAACAGACCATCTTAGTTGCTGTGTTATTCATAATTCTTGCTAGTTGTTAAAGCATATGGTCCCACATTTTGGCTCAGGATTTTTTTAGCTATTCTTAAGTCTTGTGTCTCTTTCACATGAACGTCAGAATCATCTTTTTGAGTTATTTAAAAAGGTGGGGCTTTGGGTACCTGGGTGGCTCAGTCATTAAGCATCTGCCTTCGGCTCAGGTCATGGTCTCAGGGTCCTGGGATAGAGCCCCACATCAGGCTCCCTGTTCAGTGGGAAGCCTGCTTCTCCCTCTCCCACTCCCTCTGCTTGTGTTCCCTCTCTGGCTGAGTCTCTCTCTGTCAAATAAATACATAATTTTTTTTTTTAAATAAAAAGGTGGAGCTTTGATTGGGAATGAATTCCTCAATCAATCTGGAAAACTGACATCTTTACAAGAGTGTGTTATTCAATCCATGAACATGGTATATCTCCCTATGTACTTAAGACTATGAAGGTGATTTATCTATTTTTCTCTTCTAGTCTTGTGTGTGCATTTTTCTATATTATGAGGCTATTTCTTAGTTTACAAATTTAAAATTATTATATTTTTCTGACACTGATATAGCATCCCCCTTATTCTCTCACAATTCTCTTTACGATGGAGTCTCTTTTGTTTGGTTGGAACATAGTTGCACCTCTTTGTTTGTTTTGGTCTTTATTTGGGTACTATAACTTCTCCCACAGTTCTGTTTTCAATCCTTCTGAAATCTTCTGTGCTATATGTCCATTATAAAAAGCATATAGTTCGGGTTATTTTTAAAATCCACTCAAAATCCAACTCAATCACAACTAGAGAATTTAGCCTATAGAAATTTAAGTAATGACATATTCTGATTTATTTATATCATTTTGAATTTTCTGTTTGCTCTGCTTTTTACTGTTATACTATTTTCTTTTCTCCTTTTGAATTCACTGTGTTTTTCTTCACTAGTATTTTGAAAGTTGCATGCCTTCTTCCTATTTTTTAGTGGTTACCACAGAAGTTTTAATATGCACACTTAATGCATAATGTTAACAAATATTTTTTATCTTGATCCAGATTATGTTAGGACCTGAGAACACCTCAAGCCCAGTCCTCATCCTTCTGACTTACACACTTTTGCTGTAGCTGCAGTCCAATAAAGACCATGGCTGATGTCCTAGAATTCATCTGGGCAGTATTTTTCCTGAAGCTGAAGTTCCTTTCAGATATTTCCCACAGCCCCACTTCTGTTCTCCCAGTATCTTCTGTCACCAGCTTTGGATGGAATCCAAGAGTTAATCCACAGACTTTTGTGAAACCAGAGAAAGTGACAGGAGGAAACCGCTTCACCTGGATGCCTCATTTCCAGGATGAATATGACCAGAGAATATTCTCCTTGGACCTCACCTGCCCCTGGCTAAAGCAAATCCACAGGGGCTCAGAGTGTAGCTATCAAAAGTTGTGTCTACTGGCATCTTCTAGGTTTGGGGGCTCTGTCTAGTTGTAAGAATATTCTAAAGTCCTCTTCAGAGAAGGGAACTCTGAGGCTCTATGAGAGGAAGTGACTGAGGTCACCAGGGAGTCAGTTGGCAGAACCAGAAATAGATTTCAGGTCTCACTCTCAGTTCAGACAAGGCAGCATGTTCTGCTTTGATGCTGAGAGATAGACAAAGACAGAGACAGAGAGACAGACACAGAGAAATTTGATAGGCATATTCTTCACTCCTTCCACTCAAGCCCAGCTAAAAATCCTCCGTTAATTGGTTTTAGGATTAGGAATATTCCAGCCAGAAGAAACCCTGAATGCAAGAACTGTAGCCACTCTTCCCCCAGCTGCAGACCACGTCTTGTGATTTCCGCAATGCTCGGGCTGTGCCTCTTGGTTTCTCCTTGCCCTGTGTGCTGAGTGTGGGAAAATTCTGCATTGGAGAGTTCTTTTTTCAACACTTCGGGAGTTGGACACAGCAGGCCTTTTCCTCCCGAGGATACCAGCCTGCATCTCCATCTGCAGAAGGAACCGCTCTGAAATGGTGTCAGGTTTTTGAAACCACAGTGAGAAGGCATACTTTTGACTTGCCTCTCCCCCAGCTCTGATATCCCAAGGTTAGGGCCTCCAAAAAACTGAGAAACTGTGGAGTGTTCTACTCCCTGAGCCCTTTGGAGAAGAGATTTGTCTTTCCTTGATTTCTTCAGTTTGTAAAACGTTTCTTTCCCAGTGGGGCAGCCTGAGGCCCTACGCATGGTGCCTCTAACAGAGACCAAAGGCCTACTCAGTGTGGTAGGAGAGAAATGAGTACAAGCTGAGGCAGTCTCTTCTGATTGCCTCTCTTTCCCAGAAATAAGAGGTTACAGAGAAAACAAATGGAATCTAAATCTGGTAAGATTTGCAGAACCTCAGGGTTTCGCTGGGTCAGGAACGGGGTAAAAATAGACTCTCAGGATGAATCCTGGCCAGGAAAAGAGAGACAAGTGAAGGGCAGGAAAATACATTGTAAAATTTCACTTTTTCCAACTTCCTATTTGGTTTCACTAGTTTTCCCTGAATCATTCATTTCTCCTACCATTTTTAAGACATTACCAATGAGCCTATTGGAAAACCAGAATCCAGGGGATTGCAGAGCAGGGAATTTTCAGAGGTCTGCTTATAAAATCTGTGGCAAAGATCCTGAAAGTGGACCACATGCGCACAGAGCCATATTCCCATAATGCAGGACCCCATCCTCCAACACAAAACATGGCCATGAAGCCCAGAGCACAGACTCAAAGGACCCAAAGAAGAGGGACAACTGAAGGTAGCTTAGTCACCTGAATGCTTCCAGCTATCCCAGACAAGCAACTGGTTATCTTATTTCTGAAAATCTCCAGGATGGGGACATTCCTGCTTCCCCTGACAGCTAGTTCCTCTCTTTCAGAACACTTACGCTAATTTCCCTCAGGGCGACACAGCCTGTTTTCATACAGTTCCTCATTCTCTCCAGATGCTTCCATTATATTCTAGGGTCACAGAACCAGGCAGATGGACATGAAGATTCGATTTATCTGTCATTATGGTCATAATAATCTCTTTTTAAAGGACTATCTCAAGAAATTCAACTGCAATGTTGAGAATAGCTCACGCTGGTGAGAAATTCTCTCTTAGGACAGTTAGTCAAGTTCTTCGGATTGCAAGTAACAGAGATCTACTCAAGCTGCCTTAAGTGAAAATTTGTTTTCATTTTCTTTTCTTTCTTTGTTTCTTTCCTAGTAAGGAATAAAGGATGCCTTGTGGCACCCAAGGGCAGAGAGTTAGCCCAGGGCTTATCGGAAATTGGAACAAGGAACAGGAAAGTCCAAGCTGAACCCAGCCTGGCTCCTAGGTTCCTCTCTCATCTCCACCAGGTCTTACAGGGTCTTAACTCTTCCTCCTTGGCTGTCTCTCATTCCTGTAACTCTGCAAAATGCATTTCCCCGTTGAGGCACATAGGTGACCAAATATGACTATCCTAATTTCAGCCTCACTGCCTTTCTTGCATAACACCCAGCATGTTAGGTAACAATTCCAAATTCCTGGGGGTGAAAATCAAACTGGCTCATTTTAGAGATAAAACTTAGTTCAATACACTGTGCTCAGAAGGAGAGGGTTGAAGTATGGTTGAAATAATAATGCATATCCACCTTGTGTGAGTGAGACCTATGTGGGTTCCTGAGACTATAGAGATTAGCTATGCCCTTCATAGGCTTATAGTAATTAATAAGCCTTGTCCATACTCCTATGTCTGAGGAAAAGGCAGCTCTGGAAACCTGGAGGAGAGAGATGCACCTGCATTCTCTCTTCCTGGGCGTTCTTTATTTTGGTTAGGAGTACATCTCAGTAGGTGAGAAAATATTAAGTGTGTCTGCATCTTCTCTGGGTATGATCCATGGTGGTCCACATCTATCAGTTGGGCAGATTGGTGTGGTCAGAGATCATGGGTTAAGTTAGGTCACTGATGGGTCAGTTAGTAGGAGCATGGTCCTTTGGTATAGACAGACCACCAGTACTAAACCCATACCCAGTGTGTGCTGGTGACCACAAGAATGTGTGTGCAAGACAGTGAGGATAGTCAAGCCCATCTGCCACTTGGAAGAAAATTGCAAAGCCCAAGCACTCTGTATCACCTTTGTTTGAAATTAAAAAGTACATTATCACATGGATGAAGGAGGACAGTGAGAATATCAAGCCATAATTATGTCCAGATTTCAATAATGTCTGAATTCACCACATGCATTGTCTTAGTCCCTTGAAGCATCTATAACAAAATACTGTAGACCTGGTACTAATAAATAACATAAATCCATTTCTCCCAGTTCTGGGGGGCTGGAAGTCTGAGATCAGGTGCCAGGATGGTTGAAGGCCTTCCTCCCAGTTGTAGACTTCTTACTGTCCTCACATGGTAGAATGGGCTAGGAATCTCTCTGGAGCCTCAGTTATAAAGCACTAATCCCAAATGTGAAGGCTCTACCCTCATGGCTTAAGTACCTCCCAAAGGCCCCATTTCCTACACCATCACACTGGCATTAAGACTTCATATATGAATTTTCGGAGGACACAAACATTCAGACCATAGCATGGACTTATGAAGAAGCCCCTGGCTTCCTCGGGGCTTTCCATATATTCATCTCCCCTCTCTACACAGTATTTATCATCCTGAATGGCATTGGATTTCATGTTTGTTTTCCTCACTAAACCTTGGGGTTCTCAGGTGAAGACATCATCATATCTTAGCATATTATAGGCTTAGGGCCTTGCCCATTATCTGGCATATAGCAGTGAACAGTTGCTGATAGATGGATGAATAAGTGATGGATGGAGAAAAATTTAGGAATTGGAGGTTGGAAAGAAAGGAAGGGACCGAAAGGAAATGGGGTGGAGGAGGGGCTAAACATAGCCAACATGACCCTACGGTAAGTGTTGGTGGCGCGCTTCCTGTGGTTCAGCTCTGCAAGTAGGCATGTCAACCTCCTGGACCAGGCAAGACATCAACACAGAGGTGCTATTTGGCTTCACCCAAGAAGCTAACAATCTTGACCCAAGGCTAAAAGTTCCAAATACCATGTTGGTTTGGGGAGTTCGCTGTCCCTCTTGTGTACTCCTTCCCTCTACTCAGGTATAACGTCTCCAATGGTATTCTCTCCAAGTCATATTGGGAAGACACTGCGGCTGGTCATTTGCTTTCATGAGGGACTACTCTTTAGTGTGACTGTGTTTCATCAACTTGGGCCAGTGGTTCTCGACCTTCTTGGGAGGAACATTTGGCTGGATGTACCCCAGGCCTGCCCCGACATCTGAAGAAAGCTCAGTAAAATATACAAACTCAGTGTTGCAGGCAGTTTCTGGGTTCATAGCCCTGAGAACTCTGATCAAGGGCTACTGGACACTATTATTTGGCTCAGTATTTTTTTTCTTAATTTTAACTATTGCTTTCTAATTGGAGAAGTACCCTACTTAGAGGATTGTCAGGCATCAATAACCAGACAGGGAGAAAGATGCTTCTTAGATCAGAATCAGACCTGAAAGTGTAGGAATGAAAGCCTTGTTAGTCCTCTGGGTAATTGGGAGAAGATAAGGTAGCAAGGGGATGGGAGAAGCACATCCTTGGTTTCTACTGATCTTATACACACACACACACACACACACACAGAGGCCACTAAGGGAAGTGCCAAAAAATACTACCTCTGGGGAGCAGCCCTCCATCAATGATTGATGCAAGTCAATGGCTTAATCTCCTACACTCCTTCAGGTGGATCACAAGTGTGGTATACACTATATCATCTCCCAGAGGTCCCCTTGGGGCTCAGCTTTAGTTACTCACGGGGTAACCTGCTCATGAATGCACCAGTGTTGGTTTCCCTCCCTTTGCTGACTCACTCTCCAACTCCACCACCGGGCTTCCTCAGTTCATCTCCAGAGAAACTACCTGCACATAAATCCTTCAAGGCCAGCTTCTGGGAGAACACAGCCTAACCCCAGTGGTGGTCAGAACTCTGAACAATCGGGTAAAATACTGGAAGGGCTTTATATGATATTCAACAGAGATGAGATCTCATTACTGTGTTCGGTATCTGGTCTGTAAGAAGGATGGTCAGGAAACAGGTTCGGATGAGGCTGTGCCTCAAATGTTAGGAGGAAGCGCTGATTTGAGAGGTCACCTCAGTGTACCTGCAGATGTGGCCTGGTAGGAAATGAGATGTGTCTTAGCTCAGGCTGTCTTAACAGAACACCACACACTGGGGGGCTTCGGCATCAGACATTTATTTCTCACAGTTCTGGAGGCTAGATGTTTAAAGTCAAGGTGCTAGTGGATTTAATTCTTGGTGAGGACTGGCTTCCTGACTTTGTGAACAGCTGCCTTCTTACTGTGCCCTCCCACAGAGGAAAGAGAGAGCTGTTCTTCCTTGTTCTCTTAAGGGCGCTAATCCCATCATGAGGACCACACCCGTGTCCTCCTGGAAACCGTTATTACTTCCCAAAGGCTCCACCTCCAAATATCATCACAGCAAGGAGGGGAGGGTTTCAACATATGAATGTGGGGAGACATGAACATTCAGAGCATAACAAAGTGTGTCGTTTGGAAATCTTACATTCTTTCCTGAGCACGTAAGCATGGTTTTTACATGGTGTTGCTATCTGGTTTGTTGTTGTGGTTGACTGAAGTAGTCGTACTCCATCTTTGGATATCTAATCTGGTGAGTTCATTTTCCAGGGAGACATCAGCTACTCTAGTCATGTGTATTGAGGACATGGTCTGCATGAGTCCCAAGAGTTTAAGGGGAGGGCAGAGCTCTCAGAGCAACAGCACCCAACACCTCTTTTCAGATACTCCAGGAGCGCCTGCAGTTAGGGTTTCACCTTTAAACCCATAGTGAGTGGTTTCCAAGGACATCAGCATCGGCAGCACCTGGGAACTTGTTAGACATGCAAATTACTGGCCTCACCCTAGACCTGCAGTAGCAGAAATTCTGGAGTGGGCACCAGCAATCTGGTTCAGCAAACCTTCTAGGTGTTGTGGATACATGCTCAAATCGGAGAAACACTCCCAAGGAGTGTATCGGTACTAGAGGGGGAGTCTTGGAGGTATAATGTTCTAGCTTTGGAGGTTCAGAATCAGAGGAGTAGGGAGCTGAATGCCTAAAAGTGGCTGGTCATCCCAGCTATCCATCCGCTTCCTTCAACATCTCACACCAATCAGCCTTTTCTCTGCCCTGATATCCCCCAACAGGTACTGGCATCAGTGGTCTGGACCCTTGCTGAAGAGCTATAAAGTAAAGAAAAGAAGCAGAAATTTCCTTGTGGGCAAAAGGCAAAAGGAAAAGTCAAAAGTCTTCCTGCCAGCTTGTCATCCTGCTGCAATTCCTGGCCCTTCTCTTCACCAGCTACAACTACCTGTCTTCCCCTTACACACGAGCTCAAGACAGCCCTCAGACTCCTGAAGGGATTTGTATGTTTTTGTTCATTTTTGTTAATTCTGCCTTAATTCTTTTAATTTTATCAGGTTTAATTTGAAGGTAGCGAGCCAAAACTGCATTCATATGCCATTTTGTCACCTAGTGTGGGAATTCCAATTCTGTAAGTCTCTCAACCTAATTTTCTAGAATAATCCTACTGTGGCATTCTAAACAGACCTGCCACTTGTATGCTTCTTTATAAATGTTATTGTTTAGAGCACTTTTAGGTTCACAGAAAAATCGATTAGAAGATATAGATATTTTTCTTAAACCTCTTGTCCCCATGCATGCACAACCTCTCCCATTATAAACATCTCCCATCGGTGGTACATTTGTTACAGTCCATGAAACTACATTGACACGTTGTCATCACCCAAAGTCTGTAGTCTTCATTGGGGTTCACTCTTGGTGTTGTATATTTTATGGGTTTGACAAATGTGTAATAACATGTATCCACCATTATAGTATCATACAGAGTAGCTTCACTGCCCTAAAATCCTCTGTACTCTGCCTATTCATGCCTCCCTTCCCCCAACACTTGGCAAGCTGATCGTTTTAATGTCTCCATATTTTTACATTTTCTAGAATGTCGTGTTGTTGGAAGCATACAGTATGTAGTCTTTTCAGATTGGCTTCTTTCATGACTTAAGTTTCCTCCATGTGTTTTCATGGCTTGACAGCTCCTTTCTTTTTATTTATTTTTTATTTTTTTATTTTTTTTAAGATTTTATTTATTTATTTGACAGAGAGAGACACAGTGAGAGAGGGAACACAAGCAGGGGGAGTGGGAGAGGGAGAAGCAGGCTTCCCACTGAGCAGGGAGCCCGATGCGGGGCTCGATCCCAGGACCCCGGGACCATGACCCGAGCCGAAGGCAGACACTTAATGACTGAGCCACCCAGGCACCCCAGCTCCTTTCTTTTTAGTGCTGAATAATATTTCATGGTCTGGATGGACCACACCTTATTTCAACACTCATCTACTAAAAGACATTTTGGTTGCTTCCAAATTTTGGCAAGTATGACTAAAGCTGCCACACATACCCATGTGCAGGTTTTTGTGTGGACCTAAGTTTCCAAATTATTTGGGTAAATTCCAAGGATTATGATTGTTGTATCATATGGTAAGAGTATGTTTAGTTTTGTAAGAAACTTCCAAACTGTTTTCCAAAGTGGCTGCACCATTTTGTATTCCCACCATCAGCAAATGAGCGTTCCTGTTTCTCCACATCTTTACCAGCATTGGGTGTTGTCAGTGTTTTGGATTTTGGCCATTCAAATATAGGTGTGGAGGGGTATCTCATTGTTGTCTTAATTTGCATTTCCTTAATGACATGTGATATTCAGTTATCTTTTCATGTCACTTCTGTCCTTATTCTACTGGCACTGAGGTTTCTTATAGCAAACACTGTCAGCATGTTTCTGCATGAAATTATTGCATTGCTCCTTTGTTAGTTTTTAATTTGGGATCAACTTTCTCCAAAACTAAAATTGCCTCCCCATTTTATAAAACTAAAACAAAATGAGCTCAAGTATTTGACTTGCCATTAGTAATACAGCTAGTCACCATTCTTCTAGCCCAAGAATTGATATTGTTCAGCACATTATCATTTTTAGAATCATCCTGAATCCATTTTAAAAGTTAGAAACTATGTTTTTATTTCTTCTCCTCAACAAATAAGTTAATGGTGCAGCATGTAACCCCTTCCAATTCCTTAAGTATCAGAAAATACAAACCATCCGATCTAATTGCACTGAATAAAATCAATGTGCACTTTCAAAAGTACTTTTTAGTCACTTTCTTTCCAATTCTAGCACATCCTTCATCTTCCCAACATAGAAACCTTTAGTTTTAGCTTACAGGTTTTTTTTTTTTTTAAGAAAACAAATAAAACCTATGAAAAGTTCCCAAATTCTTAATTTTATACTAAATTTCTATTTTCACAAATGGATGAAAAGCATGCATTTTTTAAAACAGCAACAACAAAATAGAAACAGACATTTAATATGAAATTGTTTGGGGGAAAGAAAATAAATTTAAAAATTAATTATGGATTATAAAGCATTCCTCTTATGGATAAATTTGAATATTTCAAAATGCAATGAAAATGACATTAAGATATGACACCAAAGCACAACCAACAAAAGAAATAGGTAAGTTGTATTTCATCAAAATTCAAAATTTGGGGCATCAAGAATACTACACAGAGAGTGAAAAGACAACCACAGAATGGACCAAAATACTTGCAAATCATGTATCTGAAAAAATTCTGGATACTGGAATATAAAAAGTCTAGTATATACTCAGAATATATAAAGTATCCAGAATATATAAAGAACACTTACAACTCAACAACAAAAAGACATACAACCCAATTTAAAAAATGAGTAAATGACTTGAATAGACCTTTCTCCAAAGAAGACTTCCAAATGGCGAAAAACGTATGAAAAGATGCTCAAAATTATTAGTCATCAGGGAAATGCAAATTAAAACCACAATGAGATATCATCGTACAACCCCTAGAATAGTTGTAAGCCAAAAAATGCCAGATAATGAGTATTGGTGAGAATGTGGAGAAATTGGAACACTCATACATTGCTGGTGGGAATTTAAAATGGTGCAGCTGCTATGCAAAATGGGTTAGCAGTTCCTCAGTAGATTAAACAAAGAATTACCATATAATTTAGCAATTCCACACTGAGAAATCTACCCAAAAGAATTCAAAGCAGGTGTTCAAATGGAAACTTGTACACAAACATAGAGCTACCATAGCTCTGTTCACATGAGCCAAAAGGTAGATATGACCCAAATGTTCATCAATAGACGAATGGGTAAACAAAATATCCATTCGGTAGAATATCGTTCAGCTATAAAAAAAACAACAACAATGAAATACTGATACATACTATAACATGGATGACGTTATGCTCAGAAACATTGTGCTAAGTGAAAGATACCAGGCACACAATGTCTGATTCCCTTTATAAGGAATATCCAGAATAGGCAAATCATTAGAGATAGAAAGCAGATTAGTGATTGTCACTAAGTAGTGGGCTGGGGGAAGGAGCAAATGGGAGCCACAGCTTAATGGGTGTGGGGTTCCATTGGGATGATGAAAATGTTCTGGAAGTAGATGGCGGTGATGGTTGCTCAACAAGGTGAACGTCCTTAATGCCACTGAATTGTACCCTTCAAGTTAGTTACATGGTAAATTTTAGGTTTTGTGTACTTTACGACAATAAAAAGGACAAATGCTTCAAAAGCATTATTTAAATTTGCTTCACAGATCAATTATATTTCAGAAACTAGAGCTTCCATTGTTTGAAAATAGAATCAATCTGTGTTTTAAGCTTCTTTACGGGAACAGGGAGTTGCGATGTTCCTCATCTTCAGTCTCATGATACGGAAAAACATTTTGTTTGTTATAGTGGTTGGAGAGTACATCTACTTTGTTTTTCAGTTAATTTGGTCTCCACATATGTGTGGTAAATCTTGGGGCTTGAGACGTGTCATAGATTCTTCATAAATGCTTTGGAGACATATTCATGGGCCTTGCTAAACTCTATAGCTCTGGGTTTTATTTACCAGTGTGCAATAAACCCAGTCTTTCACTTTTCCAATAAAGTTAAAAATTAAGCTTTCAAAATATCTGCATCCAACACTTTTAGATTCATTGCTCTCTTAGATTTAAATGAATTTTCAAAATAGTCTTTCCTTATTATATATTTCTTGCCCCTTCCAAAGACCTGCAAAATGCTTAAAACTATCCTGCAGCTTGAATTGTGACTCAAATGGGCATAGCTGATAACTTTTCATCTCAGAAAATAAACATACATCACCAACTTTTACAGCGCCCAAATACTCATTTTTGTGACTATGCCAAATATTGTTTTATCTTGTGATGAACATTTAGTTTGTTTTTAATATTTGTTTCTAAAAACTCAATTCTAATGAACAACCATACACCACACACACGCACAAACCTAGTCCTTGAGCATGTATTCCTTGAAGTTACATGGGAAAAGTTGACTTTGATTTATATCAACATGTAAGGCTTAACAGTTCTCAGAACTGCCCTGTGAATGCCGCCGATGGGTCCCAAGTTCTCTACCCGCTTCATGACAGTCCCTCAGGTGTAATAAATAAAAAGTTATATTTCACATTTTATTTTAATTTTCAGTTTGTAACCATTACTGAAGTTGAATACTTTCCTCACATTCAGTGGCCTCTTGTATTTCTTTTGTAAATTGTATAGTGGGGTCCGTTGTGCATTGCCCATTACTGAGTTATTTCTTTTTAAGTTTTTATAAATTTGTAAAGCTCTTTGTATATGAGCAAATGCAATCCTTCTTTCATGGTCATTGCAAATATTATCTCAAAATATCATTGATATTTAAATGACGGTCTTCGTTTTCTTTCTTCCTCAAAAAACACAATCACAGACATTTTCGAATATATATAAAAGCAGAAATAATCATATGACAAATCCCACATAGAGCCACCACCCGGAGCCTATAATTATCAAAGATATTGCCAACCTGCTTCCATCTCTCAATGGTTCTTTTTATTTATATCATTGTTTTTGTTGTTGTTTTGCTGGAGTATTTTATCTTTTATTTTTTAAAGATTTATTTATTTATTTTGAGAGAGAAAGAGAGAGAGAGAGAGAGTGGGGGAGGGGCAAACGGGGAGAGGGAGAGAGAGAATCCACAAGCAGAGTCCATGCTGAGCATGGAGCTCAGTGTGGAACTTGATCTCATGACCCTGAAATCATGACCCTGACCTGAGACCAAGGGTTGGATGCTCAATCAACTGAGCCACCCAGGTACCCCTTGCTGGAATATATTAAAGCAAAGCTCATTTTACCCATAAATACATCTGGATGCATCTCTATTACTGAGAACATTTTGACACAGAACTACATGCTATTTTCCTGACATAACCACCTTTAATGCTAAGAAAATGTCACCTACCATGTAAAACTCCTTTGGATAATATATATCCATTTCAAAATAGACCCCCCCCCCCCAGGTCATTTTAGTTAGGCCTTTTTGCCTATTTAACCAGAGATAATTTCATCTATTTACTTTGCATAGCTGCCTAACCACATTTCTATAATTCTTATCAGATTCTCTTTTCCTACAGAAGATCTTTGCCTCACTCAGCTGTTCCCTATGCACGTCTCACATTCTCCTTTCTGAGCATCTGATGGTTGTAGGCCTTTGAACCTAAAGGTGGCTGTGATTCTTATTTTTCACTGTTTCTCCTGAGGAGCAGCTCAATATTTCCAATGTAAGTGACAGTGTGAGCTGAAACCCCAAGGTCTTCCTGTTAATTTTCCATGTTGTAGGCATTTACATAGGCATTTGGGGAAGTCATGGGTTTTTCCCCAAAGCATTTCCCACTTACCACAACCATCTAACTCACAGCAGAGTTCAGGATTTCCCCCAGATCAATACACTTATTTTAGTCTATATTAACTCATCTTCCCTAATTCTCCCTTGATTATGCAGAGAGTAGCCTTTCCCAAGAGCACTGGTCTTCACCAGGCACCCATCTTCTTTTACTCAGAAGGCCTTTCCAAGGACAATCCTGCCACTGGCAAGAAACAGGAGACTTCTCTGTGAGGGTACCACACAGATCAGTCTTCATCTCCAGTACACATCTGTTTTATTCTTGCTTCAGGTTAGGTGAATCCCCACCTTCTTCATCCCATTCACAAAGTCCTGAAGTCATACCATCCAGGTTGGCCAAAGGGGGTTAGTCACCACGGGTTAGGAGGTGATAGAGTTAGTGGTTGTGTTTGTGGGTGTTTGAGCCTGTAATAAGTGTGACCGCCATCAGCAGAGCTGGCCCTCAGTGCTTGGGGACTTCTGGGATGGCATGGCACCGAAAGATAGAGGTAGGGTCAACTTAGAGACAATGGGCAGTAGCCAGCAAAGCTTTTCCCCAAGGCTGTTTCCAGCTCCCTGCCAGCCCACAGAAACACACGGCCAAAGCCAAAGGCAAGTCATGGGATAGCACTTAGGAGAGGTCATAGAGATGATCTCAGCAACCATTCTCATCTCATAAATAAAGACACCGAAGCTTAGGAGGGTTGTCTGATCAATTTGCCCAAGCTTAAAGAGAGATGCATGACCCAATCCAGGTCTCCCGACTCATACTAGTGACATCTTTCATCTATCCAGCCAAACCAAGCCAATCTGTCTGTGGCTAGTGACACTCTGCATCTAACCAACCTCTACCAAAGCTCAGAAGGCCAGTGATGTCTCTCTGAAGCACCTCGTGCTAGGGCAGCTGCAAAAATCACCCCCCTCGGAGTTGACTGCCATTATTAAATTAATTCCAAAGGACTTGGGATATAACCTGCTCAATGTGAGGTCTCATCAATTGCAATTCTAGAATTTCTCATCATGAACACCAGGAAGATGGAATTAGATGTGGTCTTGTTGGGTGAGCTAAAGTCTACGGAAACAAAAGAGAACAGTGTGCATATAAGTAAGATGAAAAACAGACTTCAAAAGATAATAGATCGCCAATGCTGCTGTCCTCAGGAGGTCCCAATCCAAAGCTTCTATCCCATCCTACCCTTGACCTGCGTTGGTCCTCAGTTCCTAAAGGATGTGGTCTTTTGTCTGTGAAAAGGCAACAGGATTGGGTCTTTAAGAGAAGAAATAAATAGTAAGTAGTTCCCCAGGTTTTCTGCAGCTATGTCTCATATTTGACAATCTTACACTCACCGATTTGACAGTCTGCTTTCACTAATCCATATGCATATAAGGTGTATATTACCCCCACGTCTACGAGATTCTCACTTAGCCAACGACATCTGTCTTTGAACTGTCATGAAATGCTAGAATGATTCTTTTTCTTTTGTGGTGTCAATTCCTCTCTCTGTCATTATTAACCTTGTTAAATACCCTCTTCCCTCCCCTTATGAAAGGCATGAACTGAGTGCTAAGTTTGAAACATACCCCCTTAACACATCCAGATGGGGAGAAAAAAAAGCATATCTAGCTATCTACTTAATCAAACATCTACTTTTACTCCATCAACGGGGAGTAGGCCCTTTTGTACATTTAACAAATTCAAGCAATTTAGCAACTGGGTTAAAGTCTATGTAAAGGTACTTCAACAACATGGGGAATACAGACACTGGTCTTCTGTCTCAGAATTGGTTAATGGAAGACGTGAAATCTCAAAACGCGCACAACAGTGGGTTCTTACAGAGCTGCCTAATGCACTGCTGGGAAAACCTTGAAACGTTTTCCATCACGGGGGGGAGGTGGGTTGACAGTTTTTGCCTTTGCTGTCAGTTCCACTGTGGGAGGCTCCTAAATTTATTATACCTAGGAAATGATTCTAGCGCAAACCTATCCTGGAAGAAGCAAAGAAGCAAGGCATGCACTGCACTCTTGTACATATGATGTCAGTTATTACTACATGGCTACAGAGGCTGAGTCTTGGCCACCCCATGGGCAGTGACCGTGGGCACTTCTCTGACTTGATCAAGAGGGGGCCACGCCACAAATTGGTCCCATTGGCCTTTCCACAACAATTAGCTGATCAAGACTTACCTGAAAAAAAAAAATTTTTTTTTTTCAGAGAGTAAAATAGAACCATCACAGTGAAGCAACAGTGTTTTCCCTTGGCATGGGTATCTCCATAAAACACTATTTTGTTGAGTAATCCAAATGCTCAGTGCCATCTGGTAGAAGATCAGGTGTCAAACATGACTTTGGGTCATCAAGAAACAGCTTTATTTCTTTTTTTCCCCAATCTCCTCACTTTGGGAGGCTCCTATCCCTTAGTGTCCTCACCCACAAAATCAGAACAATAACGTGATCCAGCTTTCTAGGGAGGAGAAGATTGATGAGCACTTTTTGCTGATTAGCTCAAAAGCCATGCAAATATATATCACCCAGTACTGCATACGCCGCTGTGCTGCTACCCTGGGCTCCTGGAGCTTTCGTTGAAATCAACAGGAGCTCCAGGAATACATAAGAAAGATGTGCTGGGAGAGATGGGTCCGGGGTATTTTGGTGATGATTACTGAAGCACTGTTGTAGTGGAGTGGCAACTGCTAAGTGTATAATTATCGACCGTTGCATTTGGATCTGCTCTAAGAACTCTACTCTATCAGGTAGCCTTGCTCAAATGGCATCCATCATGTGGCACAACACTCTGCCTTGTGGGCTTAATGGCTTTGGGATCCAAAGGGCCAAAAGCTGCCCTGAGAAGCCAAGAAGGGCAGAAGGAGTATGAGCAGATGGAACTGACTTTCCCTTCACCAATTACAATCTAATAATAAGGTAATTAAACTAGCATACAGGTGCTACTGATCTATAATATTGATTGAATGATCGATAAGTGCACATCTGCCCTCTACACTTGGCCAGGGAAGCCAAATTCCTTGGTTCTGCCACCGGGTTAATCACTTGGCTTGTTACCCTTTGATGGCCATAGAATGTGTCCCCAACCATAGCCAACTGTCTCACAAACATACACAAATCCCATATCTCAACTTGTACCAAAGGATGAGGTCTTCATTTTGCATATTCTCTTTCCAACATAGGCTTTGCTATCATCCGTAAATTAAGACAACATGATTCCTTCTCCCAAAATGCAGGATCATTAGATACAACATATTGAAACCATGCTGCTTGGCGGAATATGTTCATGAGGTATCATCATAGAAAATAAAGGGATATTATAATGTGAAGGCAACCCTCCGGTTTAATTGCAAAACACTGTTTAAGCTCAAGGAAATTGTGTATTTGAGCTCTGGAGTGGAAATAAAGTTGCCAGTTTCTGAGATGCCTATTATAGAAAAATGAGTTCTTTTTCTTCATTAGAAAAACATATCTGCAAGTAATAAGAATATTATGAGTAAATATTAAAAGAATACATAGCCATTAGGCTGTGAGTAGGTACAGAATGCATTACATCTTTAAATAATTTCTAAATCACCCATTTAGAAAAAAAAAAAAAACCCAACTCCTGGCCTTACTAAATTATTATCTGTGTTCTTATCCTACAGAGGCATCAACTCCCTCAGGATAACTGCTTTACACAACCAGAACAGGATTAGGGAACCTTCCTTATGAAGCCGAATGTTTATATTTTTTAATTATTCCTTGCTTCCTTCTAAAAAAGAACTTGAAAGTCTACAGAAGAGTGTGTGAATGAGGATAGGGTGAGCTACACTGTCAGCTTTTCTACAGACCAAGGAAGGAATGAAATGCAGAACATTCTGTTCTGAACTCATCACTGCCAAGACAGCATTCAATAGGTCAACAAGAAGCCCGACTATGTGCCTGAACTGAGAGCCCCAGACAGACAGAAGGACAGAAAGGGAGGGTGGCTTCTTCCAGCTGTAAGACTAGGAAAACACAGTTCCTTTGCAGATTAGAGAAACAATATGACAACTCCTCATCGTATAATTTAAAGGAAATAGTTGTGCCTGAGTTAGAAAAAAGTCAGATGAGCCCTTCAAAAGTAGTGCCAATAAATGGAAATATTCACTGAGTGTTCTGGTTCTAGGCATCGGGTAAACAAAACAGACCAAATAAACCCCTCTATCTTCATAGAAAGTAAACAAAGTAAATGTTGGAAGATAAGCGTCAGAACATAAGTGTTGTGTAAAAATGTAAAGGAGAGAGATTAGGGGAGGTTTGTGTGGGGGTAGGGGTTGTTGCACTTCTTGGAGGGTGGGCCGCGACTGTCCCAGGTAAGAGGGCAGGCAGGCAGGTATCCAGAGAAAGGTAGGTGCAGTGAGCTGGCCCCAGTGCTTGAGGAACAGCAAAGCAGAGCCAAGTGGCTGGACCAGTGAGCAAGAGGGACAGTAAGTGGCTGGACAAGAGTGGTAGGGGAGAGAGATGATGGAGGAGGGGAGAATCACTTGCCCTCTGGACTTCAGCTATTGTCCCCAGAGAGCTAGCACGCTATCCAGTGAAGAAGTGCACGATCTGATGAGCTTTTCATCAGGCCCTCCCTGAGTGCTGTGAGGGGCAAGGACAGGAGTAGAGAGCCATTAGGAGTCCCCACCATCTGCAGACAACAGGTGACATAGTTTGGACCAGTGTGGTTGCAGTGGAGGTGGGAGGAGGTTGGGTGATGGATGCCTGTTGGAGGCAGAGCCAGCAGAAAGTCCTGATGAAGGGATGGTAGGAGGAAGGGAGCCATCAAGAACGCCTCCAAGGCTCCTGGCCTCAGAAATTTCCAGTTGCTATTTGATCCGGTGAAGAAGGCTGTAAGGACACGGGTTTGAGGGGAAAGATCAGGGATGCAGTGTGGGGACGTGGTAAGGCACCAGCTAGGTGTCCAGGTAAATGTGTCGAGGAGGCAGTAAGATGCATGAGTCTTGATTTCAGGGGAAGGTTGGAACTGCAGATATCAGTACAGAGATGACATTAAAAACTATCCAGGGAGCTCCCCCATTCTAGGCAGGAGACTGAGAAGCCAATGACATGGGGGAAACCAGGCAAACGTGGCTCCCTGAATATCTACCTCACTGATATCAACAAGTTCAAATGAAATGCTTGTGGAAGTTTGTATAAACTTGAGAGTGCCAGATAGATGCTCGCTTACTGCTCCTGAACCAGCCAGACTTGGCACCAACCAGTCTTGGATAATTCTTCACAGCTCTTCTCATGTAAAGAAACAATCTATTTGCAACCAGATCAAGGTCTGTCCCAAAGCTGAATGTGGGAACATCTTTCAGGTGCTCTGCCTTTTTCCTCACCTGCTTTCCGCTGGATGTCACCTTAAGAATCTTCATGGAAATGCGGGGGGAGGGGGGACTAACACTCATTACCAGGTATTATGATGAAAGATCTACATTCATGCCCTCAGCCAAACTTCATGCCAACTCCATGCAGCAGGATTTATTTTTCCTGTTGTGGAGAAGAGAATGTGATACTCAAAGAAGTAGGGTGACTCAGATAAGTTCCTACAGTGACCTGTGCGAGGAGGGGAGAGACGCTGACATTTTTAGGACATTTTCCACTGTAGAGTCCCCCTGCTCCACCCCCTTTCCAAAACTATTCCACTTCCTTTCAAGACTGAACAGGAAAAATTTGTGATTTATTAATACTGGAAAGAGAAAGTTGCTGTACCAACTCAGAAATAACTAGACTCCATGTCTGTGTACTGTACAGATCAGAAAGTCCACTCGTAAACCTTAATCTTTCCTGGACGTGCCCTTCTGATCCCTTTATCAAGGCTGGTGCTGTCAGGATGGGTGATTTGGCCATACGGGAAATAAAAAATTGAAAGAGGACTAGAGGGAAAGAAATACTTCCCTCCAATTGGAGAACGATATCTTTAAGGAATTGGTCCTTGGAGGGGCAGGTATGGGGCATAGCTAAGAAACCTGACCAAGATGTGCATCCCAGCCCAACCACTTAGAAATGGAGTACATCGGGGGTGCCTGGGTGGTTCAATCTGTTGAGTGTCTGACTCTTGATTTCAGCTCAGGTGGTGATCACAGGGTGGTGAGATGGAGCCCCATGTTGGGCTCTGTGCTGGGCATGGAGCCTGTTTGGGATTCTCTCCCCCTCTCCGTCTGTCCCTCCCCTTGCTCTCTCTCTAAAAAGAAAGAAAGAAAGAAAGAAAGAAAGAAAGAAAGAAAGAAAGAAAGAAAGAAAGAAAGAAAGAAAGAAAGAAAGAAAGAAAGAAAGAAAGAAGAAAGAGAGAGAGAGAGAGAGAGAGAGAGAGAGAAAGAAAGAAAGAAAGAAAGAAAGAAAGAAAGAAAGAAAGAAAGAAAGAAAAAGAAAGAAAGAAAGAAAGGAGGGAGGGAGGGAGGGAAGAAAGGAAGGAAGGAAGGAAGGAAGGAAGGAAGGAAGGAAGGAAGGAAGAAAGAAAGAAAGAAAGAAAGAAAGAAAGAAAGAAAGAAAGAAAGAAAGGAAGGAAGGAAGGAAGGAAGGAAGGAAGGAAGGAAGGAAATTGGGTACACCAAAATATTCAGTGCTATGTGTCAGGGATCCATCTAAGTATGCTTACCACACACGAACTCCTTCAGACCGTGAACCCTCCTAAGGGTTGCTGTTGCTATTGCCATTATTCCTATTTTTCAGAAATGGAAACTGAGGTACAGGGAGGCCTAGTGACTTCCCAAGCTACCAAACCCAAATGGTTTGTCTGCAGTCTGTCACTTAAACTTTGACCCCAGGTGAGTCACCGTCTCTGAGCTTTGTGTCCTTATGTGGGATGGGGAAGGCCGTGCTGGCCTTGCTGCATTGTTAGGTGGGAAATAACGTCTGGAAATGTCCCTCACATAGCTGGGCTCAGTAGGGTGACCATTAGAATATTATCTCCAGTCTTTGGTTAACTCCCTTTAGAGGAGAATTTTTCAAGCACCCCCACCATGCAGGGAAGACAAGCATTTCCTTACACCTCCTCTGTTTCCCTCCTTCCCTCCGTGCATCCACAAAGCCCTTCCCAAATCTAGCAACCACTTAGTGGCTTCACCCTTTTGTGTGTCCACAGGCTTTGTGTTGGAATTTACCATGACGTGTTTTGCATGGAAATGCAATGATTTCTACTTTACTAGGTTGGAGCCCCTTCCTGTAAGATCACATGTTGTGCCTTATTGGGACTTCCTGTCTCAAGTACCACCTGCAAGGGGAGGCTCTCACTGAATCCATGCCACCAGAAGACTTGTAACTCCCACAAATCTTGTTCTAACCTTGTTCCTATCCAGTGGCATCAACTGGAGGATGACCCCCACCTCTCTGCTTGTCTTTATTCTGATCTGTTCAGGTCGGATCAAGATCTACTTTTCCTTTACACAGCCAAAACATGTTCAAAAACTTTTCATCAGAAAGCTCTCTGGGTAAATCTATCTACTCCAAGTCATTATATCTGACCTGTTTGCTTTTCCAGTCTCTTCCAACCAAATGATATTGATAAAAAGTCACCATTTTTGAGACTCTAAGTGTATTCTGACAAAATCCAAGGGGTATAAAGCAAAAGAACCAACATAAAGTGGGAAGAATTTGGTTGTCCGTGGTGCACACGCTCGATTCGAATCTAGAGGCAGAAACGTGAATGATGAACAGAGCTGTTGAATGGGTTTCAAAACCAGGAGCAACTGAGCCTCCAGACAGGGCCTTGGAAACACTTCAGGAAAGGGAGCATCTTGGGGGTCTCCTTGCAGTTGGCTGGGCATTTCCCACCCAGCGCGCCCGCTGGGCAGTCCTGGCTCCTTGGAACCGCCTCCGCTCCTCCCCTGTGTCCTGTTCCTTCCCTTCCAGATGTAGTGGCAGCCAGCAGCCTGGGCTTAGAAAAAAGCCAAACCTGAGGAGTGAGCTTCCGGCGGGGTGGGGGTGGGGAATGGTCAAGAACCTTGCCCCAGGCCAGCAACCGTTAATTTTCAAAACCAGCAGAAGCAGAAGCTGGAGATCTTGAAAACTGGGGAAAAGAAACCAAAGAAGCACAGTCCTTGTTGCAAAAGTTTCATCCATGTCCTAGTCTTTTTCCTCCTGTTCCTGTTCCTTTTCAGGCGAAACTGCATGAGTTCTGTATTCCTTCAACACTGTAGAAAGACAATAGAAATTTTTTTTTTTTTTTTACAAAAATCTTTTCCTGTTACTTAAAAATCATTCCTGCTGTCTCCCAACTGCGGCTCATTTGTTGCCGTTTAGCAGATATTTTTAAATTGAAGAAAGATACAGTTTTAATCATAGTAAATTGCATCCATCAGCTCATTTAATTTCCCCTAATCCTATCAGCACCATTGTAAAGTAGGTGTTCTCTGCAGATGACAAAGCGAGCCCACAGAGGTTGAGTAACTTTCCAAGACGCACACAGGGAGTAAGAAATGAAACTATGGATCGTATCCTATCCTATCACTTCAACTGTCCTTTTACTCTACAAAACTCAACTCTTCTTCAAAATCTTTTCCAGTCTCTCCCAGAACGAAAGTGCCAATACCTGCTTCCCTTATTACAGTAAGCTCTGAATAAGTAGCCTGTGATTCATTCTGTAGGGGCTCTTTGTGATTTTGATAATATCTCAAAAGAAGAAAAACTGATAATTTGACAGTTATTGTCTGAATAAACGAGGCCATCCTTCATTAAACACTGTAATATTATTATGTATATATTCTAAAGAAACAAAATGACTTTACACCTATGATTTTTTTTTTTTTAAGTATCACATGTTTCAATTTCTCCTGATAGATTTTCCCCTCTAATGCGCTTTTATTGTTGACTTAAGCATCCTCTCGGGGCCATGGTGTCCACCCACAGACCCCAGGTTATAGCCTGAGTTCCTTCTGCTCCACTGTTTGGGAGTGGTGGGGGGAGTGGCCCATAAAGACTTTTTTCTCAGCTTGCTCCCCATCTCAACTGGACACTGGTAGTGAGCAGGGTTCATAATAAACACTAGTTACCACTCACAGAGTCCTCCTCTTGCAGGGCCGATGGATGGCAAGAGCTTTCATATGTAAAATACACAATCTGTAAACAACCCCATGAGGTAGCTTACATTATTACCACCAACCTACATATAGGGAAGTTGAGTCTCAGAGGGGTTTAGGAACTTGGTCAGGACCACACAGCCTAAACTATCTGGGTCCTTTACCTCATATTCCTCTGCCTCAGGAGGAAATGCCTTGGCCTGAAGACTACGTCTGGGTCCTTGATTCCCACTCCTGGGGACCATGGCACAATTTAAAGAGACACATCTGGGGGCTAAGGGTGTGGTGTGCATCCAAGAACCAGAGGTGTCCCATAACCGCTCCACTACAATATTTTTGGCCCCCACGGCCTTGAACCTTGTGTTTATTGCCCCATTTAGTCCTGACAAGGACTTTTCGGATGAATAAAGTAGCACTGGCTTCTTTTTCAGGTAAGGAGAATGAGGCATGGAGAGGTTTAGTATCTCGCCTAAGGTCGTAGAGGCAAGGGGTGGACTAAGGATTGAAGCCATGAACCTTTCACTAGTTCTCTTCCTCTGGGCTCGAAACAGGGGGAGTCAATGGGCTCAGGGCTCAGAACATCAGAATGTCTCTCGGCATGAACTGAGCAGTAGGTGTACAAGTGGGCCAGGAAGAATTTGTCTGGATGCTGCCTGTGGTTCACGGAAGGCAGAAGAGACTTCTCCCAAGGATGGCACCAGGCAAAGCCAGTCCACAAGAGTGCCCGGATGCTGCCACCAGCAGCCTCCCCAGCGGGGCCACAGCCTTCCCCGGTGGCCGTCATTCCCTGCCACACTCAGGGGCCCGAAATGACATTTTACACACGTTACCTGTCTCCACCTGGGAGGCCTGCACAAGTCTTGAAGGGCAGGGCTGGGGGCCTCACTCACCTCTCCCTCCCTTAACGCCCAAGGGGGATCAGGGCAAATCGACTGAATTCACCATTCTCCCGCTTCTGCTCACACTGAGCACTCTCGCCACCGGGCTCTGGCTCGGGTGGGGCCTGGCTAATCAGAATGATGGGCTCCCGGCAGAGTGTGAAGAGGTGCTCTGTCTGAGCGGCATTCCTCTTTCAGCGGAGACCCACACGGGGAGGGAAGGGTCTGAGGTGCCAAGAGCCGCGGAGCCAGGCCGCAGGACTGCCTTTGGTATCACCTCCTCCCGCAGGCGTCCCTTCACACTTGCGTGTGCACACGGGCCAGATGGAAGGCGCGATCCTAGCTGCTGCCTGAGCAGGTGGGAGGGAAGAGAGACGAGAGGTATTCCATTGGTTGTCTGGGAAAATGAATTGCACCTTCCCCTCACTTGCGGAGGATCAACTTTTCCCACCCCCTCGGGTGGGCACTCGTCACCCGGGGTCGCAGCCAGAACCTGGCAGCCCAGTGGCCCCAGTTCGAGGGAAGTGGAGCTGGGCGGGCAGTGGACGCCCCGAGACACGGGGGAAAGTGCTTCACGATGTCCCGCGTCCCGAGGGTCCCCGCCTCCAGCTGCCCCGCCCGCGCCGGGCCCCCAAGGGTTAAGCGCGGGCCCCGCGGCGCCGCGGCCGATCCCGCCACCGGGCCCGGGGCGCAGAGAGCCGGCCGCCACCTGCCGCGCGGGGGCCGCGGCGCGATGCGGCGCTGGAATGAGGAAGCGCGGCGGCGAGGGGAGGGCCCGGGCGCGCTGCGCGCGGGGGTGGCGGCGGCGCGCCGAGCGGGCCCGGCGCGGGTGAGCGGGTTGCAGCCGGCGGCGGCGCCAGCAGGTACGGCCCGCGCCCGCCGCCGCCCCGGCGGCCCTGGGGGCCGGGAGCCAGCCTCGCGCGCCGGCAAAGTTTGTGCGCGCGGTCCCGGAGTTGCGGGCAGACGGCACCGCGGGAGCCGGCCACCCCGCGGCGGGGCGGGGACGGAGGCGGCGCGCCCCGCTCTGCGCCCCGCTCCGCGCCCGATCCCTGTCCCGCTCCGCGCCCGCCTCCGCGTCCCGCGCCGAGTGCCCCCTCCGCGCCCGGCTGAGCGCCCGGCTCCGAGCCCCGCGCCGCGCCCGGCTCCCGCTCCGTGCTGCGGAGCGCGAGCCGGGCGAGGGCCGCGCCGTGCGCGCGGGGCGGGGCGGCTGCGCGCGGGTCGAGCGGCGGCCGGAGGTGCGCACCTCCCCAAAGTTTGCGGAGCGCGGGCGGCGGGCGCGCGCTCGGGCGGCCGCAGGTGGCGAGGCGCCGGCCCGCGGGGCGCGGCGCGGAGGGGCCCAGGTGCGCGGCCCGTGGGCGGCGCTGTGCGCTCGGGGCAGGCGGCCGGCCGCGAGCGCGAAAGCCGGGTCGGAGCCCGCGGGGGGTGGGGAGGGTGGCGGAGAAATGGGGAACAATGCGAGTGAGCAACTTCAGGAAGTCATTGTGAAAGAAAGCTGGGAAGAGCTCGGCGGCCAAGTTAGCAGGGCATTCTAACAAGTGCATGCGCCGCCCGCGCCCGGGGCGGCGACTGCGCGACAGTCCCTGGGTCCCCGCGGAGCGCCGCCGAGCCCGGGCGGGACCTTGGAGGTGGCGAGGCGGCCGGCCCCGGGCGAGCCCGGGAGGGCAGAGGGAGCCCCGGCCCCGAGGTTGCTCTTCGCGCCCGAGGATCAGTCTTGGCCCCCAAAGTGCGACGCACAAATCCACGTGAGTGTTTTCAAATTGAATTTCAATAGGAAAACTCCGAGTGGCTGGTGGATTAAAGAGAGAGAGAGAAGGAGAGAATGAGAAGACAAGACAAGGCAGTAAGGTTTGTAAGCCCGGGTTTCGCTCAGGTCCGCCTCCCCTTTCTGGGGATGGAGAGAGCCCTGACTTTTGTCAGAGCCTCTGCCAACTTGTGCTGTGACCGCGGGCACAGAGCTAGGCCGGCGGTGGGACGCCTGTGAGCCGCCCCGCTGTTACCAGGAGGAGGACGGTCTAGCTCCGGTTATATTTAAACTGATACATGCCTCTAGATCACGGAAGTCAGGCTTCACAAAGTCATTCGTAAAGAGCTTTCTTTTCTTATTTCTGAGGTGAGAGCATTTTGCTTCTACTGTAAAATAATGAGATCGTGTCTGAACTTGCTTTCTGCAAAATGAAGAATTATCCCGGTTTGAAAAGTTAGTAGGACTTCTGCTGGCTGCGATTTTGGCTCTCAGGTTTCGACACTCCCTGGTAATAAGGCATCGGGTTACTTGCGACTGGATTTGCAATGTATTAAAAAAAAAAATCATCAAGGATCCCAGGTGATTCCTAAGGAATGGGGGGGAGGGGGGAGAAGGTGAGATTGTTTTTTCTTCTAATTTGGAGGGACAGAGTATGGCATGTAGAGACCGAGAGACCGGACAAGAACAGCTTTCAAGTGTAGTCCTCCCCCCCTCTGCTCTGGGCTGCACCGGCCCAGAGCTAATTCAAGGCAAGCTTGCCCACTGCTAATTTCCCACCCTGCTCTGGCCCATGCATCTCAGCTCCCAGGTATCTTGTTTTAAACTTGGAGACACAAACTGCTGTTGAAGGAATGAATACCTGCTTGCTAGCCAAATCAACTTCTGCTAAGGGGACAAAACGTATGGAGGTTGAAAATATTTACTCTGGACAATATTTAAACTTTCACAGAAATTGAAATGGTTGCAAGGATTGGCTCACTTGGTTCTGAGTTGAGAGGAGACAGAAAACTGCAGGAAATGGTGGGAGCCTCGTGAATTTGTTTCTTTGTTTGAAGGTGTTTGATGAGGCTCATTGGACCCATCTTTTATATGGAATTTTAAAAGTACCAATTTAAGTATTTTTTTCAGATTCAATGTCAGAATTGTTTCAGTGGCAAATCAGGTTATTTGGTATGTGGCAAAAAAATTAAACAGTGCCAAATATCTGTGACGGGAAGATTACCTGCTTCCATCATAGAATATGCAGAACATGTTAAAAAAATAACTTGTATGCACAGATATACATAGTGATGTCACATTTTAAAATCCTGCACACTTCTGGGTTGATAGAATGTATCCGATTTCAAAACTTTCCAGGAACATACGTGTTTATACCTTTTTTTATGTGGCAAAAAAAAAAAAAAAATGTGCTTCCCGGTCTTGGAGTCCACCAGAGCTGATACCAGAATAGATTATTGAGTTAAATGGTCGTGCTTTCCTTCCCTTTTGTTTCATGGTGATAGTCGAAGGCAGGAGCTCTAGAAACTCCAGCATGCTTGCTTGTTTGTGTAATTCACCAGGGTTTTAATTGAAGGGCTGCATCTTGCAACATTACACATCCTCTGAATTCAGAAGCATGGTAACAAGAGCAGCCCATCAGCTCGGTCTCACAGGGTGAGCTTGTGGGTGTGTAAGAAAAAGTGTGCTTGTGTACCCTTTTGAGGACTTGGTCCGTGGTCTCCTGAGAGAGGATACACGGTGACTGTCTTGGCGCCATTTCCTTTGTTGAAAAATTATAATCCTAGTGAATTTCCTGGCCAAGAGTTCTGAAGCCCCAGGGTGCTGGGGGCCACTGAGTCTTCCTCGCTTGGCTAGAGACTTAAGAGTTTGAGGATGGTTGGTGGTTCTTTTGGGGGCATATTTTCCCCCTTGATTTGAATTGGTGTGTTTCGTGTTTGGGTCATATGGTAGCATATTGTCAACTTAAATGTCAAACTTTGCAAATGTGAAGCAACGCTGTCTTCTGTGGGCCCTGCGACAAAACACCCCCGCCCCCACACATACAGGTGTTCTGGGTATATTTCAAGATTATGTGTGCATGGATAGATACAGAAAATAAAGAAATTCAATGAGTCTGTGCACACACACACACACACACACAGCATGCACACGGCACAGAGAGAGAGGCGTGGGGGCAGGGTGAGAACGAGTCTTCACATCACACAGACCTGACCTGAGTAATAAAGCCCCTCCTTTTAGGTTCTGTGTGTTTGGTTGGTTTTTACCTTTCACTAAAGCAGGATGGATTTTCCTATTTATACTGTTGAGCGTAGAGGTAAATGATGTGAGTACTTTGGGTGTCTGCCTAACACTATTAACCCAGAATCTGTCAAGGATAGCAACATTTCGTGGCATTTGTGTGTGTGTTTTTTTCCCCTCCTCTAATCTTCGCAATTATGAAATAAATTCACTATGAAATAAGTGCTGGTTTTCGTTGCCTTATTCTGATGGAGATTCGTTCAGGGGATCCCACTCACAGAGAGCAGACCAAGTCCCTTTTACGTTCTCTGGCAACCCTTGTGATTTGTCAGCCTGACAAGCCTTTTCGGGGACTGTGACTCCTTCTGGCCATAAGATGCTGTACCTCTCGCCCTGGTCGTGAAGGTTTCTCCCTTCCCCGGGTCTGTACGTTGGTGTTTTGGGAGCCCTCAGGCATGTGTGTGTGTAATCGTGCCGTTTCTCAGGTGAAAACAAGAGATGTAAAAGTGACAAGTGACCCCTCCTCGCAGGCTTACAAATAGAGAACGATTGATCTTGTTTACACCTTGAGACGGATCATTGTTTTGCTCACACGGGGCACAGGGGCATGTGTGATCTAGATGTTAGGGAGGTTGTACTGGAGAGTAGTGGTGTGATACACAACACACACACACACACACACACACACACAGTTCAGATGGGGAGGGAAATAGAAATGGGGCTGGTGCGCACCCCAGACCAGAATCAGCAGCGGCGACATGACTGGTCTGGTCTCCCCCGGGGGGCCTTCTGGACACTCCCGCTGGTTTCTTCTTGGAGACCCCAAGGTGTTAGTGTGGTCTTGGCAGTTCAAGAAATGCCTTCACGCGCGGTCTCCGTCTGCAGCTCCTGTGATACACGCCCCTGTCCTCGCATCTTCTGCGCCGTTCCCGTGAGGGCTTTTGTTTGACGTCGTTTTTAAATGGGTGATGCTCTTCTGACAAATATCTCTCAGACGTGACAAAACGTGCGTGCAGCGTGAAACCCAGCCAGACAAAGGGCGCTGTGCACGCGTTCCCGAGCGGGGAGGAGGCAAGGCCCCCCCTGCTTCCGTGTGTGTGTGTGTGTGTGTGTGTGTGTGTGAGACGCTGGGGGTCACTCCCGAGAAGGGCCCGCGGGGCACCAGCTGAGGTCTCCCCCACAGGCCGACGGCCTCCTCGCTTCCGTTGGCTTTGTGTCCTGACTGTGATCAACAGGCGGGACCCACAGGTGCCTCCAGTGACCCGCTTGGCGATAAACTGTTAGAAGTGGTGAAAACCCAAAGTCCCAGGCGTGGCGCCCGTTGTCTTCCCTGGCGCAGGCCTGGCCCCGTTTCCCTTCTCCCACCGCCACGTCGGCCTTTGGGGAACTCGCGATTCCTGTTGACTAAAAGAGCGCCGGCCTCCACCACAAGCCTGTCAAATCAGACGTCCTAATAATCTCTGAACCCGTTTTGGTCGGCACAGGAAACTCACGCTCCCTTCCTGCCCATGTTTTCCTGAGAGAAAACTATCTTCCCTCCTTTTTTGCATATTTGGCAAATGGTTCCACCTTTCTTTCCGCCCTAGTGGAGTGTGAAGGCGGTGGCGGAGGAGAGGGCCTCCCGGCCTGGCTCCCCGGGCAGCAGGGTCCCTCCCAGGTGGCTGAGTGGAGGGGACTCCACGCGCAGCCCAGAGCCCGAAGACCCCCGTCCTCCAAAGGCGGGATTGGTGTGGGAAGGCAGCACCCCTCGGTCTCGGGGAGGCTCGGGGAGACTGGTGAGTGCCACGCGCTTTCTCTGCTGTGCTTGCATAGACGGGGGCCAGCCGGTGTGGCCTCTCTTCCCGGTGGCCTGCGCCCGGCCCCTGCCCGGCACCCCTCCGCTGTCTGTCTGGGGTGATGGAGAGCATCATTATGCACCATTTGCACGCTCTGCTTTCAGGTTCTCCCGTGCTCCACCTCCTGATGGCTGGTGGCGCGGGGCCACCGCTTAACGAATTGCCTAAAATGGGGCCTAATTAGTGGAAAAGTGCCTTCTTCATATTTCCTCACTCAAGTGTGCAATGATTCATTTTTCTCCGGCAATCAGCTCACTGCTGAAGGAAATCTGACTCTCTTCCTGCCTTTTTGGCGCCAAAAGTTAGCAGTCCTGGACAGGGTGCAGGGCTTCCCGGCTGGGGGGTGGGGGGGGCAGTGGGATGGGTGGGAAGGGGGCACCCAGCAATGTTCCTCCATCCTCCTTCCCTGCCCTTCCTTCTCCCTCCCTCTCTGTCCCTCTTCCTTCTTTCTTTGGGGTGGGGGGTGCCGTGGGAGTCTATGGAAACAATGGAGAAAGACCAGCATAAAGTATTTTTAAGTGCTCTTACGCATCCCAACATAGAGTTTCAGGCTCCATTTTGGAGATCATACGGATACCAGCCCTCTAAAGCGTTCTCTGTTAGTTTGAAACTATTTAAAATGGAACAGTATGGCTCAGAGTCCTTTTCTGAAGCTAAGAGTTCCGCTAAGAATATTGATTCGTCCGTTTGGAGTGAATTTTTCTCGTGGAATCCGATTTTCACTGGTCAGCCTGGAGCACATGAAAGAGCACATAAGACACCTCCTTGGCCCCCAGGGGGAAAATGTTTACTTTAGAATCTTTAGGAGAAATGAAAATGAGGAATTGATCTTTTATGAGCTTGCTTCTGAGACACTCTGAAATGTCCTCCTGTGCTTTTAATGCAAACCAAGAGAGAGAGAGCCAGCGACCCCCTGGTGCGAGCCCCACTTTCCAGCCTGAAAAAGTGACCTTTTCTTCCTCCTTTGTGGTGAGTTTTGTGGAGGGCGGAAAATTAAAATGATATTCAAAGAGATCCACAGTGAAAACATATTGATAAATTGTGTATCCCACTTCATTAAACCAAAATCACACTGCTAATTATCTGAGGTTGTTAGAGATAAGGCCATTAATTACCATTTAAAAATGGTTTGGAAATTTCTAGTGCTTTTCTGCACGTGTTTTCCTGCTTCTGCCTGGAGTTGTATGTGTTTCCCTGAATTTAAAGAATTTCCAGCTCTGTTTCGAGCAGACCAGGCTCTTGTGAAAGAAATGAAACTTGCCGAACAGCAACAGCAAAATACTTAAAGCGAAGCATTGAAAATAAATAATTTAGGCTCATTTAAGGGCTGCAGGAGAATCGGATGGTAGTGTTTAAAACGAGTTTTCCTCTATTTTGCTGTCTGACGGACAAGAGCATTTCTCTGCCAGGTTACAAATAAAGACAGGCTGATTTTTGTGGCCCTACAAATGAGGAAGTTGTAAGCTTCTGTGAAGTTCTACTGACGACTCCCTCCGCCGCCCACCCCCACTTCCCTGCCCGGTCTGTATGAGGACCCTTATAGGCTAAAGGTTGTAGATTAGAGAATGCACTCCAAGCATGCGTGGCCGGGGGAGGGGGTGCATAGCCATTAGGATCTCGCATTCATATGGACATTGTCGTTTGTTCTGTGGTGTTGGGCATTTTGTTTTCAGGAGCCTTCCAAGTTGGAATGATAGCACAGCCAGGACTGAGCGCTCTGTCTATCGCAGAATGAAATGGAAAGCTAGAACTTTTCTTGTTAATTTGCTCCAATTTAAAGAGTCAGCTGAGACTACCAAGTGGTATTCTTTTCTATGATTATTTGGTGTATTGCCAGAGGAATCATTCTTACCAGACAACTTACCGAATGCATTTCTTCTCCCTTTTATTCTTCTCGAAACAGCTTGATTTGACTTCAGTGGGACCATTTGAGGTTGGGTGGACAAGGTGAATTCCAGAGTTCTACAGCTACTAAGAGCTCGGGCTAGGATTCAAAGAACCTGATTCGCGAATCCACATTCCTATGTTCTGTGAACGTAGTTTAAAACTGTGGCCATAGGATTTTTAATCATTTTCATGAGGTTACCTTATTTCAAGTGATTTGAGTTGATGATCTGTGTTGCTAGTAAAACTGGGGAGCTCAGAACGCACGTCTTGCAGGGAGAATTTCCCGTTGGCCCGGAAGCCATGTGGCCTTCATGTGGGGGGATCCCGTCATCAGGGTGTCTGCAGCCCCCTCTCTAGAGCCAAGATGAGACCTCCCCTCTTACAGGTGCCCCCCCCCCCAACAGCCTTTTCCATTGCAAGGAATAAAAGGTAGATATCTGGGTAACAATGAATCCTGGGACATGTTTGCTCTGGAACACATTTTGTGTGTGTGTGTGTGTGTGTGTGTGTATCTGGATTTGTAGATCTTGTCTCACTACCAGCCAGACAACAGAGACTTATCTAAAATGGAAAAAAAACGAGTTATAGTACCTAGGAGAGTGTTATTGGTGGGCGAATTGGCCATGACTTTTCAGTTATTGGAGATAAACGTATTTGTATGGATTTGTGAACAACTGGACATGCTTGTCAAGACTTGGATAATTTTACTTCTTGGGGTCTAAATAAATTAAATCTTTCGCCAAGGAAACTTACACAAGCCCTGCATTAAAAAAACAAAACAAAACAAAACCCAGTGGCCTTATAGAAGTCCCAGCATTACAAGTGCATTTTTTTTTTTTTTTTTGGAATGTTACGGGTATCCAATACAAGTGGATTTGCATGCTCAGTTTTAATTTTGAGCTTTCACATGTCCCCATGAAAGTATCTGCGGCTAATATGGTAAGTAAAGTCACTGCAAAGAAGGCAGGATAAGATACTGTATCCTTTGTGGGGTTAGCCCATTGCCTTGCTGAGTAAAACACTTAGTGAATATGGTAACTTTGTATTTATCCTTTTTTTTTTTAAGTGAAAAAAAAAACTTTGAAAAAAAAATAGGAACATGTAATTGTGCCTGGGCTCCTGTCTCCACATTTTATAATAATAAATGACAAAACCATCAGCACTTTTGGGAATATCCATGTCAATCATTATTTGGGGGGCAGTTCTTATACATATTTTTTCAAGACGGTTAAGTCTCATTTTTGTTGCACGGTTGCTGGCCATGCATGAAGGTCTTCTAAAACTGGGAAGAGGGTAGAAGGAAATGATTCTAAACTTAGATTTTTTGACTTAAGTGATGAAGTGAAGTGTAAAAAGCCATTTATATTTGAGGAAGCTGCTTAGGAAGTGGCCCATGATGACAGTCAAAATCAGGAAAAGTCCTATAAACGTGTATGTAAATTTTTGAGTGTGTATGTCTCTGCTACAGTTGCTGTCTATACAGTCCTTCCTGGTAGTTTGAGAGCCTGTGGTCTAGGGGCAGGGCGGTCTTTACCGAGAAGTCTCTTCTCTGCGTAGGAGAAGTGCAGTGCCAGGACCTTCCTGGGCCCCTGGAAGTCCTGCTCTGGACCTGTGCTGAGGGTAAATGGCTCTAACTCTGCTTTCTCTGTTTAAAAAAAAAAAAAAAATGTCGAATACAGTATCTCCCATCTTTTTTTATACCTCACTTTGAGGCCATTTTGCAATATTCGCGTGTTCTTTCCCTTCTGTATTAAATCTCTCTTTGCTGACACTGTTTTCAAGCAGCACGGTTTTTAGCTGTATTTTGAAAAGGCTTCCTCAGGTCCCCAGACCCTTCCTCTTTTGCATATCAGTTCCTGCCCCTAGGAAAAAAAAAATTGTGAGGACAGAATTGCACATCTGAGCTAATTTGCCCTCAAAAAGCAGGTTCTCAGTAGAACAAACCACTGGAGGCGTTTTCTGTGGCTCAGTTAAATATGGGGGTGGGGGCGCAGTCTGAAAGCCAAATTGGATTCCCTGCCGTCCTGTTGAAATCTTGTTTTTCATTGTTATTTGCGCCAGCAGTAGTCTGTGGAATAATCATGAAAATGTGTAGATTGGCAGCTAATTTTTGAAAAATGAAAAGAATCAGAAATGAAATAAGAGTGCCCAGAAGTTTCTATGTTCTCCCGACCTGTTTTGTCAAGTTGTTAGGAAAACCTATAAGGTCCCCCTCACCAGACACAAAGACCTGGCAGATTGCCTTAGCTTTCTCTTGGAACATTTCTTTTTTTTAAGATACAGTGTAATTCACAGCGATATGATAGATTTGCAAAAATAAAATCTACCAATCTGAAAACGAAAGAGCTCTCTCTGGGCAGGAATAATGGGTTTCATTAAAGAGGTCTGTGACCTAAGGCATTTTAAATAGATTATAGGCTTGGCCCGTGTTTTCCCCGCGTGCCTGCCCCCTTCAAAACAAGCGTCATTGAGTGTGTAAGGAAATAACCCTGAAATGGAACCGCCAGTGCAACTTCGCTCGTCAGGGAGGAAAGAAATCAGTAGCATGCATCTTATCAAATAAGGAGAATTTAACTTTATTGGAGAAGTTTTGTGATGAAGGGGGCCTTACATGTAGAGTATTACAAAGGACACACCCCTCTTCTGTCAGGATACAGGTGACATCCACTCCTTGTCCATTGCCCGTTTGAAATTTGGGACCGCGGCGCTGGGCTGTGAGGTTCGCACAGGCAGGAGTGGTGGAGTGAAGAACGCGTCTCCGTTGAGCCGTTGTGGGTTCAAGTTCACTCTGTTGTCTAGTCGTGCGCCCTTGGGCGGGCTGCTGTATGGTTAGCCTCTGTCTTTCTCATGCATCGAGTGGAAATAATACGGATTATGTACAATAATCATAATCACGTGGCTTAACTGTGAAGTTTAAAGATACACATTTAGCAAATGAGTCTTGAATACTAGATCCGTGTTAGACGCTGTACCAGGCACTCACATAAGACGGTGGGCGAGGTGGACGACGTGGACGGTCTTGTGGTTCTTTGCAGTTAAATGCCGTAGTCAGTTGCTTAGCTCAGCCAGCTAAGACCAGTATCCATTCCTTCACCATCTTTTTCTGGCACATAAAAAGTACTTAAGAAATGAGATAGCGTTGGGCCCATGTGTCTCAGGGGAGAGGAAAGACATCGTTTTTAGGTATTTATGTATTTGTTTTGTTTTTTTTTAAACAAAGACGATTCTTTCTTTCTTTATTTATTTATTTTTGCGAGACAGAGAATGAGAGAGAGCACGAGAGGGAGGAGGGTCAGAGGGAGAAGCAGACTCCCTGCTGAGCAGGGAGCCCAATGTGGGACTCGATCCCGGGACTCCAGGATCATGACCTGAGCCGAAGGCAGTCACTTAACCGACTGAGCCACCCAGGTGCCCCTATGTATTTGTTTTGACTGAAGCATAATCGATACGTAACATCATATTAGTGTCAGGTGTAGAGCACGATGATTCAGTATTTGTGTGCGTTGCAGATACTGAAGGATGAGTCTCGGAGCCATCACCACACAGGGTCACAAAAACATGTGTGCAATGGGTGCTTTTAAGATTTGCTCTGTTAGCAACTTTCAAACAGGCAGGACAGCATCATTACGAGCATCCTCTGCACAGACGTGACTTTGTGTGTGTGTATGTGTGCGCGCGCGCGCGTTATTTAAACCGCAGAGAACTGAGGTCTGTAAAGCTTGTGGAGGTGCTGGGTGCTCCCAGGGAATGGCTCGTTCTGAGTGACCGCTGGCGGTCCTCGCAGCCGGTTTGGCCCGCCGTGCGCTTGGCGGTGCTGGGATAGCGGTGACGTCAGGCCGCTTGAAAAGGAATCAAGTTGTGGTTCTTGATGGGTGTCTGGCTCTTCATTTTGACTTCATTAATTCCGACTCGCCTTTTCAGAAGTGTGGGAGAGCGCTGTGAAGAGAGGTGCTCATCCTAGGGCAAAGAGGGGGCCCGTGAAGAGGGGCCGAGGACGGCCACCAGCCCTGTGCACCTGCCAGTGGCCCTCGGGGCTCCCTTTGGCTCTTGGAGCTGTTCTTGGGGCCGCCTGCTCGCTCGCAGGTACAAGGGAGGACGCTCCTGGAGACTTGCCCAGCCCTTGACTCGGGAGCCACGACTGCCCAGGGCGGTTCCTCCCAGGAGACAGCCAGGCCCCAGTCCCTCGTGGGGTGGGTGTGGAAGGAGGAAAGAAGGACAGGGTCGGCGGGGCGGCGGGGGGGATGTTTCCAGAGTCTCCCTGTCCCCGAGGGAAGCTCCTCCACGGGGCCGGCACTGGCAATAAGACCCTATTTCCTTGGCGGGGCCGCTGGAGAAGCACAGATGTTCCGGGCCAGCTTTGCTCCTGTCTCTCACCTCTTTTGCTCCACCCTCTGTGTGCCCCCCACTTTCTGGAGTCACTGATATGCCAACCCCCTTGAGCTGACACGAGGAAAGTCTTGTTGGAGCAGAAGGACCAGGGCGCCTGGGTGGCTCAGTTGGTTAAGCGACTGCCTTCGGCTCAGGTCATGATCCTGGAGTCCCAGGATCGAGTCCCGCATCGGGCTCCCTGCTCAGCAAGGAGCCTGCTTCTCCCTCTGACCCTCCCCCCTCTCATGTGCTCTCTCTCTCTCTCTCATTCTCTCTGTCTCAAATAAATAAATAAAATCTTAAAAAAAAAAAAAAAAAAGAAGGACCAGACAGACACAGAGACAGAGACACGGAGAGGAAGGGAGGAGGGATGAAGGAGACAGAAGGAAAGACAGGAAGACCACTCCAGAGTGGGAGGTACGGGTGGGCAGTGGCTTGCGACAGCTGGCTGTGCTCCCCTGGAGGGACGGCCAGCGACAGCCACTGTCACGTTGGGCTTCACTTATCTCTGCATCTGTTTCCCTGTGTGTGAGATTCAGAACTGCTTGCTCCAGAGCAACAATGAGCCTTCAGGGCTGTAGGCACCGCCCAGGTGACCGGTCTTTGCTGGTGTTGTGTTTTCTGCCGTGTCGATCGGTGGAGCTCTGGCCTTCAGTTGTTTGGGTTTCCCGTGTGGGGGAGAAAATCACACTTCGCTTCTGTGGAATACTCCTTGCCTCTGGCATTTCCCTTTCCAGGCTTGTGGTCCTGGGTTTTGTTGAGGGGCCGGTTTCCAAAAACAGGTCATGAGTCCACTTGTGTGCTGAACTCATCTTTCTGATCATAAACTCCTGGACAGCGGAGACCATATCCAGCCCACACTCTGTTTTCCACTTGGCATTGGATACAGCTTCCATGTAGGGAAAGAGGGCTTAGTAAGCACTGTGTGAGACTGAGCACAGAGCCTGGGTCGTGCACGCGGTAGCCGGGATGGGGGTGGTGTCCCGC